>NC_138580.1:0-600000 GCF_964289735.1 Phaethon aethereus | reverse complement strand
ATGAAACATTTATATCTGCATTTTGGTTTACAGCATAATTTCTTGCCTTAAATACTGTTTCTTTCTGCATTCTTTCAGCAGTAAACTGGGGTATCATTCTGAAATGTTTCCCCCTGTGGCTATAATAAATACTTCTGCAAGTTAAATGTAAAGGTTTTTCTACAAAAGCTTAAGAAACAGGAGGCAATTATTTTAAAATATTTTTTTAAAATCCAGTGTAAGCCAGCTGAGAGAGCTGGCTTTTATGCATCAAACTACGACCTGAGTTGCCATTTGACAGTATTGTTACTAGCATGAGAACTTTTAAGAAACTTTGTAATATTCAAAAATACTCCTTGGACAAGATGACTGTTTTATACTCTTCATGCTTGCCTACCTTCCCTTTGGATCTGCATATTTCTCCAGCTGTTGCTCAGATTTTGTTTTGAAAGCTAAAAAAGTTAAATTCCTATGGAAGAATAAGTAAAAATCCTCAGTTATTTTATGCCTCCAGCCACCCTTCATTCAGTCTTGAATGTTCATTTTCAGTGAATTGCCTGAGTAATACAAAGGAAAAGGTTTTTTTACATCCCAGGTCCCAAGAATTTCACAAAGAACATCAGAGTTAGCTTATCCCACACTGGTGTAGTTTTTGAAATAATGTACAATTACCAGTATCTACACAATAGGTTAGATCCTATACTTCTATCAAATACTATCATTTACCAAGATGGAAAACATAGTTTATAGCATCGTGGAGTCATTTCTTCTTTTGGTTGCTTCCTTATGGCTAAATTATGCCTATTTGCATTTAAAAAAATGATGAAAGTTTGGGGGGAGAAGATACTAGCACCACATAAGTTGGCTTGTAGTGTAGTTTGGTACAAGTACATTTGTGAATCTAGATAAACTCTTCAAGCTCTTGTGTTCTGGGTCATAAATTTTCTGTAGTTATTAATAAAATATTTTACACATTAAAAATTAAAGCCTAATTATATTCTTAATTCTTAGACACCTCTGTGTTCTGACCACTGTTCTTGTTTTTCTAAATTTTCTTATCCCAGCTCTGCCTGGTTCAGTATAGGTGGGAGTGCTATGCCGCATTACTTTTTTACTGAGGGACGTGGGATTAAAACTTGGTTTAGACAATATGTTCTGAGATGTATGTGTCCTTGGTTAATTTTTTTACTTATTCTTTAATGTGGATATTCCTTTTAAGAGATGTGTAAGAAGCTGGGAAAATAATCTATATTTGAATTAGATGCTCTCATTTCTTCACCACCAGTTGCTTCCAGTGTAGTTAGAGTTGTTGAAAGAATCAAAGTAAAACAACCTCTTAGATCAGTATCAGAGCAGACACAAATATAGCAGCAAAATTTATAGCCATAAAAAGGTACATGTGTTTCCCTAAACTAGGTGATGTAAATGTTTTGCTAAGGCTGACAAGAACCTAAATAAACATGAAGAGGGCATGGAGAAAAGGCTTGGAAACTGAATGTTGTGTTGAGAGGCTGGTCATGGACAACTAACAGCCTGCTCCCTGAAACACAGAGAAGTTACATGTTTAGAGAGCAATATGATGTTTTTCGTAGCCAGATACAAGAATTGTCCGATAGTCTTATATTAAAAAGCAAACCAAACAAAACTATGACAAAAACTAAAAAAGCAAGCAAAACTAAAGCATAAGATGCACATGCCTTTTTATTTTTATCTTTCGTTCAAGTTTTCTGTCCCTGAGGAAACGGACAATGCTTTGTTTCAAAGTTAGTGCTTTAATCTTCTTTAATGTGGCTAAAACATTTGGGAGCATTTCATTTCAGAGGTCCAGCTGAAGGTTTTGTTGACCTCAGTGGCCGTAGTGATGCCTCTGATCTACCCACTTCTAAACTAGATTCCTGCAAGCTGGCATTGGCCTGGCGGTGGTGCTGCTTTGCAAACGAGATGCCGACATGAAGTCCCAGGTACTTAGCGGCAGCATGTGCCTGTCTTGGTTGCAGCTTGGACTTCAAGCTGTTCTGTGTGCCAGTCAAGTCATCCCTTTGAGCCAGCTCATCACCCAGTTTCACAAGTGCCAGCCCAAGGGAAGTGGTGGTAACAGCTGGTGAGGGAATGGGGACATGCGATCTCAGTACCTTAAACCAGCTTAAACTTCTCTGCAGCTAGTACACATAGTTGCTCAGGCAGCCTTCGTGGCCGTGAGCCCGAACACTAGCACAGTATGGAGTGCAGGCCGTGCAGATACACACCTGGGTGTACCCGTCTGGAGGTAGGCACTGGTGATCAGACTGTCACCTACTTGAGTGTGCCTGAGAAGTACTCTCATTTCGGAAGCATGGTTCATTCCGTTACTGCTAGTCCTTAGGAAATGAGCGTGTTGCTTTGTACACATGAACAAAGCAAAAGAAACAGAAGGTACTTGTAGTTTAGGTTTGTCTGTCTGTTGCCTGCCTGTATTACAACTATATTGTAAGTGTGAGCGACACACAGTAGTTGGCTGTTTTGCTCTCTGAAGAGGTGTGTGAAAGGTGAGAACAAGAGCAGATCTGCAGATACGAAGCAATTGTATGTAATGAGTGCAGGAAGAACTAGATCAGCGGCAGCCCTGGATTCCAATAGGGCTTTATATTTGTGTACCTGTAGGTTACTTACCTGTTAAAATTATTTCTTCTCATAATTAGTTTTATAAATGGATATTGTGCTCGGCACTTCTAAGATCTTTCGTGGTGTCCTGTACACTTTCAAACATCTTAAGAGCCTGAAATGAAACATGATTAGTGTTACATATAAGTATTAAATGTTTTTACCCATGTTATATAGTACAAGATTGGAGATGATAGACTGGGAAAAACCATGTCAGGTTTCAGTTATATCTTCTTACTCTTGTTTCATGCTATAACATGCACAGGTTTTTCTGAAGAAGCCACTGGGCTGTTCAGCCTCCCATACAAACAGATTCAGCATTGCAGCTAACTTTCCATCTGTGGCATTACCAACTGAGTTGGATTCAGTTCTGGGCTGCCAGGTGTGCTGGGATATGTGTTGATGCAGGTAGATATCGATATATATCAAGGGTCAGTAGTCAGACTCACTTTATAAAACACATTGCCCAACGGCTCAGGTGGGAGTTGGCTGTATGACTCTCACAGTCGACTGATCTTTTTGTGAGTTACCTATTGTGTGTAACTCCTGAAAACAGAGTTAATTTAATTGTACAATAGTGCACTCATAATAGCAGCTTGTGACAAGCACTTTAAGTGCCATAAATGGCACACTAAACTTCATCACAATGAAAGCCCTTTTGGCAGTACAGTAAATAATAATAAAAAAAATTTAACATTTCAAGTACTGAACAGTCAGTTTGAGTAATAATGTGCCTACTTGAAGTCTTCTGAGTTTTGTAAAATTAAATGTACTTCATAGCTACTAGGATGGTTTATTTTCTATGCTTTATGTAGCAGATAATCTTTTTTTCCCAGTGCCAACTGAAACACAATATGCCCTTTCTGTAGTAGTAGAAAATATTCCAAAGTAATTCAGTAAAATATTGCGCTCTGTGATTAGACATTGTAAACTTTCTGTGAGGTGAACATGTATTCTATTTCATGGTTACACATTTTTTTCTCATAAAATGGGAGAATGTTTATAAAGAGTGTAAATAGATCAAGTAGTTTTGCTCGATCGCTAGTGCTGTCATGTTAAGCTGTGTAACTTTTGTTCCACTTGAGGAGCAGTAACATAGGAGATGCATCCAAACTGCGCCGCCCCCACGCTCAGGGCATTCCACGGCATGCAGCAGCAAGTTTATCCTGACACGACGGTTCACAGTGAGCTGATCTGGGTGTAATTATCCTTACAGAAACTAGTTTCATTTTGTTTGTGTGATATATCAAATATTTTGGCATTTCCAAAAGGTATATTTGAAATTGACTGCATATATTGCACTATATGATGTCACCAAACTTTCATGGCAAATTAAAAGCTCCATAAAAATTACTTTTAGAATCAGTATGTGCTTTCTGGGCAGAAAGAGGGAAGGAATCACAGTAATTTAAACAACTAATTTATTTACACTAACATTACATGTACTGAAATTTGAAAACAAATCAATTAAAGGGCTACATTAAATTTAAAAGTAAGAAAAGCTACATTTTCTTTGCAGAGCTTCAGTGTACAATAAAAGCAAGGCTAAAATGTATTCAGCAGAATTAATGAATAATTTTAAATCAAGAATGCCTAGTTGATCATTGTAGAGCTGTTGGAAGAATATTAATAACAGATATTAATAGTCCATTTGTCCTAACAATTTAGAAGAAATGATGATTAATTCCATCATTAGTAGCCAGCTAGGAACTACTTGCCATATTAAACAAAATAACTGGTCATCAGGTCACCTGATAGTTGCTGATGCTAAATGTTTGGAGGAAGTACTCAGCTCTGCAGAATGAAGGAATCTCCTTTTGTTAGAAGTTGGTCCATGCTATGATTGTTTTCGGTTTCTTACTTAGTGTATTATAAATCTTCAATCTAGCTGTAGAGTTTCTATTGTCGATATTACAAACAATTACATATAAATATTTGGGGTTTATTTTACTATGTTTAAGAATGTAATTATATCTTGTGACCTTGATTTCAGAACTTGCGGATGGACTGTTAGGTTTGTTCTCCTGTTTTTTGAAACAGTCTCACTGATTGTCTCTTCCTCTGTCTTCAGTATTTGATTGAACTTTGAAATGCTCTTACTTTAGAATTGTCTTATGAAATTAACTTATTTTTTCTTCTCTTTCATTTCTGCTAATACACTAGTAGGAAAAAAAGGAAGAAAAAACAAGAACAGACCCACCGGTCTATGTAACATCAGCAGATTTTCAGGATTTTTTCTGGATTTTTTCAGGATGTTTTCTGCATAGCCTGGTTCGGATTTGCTTTTTTGTCTGTACCTACATGTTAGACAGAAGTTTCCATTGATGTGTTTCCTTCTTTCTAGTTTGTACAGTTTCTTACTTGCTTACTTCAGGTCTTCAGGCAGACATGGGAATGTAAATACAGACAGAATCATGTTTATAGGTAGTTTCATTAGGGGTTAAGGTGGATGCACAACCTTTGATGTGTATGCAATGTGTTGCATATTTTCTGGGTTGTAGTTTTACCAAATGACTTCAGGAAGCTCTATAGGGTCCTCTACTCTAATTTTTAGGCCCTAAAGAGTTGCTATCTTTCCAGTCAATCCATCATTTAATAAGGCTAATTAAGATGTTTAGCTTAGTGAGTGGGTGACCAAAAGCCTTATCTTGAGATACAGAAGACATCATTCCAAGTCTCTGATGCTTAATACTATGTCTTTCCTTTGGCACTTCAGCTGTGGCACTCAGGCAGCATCAACTGTTCATGTAAAGTTACAGGGTGCTACCGTTTGTCTTGAGTCCACAGAAATATAGAAATGCTTATTTTTTGTGTGTCTGCATTGAAAGTGAGTGAAACTTGCAGAGTTTCTTGTTATAGCTCCACTATTCATATTTTTGTATTCTGTTTACCCAGACTGTAAGCCTTTCTGAAATTCTGTCAAGGCTTTTGAATGTCAGAATTGAGGGATTTCAGGGGGTTTTATGTAATTTGCTGATATTCAAATATGAAAAACAAATTGTAGCTTACTGATGTGTTGCTCTGGTGATGAACTGCAGAGTGATGATTTAATATGGACTTCAGCTGCCTATGTAAATACTTATTATCTTACCCAGTAGTAGACTGGGCTACAAAACAGGGTGGTTGTTTTTACTGGCAATGTACGTCTGCCAGACACTACAGATTGAGACGCAGTAAGTGACTGTGTGTCAGCTGAATTATGGTAACTACTCGCAGGAGTGCTCGTGCAAGATGACCTAAAGTCTGAAGTGGGCAGTTGTGTTTACCTGTCACCCTCAGAAAACAGTTTACAATGCCTGGAGTACTGAAAGGGCGGCAAGTGTGCTGGTAGTTACTGTGGTTCATCCTTTAATCCCTGAAGGACTGTTAATTTCTTCCGAAGATAGTCAAACGTGCTGGAGACCTGCATTTTGCATTGGTGTTCCATGGTAGTGGTCGGATGATGTTGGCAGGGGCGGCGTGCCGTTAGTGCTGTCGCAGTGCCAGGCAGTGCAGGGCTGTAGGGTGGCAGCAGTGAACTGCTGCCCGTTGGGCCGGTGCGTCCCATGCCCGCCTGCTCTGCGTGGCTGCCTGCCGTGGGGGCTTGGCAGTCTCCATCGCTTCGCCGCATTGGGATTGAAACTCAAGTAGCATCCTTCAGTATGAGTGACTGCGCTTGGGTGTAATATTCCAGGTACAGCTTTCTAAATTCACACCCGGAGCACGAATGCTTGCCTGTGTCAGCTGAAAATGTCTCGTGAGTCGTGGGACCACTTGCTCTCGGTGGCAGAGCTGTTTAATTTTTGTATGTGGGACATAGGCTGGCTATGGTAGTTTGTACAGTGTCTGGCAGAGTGAGTACAGGAATTAGGCATATTAGTGAAAACAAGAAGAGAGCGATCAGAAAAGCTGAAAATTACCTCATTTGGTTAAAATATTTGTGAAAACTTCTGCTAACCTTTATCAACAAGAAAACCAAAAACATGAAATCTCGTTATACTGATCTTGATGGTTGCCAGTTGCTTATATTGTGTATTATGAGTTTATGGAGTGTAATATATGTGATTTTTATTAGAAAAATCTCCCTATACCAAAAATTTACATACAAAGGTTCAGGCCTTCATACTGCATATAATTGTAAATGTGTTCTTGATGTAGCTATTTAAAATGGAAGGTAAATGACAAGTAAAACAGTACATTCAGTCTTAACAGGCACTTAAGTTTTGGCTGGCAGCTCTGCCTAAGCAGCAAGCACAAATCCCTGTCAATAAACCATTTGCTACAGGATGCCTGACAGAACAGATGTATTCCAATGATGAAAGCTTAGCCAAGCAGTAAACTAAAATACTAAAGAAATATGTGTGAAGTACATAAATTTTCAGCAGAATTATATATTTAGCTTTTCGGAGCTTTTCACTGTTTAAAAATATTTAATAAATAATACTTAATTTCTTTCCGCTGTTGCCTTTTTTGATGACAACAGCGGTACACTCAAGTAGTTAAGATAGGCAATGGAAATCACTACTTTTATCTCAAGTGGTATTGTTTAAATCAGAAATACATTTCATCTTATGGAGTACTTGCTGAGATTAACAGGCATAAACTGTTTCATGTCATACAATGCCTGCAAAAGATGTATGTAGCACCAAGAATGTAAGTTAACTGTCCAGTCTAGAAACTGAAGACCATAGTTGTTTCTACATAATTTTTAAAATAGTATACTGCTTAAGACATCTTAACAAAAATTAGAAATCTACAATTTTCTTACATTTTAGTATTGTTCCTGTAGCCTTACTATCCCATACACAGGTACTGTCAGGGACCTGGCCGTGACTTCGACTGGCCAGTTCTGCCTTTGAAGTGTGGCCAAGTCCTTGAGCTGTCATAGCTGTTCGACTGAGATGAATGTTGACCTCCTTTTCCAGCTTGGAAATCCAAAGTTGGAACTTGTGTATTTGAGAGCTATCGCTTGAAGAATGTGAAATGGTACTAGTGACACTTAGTATGTTTTGTCTCTAAATGACATCATATGAAACCTTCGCCATTTTTCAGATTATTTTCTTTTCCAGGCTGGCAGCTAGTTCAATTTTGTGTCTAAGACATCAGCTTTGATGATAAGATGTAAGATGGCAAAGAAAAGGTGTGAAATTAAGAAAGGGATAATTCCAAAACAAAACAAAAACCCCAAACAAAGAAAATTCAACCCCAAAACAAACAAACAAAAAAAATCCAGATACTTAGTAAATAGAAGTAAGGGGAAAAAAATGCAAAGGATCAAAAAAAAAATTATTTCAGCAGAGCTTGTGTGCTTCAGTTACCAAATTTGTGTTACTGGATAAAAAAATTATTGCTTTGGTGTATGTATTTTATATGCTCTTTGTGTAGAGTTATGTTTTTATTTCACTTACTTTTTTATGCTCTTGCAAAGCAGATTGCGAAGAGAAAAGTCTTTTCATGTACATGACTGTGTGTCTGATATTTTAGCTATGCTTTCCTTCCATATCATTTAAAAATATCTGCTATACTGTAATAATGTTTATCTCTAATTTCTTTAATTGACTGTATTTCTGTATGTCTACCCTGCTAACCTAATTCTTTCCCAAGGGCAATAGTGGGCTAAAATCAAGTATTTTTAGAAGTGCAGTGCACCACATAGGGGCTGTCTTTAGATGTGTGACATGTTACTATCAGGAAGAGACAGCATAATGACTAGCTAATGGCAGCAGCTTCTCATTGGTAGTGCAGTATTTGACCGTTTTAAAAGTTTTTGAACTGTGGTAAAAAATGCATTAGACTGACTTATCAAAGCTGAAAGATTTGGTAAATTCAAAATGTTTCATCTGTAAGGTGACAAAATTAGATGGTGAAGTCAGTAGGTGGTAGATGCTGGACTTTTGCAAAAATAATTTAATAAGAATCAAGGTAATTTCTTAACGAGTTTAGTTGTTCATGAAGTAGCTTTCTATTTATGACCCACAGTCAGAGCAACCTGTGTCATTCGTAAGTCCTGTACATGTAAAGCAAGTTCAATTAGTTAGATGTGTTGGCTAGAGACACGTTTGGGGGCTTTTATAATCTTGTGTATTTAAGAGTAAAGTATTTCTGTATGCTTAGCAATTTTTGCCTTTGCTAGTACCACCAGATGAGCTCATCTCATTATAAGGGATTGAGTTTCTAGAAAGTCAGAGGAATAACGAGGTGAAGAGTGCAAAACTTGACATTCAGGTAGCATGAGAATTCTGGGGCCAGTGGTCACAGTATCTATCAAATACTCTTCATATTTCTTAATTTCAGTGGAGCAAAGTATTAATGAATAGGCTAACAGTAATCGATTAAAGAACCTATTATAATCCAAGTTTACTCAGTGAAGAGTAAATAATATACTCTGTAAAGAATTCCTGTTGAATTCTTTACAGAACTCAGAACTCAGCTTTCAGTAATTAAAGTTAATTTGGTTTTATACAAATTGTTCTGAACTCAATACTGGGTTTGGTACAAATTTCCTCATGAATTTTTAACAATAGAAATATTTTTTTAAAGTTGCATCAAAATAGTTACAAGGTTCAGTTCACACGCAAAAAACTAGAAAAGTCGCACAGAATTTACTTTGGCATGTAGTTACAATCCACAAAATATGCCACAGAAACATTCTGGACTTAATGCACTAGTTCGATTCAATGGTAGTTGAATACTAGAAATGAGAAATATTTTTAACTTTTTATTTAAATTGAATGAACTTTAGCCCAAGGCTGTGCAAAAATTGAGGGTTGGTGGTCTTGGCACTGCTTACTGCTCTGGAATTGCCAAGTGATGGTAGTACAGTTCCTTTGCTGCAGACTTCCAGTTGTCTCTGGATACTTTTGGTTTTTCACAGAGCTGTCTAGCTCATGTATGACGTTCACGTAATCTGTTCTTCCGTGGAGTAAGTTGTAATAGCTAAAGAAATAGCCATTTATTACCTCCTGTTAGCTGGAGGCTATGCCCTTCTTTCCTGAAATGCCTTAGCAGGCTCTGTCATGCAAAATCTGGGTTTGTTTAAATCCTAATATAAACTATACTACTAAAGGTAGTCTAAACTAACCTACCTGACCTTGCACTCAGGTGAAATGACATAATTCACGTGGTCACAGTAACTGAGATTTGGGGAAGGTAGCTGCTGGTTGTTGTAGGGTAGGTTCTTAACCGTCCTAGTTAAACTCACAGGATAACATTCAGTTGAAGTAGTTGCTTATCCTGTTCTGACATGTAGTTTGATTTTCGTTTATGTACTTATTTAGTGTTTCCGACATTGGACTTGTGTTCCAGTACTGTTAAGTGATTTTGTCTTTGTCTAAACTTAAGATATTTGTGCTTCTGAGCTTGGACAAGATGGTCCTTCAGGAAAGAGGAAATATCTGTGCAAGTTCAGGCATGCATCTGAATTTGTAGTTTGTGTTTGAGCACCCTTCTCTCTATAAGCATCTCAAATACAGTAGAACACAAAGAAACTTCTGAATTTAGATGAGTCTGCAAAGTCTCAGTCTGGTGTTCAGCTCTTCATCTGTAGTTCTGTACACCAAGTTTCCATCTCTTTAACTGGTCTGCTTTATCTATGTTGTAAGGGAAAAAAAAATCAGTGTAGACTATTTTTTTAGTGTAAATAAGACTAAAAAAGACACTAAAATTGTAGACTGAGGGAAAGAATAGCCAATACGTGGTAAAAATTCTATTACTACCTAGATATGAAGTTGGCTTTCAGATACTTGAAGCCTGCATTTGAATTCTCCTTTTTTCTCTAAATGTCATTGTAGTTTAGTTTAGTTTGTACTAGCATGCAAGTTTAGCATTCTTCTATACACAAATACTTTGTTTGAAAAAAAGATCCTAAATGATTGACTTTTTTTTTAGAAAATAAGTATCTAGTATTGTTCACATTGCTGTACTAAAGTTTTTTGTAATTGGTAGCTGTGTTAGAAGTACATCTTACACAAAATCACAGTTTCATGCTGATACTTACATAAAATCTGACGGACCTGCCTGTTTTTCCTTTAAATAGTTTTTGGTTGGAAAATAGCAGCTTAGAATCATTGCAAAAGTGATTTAATATTCGAAGTTTGATAGCTCATGTAGAGTGAGAAAATACATATTTTTATGCGAAAATGTATCTAGTTTTAATAATACATGGATGAATTCTGTGTCTCTGCAAAGGTGGTTGTGCATCGATACTGTGTCAACACATGAAAGAACATTGCTTTGTAGAAGAAACAAAATGGTTACGATAGTTCAATGTAAAATAGTTATTGTAAAAATACAAGAGAAGTAGGGGTTTACACTGATATTAAACACTTGCTTGATCTTGTGAATTACTTGTTTCTTAAGGCATCTCTTTGACCTTGACAACGTAAAATCTGTTACCTGCTTACACTTGGAGGTGTACATTTCTTGGTATGTCAGGTGCTTTCACTTATGTGCAAAGGATCAGAATTGTCTCTGGAAAACTGGAAAATGAAATAACAGTAAAAATTGTAGGTCTATTTCTGTTCATTTTTTTCAAACTGCATTACATAAAGAAAACAAAATGCTCTAGAACTGTGATTCCCAAATTTCCTTTGGTAGACCCTACCGTGAGCAGCAAATGCTCTTGTCCCTTGAAGTGGTTTGCTTACTGCTAATCATACACATATGACTCTGAACACTTGCTGTATGCTATTTTATTTACGTCATTACACCTTAAATAGGGAGTGCACATCATGAGTCATGCTCTTACCCGTCCTATTGCACATAGGTTACGCTGCTTGATAATTTGCCGTACAGTAAGTTGCAGGGAATTCCCACTGATTAATACAACATTAAAATCAACAACCAACAGTTTAGTTGTCAGGTGCAAAATTCTGCAGAATGTTATTTACATGGGCTATTGAAACTTTATCTGCTGGGGGGCGGGTTGTGCAATTTTGTATGCTTTGGTTAAAAAAAAAAATCCAAACTAGCCACATCGTTCTTTTGTGATAATTTTTTTTCTTTCTGCAGCTCTACTGAGAAGTCATTTCCTTGGAGATCATCAGGTATTCTCTTTTATGTGTCCATTTTGCTTTAAGCCCAAAAAACTTTATTTTCTTGACATTCATTGCTTGTTTTGAAGCAAACTGAACATTAGCAGCGATGCTACATATCTTTTTCAAGTATCTGTTCTAAAGCATAACATTAATATCCTTTTTCTCACACGTGAAGAAAGTTGTGTGTTTGTCTGTTACTGTAAAAGGTTGTTTTGGGTTAGAGGTAGTTGCAGGTACTTTTCTTGCACCTTTTTGTGCCTTTGAATTTTTGTGTGAGATGTGACCGCAACAAGAGTCTTGTGTATTGGGTCTCCTTTGCAATTAATTAAAAAATACTTTTGAGTATACCCCTTGGCAGGTAAGGATCATTCTACATCTACTCTTGAGTATATTAGGTGGAATGGATAGGACTGTACATTAAAAGTAACATTGTCTGTGGCAATAATCCATTCTGCCCTTCAGAGATCAGAGCATTTAACTAGTTAGCGTTTTTGGGTTGGTTAAAATATTTAGTATTGAAGAGTCAATCTTCTGAACAGCTGTTGTCTTTTTAGAGTGATAAAGTGTATGTGCAGAAGTGAACATGTCAAAACCACACAGCAGGACCAGAAATGGGATCTTGACTCCCTGGAAATTGCTTTTTGCACTGGATTGTGCTTCTCTCTTTCAATCACGTAATCTTGACAGAATGTAATCCTAACCAAAACTCATGTAATGTAATCAAAATGCAATTAGAATTTTAAGGTAGCTTGTTAAAAGTTTTATTAGCAAAGTTCTGCATAGTGCTAATATCATCCCTTTATATAAGGATGTGTGCAGTTTTAAGAGCTATCCAGTTTCTGCTGTACAAAGAATAACACATCATAGTTATCTGCTCATTCATGCAAGTGTATTTATAATTATGATAATTGTGACTATGTTAGGTAAATAAGTCTCTTGAACTACCTACTTTCCCTTCCCCTTCCTGGTTTTTGCTTTAGTTAGAGACTGAGTTCTTAAACCTGTGTATAATTGTATTTACATGGTTTCACTTGCCATCGTGGTATCGCCTCAGCTGAGGTGAGACACACAGTAGCTTTTTTCCTTTCTTTTATATCTAATAGTCTCAACAGTCTACTTGTCTTGGCATTTAAATTTTGCTAGTCATGGTGGTGCTTTTCAGGTAATATTTTAGCAATATTTTTAAGCAGGAGTCAAATTTATTTTTCAAGTAATTGAGAAATTAGTTTTACTTATTCTTTCAATGTGAAAATTATTTTTATTTTGGGGTGTTCTTAATCGCATTATTTCCCCTGGTTCTGTAATGTTTCACTTCACAACTGGTAAAGATACCTCTGACAGATCTTGATCGTTGTTTTACTGATTTATCTTGTCCAATTGTATTCCACTTCTTTACTTCCTCCTCAGTTTTTCCTGTAACTTATTATTTGTCTACTGTTTGTTTTCTTCCTTGATTTTCTGTTAGTTCCTCTCTTTCTGTCTTTCATCTAACCAGCTCATATTTTTATTTTATCTTTTAATTCTCTCCTCCCATTTGTGTGTTTTTCTTTAGAAATCTCTTGTGCACATCCCTGCTGAGAAGTCACTTAACGTATGGCAAAAAAAATCATATTTCTGTTTAAATACTACATGCATTAATATAAATCTAGAGGTATATTTCTCGCATCTCTATCTAAAGTAAGAATTTCTGGAATAATTGCTTAGAAGTGAGCATGTTTGAAAAATACATGTTTACATTTATGTTGTGATTATATCATGATTGTAGTTTTTACTTAAAGATTCACTCTTGAGCTTTAAAATAAAGAAGTGCCACTAGATGATGCTTTACCAACTGCAATCTGAAAAATACTGAAGTTAAAGATGAGTGAAAACATCCCCTTAAATCACCTTTTTTCCCAACTGCCAATAGTAGTTTATATCAAAAAAGTCAGCAGATGATGTGACTGTAGCTGGAATTGCTTTATGCATCAGTAGAAATATACAGAATTTCTAACAGAAATATAAAATGATGTTGTTTTGCAGATGCTTATAAATAGAATATTAGATCAGTGGCCATTTATAAAAGGGTATTATCTTATTCAGGGCACTCTCCTCATGATTTATAGTAGCAGAGAAAGACAGAAAGACAACAATTCATTTTATTGTGCATTTTGCCTTTGTTAGAGAGCCTAAACAGTCTTTATTTTTTATCATTGTGAAAGCATTTGCTTGGTGGTAAATGTGTGATGGAAGCGAGGTTTTGGTTCAGACCTCTGTCTTAGGAACATCTGTACGACACTGCACAATTGAACTTTAGTCTTCCTATGTGTTTCTGCCAAAACTGGTTATTTGTCTGTTTGACGTTGATTTAGTATCATGTAATATCAAGTAACTAAAATAACAGGGTCTTGTAGTATTTAACCAAAAAAGACCAAAGATTAAAATATTGAAGTTGAATATAATTAGAGAGTAATTTAAATGTCCTAGTCCCCACAAGTCTTCTGTTCTAAAGGATTCATAACACCCACTGATGTCTGTTGTGATCTGTTATCAAGTTAGTGTAACAGGAGCTGTGAAAGGTAGTTATTTCAGTGTTGATTCTCTGTATCATGTCTAGGGATACTGATGATTAAATTAATGCAAGTGTGATAACACTTCTTATTAATCCTATTATAGTAAATTATTTAGCATCAGATTTTACTAGATGGTCTTGACCTAAGAATGTACTACTGACAAAGAACTGTGCTGACTGCTTGTAATTTCTATTAGTTTTTTTACTTTTTTTAAAATCTGGAATTTGAATAGTGTTCAAACATTTGTCATAATAGCAATTAATAAGTAGCATTTTTAGTATGAATGTTCCGTTACAGCTAATTGTACAAATAGTGAGACATCAGCATTTTGTGTGCAGATTATTTCTTTACAGCTTGATAGGTACAAATACTCTATGTTTTTGATTTCTCTTTTGAGCTATACTGTAATAACAGCTCTTATAAAGCATTTCCAATAGCTCATCTGTTAGGGTTTTTTTGGTTTGAGTTTTGGTGGTGTAGTGCTTTTTCCATGAGTGCCACTAGATTTTATATCGGGGTATTCTTTGTCAGTTTGAGAGGGTTTTCATTAGCTATTGTGCAGAGTTTATTTCAGCCCTCTTCCGTCTTCCTTCTAAGTCCGCTAGCATCAAATTTCTGCAAACTCCTAACAGTTTTGCCCCGTTCTGTAACGTGCTGTTACATTAATTTGCAAAGAGCACTTAGCCTGTTTCACTGCCCACAACTTGCAACTCCTGACATGAAGCAGTTGCCGAAGTTTTTACTAGACTGTTGCTTCTTAGCATGTTTCTTTTGGTTTCTACTCTAGGCTCATTCATGATTTCTTCAGCAAGAATTTACGTATCTGGAGTCACCTTTTAAATGTAACCCACATTTCCTACTGCATCTCTGACGCCTGTTCTTCATCAATAAGTGTTACATGATGGCAATTGAATGCTTAATATTTCTGTCAAAGTAATTTTGATTTAGTTTTTCTTGTTGTTTTGTGTCGTCTTTGTCTCTTTTTTTTTCCCCAGACTATGTTTATCTTTTTTCCTTTCTCCATAATAGTGTTGTGATGTCTCCTTTGCTTTCTCTTATGTGTGATGACGCTTTCCTTTGCTGTCTGTAAAGTTCAGCTAATGTTCTTAGAACTGAAGGTAGCTTAAAAATTGTTAAAAAGTAAACATTTGGATAGTAGTATACAAATTTTAAAATTTACAAAACCTGCAGTAACTTTTGTTGATGGTACACAAACAGGGATGAAACTCAGCTCAGCCTTTTACTTATCAATCTCTTGAGATAATAGGACCTTAAGACAAGTGGTGGCTATCCTCTGTGCATTACGACACGGTTGCACAATGTTTGTACTCTGCAAAGTATACTTACTAGGTAATCAATTACATTTTTCATTAAAATAGGTTGGAACATACATTTGAAATATGAGAGCTGTAGAACTACATCAAAACTACAGGAAATGAGATTCTCAGACATTAGTATTAACATTCTTTTCATTTAGTTGGGTAGATGATACCTCTCTACCAGTAGACTCTGTTTATGCTGGAAGGAAGTTCTTCGTTAGCGTGTGTGAGAAAATTATGATGATTGAGTTTTCAGGAAACTTGCATATGAAACATACTTATCTAATTAATTTATTCTTTCAGATCCTCCAACCACCAGTGTAAACAAACCCCGAGTTTCAGAGAGTGTTCATACCAATGCCTATGACATTAGGACAGAACCCGAACAAGGGAACCTCTACTCACCAGAACAGACATCTCTCCATGAAAGTGAGGGTCTGTTGTGTGCATTTAAAATATTAGAATATATTCCTGTACTGACTCTATAAAAAATGTAATACAATTATTAATGCAACAAATAACAAAGCTGTATAATATTTTATTTTTGTGAAGTTGTTTGATGCCTTTATTCTTATACTGGCTTCATATCTACAGGGTCTGTAGGTAACTCAAGAAGTTCAACACAAATGAATTCTTATTCTGACAGTGGTTACCAGGAAGTAAGCAGTTTCCATAACAGCCAAAACTTGAGCAAATCAGAAACCAGACAGCAGCATTCCCTTATTGGAACCACAAATAACCATCTGGTGAGAAGCTCACGAGCTGAAGGGCAGACATCAGTGCAGGTATGCTCAAAATAGTACACTTTATCTCTGTAACACAGTTTTAAAGACAATAATTGTGTAGCTGGACCAACCTTTGTACAGGCTGGAATTAATGTTATTAAATTACACTTCTATTTAACACCTTCACTGGTTAAAAAGCAGAAATTACTTGCAGCAGACATGGACTTGGTTGCTGAAATCGGCACGCGTGTGATCTGGTTCATTCACTGAAGCTGAAATTAAGTAAAACTTCTGATAACTCCTGACTGCAGAGTATGCTGCTAATATAATATCAAGAAATTATCACTCACTTAAAATTCAGTTGTGATATTGGGGAAAACCTCATAGAATTTATCCTTTATGTAACCATAGTGCTTAAAGGAAGATGGTATTTGTGTTCCTGTACCTTCTGCTGTTTCTGGCCTTTTCCCCCTGCTTTTTCATTATTCAGAATGATAGTAAGACAGTAACTGAAAAAACTTTATTAGCTTGTACTAGAACTCTTTGCATCACTGTTCCTGGATTTCCAAAGTGCTAGAGTAGTGAGGAAAGAAAGCATAAGTCCATATTAACATAGAAAGCCAAGTAAGAATGAGGAACAGATGGTTTTTTAATGTTAAATTGCCATTTTATATATTAAGAAATACTTATTAGGAAAAAGTTATTTTATAGGAAAACTTGAAGGAATTACGTTTAGACTAAAAGTTACTCTAAAAGCAGCTTTTATATAGCGTTACATTGTGTGCATTTCTTTTTGACTTCTCTGTCTTATGGGAGAAAAGTATCCACTATGTGGCCTAAAAGATAAAACTAATAAATGTTTTTTTCTTTACACAGCCTTCAGTAAATATTGCTACCAACCGAGTCATGAGACGCGTCAGTTCAGTCCCATCCAGAGCACAGTCTCCCTCTTACATGGTCAGCACAGGTGTTTCCCCTTCAAGGGGGTCGCTGCGAACATCTCTGGGTAGCGGGTATGGTTCTCCATCAGTTACTGAGCAAAGATCCCTTACTTCTCATGCATATTCATCCACTACTCTGCCAGTACAGCGGGCAGCATCCCCATATGCTGTGCAGAGACCTGCCTCCCCGACGGCTGTGCGGCGGATCGGCTCGGTTACATCCAGACAGGCGGCAAATCCCAATGGTGGGACTTCCCAGTACCAGACATCGGTCAGAGTTGGCTCTCCTCTTGCCCTTAATGACGTACAAACCCGAGTAGCTTCTCCATCCCAGACTCAGCTGGGATCTTCTTCCCCGAAGCGTTCTGGCATGACTGCGGTTCCACAGCATTTGGGAACAACGCTGCAAAGAGCAATGCATGATATTGAACAATATGGACAGCAGTATGATATATACGAGAGAATGGTCCCGCCACGTCCAGATAGCCTTACAGGTTAGTAAAAAGGTAAAGACGCAGCTTAAAACTTGGTACAAATCTGCAACAGTAGAAAATCAGTAATAGTAGTTTTACTGATGAAACGTTGTAGCAATAGGACATGGTGGATGTATCAAATAAGTTGTAAATACTGATGTCAAACACTATGTATCAATCGTGCCATAAGTTCACAGTGAATACTGTCTTTATTTACTAGATTGCTAAATTAAATCATGCATTAAATTAAATAGTATTTTTTAAATACCTAACTGAAATTGAGTCTTCCAAACAGAGCCATTTCGGTATTTTCAAAGGTAAAGTACATTTAAATGTATGTGTAGGTTATACACAAAATAAAAGATACTAGGCTGGAACTGGGTTTAGGTCTATTTCTCTCTTAAAATATGTAGCTTAGTACCACTGAATTTTAGTCTTTTTTTTTTCCCCCTAATATTTTTAAGCTATCTCAAAGTACTTCAACTTAAGTATAGGGTAACCGTTGTAATATTATCTTAAAATAAAGCCCTAAAAGGTAGAATCTATTCATCAGAGAGGCAGTTCTTGTTAAGATGCAGTTACTTGACGTTTTAAGTTTTGTGTATGTTTTGTTCTGACCTTCATCTGAATAAGTACAGGCAAGCTTATTTTGCAGTTACACCATATGCTCTTTTGAACAGACTATAATGTCTTGTTTTTTCTTTTAAACTATTATGCTGGAGGAAATCCCAAAATATACTCACTACCTGGCAAAAGGTGTAAAGTGACTTCTCCCTCACCTCTGTTTGCAAGACATAGTAGTCTAGCAGTTTGATAAGGGGGGGAGGAAATATGAAAGGCAATTCAGTAGTTTAAATGAATGCAGTCCAGTGGACTGCATTATTTGTGATGTAAAGCAATCTTGTACTCTTACAGTATTATTAAAGTACTTTACAAATACCACTGCTTGAGAATATCACCTTGTCTAAACAGGTGAACTGATACATCTTTACAAAAAAAGGAGTTATTTGGGTAGTAAATCAGTAATTCAGTAACAAATGCTTTAAATTTAATGCTTTTAGTATTAAGGAAGTCACTAGCAACTGTGGTAGTCAAGCTTGGGAGCATCTTACTTTATAGCCGCCTCCACTATAATCTTCCCAGGGAACGTGAAATGGTATGACTTTCCTGTGCTCTATGTTACAAAACTTGAGTAAGCATCTCGCAGTATTGCAAAAAAACTCTCATTTTCTAGTATAAATTGGTTTTCGTATTTCTTTAGAGGGAACATTCAATAGAACACCTGAAATCTTAAAGTGACGTTTGTGTATGATCAGTTTTCTGAGAGGAAGTTTGGATGGGAGGTGGAAGGTTAGTACTGTAGCAGCCTTTAGTATAATCCAAACCTCTTCCGTCCTATGAAAACTGAAGGAGAGGATGGATATATGATCAGTTCCTCTCTTCGGTGCTTACGGTCTCTAAGAAGGGCATCCATGTGGTGCATGTTCTGCGAAAACTGAATTGTTAATGAGTGTCTTCCCAGGAGATAGCATCATCATCTGGGAGGTATAGGTCCAATTGTTTGCTTTGCATTGGACATAGGTCCAGTTGCCCGCTTTGCTTCGGTGAAGTTCCTCTGTTTTCACCACCTGTAGATGTGTTTTCTTAGTGATGACCTGTGAGACCCCCAAAGGTTTCCTTGTAGACACTGTTATAGAGCAGGTCTGTGATTTTGGGGAGAAAATATTCAAATGCAAGATACATTTGGTTACACATCACTACTTAATTGTTATTTGAAGTTGTTCGGTAATCTCCATCAGTTCATTACTTTCACATAGTTTGCTTAGCATATTCTATTGCATTGATAGCTGCTCAAGCTATGGTGCCAACAATGGTAATGCCGAAGTGGACAAAACAGTATTAATTTTATAAAGCAGTTTAAAAAAATGTTTTTAAAGCCACAAATTGTGCTTGTTTTATGCCTCACTTGAATTTGTGAATGAATAAACATTTAAAAATGTATTTGCCTTGGCTATACCACTCATATATTCCATACTTGTTTGCTAACTTTTTTCTAACTCTGTTCACAATTTATGGTTGGATGTAGTGAGTAAATGTTGTAGATAAACTCTGCATATAATTTTGGCAAGAAAGTTGACACTAAATTATGTTGTACAATTTAAAAAATTAGGTTAGCGGTCTAGGAAGGGAAGCGTGAGGAATGCTGGTCTGAGGCAAAGTGGAGTGTATGCGATTGTCACACTTATTTACTGTATTATGATGGGAAGTATATTTGGTCATCTTTACTCTGAAGAATTTAACTAAGAGAACAGAACTGGTGAAATCACAGAATAAGCTAAGAATGCCAGGAGCAGAAGGAACTGGACTGAGTTCAAAAGGGGTGAAGGTGAGATTAGGCCATTGCAAGATGCAGTGAGGAGAAGTCAGAGAGTGGAAGAGGTCCCCATGGCAAGGTAAATCTCAGAGACAAAAGGAGAAGTATTGTGTAATTGTTTCAAAGGAAGTAAAAATTCAAGAGACGAGAATACAGATGTGAAAAATAAAAGCTTGTCAAAATTAAAGAGAATTTTCCTGATTAGTTTAATATTCAAAAACCATGCTGGTGTAGGTGGCAAAAGTATTGTGTAGCAATTATATAATATGTAGGTAAACTTAAGTTTGAAAATAAGTATGGGTGTGGCTTATATTTTATTAAATATGAGCATCTGAGGCTTGTTTGGCACTTAGCTAGCTAAAGGTTCAGCCAAGGAGACTGTCAGTTAGGAATGAGTAGGGCAATGAAACAGATGATGCAGAACTGTGGGAGATTTGAAAGGAGTATTGAAATACAGCAATTCTGAAATGCTTCCAAAAAATTATTTTTTTCAGAGTAGGGGTAGGGGAGAAACTGATGAGTGCAGATGAACTTTCCTTTGGATGAGGCATCCTATTAGTTGCAAAAGCTCTGTACCTTCAGTTAGAGCAGCACAGAAGCTGAAAAATCTGAAGTAGGAAATGGTGAACAACTGTCAGAATTAGCTAAATTCTAACTATTTTTTCTCTACCCAGTTTAATATGTTAGTGCTTCTCTGTAGACTGTGGAAGTATAAAATAGGGAAACTAGGATGCTTTGAATGAAAGCTCTAAAAATAGATGAGAAGGTTGATGGTGGGTAGTTAGTACACCACCAGTACCAGAAAGCAAAGTATACACAAAAGCATGAGTGAGATAGTCAATGGGAGGGGTTTGTGCTATATGTCAAAAAATGTTCTGGGGCTGAAAAGGAAGAAATGCAGGATGAAGACTGTACCACCAGCCTCCTAATCAAGGTGGAAACAGTGAACTTAATAAAGAGCTTGGTTGCTAATTCATTTGGCAGAATAGTAAGGGGAAGGATACATCAGTGCTGGTTACAGAAATACAGTAACATGCTGGAATGCACAGAAAGAAATTCTAGGCAACATGAATGATGTTTTCATGGATCGGATAGAAGGGGAACCTTCACAAGGAGAAGCAAACCTGAACTTGTGCAGTGCTATTCAAAATGCTGTTATTCAAAAGCTGTTCCGCACGTCTGCCAATAATGTATTTGGATCGAACACTGCAACATTGGTATCAGAAGGTCCACTAACAAGGAATTTAAGTTAAATGAGACAGCGATAAGTTAAAAGGATCTCAAGAGGGACAGCTGAAAGGCAAGGTGAAAAAAAGAAATTCTTACACAGCTGCAGCATAACTATATATTTATCTCTCTCCATATACACACAACATGGGCTACTTAAACCTTTATAAAGACTTTTCTCCATATCCTTTTATCTCTGCTGCCACTACCAGGAAGACTTTTGCTCTTACTGCTACATATTGTTTCATTTTCCAGATTATCACCCCACTTTAGGCTGTGCCCTGTTTCACAACTGGATTGCTGTCAGGTTCATAACTTCCCTTATCATTGCTGAATCTGTGAACTGCACATGCTGACTTAGCTTTTACTCTGTATGTTTTAGACGTTCAGCTATAAGTGCTACCAAAAAAATTGAGTTGGAAAACTTAAAGTTGTCGGTGTACGGACAAAACTTTTCGTCAAAGAAATGCTGCTCTGTCATGAATTTTTAAGTATGGATCATTTAATAATGGGAAGAAGTTTAATGAACAAATCTTTATAACTGACATGTAACTAACACCTTTTCATGGCTAAAAGAAGGAAGAGTCAAGCTTTATTCTTTTTAATTGATACGGGCCATGTACATATTTTTGTCGTCTTGTTTTTAGGCCTCAGGAGTTCATATGCTAGTCAACACAGTCAACTAGGACAAGAATTACGATCAACTGTATCTCCTGACTTGCACATCACCCCTATCTATGAAGGCAGAACTTACTACAGTCCAGTGTACCGCAGTCCAAATCATGGAACAATTGAGCTCCACCAGGGATCCCAGTCAGCGTTGTATCGAACAGGGTCAGGTGGGTAAAGGGCTTCCAAAGCTCTTCCATGGACCAGGTCCCAAAGACATGCTTAATTGGCTTACTGGAGTTTTTCTGGAACCTATGGCATCTAGGAGAATGTATGAGATATGTAATGCCAGTTTAAAAGGAAAAACCAGATGTTATAAATTAATGGACGTAGAAACTAGGTTTGAAGGACTTAAAATAACAAGCAGAAATTAAAAAGCTTTTGTGATGTTTGCAAGAAACACTTGAGGCTATCTATCAGCGTCAGCTTAGGGTCAGAATATTTTCTGTTTGATATCACATGCTTAGGTACGCTTAGGGTCAGAATATTTTCTGTTTGATATCACATGCTTAGGTACATCCAAGCAAACCGTATTTCATGACACAAAAGATTTATTACTTCCTCTTGCATTCTCTGTGCATCATTCGCTTATGAATTGAGTTTGTTCTTTTTTTTTTTTTTAATTCATCAATACGCTAAAATGCTAGCTTGCGCACTTAAATTACCTACCACATCTTTCACAGTAAAAATACTGGTTTTACCCAACTTCTTAGCAAAGGATAATGTTAAAATACTATATCTGAAGGTTGTATATTGAAACTGAAATATTTCTATAGTATTTCATAGAATTGCTACTCACATATGATGAAGTGGATAGGCATTAGATTAGTATTAGAACTGATTTTCTGTAAAAAGAAATGTAATATGTGTTGCAATGCAGTTTGTTCTTTAAGGTTGATTAATAATTTGTGTAGTGGAGTAATTTCCAAAACCTCAAAATATTACAGTGATTTAACTAGGTAACTCGCGAGAAATATTTATATACAAGTGTGTGATTCATATGTCATGTTTTCACACATTTGAAAATTGCTTTTCAATGTTTTTTTAATGTAACTGAAATAGTAAAAGTATGAAATGTTGAAGGAGGCAACAGTTTTTTGCAATTATCCTGTCTTCTACAACCCAGAGTAAACAAATCAAGTTCATCAGGATGTGCCACTGAGGAAATATAACTAGAAATTGGAATCCTCTGTTTACTTCTCTACGTAATATCACTTACCTTGGAAGAACAAAAGCTACCACAACAGCTCATTTAAGTCAGGAAGATACATAATCCTGGTTTTGAAACAATCAGCTTAATCTTTGAAGTCATCCTCCTTTTAGCTTTTTGTCAGGGAAAATATACATGTACTTGTGAAAAAGAAAATATCATATAAATGATATAAAATTTTTTTTACTTATTTTTACTTTTTAGTACAGTTGGCAAATTGACGTTACTGCTAGTAATTGAATTGTATTACAATTGTATTACAAATGTTGAAAACATTTTGCATCCTGATTTCTACTTAATGGCACAAGATGCATTTCTTACTTTAAATACTTGGTAAGGTAAGCTGAGGCATAAGCCTCATTTCACCAGACCTTTAGTTCTGTAACTAATATGTCTATCTTCCCTGGGACATTGAGTAATTGCTCCCTTAAATCTGGCAATAGCTTTCAACATCGAGCATGGTACACGTTTTTAAGACTGGGTGTTTTTTGTTTGGTTGGTTGAGGTCTTTTGCTTACACTTGTAACCATGTATTGCCTCTTCTCTTCAATAGACATTTGTTACCTGGTTTGTTTTAATACTGATTTTATACTAGGAGTCGGAAATCTGCAAAGATCATCCAGTCAGCGTAGCACACTCACATACCAAAGAAATAATTATGCTCTGAACACAACAGCTACCTATGCGGAACCCTACAGGTCAATGCAGTATCGACTGTCAGAGTCCAATTATAACAGGCTGCAGCACGCAACGCCCGCCGATGATGGGACCACGCGATCTCCATCCATAGACAGCATTCAGAAAGACCCCAGGCAAGTCCTTTTGTGCTTTCAAGAATCATACGTATTTGCCGTAATAAGATTTTTAATACAGAATGTATTATTCCTTGAATATATATGACACTTTGTGCATATTGCAGTTTTACACTGTTTAAACAATCATGACCAATTTGGATACTAAGATCTATACCTTTTACATCCAAAGTAATAAATGCAGTCTACTTCTTAGAGTAAGAAAGAGCAGCTTCTGTGCATTTAGTTGTTATTACATTTTTCTTCCATGTTTATTTTCATGTAGAAGTTATTACAGGAAATACTTACAAATTTGATGAGAATTGACTGGATTGTTCCAAATATTTTTAGTAACTCTACAGAGCAACCTGTAATACCATAGTAAGTTTTCTCTGTATGGGAACAGGAATCAGGTTGAAAATTAGAAACTACGTACCTAATTCATTTGAATGAATTTTTCGTGAGCATCCTGCTTAAATTTCAGAGCAACTTAAGTTTAAAAATTATATATAAATGTACCATTTTGGAAGCGAATACACATTTAAATTTTTAAAATAGTTACTAGTTTGATGTTGTAAGTGTAGGTACACAGTGTGGGCATGTGACAAGTCTAATATTATCATTACAATTTATTAGAGACACTGTTCATTAAAACCTTGTATTTTAAAATGGGAATATCAAAACCCAGTCCGTGCAAAGCTTGGAGGGATTTATGGTACTGTTTATCTTCAGTATGAGTATGTGACTGCTAGAAATTCCAGTCTGTCCTCAGATTGCCAGTTCATTGAGGCAGCCTCAATGGCCTTGGTCATGAAAGCACATTACACATTCAGCTGGTTTAGAAATAAGTGAAAGCAGAGCACCTCATACTGGAGGATATGGACTCCAGTGATGCCCAGGAGTCTTTCGGATGGAAATGTTAGGGCACCAAATAAACTTTGAATAAAGATATCTAATAGCTATGGTCAGACTAGAGTCTTACGCTGAATTCTTTTGAGCTTCCTGCATTACAGAAGGCTCATAACATGATTCAGTTATTTTCTAGTTTGGCCCTGTCCTTCAGTCTCGAAAGTAAAAGCACATTTTTAATGGATGTTGTTGTTTTGTTTATTAGTGGAAATTAATATATTTCTTTTTTTTTAAATAGATATTGAGGGAGAGGATTAATTTCATTTAACTGAATGGTATATTCATCTAAACTATGTTTCAATGAAAAAATAGGAGGGAGGTGATTCTGCCCCTCTGCCCCGCTCTGGGGAGACCCCCCTGCAGTGCTGCGTCCAGCTCTGGAGCCCTCGGCACAGGAGAGACACGGACCTGCTGGAGCGGGGCCAGAGGAGGCCCCAGCAACTCTCCGAGGGCTGGAACAGCTCTGCTGGGAGGACAGGCTGGGAGAGCTGGGGGGGCTCAGCCTGGAGCAGAGAAGGCTCCGGGGAGACTTTCCTCAGCCCCTCTCAGCCCTGGCAGCTGCAGTAGAAAGATGGGGACAGACTTTTTAGCAGGGCCTGTAGCGATAGGACAAGGGGTAATGGTTTTAAACTAAAAGAGGGCAGATTCAGACTAGATCTAAGGAAGAAATTATTTACAATGAGGGTGGTGAACCCCCGGCCCAGGTTGCCCAGAGAGGTGGTGGATGCCCCATTCCTGGAAACATCCCAGGTCAGGCTGGACGGGGCTCTGAGCACCCTGATGTAGTTGAAGATGTCCCTGCTTATTGCAGGGGCTTGGACTAGATGGCCTTGAAAGGTCCCTTCCAACCCAAAGATTCTACGATTCTATGTTAATAGGATAATCTTACCTCCACGTAATGCTTGCTAGCTGCATGCTACTGCTGGCCTATTCTGGCATGACTTACAAAAAAGGTTACTTATAATAGGGATGCTTCACATTCATAACCAGAAACTTTAAAAAAATTCTGACTTAATTTTCATTGCTGATGCACCTTCTTGTCTTGTAATTTCACAGTAGAATAGTTTTACCTTACATTTTAATCTGTTTCAGTTTCTGATTTGCATATCATGCTATGGCAGAGGCTAGGTTAGTGCGTTCCAATAGCCTCAGACTGGGCTATTTGAAAGCATCACTTTAGAATAAGAGTGAGGGAGCATTCAGAAAGCTACTAGTTTTATTAGAAAGGCAATTTTCTGTAAGTTCTTCCTACCATTAGTATGGAGAAGTAAATCTCTACGTTGTTGAGCAGTTCAAAGTAAGCACATAACTGAACTTTCCCTTTTTGGTGACTGTAGAAATCCTGGGGAGACCCAACTGGCCAGGCTAGCATTAGCCTTTGAATAGCTCCCCAAGTACTATTCTTGTAATATCCTTTTTAAAATTTATTTACTTGTATTTGAGAATGGGTAAAACTTAGATACTACTTCCCCTCCCTCCCTTCCCCTCTTTGCTGGGCTATCTTCCTTCTGTAAATGTTAATGGGTATATTTCTAAACCTGTGAATTGGGCGTTGGTATGTTTAATGAATTTTCCAGGATTCGCCTGTGCAAAATCATTTTGTTTAATGAAGGAGATTTGATTTTAATGATTCTAAGTTTACAATCCCTGAATAACTCAAATTATGCAAACTTCCTGCATCTGATCATGATGATGAAATTTCAGGCTGCGCAGCTTTTGTTGCCATATAATTGACTTCAGATTAGGAAGAACGTTGAGCACTGAGAAAATGTTGTGTGGGGGAGATGCACCTAAGCAGCATTGTTAAGCGGGTATCTGTTGCATTATATATTTAAGTTTTGGGAGATCTATGGAGGTTGCAGTGCTTGAGTTGGTATAATTTTAGTATATGTGTGTTTGTGTGATCTATAACCAAGCTAACTGAAGAACATAGGATATAAAGCGTCCTTTTCCAACTGGAAGACTAAAAGGTGATGTATCTTATAGTTAATCTAATATACCTGTTTTTCCTCATAGCCTTGACACTCCAGAACAAAAACAGAATTGTTCAAAAACACCTCAGATCCTCTAGTAATTCTACTTGGTAAATAAACATGCATTTATAACTAATGCCTTCTCTTGAATGTGTTCATCTCATGAAGGGAGTTTGCTTGGCGAGATCCAGAACTGCCTGAAGTCATTCACATGCTTCAACACCAGTTCCCATCAGTTCAGGCGAATGCAGCTGCCTACCTTCAGCACCTGTGCTTTGGCGATAACAAAGTAAAAACGGAGGTACTGCACTGACTGCGTTTCTGTTCCTGGGGAAACTGTAAAAGGAAAACTAGACCTCTCGCCTTTTTTGTTGTTTTCATCATAACACGGTGTTCTGGACCCTTTTGTCTGTGTTTGTACCAGATTTATGATAATATTGAGGTACCTAGGTGTGTGTAATTACACACAGACGCAGAGATTTTTCCTGTCATAAGAGGCTGCATGGAAATGATGTGAAAATATTTTACATTCAAGCTGTGTAATCTAGCAGAACTGTAAAGTATGTTTACCAGAGCCTGTTTTTGTGTAACCTGTTGATGACTGTAGATAAGGAAAACAAGAATTCTGGAAGGCTTTCCACTGGTTTTGATGAAGATATTTTAAGGCCTCGTAGGGAATGAGTCAACTGTCAAGCAAAGGAAAGAAATCCAACCCTAGAAATAATAGAGGATAGTGTTTGTGTCAGTATGAGGTGGAGGAAGGATACATCTTGAGTGACAATTCAGGTTATTGTTGAAATTTCTAGAAACTGTTTGCATTTGAAGAGCCGCTCTTTTTGCAGAGCGGCTATGAGCTATTGACCTGAAGGAATTTGCTTTTTCATTCATACCATATATGTCGAATTATCTGTTATTTTCAGTATAAATATTATGTTAATAAAATGTTGGTGCAACTTTTATAAGACACCCCAACATAATTAATTCATTACTTAAATTTATTATTTTATTGCTGTGGTAAAGACCAGATTAATTTGCTAGCCTATTAACAATATTAAAATAAAAGTCTGGCAAAATGAACTAGAATACTTGCATTGCTAAAACCTGAAGATAAGCATGAGAAACTGCTTATTCGTGGGGGGAATATTTACCATTTAAATTAGCTATGAAACTACACAGAATGAATAAATTGCACTTCCATGTAATGAGTATCTATCTGGAAATACAATACTGATATATTAGTTCATTAATACATCATTTTACAAGAATTCTGATTTTTTTTTTTATTTAGAAATTGAAATGCCTGTTCAAACTAGCAATAGCTGCTACATTTTAAAATTGTTCATGACTCAGCAAAATACAAATCTTAAGAATGGATTTCTAGTCCAGTTTTATTTTGAATTATATACACAAAAACTGTATCTCATCAAGTTTTGAGTACAGATTGAAAAAATGATAAAGCTATTTTGTCATTCATAAATTATCTGTATTATGGATGCATAGTGTAGATGTAGTGTTTGATGTGCTGTATCGACATACAAGGAGGAAATTTAACTGAAAAGTATGAATAGTTATTTGTTGCTTCATTTGGTAACAGCAATAAGAATTATTTGCCTTGAAAAAGAATAACTCTTTAAATTTAGGGTTTTTTTAATAGCATCCTGCAGTATATGCTTTCAGTGTAGTCTGTATCAACTAAATAATTCATAAGGTAATCATTTCCTAGCTACAGAAATCTTGCCAGGTGAATAACTTTAAGCTTAAAAGTTCTGGTGGCTTTTGGCATAGCAGTAGCTTGTCTAATTGATCAGTGCCAAACTTTGTATCCCCTAGATTGCTAACTTGCATAGTAGATATATCTAGGTGTTTAAATAGAGGTTTCCTTTTGAAAAATATACATTTTAAACAGAGGTCTAAAAAACCTCCAAGTCACCAATCTTTCTTTTTTTTTTTTCTTTCATTTTACTTAAGAGGTGTTTTGACAGATAAGAATCAAATACAGCATTGGCCTTGGACCTTGCATCTCAATTGTTTTTTTTTTCTAAGCCTCTTCAGTTTGGCTGTTTTAAGGTGTGGATAAAGATATTGGCCGTTTTGATACCCAATGCAATTTTCAAGAATGTGATAGAGTGAAGGTTCTGTTTTTCAAAGTATCAACTTAAAATGCTTTTGCTAAACCTCACTTAAGACTTTCATTGAGAGTAATTTTATTCTTCATGTGTTATGGTCAATAAAAGACACTGAACTTTTAAAGCAAAAAATCCATGAAAACTTGTACACATTAAGGTATTCCAAACAGCCTTGTGGCTTGCCAAACTAATATTATACAGGTTAGAATAGAAAAGGGGCCTCTCAAAGTGCTTTTAATACTGAACTAGAGAATCCTGAGGACTGTTATGTTTTACCTCTCGTCTGTTTGGCCCAGAACCACATCCTGTATAGGCAAAGTATTCAGGAATGGTGGTGTAGCACTCTCTTCACCATGGCATCTCCTTAGGGCGGCAGCAGCTTAGCTGCGGTAGGTGGAGGGGTTTTAGACTGTGCCAACTTCATTAGGCGTATTCTATGGATAGTATGGCACAAAAGTTATTCTGCTGTACTAAAATAATATCAGGTTGTAACAGATCAATCTTACAGTGCAAAATAGTTCATATTTTTTGAAACAGTTCATAGAAAATATTTTGGTAGCCTTTTGATGGTGATTTTTAATTTAAAATTAATGCTAATCTTGTAAGTAATACTACTTAGTTACCTCTTTACGAAATAAATATTTCAATATTGCAGAATTCTAAAATACTTGAATCTTTTATCATCTCTAAGTTATTTTGAACAAAGAAAAGTACTACATGGAAATGAGATCTCAAAACAGTCAAAATTTTTTTTAACTATATAACAAAGAATAAATGCAACTAACCTGTTTAAAACAAATGATATAAAATATTCTTCTTGTTTTATGAAATTTATGCAGAAATTTCCTTTTAAAAAGAACTTAATATATGCCAATAGGACTCGATATATGCTAATTTGAACTGATTATTTCATGTGTGTGTAGCTAAGTGTAAATAGTTGGCATTTAAATCTTTGCACCTTCTTATTTCTAATATTCCCTAAAAAGATATTCTGAGGCATAGGAAATTACTTTAAAACTGCATTACTGGCAAATAAAACTTCAGCAGTAACAATTCTTCTCCGAACACAGGAAATGACTGAAAATGTCCATCAGCCTTTTCAACAAGGATGTGAGTCATTCACAGGAATTTTCAGTACAGTATATCAATCAAGTTATAAGATTTACTAACAATATTTCTTCTTGAAGTAGAATGGAACATACTGTTTTTATACAAATAAAAGCCTTTTAAATCTGTAGAGTGAAATGGGTGAAATAAATGGGTGCTGATGTTCCCGACATTCCCATTTACTAGGTATGTAGGCTAGGAGGAATCAAGCACCTCGTTGATCTCCTGGATCACAGAGTCCTGGAAGTGCAGAAGAATGCTTGCGGTGCACTGAGAAACCTTGTTTATGGGAAATCTACTGATGAAAACAAAATAGCAATGAAGAACGTTGGTGGGATACCTGCCCTTTTACGATTGTTGAGAAAATCTGTTGATGCCGAAATAAAAGAGCTTGTAACAGGTAAGTTTTGAATAGAAACAAGCAGAGAACTATAATGCAAATTATTTTTCTGAAGTGGACAAGACTGGAATAGGTGTTAAGAGACTGGAATTTAGTATATCGACTGGATTTTTATTTATGCATTGGTATTTTCTGTGAATAAAAAAATCACTTATTTTGATTCCTGACAGTTAAAGTATTAGCATAGAAGTACAGTTTCACTGGGAGAAGTGAATCTTGAGGTAGTTGCACTAAAGCTCCACTTAGGGTGAATTTTCCCTTGGTCTGATTCTCCTACATACAGAGCTAGGTCTTGGCTAGGTATGTATTTATTGACTCCTAACTTTTGTTTTATTACAGACTTTTTTAATCATCTGCTGACAACAGTTTTAAATGAGATCTTGCAGATTTCATAAGATGGACCCAAACTATGTAACTGTGTGCTTTCAACTATGCAAATCACAGAAGCGTCTCAATGTGCAGCCTGTTAGTAGAGTCACGGCAAGTGACTGTACACACTCCTAGTCTCTTAAGTACGAGGTAGCAAATTTAGCTTCCAACCCATGAACCTACTTGGCGCTTAAGGCAGACAGAAAGTGCAGAAATAAATGATTTGCAGTTCTAACACATGAAGTAACTTCTTTTCCATCAGGACAAGGTGGACTTGTTGGATACTGCATGCATCTGCTCTCTCTTTTTCTTAATATGGGAGCAATTTGTCTATAAAGGTTTTCGGGGATTGAAAAATACGAAAGGATAGGAAAAAGCAGAGTTTTCACTTTCTTTAAACAGTTCCTCTTTCAAGTTTTAGTAGCTCCCTCATTTGATTTTCATAGAATCATAGAAGGGTTTGGGTTGGAAGGGACCTGTCAAGGCCATCTAGTCCAACCCCCTTGCCATGAGCAGGGACATCCCCAACTCGATCAGGTTGCTCAGAGCCCCGTCCAGCCTGACCTGGGATGTTTCCAGGGATGGGGCATCGACCACCTCTCTGGGCAACCTGGGCCGGGGGTTCACCACCCTCATTGTAAATAATTTCTTCCTTAGATCTAGTCTGAATCTGCCCTCTTTTAGTTTAAAACCATTACCCCTTGTCCTATCGCTACAGGCCCTGCTAAAAAGTCTGTCCCTATCTTCTAAGCCCCCTTTCAGTCCTGGCAGCTGCAGTAAGGTCTCCCCAGAGCCTTCTCTTCTCCAGGCTGAACAACCCCAACTCTCTCAGCCTGGCCTCATCGGAGGGATGGAACACCTCTCCTGAGCTGGACGCAGCACTGCAGGGGGGTCTCGCCAGAGCGGGGCAGAGGGGCAGAATCGCCTCCCTCGACCCGCTTTGGATGCGGCCCAGGATACAGTTGGCCTTCTGGGCTGCGAGCGCTCATTGCTGGCTCATGTCCGTTTTGTTAAGCTGTGAAACTTAACTAGTTGCCTACTAAGGAAAGCTTAATGGCACAAGAGTGCTCAAGTTAGAAGTAAGAGAGGTGTCATACTGGGAGCCTTTCCAAGTTATTTCCTTGTTTAGAAAAGCTATGAAGTAGAGGAAGGACTCTGTACAGAATGTATCTAAAGCGTTTAAATTCAGTGATTATTTGTTCAGTAATTGAAAAACTCCACTTATGTCAACTAAAGATAGCAAACCACACACAGTTTACTTTGGGTTCCCAGATTAAGATAGTGTAAACACAGAGAATTTAGTATCAATCTACACCACTAGAAACACTGTATGTCTGACTTCTAGTTTAAAATTAGCACTATTCATTACTGCTGTAGTTTATTCATAATTTTTCATATACAATGGATTTTCCAGTGTAACATCTCTTAATGAAGTACAATGTTTTTCTTCTTCCTGAGGATGGTCTTTCTTCCTTACTAAATGAATTATACTTTAATTATTAGCAGTATAAATGGACTCTGAAAGGTAACAGGTATATCTGGTGTCATTGCAAGTGAAATTCATCCAGTTTATTTTCATATGCAATTAGATAGATTAAAACTTTACTATCCCAGGTAAGTGAAATTAGAATAACAAACTTCTTGCAATTTGTATACATACTTTTCACATGAATTCATTTATATAAAGTTTTTGAGGAATTACTTAGTGAAAAGCAATCTTTTAACCTCAGAAATTATTTGGGAACATGCCATAAAGATTAACTATGATAAGTTTGAAAAGCTAGCATACTGGGGGAGGGTTTAATTGCACAAACATGTTTTAGAGGCTTTAGAAAATGGTAGGAATACCAGGGCCTATATTTAATTAACAGTAACAGACATGACAAGGTTGAAATGCAGAGGGATAAAGTGGAGACGTAATAGCAAATTACATTAAAAAATACAGAAGGCATAATTGCAAAACCACAAGAATGTTTTAAGAGGGAAGCAAGTAATGTTTTTAATGGCTATAGATTTTTCAGAATCCACTTTTCATAATCATTATATGAAAATGAAATAATACTTTATTTTTTAAAAAGTCTTTAAAAGTTGGGACTTTGGAATGCACTGGAAGGGGATAACTCTTGTCACTGAGCTTGCTCCAGCTGCATGCAGTTCCCGTTGCTGCTGACCCATGGCAGCCTTGCTGTCCTGTACTCCGCAGAGAGCCCTTAGAAGGGAGACTACTCTTTTTTTTTTTTTTGTAACCGTAACACATTTCATGAGATTTCAGCACCAGCGTTTTCTGGAGGCTACTGTGTTTCACATTCCAGTACAGCTTTGGCACTAGGCAGCAGAAATATTGTTGGGGCCTTCCTGCCTGCGTACAAGAGCTCCATTCCCGAGCAAGTGACATGAAAGATGTGCACTGGTCTATGCTGTCTGGTTATGTTTTTGTGTTGCAGTCTTCACAGTCTGGAATCAATCTGTGAATTTCAGGATCTCATGTCTTATACAGCAGAAAACTGTCTGTGAGATAGAAATCAAAATGTGCATGTTCTTGAACCTAGGTGCAGTTTCTAACAACTGAGTCTACTTTCAAGAGACCCTCACAGCCAGCCCTTTAATATGTTAAAATGTAAGAAACATTGGCGTACTCCACTACTGCAAGTTTTCCGGAGAAAGCAAGTCAGATGCCTACCTTAATAGAGCAGTTGCTTGGTTTCCATCAGGCCTTCAGCAGCAGAGACGAGCCACAGACCATGCCCTCCCCAGAGAAAGACCTCTGATCTACTCTCCTGAGTGGCCGGTTTTCTGTCAGGATTCCTCCCCGAAAGGTCAAGCAAGTGACAGTGCTGAACTTGGGGCAGCGGTACAGTTTTGTAGCTGGAAGGAAGAATGAGCACAAATTCCAGCAACAATTAATCACTAGCTTAGCTGTATGGTAAAGCTCTGTCCTTAAAGGGGAAAGAGGTTGTTGTTGATGGTCCTGGCAATTCTTCGTAGTTTATTTCTTCAAATCAGTACTACCTCAACCAGTTCAGTTGAGAAATGCTGTTCTCCATCCAGCAGCACCATCGTTTGTATACACAGTGTCATCTTGCTGAGAGATTGCATTCTTGCAGCACTGTGCATTGTGGCTTGTGTATTTTTGGAAAAGGGTTCTAGGGTTCTGCAGTTCCAGGCAACCTGAGGTAACTTTTGAGATGGTACAGGAACAGCTGCAAGTCCCACACAGTTTTGCAAACGAAGCGCTCTGTGAAATGGGTATAGTTTCCTTTCACAACTTGCATGTTACTATAGTATTTACCTCAATTCTACTCTGTATACAATCCAAAGTACTTTGTGATCAAGGGTGTAAAGCCTGCAGAGGTAGCGTATGGTCATCCATGTTCAGCTGTGGACCTCCAAGCTGGTGCAGCTGCTGAAGAACTCTTAATAAACCTGCTCCCTCTTTGGTTAACACTACCTGATGTGAGCTATGGCAGTGGAATTCATTGCAGTAAACTTGTCTAGGGTCTCAAACATGTGGGTTAAAATGCCAAGAGTCAAAACCAAAATAAAACATGAAAAAACGTGGCTGGATACTGAGGAGAAACAAAAGTCTCTGCCACTGGTAATTCCAGGTTTTCATGAATAGTTGAGCCCCCACAACACCTCAGAGTACAAAGCCATTCGACAAGGAATAAGCAAATCATACTTTTCTCTTTCCTGGCCAGAAATTTTATCTGCAGCTTTTTTTTTTAAAACCATGACTTAAACTTGACTTTAAACAGCTAAAGCTCGAGTGGAGACACAGGCATCATTAGGCATTGATATCCTTTAGTCCTAATGAAATTGGTGGCTTACCATACACATTTCACATATTCTCCGAATTAGGTAACAAAATAAAGCTTTGAAGAGTTACCACATAAGGGATTTTCTGGACAAAGCAATTATTTTACAATCCTATTCATTGCTTAAGTTACATCAGTAATGTAACCAATTCAACACTGAACCTGTAATCAGTAAACCAACAAAAGAAAACCTTTACAATACTAAAAGCTACTGAATCAGAGAGAAGGTGGTTTTTAATTATCCTCACACTTCATTACTATCTATCAGAAGAGACAGATATGTCACCTGAAAATATTGCTATAGATCGAAGTTCTGAAGGATTATGAAGAAATATCAAAAATTTTGTACATCAGAACAGTCAATACACAATTGTTTTCATGTTCTCCTCAGGAAAAAAATATTTTGGGGATGAGGAAATGTTATGAGATACTTCCCATGAAACAACTTCTCTCAGTTAAGGAACACTGCTAGCCTGTCATCCCTGAGGAGCTGCTAAGGATCAACAAAGTCATTTGGTCCCAGCTTACTTTTGATAAGCAGTAAGAGTGATGAAGCCAAAGTTCTGCTTACAGATTACAGCTCTTCTAGTAACTCCAGCAACTGTTAAAGTGGCTAAAGATCTAACCAGAATTTTTTATCTTGCCTGATTAATTTTTGCTGTTACATAAGCTAGCCAATCTTGTCCAAGTTCAGTCTAGAAATGGATAGAAAATTCTTATGGAGAAAAGTGATGGTTTGTAAGCAAAGTAGCCAGCATTTGATGCAGTTAGGTTTGATATTTTGTGTGTTGCTGTAAAGTGGAATCTACTGGTTTTGTTGCACCAGGGCCCAAAGACTTCAAGCAGCATTACTGTGATAGGTGTTGACTTTTAAAAATCAATAAAAATAAAACCTTGTATTTCATGAGGTGCTTACAGTCTGTGACAACAAACCTGAAAGGGGGTTATGGTGAGGTGGGTGTTGGTCTCTTCTCCCAACTAACTAGTGATAGGACGAGAGGAAACGGCCTCAAGTTGCGACAGGGGAGGTTTAGATTGGGTATTAGCAAAAATTTCTTCACCGAGAAGTTGGTCAGGCATTGGCACAGGCTGCCCAGGAAAGTGGTGGAGTCACCATCTCTGGAAGTGTTCAAAAAATGGGTGGATGTGGCGCTTCGGGACATGGTTTAGTGGGCATGGTGGTGTTGGGTTAACGGTTGGACTTGATGATCTTGAAGGTCCTTTCCAGCCTTAGTGATTCTGTGATGTTAGGAAAAATTTCTTCACTGAAAGGGTTATCAAACACTGGAACAGGCTGCCCAGGGAAGGGGTGGAGTCTCCATCCCTGGGGGTATTTTAAAGATGTGCAGATGTGGCTTTGAGGGACATGGTTTAGTGGTGGACTTGGCAGTGTTAGGTTGACAGTTGGACTCAATGATCTTAAAGGTCTTTTCCAGCCTAAATGGTTCTATTGTTACTTCCACATACTTTTATCAGCTACCACTAGCTGGTCCTGTCCCTTGTTGCATCTTCTATTTATTTATCTGAGGCCTGAAACAACTTCAAAGTCATGTAAATACCAATTGCTAGATCTGCTGTCAGCAGGTGTTGTTATGCCAAGGAAGACAACAGATGAGATCAAAGAACAATCCCTCTGATCTGCTTTAGGAGGCTGTATAATTCAAATTTTTTGACAATTTCTAACAAATCTAGTCAAACTGAAAACTGTTGTTTATAGTAGCAATGTTATTGGGCTATTGTGGAAATGCTGCTTAAAGTTTTTTGCTGAGTGTACACAGCTATATTACTTTACAATTAGTAAAATACTGTATGTGAAGAAACTGGTGAGAGCAAGATGAGTACCTTGGTGAGAATTTGGATGAACTTTAAGCTGTTTCATGATGAAAAAGATGATTAAATGCTGTGTGTAGCGTATTACTTGCGTATACAGTACTGCTGGTAATTTATGTCAGATCTTGTACTTTTCTAGCAGCAAATCTTGTAAGAAGACTGTGAAACAGGGTAGGGAACTATAGAATTCTGCCTGAGGATAAAAGATTGATAGCAATTTCATTTGGCTTGATGGGTGAATGTAAAGTACTCTAGACTTCTTGCTATAGTTTCCAGAAAGAAAGTTTCTGTAGGATTTTTACATTAGCTCTTATATGTTCAGCTCTGCACTTAAGTATCTCATATCCCAGGCACCAAATGCCAGAAACCAGTAATATCAGTGTAGGCTATTCTTCCCATGTTCATAACTGGGGAAAAAACCACATATCCCCCCGCTCTGGTTCATCTTACGTTCCTCCTTTTTGGATACTGGCTCTCCAGGTTCCGCCTGATCTAGAATCACGTCACGTCACACACTTGAGACCTTTACTGAAAACTCTTTAATGGCTCCCACCCATCTGCCAGCCTACATTCTTTGTCATTTTTTCAGACATTTTTCCACAAGACCTCATGTTTGCAAAACACTGATGATCTTTCAGCCATGATGTCCATAGATTTGGTTTCTTCTCGCTTTGTTTTTGCTCTTTTATTCTCTTTAGCTCTTAACTTCCATCTGCAAGGTTGTAGAGAGTTCCAATGTAAACAGTCTCTCAAGAATATTGCCAAAGCAAAGCTCTTCCATGTTCCTTTTTAAGATTTTTTAAGATAAAAGTAGTTGATAACTTTAATCTCCAAGTTCATATAAATCAGGATAATGATCTGTTTCTTCCCTCTCCCAAACCTTTCTTACAGGGCTGTTGAAGACTCACCCTTTGGAGGGCAGATGCCTTTTTTTTGAATAGGATGAAGTGTTCAGAAAAATGCCTTATCTCTCCTGATAAATATGCCTTCTCATCTCAGACTGCCAACTGGCTAGAACTGAGGCAGCAAGTGCAAATACCCCTAGGGATCAGGGAGGGCATGCAGTTTCACTGGCGTCTGTAAGAGCATTTGATTTCTGAGATTTAGCTGCCCTTTCCTGAAGGCTGTACCGTTGTCTGAATTGCAAAGCGTGCACATTTCTCTTAACAGGGCGGTGGCAGTTCCCGCAGTGACCTCCTCCACGTACCCTCTGTAAGTCTGGAGCTTGCTGATGATGGTCACCCATAGCTGTGATGGCCGTGCAAACAGTTATTGGAAGGAGGTTACCAGCAGCTGTGTTCTTCAGAGCGCGCTTTTCTCTTTGTGTAAATATTCACACCTTTCCTTCTACACTGGAATTCTCCTCTGGGGGAGGAACCAACTAGTAGTGTAGGGTGCCATTCCTGCTGGCACACTCAGGGAGCAGTGTCGCTGGTGCCCCACTCCGTCCCAGCTGCAGCGACTGCGCGTGCACGCCTGCAAATGTGCATATAGATAACAGGCATCACTAAAACTAGTTAACAGCAAATGACTCATTGACTTTCATCTTTTGTTTTATGTGAAGTTTTGTGCTGAATTAATCCAGCATATCCATCAGTAACCTCTTTAGGAACGGACGTGTCTGCTCTGGCACGTTTATGCCAGCTTGCACTGATTTGGAGTTTTGCCTGGCGTACTACAAAAGAAGACAGATTTTTCTTCCCATTAATAAGTAGTCAGTAGGGGACTGATCTTTAGCTATCTAAGAAAGATATTCGAGAGATACAGTGAGCTTGAGGCACGCATGTTTCAGAAAGATCGAAAGGTGTTTTGCAGATGAGATGAGTTTTTGTGCTTGTAGAGAATGTTCCTTTAGACTCCTGTAGTGCCGTGCCCCTCTCCTGTCAGGTAGCAGAATGAGCTGCACCTCAGGAAAGAAAGGAAGGAACATCTCCTGTCAGTCAGCGTGTGTGTCTGATGAGTATTTTTTCCTTAAGAAGATTATTTACTCACTAATATTCATGTATTCCTTCTCAGTATTGGAGGAGACCTAGCTGCTGATCTGTTAGGGTTATTCTCATTATCATCTCTCATTCCAACTCTTGCATCAAAGAGCTTACGCAGCCACCAGACAGCTGGAGTGAAGGCTGCTGAACACATTATAATGTGAAGTTTAGAAATATTTATTTCAATTTGTAAAGTGAATCTTTTAATGGCAGTTTTGCTGACCACTTATTGACCGATAATGTCAGAATAATATTACATTGTGGACTAATTATATTTCTTTTGGTTTTGCATAGGTAAATTACCTTTCTCCTGTTTAAAGTGATGTCTTTTATGTTGTTAATGGTGCTTTCTATTTGCCAAGTCTTTTCTAACTTTACTACAATGGAAATCTTTTCTTAAGGGGTCCTCTGGAACTTGTCTTCATGCGATGCAGTAAAGATGACAATCATTAGAGATGCTCTGTCAACGCTAACAAACACTGTGATAGTGCCACATTCTGGATGGAACAGTTCTTCCTTTGATGATGATCATAAAATCAAATTTCAGACTTCCCTAGTTCTACGCAACACTACAGGATGCCTGAGGTAATCTGCTGTTCTAGAAGACTCCCTTTAACAGAGCAATTATGTTATCCAGCAGGTCCTTTTGATACTGTGATTTTTAAGATGAACTGTTGCAGTCTATAAATTACATGTAGTTCTATCATTTAGGTAGCTTTTGCATATTTTTTTTCCGTATTAGAAAAATATGCAAAGTACGAAGTTAGTCCCCAGGAGATGTTAACTGGAACGGCTAGTGGCTAAGTTTTGGTTGTTTTTTGTATAAATTACAATCATTGCACTTTTCCCCTCTTAATTACTGCAATTTTTGTATTGTGTGTAGGGCTCATGAATATTATTTAGGGAAAAAATTGTGCTTTTGGTGATTCTTTATTGTTGTATACATTGAAAAAATTATGTTTGTATATGCATACATATCAGTAAAGAAATGTTTGGCTATTCCCTTCGTGAATTTCTCAAACAGCAGCGAGAAGAAAAAAAGTATTCAGAATAATAAAAGGCACAACTAAAATATCTGAAAAGAGAATTCAAGGGCCAGGGGTACTATATGAGCTATTTCTGTTCATCTGTAGGTTTGTTTATAATTTTAATTTGTTAGATTTCAACTTGTGTTCCATTGAACAGCAGAGTAAGGCCATTGTGTTTAAACAGAACTGGAATTGCTTTTTATTTGCTGGTAACCCTTCTAAACATCAGAATAAACTACTTTTTATTGTTTTTCAAGATGACTGCTTTACGCTGCTTTGGAGCATAGGGTTGTGCTCGCGTAGCGGCGCAAACATGACGTCTAGAGAAAAAGCACCTCTGTGGCCAGGCACGGTGGCGTATTCAGCAGCAGAACCATTTTCGATGTGCCTCCAGTCAGTGCAAGCTTCAGGCTTTGCAGTATGGTGGCCTTGAAGGCAAATATTTGTCTAAACCCCCTGCTGCTTTATTCTAAAGCACAGTGCAGCCTTTTCCTTTCCCTACACCCTAATTTACACGTTTATACTTCTGTCTCTGTAGCACTATTATACATGTTAATGAGGCTGCACCACAGAACGACTCGCTGGATGGATCCAATTCCAAAAAGAGGCAACAAAGGGGCTTTCTAACACAAGCAAGCTCAGCAATCTGTTCTACAGGACATACAAACTGTAGATTTGGACTTGTCCAACAGACGGGGCTTGGAATGGAAAAGTCTGTGGGAAAGGGGTTCTACTTATGCCTGGTTTTGTTAATGAGTCAATGCTGTCTTGAAATTGCAGGTTTGGATCGTATTTATCTTGTGTAAGAATTGGGGGTGGGTTGCTGCACAAAATGGTATGTTTGCTTTTAACTTCTCAATTATCAATCAGCTGTATAAAAAACTTCTGCAAGCTATCTAATAAAATGATTGTATGTATATCTATCTGAGAATATACTGTATTCCTTTATCATTTCCACCCTTCAGGAATTTAAGCTCCGCAGGTGAGGAAGCCCGGAAGCAGATGAGGTCTTGCGAAGGGCTGGTTGATTCACTGCTATACGTGATCCACACGTGTGTGAACACATCGGATTATGACAGCAAGGTGCGTGCACGTTCCATCTAAGTGATTTTTAGTGCTAAGCTGTATGGAACTTCTGGGGTTTGTATAGTATAATTTAGTACTGTCATGGGCTTAGCTCAACTGGTCTTCTCTCCCACCCCAAGTTTGCTGATGCACAATCAGACTCTGTTGCATAATACAGTATAACTTGTTCTGTGCTTTTCGTTTTCATGGTGTTGAAGTATTCATTCTCTAATAAAATAATAAGCTCTTGTGCTTTTCATTTCCAGAATACTAAAAAATAAGCCATTATAGTAGAGATTACGATTATAAATATTTTCATATTTGAGTATATCAGGAGAGATTGCAGTTTTCCCAGAGAAACAGATGAAGCAATGCCCCAAGCCCAGAACTAGGGTTTGGTGCTTGTGTTCCAAATCCCTTTCTACCGCTACCTGATTGGTTTGGTTTGCTTTGTTAGTTTGTAAGAAAGTAACTAATTACATTACATCTTTCTGGTTTGGTTTCAGACAGTGGAAAACTGTGTGTGTACCTTGAGAAACCTGTCTTACCGTTTGGAACTGGAGGTACCTCAGGCACGTCTGCTAGGAATCAATGAATTGGATGACTTGTTAGGAAAAGAGTCACCTAGTAAAGATTCAGAGCCAAGCTGCTGGGGGAAAAAAAAGAAGAAGAAAAAAAAAACTTCACAGGAGGATCAGGTTTGCAGTTTTGCTTGTATTACAAATGTATCAACTGTAGTTCAGCTAATGCGGGGGGAGTCCATAGCTTGAAGAAAAACCATCATATGTTGAATGAAAATGTGGAGGTTTCGTGAGTTACAAGTAGATGTTCGTTTCTCAGTGGGATGGAGTTGGCCCTATACCAGGATTTTCCAAGTCTCCCAAAGGGGTGGAAATGCTATGGCACCCATCGGTGGTAAAGCCATACCTAACGCTTCTAGCAGAAAGCTCCAACCCAGCTACTCTAGAGGGCTCTGCAGGATCTCTCCAGAATCTTTCTGCGGGCAACTGGAAGGTATGTGAATTTCTGTTCTTCCCCCTATCATTGCATTTTAGCTGTTTTTTTAATAAGATGCTGGAATGTGTTTGGGAAGAACGTGTCATTTTCTAGTATGCATCTGAGTGTTTCTCTCTAGTGTGTATCATTAGTGCTCATGTGTTGGAGTAATGTTATTTTGACAGTGAAAAGCAATGACAAAGATGGTAGACAGGAAGAGCGATATGGAAACTGGGATTGAAATTGGTACCATTTATTTTAAATAAACAGAAGAAGCTTTCTTTCAGTGCATATTAGGTAAAAATAATCTTCTAGCATCTTCTAGCTGTGAGTTCTGGTGGGAAGGTACCGTCAAAATAAGACCAGCATAAATAAATGGTTTGTATTGGCTTTATTAGTCTTACTTATTTCCATACATTCTTCCTTGTGGCCCTTGCATACAGTATGTTACAAAAACACCACATGAGAATGCTTTATTGATGTTATGTATTTGTCATGGAGAAATAACAAAAAAAGTTAATTGCTTCCTTTGCTGTAGAAAAACAGCTAAGACATTTTCATTTTATGACCATTATAAAATTGGTCTTTTAAAAAAAAAAAAAGAAAAGAAAAGGAAAAAAAAACCAAAAACAAAATGCAAACTTGTTCCCTTTCAATAATCTGTCATCTGTTAGGATAGTTTGTCTGTTAGACCACTGTTTTTTAAACATTGCTTTGTAAGAGGAATGAGTGAAAAACAACAAAGAGCCAACCCTTTATAATAACAGAGAAGGTACGCATTTAACATGTCATCTTTTCTTTGGAAAATGTCCCCTAACATACTTAACAACTACAATCTAGTAAGAGATTATTTCAGCCAGAATGTTGTAGATTTGTGAGTAACTGGGGTTTTACTATAGTTTGCAGCATACATTCGAGCTGCTGTAAGAAAAGAAAAAGGACTACCAATCCTTGTGGAGCTGCTGAGAATGGATAATGACAGAGTTGTTTCATCTGTGGCAACAGCCTTAAGGAATATGGCATTAGATGTTCGTAATAAGGAGCTTATTGGTGAGTACAGACCTGTACTGAAGAAAGCACGAATACCAACATGTCAGACCTTGTATGGAAAAAAACCTAGGATGAGATTCTACCAATAGAAATCACATATTTGATTTTACTCTATCATGTTAGTTGTGTCACAGAAATTAATCTTTTTGACAGCAGTAGCTTTTCAGAGTAATATTGACATTTTAGTTTGCCTTTAGCCATCTTACATGGCAGTCTGTTTACAAAGGATGGAATTCATTCTCGGCTAAACTAAACTGGACAGGAAACTGTCAGTACAAAATATGATGGAAAACAGAACTTTACTTCCTTGGAGCTAAATGGTAACCTTCTCAGAAGGTTTCCTTCCAGGTCTCTTACATATTCTAAGAGGATAAGACAGCTCTGCTGCCAGTACATCAGTAAATACTTGATTTAATAGTATTGGATTGGGAGGGAAGAAATCCTCTCCTAGTAAAATATTTCCACGAAAACCCAGATATGGAGCAGTACATATGTGCCCCTGCTGAATTCAGTAATCAACAAGGGTGCTTGCTAGAAAAACTTAGTTTCCCTTTTGTCAATTTTAATATTTAATACTTTAAGAATTCATCTGTGCCTTTCTCATCTAGCATTTAAAAAAAAAAACAAACCACAACATCTTTCCTTCCTTGATCAGGAATCTCAGTCTATTATTGGCGAGTGTTGAACATGCCTCACCCTCAGCTTCAGACTGCTGTGGCCTAAATGAACCATGCTAATACATGTCATGGTTTTAAAAAGTTTCACTTTTGTACAGAAGCATTGTCTGTGTTGTAGACTAGTGGGATAAGTATATAACAACTATTTATACAGATAAGAGTATCACTATTAAAAAGATAAATGCAGGGGAACAGAATTTTATATCTTTCTGAGGTTTCTCCATCTCAGACGTTCAGAACATGTTTTCTTGCAGTGTGGGTATTACATCCATAAGGAATTAGTAAAAAGAAAATTCTGTTCTATAGCACCAGCCATATACAGGTCATACTCAGGTGACGTTCTCTCTTCAGGACTTTTTTTCCCTTCCTGGAGGAACTTTTCAGTTCAGGAATGCACCTCCACCTGTTCCCTCTCCCTGGCAAAGCCTTAAATGTGAAAGAATTATTGGCCTTTGAGATACAAAGATTAGTTTCAGAGTGTATAAAATATTTTGAGACATGAAGTGAGTCATAAATTACCCTATGCTAGTAACCTATTCTATGCGACTTCACTGCTGTTGGTAGGAGCAGGAATAATGGGTTTCCATGGTCTAAACTCCAAAGAAAATAAGAGACTGGGGATTTCAACAAACAACAGTATAAATTAGTATGTGCAAACTTGTGTTGTTGAGCTTGCTAAAAGATTGGCAGTGACAGGATACTGCTGTATACAGCATTGTTGGCGATAGTTTTCCAGTGTGTTTGAAAAGTTGTTCCTTTTGCTTGCAGAATTCCTTTTTGGATAACTTTTTTTTTTTTTCCCCTCAGGCATGTTATGCAAATAGATAGTGAATGGCTTTGTGTGACGCTTGTTCATTAGTCACTGTTATGTACAAATACATGTCTTCAAACATGTCCCGCCAAAAAGGTGGTGGGCTCAATAGCACAGTGCACACAGCATGGGCAGTAAACAGGAGGAGCTGGAAGCCCTTGTGCAGCAGGAAAACTGTGATATAGTTGCCATCATGGAAACATGGTGGGGTGACTCGCAGCACTGGAGTGCTGCCATGGATGGCTATAAACTCTTTGGGAGGGATAGGCAAGGAAGGAGAGGCGGTGGGGTAGCCCTGTACTTTAGGGCGTGTCTTGACTGTCTAGAGCTCGACGATGGTGACGATAGGGTTGAGTATTTATGGGTGAGAATCATGGGGGGAAAGGCCAACAAGGCAGATATGGTGCGTGTCTGTTATAGACCACCTAGCCAGGGTGAAGAGGCAGATGAAATGTTTTATAAGCAGCTGGCAGAGGTCTCACACTCGCTAGCCCTTGTTCTCATGTACCAGATGTCTGCTGGAAATACAATACAGCAGAGAGAAAACAGTCTGGGAAGTTCCTGGAGTGTGTGGACAATAACTTCCTGACACAGCTGGTGAGTGAGCCAACTAGGGAAGGGGCCCGACCTCTTGTTTGTGAATAGAGAAGGACTTATGGGTGATGTGACAGTTAGAGGGTGTCCTGGTCATATTGATCACAAAATGATAGTGGTTTTGATTCTTGGAGAAGTAAGGAGGGGGGTCAGCAGAACTGCTACCTTGGACTTCTGGAGGGCAGACTTTGGCCTGTTTAGGGGCCTGGTTGACGGATTCCTTTGGGAGGCAGTCCTGAAGGGCAAAGGAGTCCAGGAAGGCTGGATGTTCCTTAGGAAGGAGATCTTCAAGGCGCAGGAGCAGGCCGTCCCCATGTGCCAAAAGACGAGCTGTCGGGGAAGAAGACGGGCCAGGCTGAACAGGGAGCGTTGGCTGGAACTCGGGAAAAAAGAATTTACGACCTTTAACAGAAGGGGCAGGCAGCTCAGGAGGACTACAAAGATGTCATGAGGTTATGCAGGGAGGAAATTAGAAGGGCCAAAGCCCAACTAGAGCTTAATCTGGCTACTGCTGTAAAAGACAATAAACAAATGTTTCGATAAATACCTTAGCAACAAAGGAGAGGGCTAAGGAGAATCTCCATCCTTAATTGGATGGGGGGGAGCGGAACAAAGGATGAGGAAAAGGCTGAAGTACTTAATGCCTCCTTTGCCTCAGTCGTTAAGAGTAAGCTGGTTGTTCTCAGGGTACCCAGCCCCCTGAGCTGGAAGACGGGGACTGGGAGCAGAATGAAGCCCCCACAATCCAAGGGGAAATGGTTAGCCGCCTGCTACACCACTTAGGCGCACGCAAGCCTCTGGGGCCGGATGGGATCCACACGGGGGTACTGAGGGAGCTGGCAGAAGTGCTCACTTCCCATGATCTATCACCACTCTTGGCTAACCAGGGAGGTCCCGGTTGACTGGAAATTAGCAAATGCGGCGGCCATCTACAAGAAAGGCCGGAAGGAGGATCTGGGGAACTACAGGCCTGTCAGCCTGACCTCAGTGCTAGGGAAGGTTATGGAGCAGATCATCCTGAGTGCCATCACGTGGCATGTACAGGACAACCAGCAACAAATCAGGCCCAGCCAGCACGGGTTCATGGAAGGCAGGTCCTGCTTGACCTACCTGATCTCCTATGACAAGGTGACGTGCTTGGTGTATGAGGGAAAGGCTGTGGATGTTGTCTGCCTGGACTTTAGTAAAGCCTTTGACAGCATCTCCCACAGCATTCTTCTGGAGAAACTGGTGGCTCTTCTGGTGGCTCGTGGCTTGGACAGGTGTGCTCCTCACTGGGTAAAAAACTGGCTGGACCACTGGGCCCAAAGAGTTGTGGTGAATGGAGTTCAAGTCAGTTGGCAGCCAGTCACAAGTTGTGGTAAGGGAAGTGATTGTGCCCCTGTACTCGGCACTGGTGAGGCTGCACTTTGAATCCTGTGTTCAGTGTTGGGCCCCTCACTACAAGAAGGACGTTGAGGTGCTGGAACGTGTCCAGAGAAGGGCAACGGAGCTGGGGAGGGGTCTGGAGCACAAGTCTGATGAGGGGCGGCTGAGGGAACTGGGGGTGTTCAGTCTGGAGAAGAGGAGGCTGAGGGGAGCCCTCATCGCTCTCTACAACTACCTGAAAGGGGGTTGTGGTGAGGTGGGTGTTGGCCTCTTCTCCCAAGTAACTAGCAATAGGACAAGAGGAAATGGCCTCAAGTTGCACCAGGGGAGGTTTAGATTGGATATTGGGAAAAATTTCTTCACCGAGAGGGTGGTCAGGCATTGGAACAGGCTGCCCAGGGAGGTGGTGGAGTCGCCATCTCTGGAAGTGTTCAAAAAACGTGTGGATGTGGCACTTCGGGACATGGTTTAGTGGGCATGGTGGTGTTGGGTTGATGGTTGGACTTGAGGATCTTAAAGGTCTTTTCCAACCTTAATGATTCTGTGTTTCTTTTTATTGCTTTCAGATGCAGTTTTGTGATAATAATTTAAAAACTTAAATACCAAAATGTTGTTTTTTACTTGGTTTTGTTGATGGGTTCTTATAGGTAAATATGCTATGCGAGATCTGGTTAATCGACTTCCAGGAGGCAATGGTCCAAGCATATTGTCTGATGAGACTGTGGCAGCAATCTGCTGTGCTTTGCATGAGGTCACTAGTAAAAACATGGAAAATGCCAAAGCCCTCGCTGATACTGGAGGAATAGAAAAGCTGGTGAACATAACGAAAGGAAGAGGTGACAGGCAAGTAGGCAATGAAATTCATACCTAAACCATTTCTCTATTCCATTTAAAATGCTTAAGAATGCATGAAATGTTTTTTTGAGTGAAAAAGGGTCTACTTTTGCAGTCCTGACCTGAGTAGCTAACAAAGTCTGAACCTCCCAGGGGAAGAAGAGGCAGTTTGTACCACCATTCTCTAAAGCTTTCGAGGGTTTTTACAGTTGCAGTAATCACATTAGTGGGGCCTATTCAGAGTAAATGGTATTTTAAAAAAATTGTCCCCTCTAAACCCGTACAAAATTAATAGAGTATTTAGAGCTTTTCAAAGTCAGAATACGTTAGCACCTTGTCAGGATGTACCACAATAGCTATTAATACCTAGCACAGCCATTTGGTAGGTTGTAAGGAAAACTTGGCCTATGGAGCTGCTTGCCTAGCCAAGTGGGATCTTCTCAAATAGGGTGGCAAAGGAAGTGTTGATGGAGATCTGGCTCTCTGCAGACTCACTCGGGTATGGCTGTGCAAACCCCTACGCTGGGCGTTTTGTTAGCGAGTCCAGTGCTGGGCTTGGTCGGACACTGTGCTTACGTAGTAGTGCTAAAACCTCACAGAACTGGGCAGCCCAGCGTCGAGGACCGGGAACATGTAGTGGCTCCAGAGTCGTGCAGGGTCAGCACTAAGCCAGCCTCATGGACCACATCTGGCTTCAGTCAGCGTGGCTGCTCTGTACTCCTTCGCAATGTGACCGATGGAAACCGCATTAGCAGGGCTCTCGTTATAAACCAGGATATCGCAGATCTCCTTTCTATGGGTAGCAGAAAGCTGATTGTACAGTCAGCCCTGTGTACTGTTCCCAGTGTTTGGTCAGATGGTAAAAGAGAGAAAAGGATCTCTTCTCAGAGAAGCTGGTCCGTGTGAATTAAACATACCGCATTCTTAACAAAGCCTTTGTCTCAAAAGGAACTGTGCGCTATATTTGGAGTATCCAGAGTTTGTAATACTTTTTATGTTCAGGGGACACAGTCTCATTTCAACTGCAGGTGGGAATGCCATGATCCTTTATACAACTTCATTGGTCTGTGGAGACAACGTGTAAAGTTGCATCTGCACTTATATTTATGAGGCAACAGGGCACGCTAATCAAATTTATAATCTTATGAACATGTTAGGGGTGTCTACTCATTGATTAACACTATCAACTGCAATTTTTTTTAGCCTTTTCTTTCAAAACTGTATTTGGGCGAGTCCCCACAGTGACAGAAAAAGGCTTCTGTTTAACACAGATGTCATGCTGTGGCATTTAATGTCAAATCACTGCTTCAGTGCCACTACCAGCTTACTACCACTTCTCTTTAAAAAAATGGCATGATTTTATTTTTAGTAATAGCTAGAGCAATTTTCCTAGCCTTGCTTTTGAGAGTAGAACAGTATTTTCCCAACCAATAACAGTTTTCAGTATTGCAACACAGAACTGAGAACAAAGTCTCACTGTGAGGATGTCTGGACACTCTTAATTGTTCTCTTTTAATTGTTCATTCTTTTTCTACAGTTAGGACTGTTGTACAAAGATTTAAGGTATGTAGTCTCAGTTTTTATGAAATGCACTAAATAGAATGTTTCTTTTCGTGACTTTTAACTCTTGCAGGCAATGACAGTAGCTATTTCAACCCTTCTATCTGTATCAGTGGGTGACCTGAAGAGAAAATGTCTAGGCTGGAGAGGGAAATGATTGTCATGCTTAATCAGGTTCTGCACCAGCCTTTTCATTGAGGCTGCTGACACCGCGCTGTTCACGCTGTGGTAATGCAGGCCTGCATTACTGAGACCTGGAGAGATGACCTGACTTGCTTCGCAGCATCAAGGTTTAGGCTATTATGTGGCTCAGGAACACTGTTCTTTTTAAGTGGAATTAAGCGGCTTTATAATAATGTAATATTCTTTACTTCCTTAGATCGTCACTGAAAGTTGTCAAGGCAGCCGCCCAGGTGCTGAATACACTATGGCAATACCGAGATCTCCGCAGCATTTATAAAAAGGTAAATTACAAAATTAGCCTACACTGGAAAAGAGTTCTACAAAAACTCTTAATTTAATGAACAGCAATTTATTCTGATGGTTTTTTTTTCTTCTTGCCACTCCACAGGATGGATGGAATCAAAGTCATTTTATTACACCAGTATCAACACTAGAACGAGAGAGATTCAAATCACATCCTTCTTTATCAACAACAAATCAGCAGATGTCACCTGTCATACAGTCAGGTCAGTCAAGGAATGTGAAGAGATTTACTGAAGGGGTACCTCATATCCCATTTTTTATACTCAAATAGCCTCTCAGTTTACTACTGATTCTATCTAAAACACGGAGGTCATGCTGTCTCTTCTCTGTATTTAAAAAGAAGTACTTGACCTACTCAGACCATTACCTTAGCTACTACTGTTGGCAGGCTTCAGGTTCCACAGGATTTGTAGATGTGTCTACATGAGCAGTTTAGTTTGGATAAAGAGGACTTTGAATCTCCCCACTTACTCCTTAATGCAAGTCAAACTGCAGTCCAGAATGTGTGAACTGCATTCCTTTTGGATGAAACCAAATCAGATGGTGTGCTTCCAGAGCACTAATGTACTCCAGCGGCTAATGGGCATTCGGTTCACGGGACCAGCTCAGCCCTGGTGCTAAGGAAAACCTCAGAGTGCACATCTGGACTTTGTTACCAACTGTTTCCCTCTACAAAGCCACTCCTGTGCTGTATGACCCGGCGTTGTAGCTGTAGCCTCACAGAACATGCGTACTTAATAGGCCAGAAAGCAACAGACCAATACTGAGGAACCTATTTTCATTCCCAATTGTGTCATGGCCATTAGGATGAGCAATACAAATACAAAAATCTTACTTCAACAACAACTCCTTATTCTTGCCTTTTTCCTTTAACACCTTCGGTGCTGGGACTTAGATCTTCATGAGGGAGCTGATACAAAACCTACTTGAAGCCTTGTATATTGTCTTCATTTGGCATTTTATTTTATCCAATTTACTCTTCTATTTTTATGTGAATAGATCTCTGTTAACGCTAAGAAATATCTATCTACCATGACCGCTAAAATAAGCGGCTGGTTCCTACAATGCTCTTGTTTAATTACTTCTTTACATAGAAGTAACAACCCTCACACATACTGGAAAAACAAGGACTCAACCAGGGATTTATTTTCCTATGAGAAGTATAGTGTCTTAAGAATGGAAAGAAAAATGTATCTTTCATGCCCGGAGTTCCTCTCACCACCAGAGTACAAGATAGAGGACTGATTCCTTTGTCTAGTGCCATAAAACAGCAGACTGCAGTTACCAATTTTAGAGGATTTTGTCATTCCCATCTTTGTGTTCCACGTTCAGTTTCCTCCCAGCCCTCTGGGATTCCAAAAGAACGTCCTGACCAAGTTATCTTTGTCACTCTCAAACCACATGATACCACATGATACTGAAACAGTTTTTACTGTTACACCTAGTTGCTAAGTTGCTAAGTGGCATCCAACCACCACCTTGACTTCACAGACTGTTTCAGCTACGTTTCTACAGCCAGAGCCAAAAATATCTTCTCAAAATAAGCAATGACAACAAAGCAAATATGACTTAGGCTCAGGGAACTGGCCAGATTCTACCAAAGTGTAAAAGGATATTCCAGTACTTACTGTCAAATTCTTATCTCGGCGCTTTCTCTACCAAGATACGCCAGCAGAACAACTGTGTTACTCCAGTTCTTTGAACTACAAGTAGGAAGTAAGATGGGCTACTCTAACATAATATTCAGAGGCTGTTTTACTTCAAAGAACACTTAGTAAAAAAAATCTAATAGGAAGTGTCTGCTCCTCTGTTCCAGAGCGTGAAGAAGCTTAAACTAGTAAGGTGGTAGCTTGGTGCAGAGAACATGGCTGCAGAGGGTAGTGTGGTAGCAGCCTTGCAGATTACAGCAGGCACAGCAGATGCATGGTAGAACAGTTACCCTTGTCCTATAACATTTGTTCTTTTTTCAGTCATTCAGTTATTAACACACGCATGATGCTGGCCTGTGCCGGAATTTTAGTAACGCACTCAAATTTAGCTTTTTTAGCCATGAATATGCGAGGATAATATCAGTATTTAAACCATCCATAATAACACAAACTTATGAGATATGATGTTGTAATGGACACAACTAATGGAAGAAGATATAATTGATTAATATTTTGAAGCAAAATGTTTAGAAATTATTTTTAAGCATTTTTCTCCTGTGTTACTGGAGTCTTTCTAAGGCAGCAAAGCCCGAGTGGTCTGTAAAACAAAGATTTAGCAGAACAAACTCTTCACAACTACAGTAGAGATTGAGCTGCTCACTGTGAGAATCTAAAGGAAGTAATCCATGGTTATGATCTTACAACGGTCACCAGGCAACTGGAGCACAAAATGTCCGAGACTCACTTCTGCACGCTAATCAAAGAGCAGTAACACAAGTGTGTACGTGGATCCCTTCAGCCAGGCAGACTGTAAATTTTTCTGTCCTGTCCCAAGTGACAGAATGGGCTTAAGGATTCTGTTTGACTAACTTACATACAATGATAAACATTAGCAGGAGTCTCATCTTCTAAATGCAAACAAATCATGCCATATGCAAACCGAAATGGGTAAGGTCTCTTATTTCAGTTGTAAGCACTATAGAGCAGTGACTCACTATTAAAGCATAAAATGACAGTCTCCTGGTACATTGCTGATAGCTTTTGTCATTGGGATTCTTCACCCAGGACAAACTATGTACTAGCTTTGTCCATTTGTTACTCTTTGAGGAAGGAAGGGATGAGGAGAGGATAAAGAGGTTAGGTATGGGAAAGGCTTTTGTTGCATATACTGATAATCCTTCTTTTTTCATCAGTTGGCAGCACGTCCTCATCACCGGCTTTATTAGGAATTAGAGAACCCCGCTCTGACTATGATAGAACGCAACCTTCTATGCAGTATTATAATAACCAAGGCGATGTCATTACACATAAAGACATATATACTGGTAAGATACCAGTTAGGTGAACTTTTAACTGGAATACCTAAATATTCCTTACATGAGGAGCTTATACAATCCGAATGTGGACAGTTGCATTAGAAGGCTTGTTACTGCTTGATCTTGTTTTCCGGTTGTATTCATTATATTCATTGCTTGTGGAACAGAGCAGGTTTTTCATGTGTCTCTGCTGTTTTCTTTAGAATTGCACACATTACCCGAGTGAGACAAGATCTGTTTCTATATTGGGAGATGAGAGGTGTTTGGAATTTTTAGTTTTATTTAAAATCCTATTACAGAGAATAGTTTTATTATGCACATTATATACATTATTATACCATGTTATAAATAATAACATGTGGTTGTATATTATAATAATGTATTATAATGTTATTAAATTATACCAAAATGTCATCTTTTCCCTGATCTCCCTTTTCTTTCCTACTTTCTGACAAGTCACAAAATAATAGAGGTGACAGTGAATAAAGAGAAGGAAATTATTAGTCTGTAAAACAAAAAACAGCAACACAAAAAAGCCTCTCGGTTTCAGTGTAACTACTGCTGAGGGACAAAATTTGCCTATATTGTGTTGGTATATCGTATTATTAGTAGATACTAAAAATCTGCATTGTTTGGGTGCCACATAATTTCTTCTCATTAAAATAGAAGCAAATAGACTTGTAGACAAAAGAATAAAGACTGAAGTTTATTCCATAAACTGTTTTCTCACAGGTTCCAGCAAACCTTCACCAATTTACATCAGTTCCTATTCCTCACCAGCAAGAGAACAAAACAGACGACTACAGGTGACTCCAGAATTTTATTTTGAAATGACACCAATAACAAGACTGAGCATATAGTGTTTAGAGGAACTTCAGGGTTTTGAGTACACCTCACAGTGTTAGAGAGCGTTTTTATAGTCTCTCTACAGCACAGTTAATTCCTTATTGGGCATGAGTGTATTTAGAAGTACATAAGCACTTGTCAGTTTATTACCTTTGTGTTTTCTATTTATAGTCACAGTTTAGTGTGCTGTTCTTCAGTTTATTACCTTTGTGTTTTCTATTTATAGTCACAGTTTAGTGTGCTATTCTTATGGTGGGATCGGAGATGACTTTTCTGACTTGCCTTTTTTTTTTTTCTTGGTAGGTATGGTCAGGTTCTGTACTTTTTACTTATGCTCTAAAAGTACTCCTTTTGGAGAGTTACTGGCTTCCCAGTGAATGCAGGAGGAGACATGCAGGCAGGCTTAGAGGTTTTTCCTCCATTGAATTTCATTTCAAACTTAGACTCATTTCATGGAGGTTTGAAACCGATGTTACTATCATCATCGGTAGAGCTGCACTTAACTTTTTAGGGAAAGGTTCTGTGTAATGTGTGTAAGTTTGAGAAACGAGGCTAATTATACTTTGAAAGCTTATTTTTCTATCACTTTGTCAACAGCATCAGCAATTGTACTACAGTCAAGAAGATACCAACAGAAAAAACTATGATGCATACAGATTATACTTGCAGTCCCCACATAGCTATGAAGACCCATATTTTGATGATCGAGTTCACTTTCCTGCTACTTCAGATTATACAACACAATATGGACTGAAATCAACCACAAATTATGTAGACTTTTATTCCACCAGACGATCTTCTTATAGAGCGGAACAGTACCCGGGTTCACCTGACTCCTGGGTGTAGCATCAAAGAGAAGAAACAACAGTGTATTTCTCATCTTGCTCAAGAAGAAATGGAATGGCCTAATTTGTTTTGGTTATGAAATGTGAAAGTGAAATAAGAGGAGGAACAAGGAAGTTGTTTTTTTTTTTAATTTGTTTTTTTTAATTGTCAGGAAGAAAAACTGGAAGGAATGGGTTTTTGCTCTGTTTAGGTGTTAGGTATAATTACTTGTAGCTCCTGTAGTCTGGTGAGGGTGTGGGCGATGTGATGAAAGGTTTGAGAATTGAGTAAAATGAATTTGGAAAGTGTGTAGGTCAGAGCAAATTAAAGCAGATTTTTTTTTTATGTGAATAAAAGTCTTGTTCTGATAGTTTGTACAGAGAAAATAAAATGGATGCCCTTGTTTTACTGCTATTACTAAATGTCAAGATTGTACGCTATCATGTCTTGTAAATTTCTTTCGTTGGTGTAAATATGGAAATGCCACCTCGGTTTAAAGTGCCATCCATTTGTAACGCAGTGTGTCATTTTAAAAGGAATCTGAAACCATGCACAAAACAAATCCCAGAAACTGTTATAAATTTTAAAAGGAAAAAACCCCAATCCTTTCAAAATGAATAGTGTAATTTTGAAGCACAAAGTACAGTCCAGTATATCTAGACCTCTCCCATTTCCTGCCTATTTCATAAGAAACTTCACTGCCATTTTCTATGCACATGGAATAACAATAAATATGGAAGTCTCATCCATGGAAAGCTGTTCCCTGTTCATTTTTTTAAAATTTTTTTAAATTTTCTGTGTGTGATACTTGGAAACAAATACCATGAATATGGAGTCTAATTGCATGTTTTTTTAAGCAGGTTAAATATATCAAAATATTTGGGCCATTTTGCCAGCTTTCTTCAGTGCATATATTCTGAATTTTTCAGGCCAGCAGACCAAAGTGTGAAATTATACACTTTCCTCCTGTTATTCCTTAGACTGGTGTTTTTACTTTTGATATGGGCAGTCCAGGATATTTCAGAACGCTATCCTGTTTTCTTCTCATCACTTCTCTACTCTTCCCCTTGCTCTCCCCAGGAAAATTAAGATGATGCTGCTTTCCTAGAAATTATAGTCCCCATTTTGACTACATTCTGCTTGGATTTATTTACAATAAAAATTTTTGATTATTTTAAGTAACTCAATCACATTCTTTCCTCATGCCATAGAGTCTGTTAACTTTATACTGCCTGGAATCATAATTGTTGTTCCCTGTCATTGCACTTCGGTTTTCAGTGTTTCCAGATATCCTCATTGCATCAGTGAAATAAGAAAAGGTAAGCAGAACTGCTCCAAGTCTAGATTATCAGGCACATTCACTTTTCCTTAATTGGCTGGGCCACTTCAGCCCCCTGACTGCAAGAGGGAAAAGAACTTGATGGGTAAAGAGCAGAGCAAAAGTAGTGAGTTGGGTCTTAACTCTGATACGCAGCCACGCAGTTCCCCACTGCTGCAGTGCAACATGCGCGTTGCTGAGGGACAGGACTGTGCAGATGGTGCCTTTTTCCTAGATGACTTTTTTTTTTTCTTTTGAGATAGAAAATAGTTTCCATTGACTTGACTCTGAGGTTGTTTCTTGTAACAATTTCACCACTGGTCTTTCATCATTGTTCTAGCTACCTTCAGTCACGTGTGAACTTTGGTGTGCAGACCACCGCAGGGCAGTGCTGACTCAGCAGGCTATCGACATACCAGAAGGCGGTAAGCTGTCTGAGCCAAATACACTTACTTGGCATTTCATTGTCCCCAGGAGATTTAAATTGGCTTCAGATAACAAAAGAATAGACTGAAAGGGTCATAGTCTGTTCTTCAAATCTGCTAACAATCCTCCAAAAATGAGGGAGGTAGTCATTTCAACATAGCAGCTGTATGATGCAATGAGTTTTGCTTCTCATCTGAGGTGGTTTTGTCAAGATCAAAAGCAGCGAGATTCGGGACAGCACCCCCAATTTGGATCTTTTATGCTGTAGAATATATATAGAGAGAGTTCCTTATGTTGGTTTTGTTTTTATGGGTCTTGTTTATTTATGTATTTTTACACATTATGTCTTGGTGCTATACTGATTAAAATTATCTGTACAGTGTACTTGTTGGTTAATTTCCCTTTATGTGCGGCAGTGGGGAAAAAATAGGGCACGGTTTCATTCATAGATTTAATTTCAGAATAAATATGATTTTCCCACTTTAAAAATGTTCATGTTTCAAGTTAGTGGAAGAACTTGTCTGGTCTGAAATGTCTTCCAGATATGTAGAAACTGTCTCCTATTTACACAAGAGTAATAAGGGAATGAATCAGGATTTACAAGCTGTGGGTTCGCCCCACTGATTCATATCTGAGCTCGTAGCTGAGGTGCCACACTGGCCTAATTTTCACTAAAGCTGGGATATCCCTTTTCTTGTTTGTGCAGTGCAAATGCTTTTTATTATTAACACTCTTCTCCACTCCTCTAAGCATCATCCTTCTCCTCCAGCTAAAAGAGTGAACCAGTAGACTTCAATACTCTTGCTGATTTGCCCTTTGCTGCTTATGGAAACTTTGACCAAAGACAAACTGTAACCAAGCGCAACCCTTCCAAAGAAAGAGACGTGCCAAACTCTGCTGGGTTCCGACACTTACGTGTGCCCTCAACTGCAGGGGAGTTTCGATGACTTCTGTAAGGTTGACCTTTCCTTTGTACGACCATCAGCATCTTGAGCAATTCACTCACTCCACCCATGTGCAATTCTCTACAACCAGTCATACCATGCTTCCTCTTGTCCAAGAAGAGCTTCAATAATGTCAAAACCTATGCCATTTTCAAACTCATCTGCTGGTGACACAAATGCCACATTTTACTCATACGAACTATGCCAAATGAGATAGCCACAGCAACACAACCGTAAGCTTTGGCTCGCTAAACCTGCTCACCTATGGCAAAGTTTATTCTGCTGTTGTCATGCACATGGCAATAGATTGTCGTATCAAGAAACCACTCTGAGCTGAGTTTCTGGAAATCTCTTCACAAACAGCTAACGGCTGTACACCCCTCCTGCACTACTGGTTTGAACGGGAAGCCTGACAGGAAACGCATCGGTATGACTGTCATGACATTATTGAATGCCAGTAGAGGAGACCGCCAAAGGACAACTCACAGGGGATACGCTGCCTCCTGCCTTGCCAAGCGGCGTGTACGCATGGCACCTGGACTGCAGAGGGAGAGCTGAAAAGGCTGACTGCCGTCAGTTTAGACCTAGAGCAAAAGGTCTGATGACTTTTAGACCAACTTTTTCAGAGGAATCAGTTGCAGAGGCCTCAGGCCCTGCTGTGAGTATGGAGCAACATTCACTACCTATCAATCACAGCCATCTTCTACAAAACAGGTAATGGCATTTTCCAAAGCTAAAACATGTCTTCAACACAATGTGAATGCAACATAAATACTGCATTTGTGGATCCTGTAACACCTGAACGTAAAACTATTCCTTTTTTTTCTGGCACGTTCTCATGAGAAGATGCGTTTGCTTTCTATTGGGTGGTCACTGGGCGAGTAGTCTTGAATAACACAGCATGAACTTGCAGGACATTCTGATCTGAAGGATGCTGCTGGCTGTATTCTCTGAGCACCCCACCATTAGCTTAGGATTTGAATACTGTCAGAGCCTGGATGCAAAACTCAAGTCCTTAGAAGATTAGCATTTCTAATCATCAAGACAGATTTGAAATAAATGGTCTGTCACTGAGTCTGGCAAATGTAAAACGGGAAAAGAGACAGCAATCCAATTTTTTTCCCAGCCATTTTCCTAAGCTCTCAATGTTTAAAAACATGATACAAGACTGGCGTATGTAAAGCACTGTTTGCAGTATGTAATCACCTCTTGTTAAGGGGAAGACCTTGACATTTTACCTCAGAGAAGCCTAAATAGGGTGCACGGTAATGTTCAGAGCGTTCTGCCAGGTGATATGGAGAGATACATCTCTCCAAACACATCACATAGGGAGAAGCGGTCACAGTCTGCACAGGCAGGCAGAAAGCGGCAGCAGGATTCTTCATTTGCTCACAGGTAGCATCAAGGTACTGATTACTGGCTGGATGGCCAAGCCCAGAGAGTTGTGGTGAATGGCGTTAAATCCGGCTGGCGGCCGGTCACAAGTGGTGTTCCCCAGGGCTCGGTTCTGGGGCCGGTCTTGTTCAATATCTTTATTGATGATCTGGATGAGGGAATCGAGTGCTCCCTCAGAAAGTTTGCAGATGACACCAAGTTGGGTGGGAGTGTTGATCTGCTGGAGGGTAGGAGGGCTCTGCAGAGGGATCTGGACAGGCTGGATCAATGGGCAGAGGCCAACTGTATGAGGTTTAATAAGGCCAAGTGCTGGGTCCTGCACTTCGGCCACAACAACCCCATGCAACGCTACAGGCTTGGGGAGGAGTGGCTGGAGAGCAGCCCGGTGGAAAGGGACCTGGGGGTGCTGGTTGACAGCCGGCTGAACATGAGCTGGCAGTGTGCCCAGGTGGCCAAGAAGGCCAACGGTGTCCTGGCCTGTATCAGGAATAGTGTGGCCAACAGGAGTAGGGAAGTGATTGTGCCCTTGTACTCAGCACTGGTGAGGCCACACCTTGAACCCTGTGTTCAGTTTTGGGCCCCTCACGACAAGAAGGACGTTGAGGTGCTGGAGCGTGTCCAGAGAAGGGCAACGAAGATGGTGAGGGGTCTGGAGCACAAGTCTGATGAGGAGCAGCTGAGGGAAATGGGGTTAAGTCTGAAGAAGAGGAGGCTGAGAGGAGACCTTATTGCTCTCTACAACTACCTGAAAGGGGGTTGTGGCGACAAGGGTGTTGGTCTCTTCTCCCAAGTAACTAGTGATAGGACAAGAGGAAATGGCCTCAAGTTGCGCCAGGGGAGGTTTAGATTGGATATTAGGAAAAATTTCTTCACCGAGAGAGTGGTCAGGTATTGGAACAGGCTGCCCAGGGAGGTGGTGGAGTCACCATCTCTGGAAGTGTTCAAAAAACGTGTGGATGTGGCGCTTCAGGACATGGTTTAGGGGACATGGTGGCACTGGATTAATGGTTGGACTTGATGATCTTGAAGGTCCTTTCCAACCTAGTGATTCTGTGATTCTGTGAAGGTGATATTTTGTGTGTTCCTTTATTCAAAGATACCACTACTTTATTAGAGATTCTGAATATTTTACATTTAGATGCATACAACTTACAAGGCATTCATTGGTTTAAAATGTATGTCTTTTCAAAAAATACAGAGTTTTATTTTTGCTTTTATTAGGTTTTTCAGGCTACCAACAAAAAATTAATATTTACTTTACAGCATTTCAGTTAACAGTATGAGTCGATAATTACATCATAATTAGACATGCTAGTGTAATCATCCTAGATGTGCTATTTTCATAAAACCTAATCAGGTATGATTAAAATGTGTTAACTGGAACATTCTAGAAGACTTTGAGATTAACCCCAGAAAAACAGTTCTGATTCATTGGGTTTTGTGAACATGATGGAGGACAATCAAATCCATCATCAGCTATATAGCTTTCCACACCAGACATCTATTCTGAAACCATACTGCTAAAACCAACCAAACAAATAAAACAGAAGTAACACACAGACTCAGAGCACGTACCATCTACAGAACTACTGCACTGAGTTTGCTTCACTAAGCCCCTCCTCAAGTCTGTGTGGGGCTCTGTGTGTGTCTCCACAAACCTGGTACAAGTTTCAGTAGAATATCTGGAATAGATTACTTCCTAGAGTAAAGGTTAACTGTCAGAAGCCTCTGTTCTCAATTTTGAGAAGAAAACATGAAGACTTCTCTGCAACTTGTGTACTTTAATTTCAATCTGCCAATTAAATGAGCACAATTTCATTTACAGCAGCATTTTAAAATGGGCAGTGCCAAAACAAAACAAAGCACCTACCACTCTATCTCGGAGACTTTCAGCTATCTCAGCAGCTAGAGCATATGGTAGGCAAAAAGCAGGAGCACACATTTTTCCAAAGAAAGAAGCCAGATCTTTAAGTCTTTAGAAAATGTAAACCATTTACAGATGAAGAGCCGAAATACAGAAAACCAGTCATACTTTATTTTTCCCTTAACCTTGTATGTTGTCAAGGGGGGTGTTTGAAGGGAAAGGATTCATTACATTTTTCTAAGTTCTGCATAGGCTAAATTAAATAAATTCACTCAAAAAGTAACTTAATGCTTTGTGAGATTTTAGTATAATTTCATTTTACTCCCTCTTCTGGAACAGTTACATCATCTGTATAACTTTCTGGTAAAAAGAGAAAAAGAAAAGCTGGAAAAGTATTTTTTTTCATTCTTCCATGGCTTAGAGCTCACTGAATGCTCACATTTCCCATGCAATGACTCACATCTGGACTGAGACCAAATGCAGAGTTCCCTATGGATTTCTAAAAAAATTATGGACATAGGAAATAAGAAATTTGTACTGTATCAGCAAACACAACAAGACTGCATTACTTGTTCTGTAAAAAACATTGACTGATATCAATCAGTCTCATATGTAACAGGGGTGCCTCCTTCTGCTTTAAATTGACTTGCTACTTCTGCACTGCACCCTCTGCTTAAATGCAAATTCTGCAATAGAGTTTGTTGTAGTAAATAAGCCTCCTGTGCTGTTGATATCAAGTTCTAATATCAATTGTTTTGCTATTAAAGTGAAGGCTAGGAAAGGTATATTTACGATAATATACCATCCATCCTACAAATACAAATGTGCATCCACTATACAATAGACTATGTATCCACGTATGCCTCTAGAACAGAGATCAGCAGGCTCTGCTGAACCAAATTCATATAAAACTAAATAAATGAAGTTTAAATAAATGAAGTAAAGAAATCAAAGCTATGAAAGACTGTCCCATGTGTTACATATTCCAACCTAACACAACCTGTTAAGAATTTGCCTACGTTTCATTTTGTTGGACAAAATTGCACCTCATTTATACTAGTCATCCTTCAAAAGCAAAAAGGTAAAATGAAAATGAAGTATAAAAATGGAAAATAAGCAAGAGTCAGAAACGTAATGTGCAAGACTGAGGATCTCTGCCTGAGAAACAAAACACTGTTCTAATGAGAGCAAGTCAAAAGACTTACTTTGATGCAGCCTTCATGACTGTTCTGGCATTCTACTTTGCTCCACCTTGTCATCTACACCTACAACTGCCCACCACAGTGGGAAATGTGTGAGGAAGAGTTGACTTGTTTCTTGACAAAGGTCAACACTTGACAAAGGTCAGTGGACAACTGCAAAATGGGGGAATTAATTACTCATATATTCCATACAAGAGAATAATCACAGTTCATGTGAGAAGGAAAAAGCATACTGGACAACATTCAGTTCAGACTAACCCTTAATTTACATTGATTTAATTTATCTAATGATATTAGTATGTTTCAACTTTCACTCAGGAAAGTAATCATCTGGCCAGAGGAGCTTATAGAATACAAAGGAGATTTAAAACCAACAGATTGATAACACAGTTACACTGGATTGTTGTGTCTTACACTAAAGGAAGGAGCAGGAAAACGGATTGTAGCTATGTGTTGGTAACATGTACTGTATGTCAGTCTGTCTCTTCATATGTGCAACTGGAAGCACTGTAATGACGACACACTTCTCTAAAGCACTTAATATGAATTCAATAACCCCAAAGGCCCAAGTGGCAGTTTAGGAACTAAAGCTTTATTCTACTTTGATTATTGTTGATTGTGTAGTTTCAACAGTATGGAACTCAGTGGAGGCTGCAAAATCTAGCCAAGAAGCTGGGTAAATACTCAAGTTGTTAACCGAGTTTCTTGTTAATCCTAGATGTGCTCACACTAGCAAATTTAAAGGCAACTTCTGTATATCCTAGACAGGACATATATGTCCTCAGACTGTAATATGCATTTATACAAAACTTCATATGGATGTTAGAAAATCATTAAAAAGTAGGATCGTAGACAAAAAGATCACAGTTTTGTTCCCTATTCCTGGGATATGAAATGAGTCCTGCAGTACTTTCACACAAGGGATCTTGGTTTTTATTTTTTTCACTAGTTGCTGAAGATAAGCTGGGGAAAACCAGCATGCCACGGGAAAAGTTTACATGTCATAGCTACTGTGCAGACTATCTGAAATTTCTAGGGTAGACTTCCATCAGTTCACACGAGCTGATCACTAACACAGTGGACATTTTTGGATTCAGAGATACATCAGTGTGTTAATTGTGAAGAACAGTGAAAACCTGCCACTCACCAGCAGCAGTGTTACCCTACGAAATTAAATGGCAGACACTCATAGCTCCATCAATGGAACTATTAGTTGGAGATCTAAGCCTACACACAGAGGAGAGAACTAAACATTTGCTCTTCCACTGTGAAATCTGTCACTGTAAATATTTTAAAATAGGCTCTTTACCCGTAGCAAAAGGATTTAGTAATTCAAAGAATGATTACCTGTACTGAAATACTTTGCCAATGAGAATACTACGAATCTGCACATTAAATCTTCAGTGACATGTTGGCTCATGCAAGCAAATGATTAAGACAACAGTCACCCTTGTCTGTGGAACCTAGTGAGTTTAAAAAAAAAGACGAAGAGTGAAGTTGAGAAAGAAAATTGAGGAATTCATCACATCTGTAGGCAAGCTCTAGAGGGGGATGTGAGGGCAAAAAAAAGTATCAGGACAGGAATACTTTACGGAGGTTTAAAAAGAGAATGCAATGGCTTCTTTAGAGATACCATCACACGTAACTGTCCATTCCGTTGTTGAACATGGGCATTCATACGTAATATTAAGGTTTTGGTTCTTTTTATATGTTCAAAGCATTTCTTTCTGCTCAAACCGCATGAAAAGTTGATTCAACTCCCACACATTATTTAAAGATGTGGGGCGTGCTACCACAGGGTGAAGGCAGACTAGTTAACGTGGACAGATGAAATGTCAGGTGTGGATCACATCCCTTCTGAACACAGGCCAGGAAAAGTACACTGCAAGGCAGTGTTAACTGGGAAGGTATGCTACTAAATTGCAAAAATAGAAAGTTCGTGCTTCTGTGGTTAGTCTAGGGAATAAAAGTGGTTATAAAAGAATGTAGTGGGTGTGGCAGCGGCTCATAACAAGCAAGGTCACAACAGCTGTCTAGTGCAACTGCCCGCAGGCCGTTTGTGCAAAGAGCACTATCCTGCCATGGGAAGAACCAAAGTTTAGCTTTTTTTTTTTGTCATGCCAATAGACATTGACAGTGCTGTACAAAGCACAGCAAGCATTCCCTTTGGGACACTACTGCAGCAGTATTTCCACAGACATGCCAAGGGCTGGATCAGCTTGTCAGGGTCAGCTGGTTCACTCACCTTAGCCATGAAGTTGACCAGTCTGAGTCCTAGAGCAGGCCAATAATCTCAGGCACCATATCTCCTTACTACTTCAGGGCACCCTAAATATTAGTAAATATCCTTAACCATACCATTTTTATACTAAATATCACCTTGTAGTCTGTTCTACTTTATATGAATTACATGTAAAGGAATAACATAACCAGCAGGATATTCAATGGTGTAATTTCCAGGTAATTCTTAAAGGCATACGTGGGTTCACTTTTCTTGACTAGGAAGAATGTGAAATGAATTATCTGCCTGTCCATCAGCACAAAAAAAATCACACACTATGAGAAGAGATTGATTTCCATTAGGAATAAATACAAAAGACCTCCAGCTCATTACAAAAGGCTTATAATCAAGTCACTGCATTGTAGCACAGTTCATTTGATTATGTCCTAAAATTATTCAAATAGTCAAGTAAATCCAGAATCTGCCAGTGCATCCCCACAATAGCCAGAGAGATACAGGAAACTAAGATCATCATATCACATTAAATGCTGAATTACTACTGTTGACAATCTCCCCTCTGCTCAAAAATCAATCCTTGTATATTAGTGCTTAATAAAGGAACAACATATACATTCTTTCAGTTTGGCGTAAATAGCACTCCTATTGATCCAGATCCTATTTAAAGCTGTCACTCATCCAGACAGGCTACTATGTTGTTTTAGAAGAGGATTTATCTAATTTCAAATATTGCACACAACTATAACACCATACAATGAAACAGGGATAAGGCCATTCATCAACTGTCAAAAGGTTTTAATTTGTCTAGTTTGCTGATATTATTAAACATTCAAACATTGGAAACAAAACAAAGAAAATCTTTTACATTTTATAGGTATGTTAACCTCTGCTCATGCCTGACATACCAAGGGCTACACAGGAAATTCTCTTATAACCCTATTCCTGTCACATGACTGTAACTCTCTGCAACATCCATCCTGTTCAACTGTTTACCTGTTACGAATTTTGACAATGAAGCTTGTAGAAAAGACTAAGCAAAACCACTCTCAGCTGGTTTTTTGGAACTTTTCCCATATAACTCAAGTAAACTTCTAAGTCCCTTTGTCTGAACAAGGTTGAAAATTACCCATATTTGAAACCAAACTTGAAACCTAAGAATATATCTTTCAAGAGAACCTACTGACTTAAAAAATTGCACAAAAAAGCAAGTCACCCTGAAAATGCTCACTAGGTGTCTCCATATATTTTTTGCAGATGTAGCTGCCATGCAATTTTCTTTGCCTCAGTGATTATCACAGAATCACAGAATCACTAGGTTGGAAAGGACCTTTAAGATCATCAAGTCCAACCATTAATCCAGAACCACCATGTCCCCTAAACCATGTCCTGAAGTGCCACATCCACACGTTTTTTGAACACTTCCAGGGATGGCGACTCCACCACCTCCCTGGGCAGCCTGTTCCAATGCCTGACCACCCTCTCAGTGAAGAAATTTTTCCTAATATCCAATCTAAACCTCCCCTGGCGCAACTTGAGGCCATTTCCTCTTGTCCTATCACTAGTTACTTGGGAGAAGAGACCAACACCCTCGTCGCCACAACCCCCTTTCAGGTAGTTGTAGAGAGCGATAAGGTCTCCCCTCAGCCTCCTCTTCTCCAGACTAAACAACCCCAGTTCCCTCAGCCGCTCCTCATAAGACATGTGCTCCAGACCCCTCACCAGCTTCGTTGCCCTTCTCTGGACACGTTCCAGCACCTCAACATCCTTCTTGTAGTGAGGGGCCCAAAACTGAACACAGTATTCAAGGTGCGGCCTCACCAGTGCCGAGTACAGGGGCACAATCACTTCCCTACTCCTGCTGGCCACACTATTCCTGATACAGGCCAGGACGCTGTTGGCCTTCTTGGCCACCTGGGCACACTGCCGGCTCATATTCAGCCAGCTGTCAACCAGCACCCCCAGGTCCCTTTCCGCCGGGCTGCTCTCCAGCCACTCCTCCCCAAGCCTGTAGCATTGCATGGGGTTGTTGTGGCCAAAGTGCAGGACCCTGCACTTGGCCTTATTAAACCTCATACAGTTGGCCTCTGCCCATCGATCCAGCCTGTCCAGATCCCTCTGCAGAGCCCTCCTACCCTCCAGCAGATCAACACTCCCACTCAGCTTGGTGTCATCTGCAAACTTACTGAGGGAGCACTCAATTCCCTCATCCAGATCATCTATAAAGATATTGAACAAGACTGGTCCCAGAACCAAGCCCTGGGGAACACCACTCGTGACCGGCCGCCAGCCGGATTTAACGCCATTCACCACAACTCTCTGGGCTCGGCCATCCAGCCAGTTCCTCACCCAGCGAAGAGTAAACCCGTCTAAGCCTCGAGCCGCCAGTTTCTCCAGGAGAATGCTGTGGGAGACGCTGTCAAAGGCTTTACTAAAGTCCAGGTAGACAACGTCCACAGCCTTTCCCTCATCCACTAGGCGGGTCACCTGGTCATAGAAGGAGATCAGGTTGGTCAAGCAGGACCTGCCTTTCATGAACCCATGCTGGCTGGGCCTGATCCTTTGGCTGTCCTGCAGATGCCCTGTGAGCACTCTCAAGACCAACCGCTCCATAATCTTCCCTGGAACAGAGGTCAGGCTGACAGGCCTGTAGTTCCCAGGATCCTCCTTCCGGCCTTTCTTGTAGACGGGTGTCACATTGGCAAGCCTCCAGTCTTCTGGGACCTCCCCTGTTAACCAGGACTGCTGATAAACGATGGAGAGTGGCTTGGCAAGCTCCTCCGCCAGCTCCCTCGGTACTCTCGGGTGGATCCCATCAGGCCCCATAGACTTGTGGGTGTCCAGGTGGCTTAGCATGTCCTTGACTGCTTCCTCCTGGATTATGAGGAGTACATTGTGCTCTCCATCCCCGTCTTCCAGCTCAGGGGGCTGAATATCCTGTGGATACCTGGAGTGGCTATTAAAGACTGAGGCGAAGAAGGCATTAAGTACCTCAGCCTTGTCCTCGTCCTTGGAGACAATGTTCCCCGCCATATCCAGTAGGGGATGGAGATTCTCCTTGCCTCTCTTTTTGTTGTTAATATATTTGTAAAAACATTTTTTATTATCTTCCCTAATCTACATGATTTTGAAATAATGTGTTAGATATGGTGGCAGTTAACAAGTAAGACCATAAAGCCTGTTTGGTCCAATGGCACAGGTGGTGTTATGCAAGTAGCACTATCCTGCTATAGTAATATAGGGATGAACTGTCTAGCTGTAAATTACAGAGCTATAGAGACAAACTGTCCCCATAGCAATATAACTGCTATCCTGCTATGGGAACAAACACACTAAGATGATGACTTCTCTCCAAATAGCATGAAACTGTCCTAGTGATGCAGTGGGGTATAAGTTGTGTAGTCTACAAAGCCTGTGTGTTAAGAGGAGCTATGAAGAGCTGGGAAAGCTCATTGCAGCTTGCCAGCTCTTGGTCCAACAAATGCTAAATTCCTCTGCTTCATGACCACCATCTAGTGGCAGTTTATCTATGTAGTTATTTGTGAGAATATGAAATACTTTCGTTTCCCTGTCTACACAGTACAGACAAATCACTTCCTGCACTTTCCAAGTAGCATGTAGACAAGATCACAAGGAGGATGTGCTTCCCCAACGATTTCTATTTCCACAGTCTGCAACACATGATTTATGTAGCATAATACCTATTACTGCCCCATCCATGCTGATCCCATTCTGTAGTCTGACGGGGAAAGAGAGGAATCCTTGTGTCTCTGTTTATTCCTCATTTTCTTCTGAGTGATTTGCACCTCAGAAGAATAACCCACTCTGTCTGCACAACATTGCCTTTGAAAAAGCTAATCAGGTAGCAACTAGAGAGACTTGCAGTTTACTCATCCTCAACCTTGACCCATTCACTCAAACAAGGGAAGACTGTCATCTAGCTTGCAAGATGGATCTCCCTGTAACTGTCATAACAACACAAACAGAAGAAAAATGGGTATACTAAAACTAATTCCGATTATTCAATCTTAGCACCTTTGTATAATTGTTCTAACATTCTGCAAAGACTATCAATTACAACATTTTCCACTTGTTAAACTTTAATTTTCATTCCTCTATGTAAATACAGTAATTACATTTTAGCTCCATACTACTACGATGTTATCCCAGCCCTGCTATAAATGATAACTGGCCAAACAAGAACGGGGGCAATTCACAGTTCTCTCCCTCCATTTTCCAGCTTATTGATATGCTTCCAAGGAAGCACTTAGAATAATCACTACTGTTTCAGAAAGCTGCTATTCCAATCGCAATTACTGGAGAATTTGACTCAGTTTCTACCCACCATGAAAAAGGTAAATTTCTTGTTTACAACACTGGGCCCAGTACGAAGTTCTGTATGGTAAAGAATTACCATTCAATTACTGAATAGCACGTGCCCTCTAGTGGCTAGTCACTCCAGTACAAAAAGTTCCTTTTGTATACTTGTTCAGGAAAATAGATATGATGACAAGTAATTTGCAGTTGGCTAGCTCCAAGGAGTTCAATATCACACGATCTGTAAAAACTGCAAGATACTAAAAAATATTTTGCTTTCCTTTGCTTCCCACCATTAAGCTGTTCTCTGACAGTGACGGTCCAAAGCCCTGATCAACAGCAACAAAATACAGTGAATTCTCATGTTTAACCTTTGAGGAAACAAGCGTTGCTGTTATGACATGACAGAAGGAGTGAAATCTGTGTAAGGGCTTCCATACGGCTCAGTGTGTTGCAATTTAATTCTTTAGAATTGATTCACTTATTCCACTATCCATTAAATATTTTTTTTAACAAGGACACTTAGGTGAATAAAACACATGATGACAAAGGTATATCTTTCTAGTCATTCTAAAAAAATGTTTGAGTCTATAACCAAAAATTAGCCAGTAAGGTATGTCTTCTCCTTAATGATATTACCCTTTACCTTCCAGTACTATCATACAGTGCCTGGACACTTCTTTTTCGCTTCTGGTCTGTAAAACAACTGGCCAGATCAGAACCAGGACTTGAACTTCTCAGGTTTCCTAGAAGAAACAGGTAAGCTTTACAGATATGAAGCCAGACTTCCTACAGATTTTGCCAGATGCATAACATATGCACTAGTGAACTATTATATGAATATAAAAATCATGGAACACACGGCTCCCTTCAGTAATTTGTCATCTCCATGCTTTAGATACTTAACAACAATGTTCTTTGCAACATTATTAACTTTATGCTGGACTACTATAAACAGACAATAAAAACCCAGGACAGAGAAAAAAAAATGAAAGCATGTATTAATACCTGCATCAGAGTATTTGTTGTCTCCATCCTGTTGTCTCCTCCATGTCCAGAGGAGGCCACAAAACTCATCAGAGGGATGGAACAGCTCTGCTGGGAGGACAGGCTGGGGGGGTTCAGCCGGGAGCAGAGAAGGCTCTGGGGAGACCTTACTGCAGCTGCCAGGACATAAAAGGGGCCTATAGGAAAGATGGGGACAGACTTTTTAGCAGGGCCTGTACTGATAGGACAGGGGGTAATGGTTTTAAACTAAAAGAGGGCAGATTCAGACTAGATCTAAGGAAGAAATTTTTGACGAGGGTGGTGAACCCCTGGCCCAGGTTGTCCAGAGAGGTGGTCAATGCCCCATCCCTGGAAACATCCCAGGTCAGGCTGGACGGGGCTCTGAGCAACTCTGATCGAGTTGAGTATGTCCCTGCTCACTGCAGGGGGGTTAGACTAGGTGGCCTTGACAGGCTCCTTCCAACCCCAAAATTCTATCATTCTATGATTCCATGATCCTGCTCCTGCAACATCTGAAAATAAGCTATATTGACTCAATTGAAAAATGTATTGCTTTTCTGTAACTGAGCTTAAGAAAACAGCAATAGTATTTCACCATTGAATTACCAGATGTGCAAACAGTATCAGTTTCTATCAGTAGCCACAAATTAGTAATTCTGACATTTGAAAATGAGTAATACCAGAGATAAGGTAGATAAGGGAAAATACTGCAGAGTCATGAGCAACAGATTTAACAACAGAGAGATATGAATTAAAACATGATACATGAGGAAGATACTCCATATGCCTGTGTGCTGAAGTGCTTGTTTTAGATGTGGACTATGCCTGGTGTATAATTATTCTAATAGCTATTAGCTAGATTAGATCAAGTATTCAGTCTGCTTGAAAACATGTTGATTCTTGATTCTGCCAAGTGACTTTTCAAACTTTGCAATCAGGTAATAACTTGCCTATAGAATGTTGATTCTAAAGGAGGAATTGTCATGAAAGGTGAAAGAATTCCAGAGCACTGAGCACAGCACTAAAGGAAGATATCAGTGCGTATACATCAGAAGAGCAGCAGTGATGGAACCAGAACTGACTTCAGTATGCAGCAATCCACCACCACACACTGTCTCTCCTGCCTTGAGAGACTTATGACAGATGGGGCCCAAAGTCATGGACTAAATTAACTCAACGGACATTTTAGAGGGATGGCCCATAAACTAAGGAAATTTGATTTTGAGGGCTCAAGAACAGGTGCCAACCGCTACCACAACAGAGCACTGATGGCAACATTGCACCAACCAAGACTCACCGATTCCCATCCATAAACTGATTTGTCAACTGGAGAGCCAAGGAGTGATCAGCAAGACTCGCTCACCCTTTAACAGTCCCATACAGCCAGTGCAAAGGTCTAAAGGTGAATGGAGACTGACAGAAGGCTACCGTGGCCTGAATGAAGTCACGCCGCCACTGAGTGCTGCCGTGCTGGACACACTAGAACTTCAATACAAACTAGAGTCAAAGGCAGCCAAGTGGTATGCAACAACTGGTATTGCTAATGCGTTTTTCTCAATCCCTTCGGCGGCAGAATGCAGGCCACAGTTTGCTTTCACTTGGAGGGGCATCTAGTACACGTGGAACCAACTGCGTTGGAAACACAGCCCTATCATTTGTCATGGACTGATCCAGACTGCAGTGGAACAGGGTGAAGCTCCAGAACACATGCAATACATTGACGACATCATCATATGGGGCAACACAGCAGCAGAAGATTTTGAGAAAGGGAAGAAAATAGTCCAAATCCTTCTGAAAGCTGGTTTTGCCATAAAACAAAGTAAGATCAAGAGACCTGCACAGGAGATACAGTTCTTCAACTTCTAGGACTAAAACCTGTGCACAATATCTAGTAGTGACTAGCATGCAAATAGAAAAAAGAAACTTCTGATACCTAACCAGAGATAACTGACTTTGGTTCACTCGTCATTGCTATCAGCAGATGTGGAGAAAATAAATGCTGTATTATCTTAAGGAAAAGCTCCTGAACCATTCAGCTCTGACATGAGGAGGGTACCATATCCAAGTTCATGTAAATAAACTGAAAAATCAGTATTTCTCTGCTGAGGCAGAGTAACATTAATAAGAAAAACCCTTACTAGCGAACAAATACTTCAGAAAAAGTTTCTTTTGTTATCTCTCCTTCATACTGTTTTACTGAAAGAATTTCTTTCCCCAATCAAAACTGTCATCATCCATTTTAAGCTAAATATTTATTGTCAGAGACATGCGGTACTATTGACTTTAATATTTGCAAAGTTGCTTTTCTAGGGAAGAAATTGCTGCATTTCAAAGCTATTTCCTGCCTCATATATACAGAACTAAAATATCAAATAGATCTGGTTTAGACTGGATGCTCTTCAACTTTTTCTGCTCTAAAAATTCAAGCCAACAGTAGTCATCCATAAGGTAGCTGTCGTGCTGTAAATCCCTACTGGTTTCTTATACCATGTTCTCTTCTACTGTTTCTACTTCATTTCCCGCTTCTGATTCCACTTAATCACATCCTGGTTTTACATGCTCTCTCTCCTTTTAATTGTTAAGCTCCAAGAATAAGACAAGCCCAAATAAATCATGAAACTTACAATTTTTTCTTCTTTCATGTTTTGCTTTCAGAATCTCTAAAAGAGCTAATTTTTATGATGAAATGCTTCGGCACAGCAAAGTAGAACATGCTTACAGCATTCTAGAAAAACGTCTTTGGTGTTATATGTTATGGTTTCAGCAACTGCTTGCAGATAAAATTAACACAGCCTCATCACAACATACGCAGATTTTGCTCTCTAACTCAGGCAGGGGTTATCCTTGCATGAGTCAGGGAACTGAGCGCAATGCTTTCATAGCTGTCTTTTTAAGCCACCGAGTGTTGCAACACAATAAAATGGAAGTGTTGGTAGTACTATAACACTGCTTTCCATTCTCCTTCCCCAGCACACACAGGCACACAAGTGCATACACACACACCCCCCTTGTTTGACTTGTCTGGTTAGGGACAGAGTAAGAATGGAGTAGGAACTACCTTCTACTCTACCTGCCCATCATGTTACATAATGCCTAAGGACCTGAAGGTACCATTATCTTATATACAAAAGATTATAATCACTGACAAATTTGAAAAAATGCCAACATTTCTGATGAAGATTTCTTCATCCACAACATGGTTTACAACATAGATGGTAAACATTAAAAGGTAATTCCTTAATGGTATTTTTCATTTTAAACACTGAAAATGAAACTGTGAAGAAGTTTATCAAATAAATAATTCCAGATTAGCTATATCTACTTCCAATTCTTATATTTCATTGTAAGATTATTATAATCAGACATTTATCTTGGGTGATGCTATTCCTACATAGGACATTTATTTTGGACAATGCTGTTTCCAAAGAGGATGAAACAGGATTAACTGCCAGAACTGTGGGATGATAAAAATCACGGACAGGATTCAGAAAATCTTACTGAGTAATAGTCCACAGTAGAGTTATTTTCAAATGAGGTATTAGTCAAACAAAAAGCTTCATACGTAGTAAGAAAAAAACATTACTGAATACTACCTTTGAAACCAGGTCCTTTGTTGTTTCCAGTAAGTATTTCTCTTCAACTTTTGCAGGGTATTCTAGTAGCCATACTACCATGACATCGATCTGAGGCAATAAAAACAGTTTAAGAAAACATGCTAGCTGTTTAGATGTCTTCATCATCAATGAGAGTATTTAAACAGAATGCACCATATTTCCTTAACACTCTGTAACGAAGTTGTTGGTTTCTTATTTAAGAAGGAAAATAATTACAATGAACTATACATGGGAAATTATATAAAACCACCCATGAAAACTACGCTTGCACTATCCGGTGCTGGAAAATTTTTAACTGAAGCCTACTCCGACTAATTACACCTATTTAATATATTAAGCAGCAAAGCAAAATAACAAATATTCCTAGCTCACTGCAGTTTTGAATGTCATTTTCACTGGTATAAAATTTTATCACAGATGTTACTGCTTTGAAGATGTATCTGTTTAATACAAATGTCACAGTCACTTTATGGACATTCTGTATTAATTAAGGGTGAAACAAAGGACAAAGAGATTTCATTGTGGCCAAAGTTTTAATTTCATACGACAGCTTTTCAAAGAGCAAATGAAATTCTGACTAGATTTTCTGAATGACAAGACTGGATCTTCCAGCTGAAGTGATGAAATACTTGACAATTTAAATATTATGACAGGTGGGTATTTTTAATAAATTCTGTGAAACTTTTATAAAGCTTAAGTAGTATAAATCCTTCTTATTACTACACATTAGATAATTTAGAAGGGTTTGTTAAAGGCTGCATTGTTGTGTTTTTGAAGTGTCACAATAAAGGCCTGGAAACAATGGGGTTTTTTGAACTTTTTTTTTTTAATATGTATATAACTCATAACAGAGAGAAAGTATCTATATCTAGCAGCTAACAGTCCTGCCGGCTTGATTTCAGGGTGCAAGTAACTCACGGGTATGCCACATATGTATTTTGGATACTATGCATCCAAAGTATTTACAGTATTTTGAAACTGTCTACAATTTTAATGGATTCTTTCTCATACATTCAGAATAAAAGCTTGTATCACCATGCCATTTTTCTGTTGTCGACAAGATAATCTTACTAAGTATTCTTCTTTAAGCACACCGGGCAATAAAGAACATTCAAGTAGGTTTTGCACACTCAAATGCAGGGGGTGCTTAAATTACTCAAGAATTAGTCTTTGCCACTTTAGCACTAAGCCCTATTTAGAGTGAACTGAGATTTTTTTCAGCCGAACAGGCTGCCTCCGACCTCCCCCACAGGCCAAATGCTGGTCTGGGACAACCCCTTCTGCTAGCTACAGAGGCAAATTCTGAACTCAGCCTACAGAAAGGCCGTCCCTCTTCTCCCACACAGGTGTAGAAGGGACTAGCGGGACTGAAGCTGCCTATTTCTGGGTACACTCTGGCTTCCACAGCTTTACATTTGGCAGAGAGATAGAAAGAAAGGCTGGGAGGGCTGGGGGGGCTCAGCCTGGAGCAGAGAAGGCTCTGGGGAGACCTTACCGCAGCTGCCAGGGCTTAAAGAGGCTTAGAAGATGAGGACAGACTTCTTAGCAGGGCCTGTAGCAACAGGACAAGGGGTAAGGGTTTTAAACTAAAAGAGGGCAGATTCAGACTAGATAGAAGGAAGAAATTTTTGATGAGGGTGGTGAAACCCTGGCCCAGGTGGCCCAGAGAGGTGGTCGATGCCCCATCCCTGGAAACATCCCAGGTCAGGCTGGACGGGGCTCTGAGCAACCTGATCGAGTTGAAGGTGTCCCTGCTCATGGCCTTGACAGGCCCCTTCCCACCCAAGCTATTCGACGATACTATGATTACAAACTGCTGGCAACAGCACTTCCCCCCCTCCCCGTGCTAATCCCAGTACACCAACGTAAAAGAAAAAAAGACAGTGGCTGAACAGACTTGCCCAGGACTCTAATTTGGGTCATTCCAGATGAGAGATAAGAATAATAAAGTCATCTTGATAATGAGTCTACATATACATTCCTCAAATTCTAGCTTTCTATCAAAACAAGGATACATGTCAGCAACATGCTTACTAGATCGTCCATTAAAAAACTTAGCAATAAAAAGTCAGTCATGTCCTAAAGATTGCAATTCAAATAGAAAATTAAAATCTAATCCCTAAAACAATAGTCTCCAGACTTTTTTGATAGCACATGCCTATCAGTATAAAAAAAATTTGAGCCCACACCCCCAAAATATGTATATTAATTGATAAATTATATACATGTGCTACTGTACTAATAAAGTGCATTATAAAAATACACAAAAATAGACATTAAAAAGGATGAGAAAGATTAAATTTTAAAAATAATTTTATTTATTAATGGTGAAAGAAACCTTTTTATCTCGAAAAATTAATAACGGCCAATATAATATCACAGAATCACTAAGGTTGAAAAGGACCTTCGAGATCATCAAGTCCAACCATTAATCCAGAGCCACTATGTCCCCTAAACCATGTCCTGAAGCGCCACATCCACACGTTTTTTGAACACTTCCAGAGATGGCGACTCCACCACCTCCCTGGGCAGCCTGTTCCAATGCCTGACCACCCTCTCGGTGAAGAAATTTTTCCCAATATCCAATCTAAACCTCCCCTGGCGCAACTTGAGGCCATTTCCTCTTGTCCTATTGCTAGTTACTTGGGAGAAGAGGCCAACACCCACCTCACCACAACCCCCTTTCAGGTAGTTGTAGAGAGCAATGAGGGCTCCCCTCAGCCTCCTCTTCTCCAGACTGAACACCCCCAGTTCCCTCAGCCGCTCCTCATCAGACTTGTGCTCCAGACCCCTCACCAGCTTCGCTGCCCTTCTCTGGACATGCTCCAGCACCTCAACGTCCTTCTTGTAGTGAGGGGCCCAACACTGAACACAGTGTTCAAGGCGTGGCCTCACCAGTGCCGAATACAGGGCGACGATCACTTCCCTACTCCTGCTGGCCACACTATTCCTGATACAGGCCAGGACACCGTTGGCCTTCTTGGCCACCTGGGCACACTGCCGGCTCATATTCAGCCGGCTGTCAACCAGCACCCCCAGGTCCCTTTCCACCGGGCTGCTCTCCAGCCACTCCTCCCCAAGCCTGTAGCGTTGCATGGGGTTGTTGTGGCCGAAGTGCAGGACCCAGCACTTGGCCTTATTAAACCTCATACAGTTGGCCTCTGCCCATCGATCCAGCCTGTCCAGATCCCTCTGCAGAGCCCTCCTACCCTCCAGCAGATCAACACTCCCACCCAACTTGGTGTCATCTGCAAACTTACTGAGGGAGCACTCGATCCCCTCATCAAGATCATCTATAAAGATATTGAACAAGACCGGCCCCAGAACCGAGCCCTGGGGAACACCACTTGTGACCGGCCGCCAGCCGGATTTAACGCCATTCACCACAACTCTCTGGGCTCGGCCATGCAGCCAGTTCTTTACCCAGCGAAGAGTAAACCTGTCTAAGCCACGAGCCGCCAGTTTCTCCAGGAGAATGCTGTGGGAGTCGCTGTCAAAGGCTTTACTAAAGTCCAGGTAGACAACGTCCACAGTCTTTCCCTCATCCACTAGGCGGGTCACCTGGTCATAGAAGGAGATCAGGTTGGTCAAGCAGGACCTGCCTTTCATGAACCCATGCTGGCTGGGCCTGATCCCTTGGTTGTCCTGCACATGCCCTGTGAGCACTCTCAAGACAAACCGCTCCATGATCTTCCCCGACAGAAGTCAGGCTGACAGGCCTGTAGTTCCCAGGATCCTCCTTCCGGCCTTTCTTGTAGACGGGTGTCACATTGGCAAGCCTCCAGTCTTCTGGGACCTCCCCTGTTAACCAGGACTGCTGATAAATGATGGAGAGTGGCTTGGCAAGCTCCTCCACCAGCTCCCTCGGTACTCTTGGGTGGATTCCATCAGGCCCCATAGACTTGTGGGTGGGCTGGGCTTTTGCCTTTCTAATTTTGTCCCTGCTTGACCTAACGAGATCCTTGTACTCTTCATGAGTTGCCTGCCCCTTCTTCCAGAGGTGATAAACTCCCCTCTTTTCCCTGAGTCCCAGCAAAATCTCCCTGTTCAGCCAGGCCGGTCGCCTTGCCCGCCAGCTCTTCTTATGGCACATGGGGATCGTCTGCTCCTGCGCCTTTAAGATTTCCTTCTTGAAGACTGTCCAGCCTTCCTGGACACCTTTGTCCTTCAGGACTGCCTCCCAAGGGACTCTCTCAACCAGTGACCTGAACAGGCCAACATCTGCCCTCCGGAAGTCCATGGTAGCAGTTTTGCTGACCCCTCTCCTTACTTCGCTCACAGTTGAGAATTCTATCACGTCATGGTCGCTAAGCCCAAGACGGCCTCCGACCACCACCACCTCTCTCACCAGTCCTTCTCTGTTTGTAAACAGCAGGTCCAGCCAGGCACCTCCCCTGGTGGGCTCACTCACCAGCTGTGTCAGGAAGTTATCCTCCACATGCTCCAGGAACCTCCCAGATTGTTTCCTCTCTGCCATGTTATACTTCCAGCAGATGTCCGGTAGATTGAAGTTCCCCACAAGAACAAGGGCCAGCGAATGTGAGACCTCCGCCAGTCGCTTATAGAACATCTCATCTGTCTCTTCATCTTGGTTGGGTGGTCTGTAACAGACTCCCAGAAATATATAAAAATAACAGTATTTTAGTGAGAGCTCTATGATTTAATACGGTCCATTATTTTTTAAAATATTGGTTTAACACATTCTGATACAGCAATTTGAAAGTCTCGTTCTAAGTTCAGTTTGTTTTGATACTTGGTTTTGATGCCTGTCATAGCTGGAAGACGACTCACAAGGATAGGCAGATCCAAATGGAAGGAATGCATTGTTTGCTGCACTTACTGAAACATGATACTTGTTTTTCACTCCCATCCACTAATTATGCAAAGGCTTTTCTTGAAATTTGGCTAGTAAATTTTCATCTTCTCTGATGCTAATCAGTTGTTCTTGCAAACTCATGGGAAGGTGTTGCATTTTTATATTTTTAACATATGGGTTCAAAACCCACTGAAACACTTCATTTGGAAGGTTTTTAAACAGGCTAGGGGTTTCTTTTTCCAAGTTTTTTAAGTGTACAGATATGAGAGTTTTTATAGGTGATGCATCGTTTTTGGAACAATATCACTTAACAATAATTTCCACACATCCATTTTCAAAATGCTCTCTCCATCGCACCAGTTTCTTTCAAAAAGCGGTTACTTTCTCCCTCATTGTTAAAGTGTCCCTTTTACCTTGAAGGGACACATTAAGTGTGTTTAGTTTTTTGAAAATAGTTGCTAGGTGACATACTACCAACAGCCACTTGCCATCACAGAAAAGGTCAGCAAATTTGGAACACTTTTCTTGTGAAGAAAAATGCGTAACTCATCTTTAAGCCTGAAAACTCTTTAATGCACTTTGCCATGAGATAACCAGTGAACCTCTGTGTGGTACAGAGGATTTTTATGGTCATTCCCCATGGCTTTCTACAGCTTAGAGGTCTTCCTGTTATAAAATTAGCCACATTGAAGACATCCTCTAGCACTTTGTGCACTTTTGGCTCCAACTTCCTTGCTGCAATAGCTTGCCTGTGAATGGTGCAGCTAATTAATTTCACACATGGTGCAACCTCTGTAAGTTTACCTCAGAATCCTTTTTTTATTCCAGTCAAAGCAGCCACTCCATCAACAGTTACATTTTCATGTTTTTTCAGTAAAACATTGCTTTTATTAAAAAACTCATTTGCTGTTGAGAATATATCCAGTATATGTTTCCTTTAGTGGTTCACAAAAAAGTAGTTCTCCTGTATGTCATTACTGAAACAGAATCTAGCAATACCATAAGCTGAAACATTAGAAATAGCTGTACTTTCAGCCAACTGTATAGCAAACCTCCCACAACACACCTGTGCTAACCCTTCTTTCTTCAAATTTTCAGCAGTGTTTTCTATGCATCTTCCAATAGCATTTGCTGACAAAGGAATGCATTTTACTTTGTCTCCCTATTGTTTTCCATGTACTATTTCAGCCATTTTTACCATGGCAGAAAGAAAAATTGTTTCCCCAATGGTATTCGTCTTTTGCTATTAAGTAAGAAACCTCAAAAGAGGCTTCTAAAGATTGAAAAAAAAAAAAATCACTAAAAACTGTCTTCATTTTCTGGATGCTTCATTTTTAAATGCTTTGCTAGTTGTGATGGCTTTATACTATCATTAGCTATTATCTCAGGGCACAATATACAATTAGGGTGAGGTTCATCGTTAATGATAGCAGATATTTCGAGTAGTCTTAACTTCAAAAGTTTTTGGCCGGTATGTTGACAAATCTTATTAGATAGTCACTGTTTTTACCTTGTAATGTGGCTGACAAGCTTGTAGTAGGAGTAGGTGAAGTGTCAGCTCTGCCATTTTCTTGTTCGCTTGCACTCGCATTATTATCTTCAATCTGTGGATTCTTTGCAGGAATCTCTTTAAGCCACTTACCCATTTTGTGAGCTTTATTTCAGTTAAAACTAGATAATATAATCCATAAATCCACTTAACTAGGCACACACAAACTCCAGTACATCACAATCCACTGAAAGTGAACAAATGAATGAGGGCACCACTGTGAACCTCTCTGTGTTGTGAGCACCCGCTCTTCCTTCAGGAGATGTTGGTACCATACATGACACTGAATATTAGTGAAATATTAGTGAAGCATCATTTCTTTTTTTAAGATAATAAATATAAGGAGAAGTTCTAAAATTTTCATTATGCACACCAACCCATCAGTCTTGCACACACCCTTGGCTGTACACACCTCACTTTGGAGACCACTGCCCTAGATAACTGGTGAGCAATGAATAGTCTCTTACTAACTTGTTTCCAAGTTAACTGGGTGACTTGCTTTTATAATAAATTAGTTGGATCTTCAAAGGTCTTGTTTAAGCTGACAAAGTTCAGCCTTTGTTCTCCAGAGGATTTGGAAAACCTATTGACAATGAGAGACTACTTTTTGTAATATTAATGTGGCATTGCCCAGCAGCTCTGTTGCTGTCCTTTCTTGGAACTTACATCCTTACTGTTCATGCTGTTTCCCTCCTATGTTTACCTCACTAAATCAAGTTCTACAGTCTTTTGCTTGAAATAAAAAAAATCACTACATATTTCTTAAAAGCTCCACCTGTGGTCTTTCTGCTGAAATACCTGTATAAAACTGGAGAGAAAAGTGACCAAAAAAAGTCTCCTATCATCTCTGTAAAGCTTCTGTATTTTACTATGGCTTCCCCCAACAAACAAGGATTAACTATAGAGGTAATGTTCTCCTCAAATATTTGTGCATCTTCTGATCAGTGGAACAAAAGGCCTTCAAGCCTGCCCTAGAGAGCAAGAATGTACCATTTAGAGGCTTTTTGCCCAGACATTAGTCATAGAAACCCAGCAGACAGATGCACAGTTATGCATATTCACACAACAGTATGGAGACTGTTCATAATTATTACAACGTTAGACATCAGACTTCAAATTTGGACCACAGATGCATAGTTGAACTTCACATCACTGACAGTTAAAACCAAGTTCTGCTGCAGTACCACTTACAAACTCCCAAGAGAAACCAATGACTAGTTTTTGTCCCAGAAGAGAACGCTTTCTTCAGTCGGGATACAAAGTTGTAACTAGCTTTACACCGACTTCACTGTTTTCATTAGAAGTAGTCAGCAGGCGCAGCAAAACAGCTTAGCGAAACACATACACATGAAATCCATATTATCACTAACACAGCAAAAAATGAGATGCTGTAATATGATACCTGGTGCTATAAATGAAAATCTCCTTCTCTACCGCTTAAGTCAGCATAAAGAGATTTTTCCTTGACCTACATATGCATTAGAGGATGGTTCCGTGTAATACATGGCCAGTAAGCAACTGGTCCTGGTTCTGAGGGTGTTGAAGGTGCACAAGGAACGAAGCTGGGGGTATTGTTTAGTCTCTGTGAGCAGTTTCCAAGGAGCAACCTTGAGGGAAGGAACAAGATAATCACAAAAGCAGCACAGCTCCGGGACCTTGAGGGAACTGTCCTAATTAACATCTAATTAACATCTAATTGGCAAATAGCAACCTGCCCCTGGGCGGGGAAAGCCCCCTCCTCGCTCAGCATGCCCGGGAAGAAAGAAGGACGCTGGCTTTAGGCAGAGACGAGGCTGGCGAGAACCGAGGGGAACGAGGGCGACGGAGCCAACTGCTGAAATCACCGGTAACTGCTGCTCGGAGCGTAGCCACATGGCCCGCGTGTGGCCCGAGGGCTGCCAGCTCTGTGCGCAGCCGGAAGAAAAGCAAACACCCCGCCTCCGCGTGTTTCCTGGCTCCCCGCGCACCGGCAGAAGAACCGTGTGTGGGACAACAAGGGGATGAGGCTCCAAATGAGAGGTCCGGTAGCGCGGCGATTCTCTGCCGTCTGCCACGGTGTGAACTCCCACTAGGGCCTTTCCCTCAGCTGGGCAGGAGCAGCTGAGGTGCTTCTCTACCCAGGAACTGATTTCCACTAAATTTGGGGCAGAGCATTAGATCTGCAGTCGCTAGCCCTCTGTCGGATGTGGCCAAGGGCACTCGGAGGCTTCAAAAGTTCTCAGTCACAGGAAGGAATGCATCAAAACACAGGAGCTGAGCACATGACCTCGAATTCTGTAGGAAACCCAGCTAAAAAACTTAACAAATCAACAGATCTACAAAAACAATGCTAAAACTCCAAAAACAACAATAAAAAACTTAAGACATGTGCAAGTGAGAAAAATTCTAAGCGAAATACCACAGAAGTTAAAACAGGCCGAAGGAAACTTGGAGACTATAGCAGTAATTTCACAGGCCTATGATGAACAACGACGACAAAACAAAGGAATAAAGAGGGCGACCTGTACGAGGGCTGGCCAAGGCGATGGAGGCTTCCACCAGAGCGAGATGGGTCAGCAGTCCATCTAACACTGATTCCCCCCCCCCCCCCATATTGCAACCATTTGCTTCCTTCAGTGGCTCCCTTCCTCCTTCCCGCCCGACTTACACGATGCCTCCTCAGCCGGGCGCTGCAGGGAGCCCCACGCCACGCTGACCTGCTGGAGCGGAACGCCCAGCCGACGGCCGCCGCCGCCCCCCAGCCCTTTCCCGCCCCGAGCGATGAGCCGCAGCCCCTCGCCCTTCACGACAACCGCTCCCGCCCTACCGCACCCACGCGCCGCCTCATGGGCCGCCGGCGCGCGCCCGCCCCCGCCCCCAGCCGCATAAGGGCGCCGCCCTGCGGCACCTTGTGTTGCGGCTCGCGCTCCACCATGGCGCGGCGAAGGCACGTACCCCCCCTCCCGCCGCTGGGTAGGCGCTCTCCTGCAGGTAGGGGCCGGAGCCGGGATCGGAATCGGGGTCGCTCTCCCCTCCCGCGCTGGAGCCGGGACGGGATCGGGGTCGCTCTCCCCTCCCGCGCCGGAGCCGGTGGGAGCAGGCGCTCCCGCTCCGCGGCATCGCCGGCGGCCCCACCGCGAGCAGAGGGAAGGCAGCCGCCGTCGTGCCCGCGGGCCGCCTTGCGGGGCCGGCCCCGCGGGCAGCTTGGCGGCCCCCTGAGGGGGTGCGGCCGCCGAGATCCGCCGTCCTTGGCGAACGCGGCTCCGGATAGCGCCTGACGTCCGCGGAGCCGCCGGGCCGCGCCGCGCTGCCCCGCCGCGGCCTGCGCTCCCACACCTGCGGGCTCCTGGCCGGCTCCTGTCGACGCCTGAGGGGGGTGGCAGCGAGGGCCCGGCGGGCGGGGGTGGTGTGCGCCGACCGAGCGTGGCTGCCTGTCCGTTCCCTTCCCCCGGCGCCGCCGGGCGGGCCTGGGCCGAGCCGCGCCGGGCTGAACCCTCTGCCGGCGGAGCGCTTCTGAGGCGACCGTTGGACCTTAACGCGCCGCGGTGCAGGCGCTGAAACTCGTCTATTCTGCACAGCCGTTCCCGCTTCATCCCGAGAGATCGCACCCCGACGTTCTGTACTGCACCCGCTCCATTGAACTGGAACTTGAACCGCTTGACTTTGGATCCGATAGAGCAGGGAGGCATGAGGTTCTGCTGCGCTCTCAGTCAGCAGCGCGTTATCAAATAATGGGGAGAGAAAAAGGTTTCAATGTTCTAATGAAATGTTTTGGTTTAGCGTTCCAGTCTTACTCTTCACCTCCTGTGGTAACGTGAAAAACTCTCTGGGTTTTTTTTTTTTCTTCTACCTCCCCCTTGGGGTTCTTCGAAGTAGTGCCTCTCAGTGCAGGCTGATGACTGTTCCACGTGGCGCTCCAACCCCTGCACTACGTAATGGGTGATGTGTGACGATGTCATACGCCCAGGTGTGTTGGAGAATTTGTAAATTCATACAGATGGTAATCTGCTCCTATGCTTGCCCACCCGCTAATTGTGTCTCGAAACGCGGAGGGAGCAGTAGCTTTGTAGCCCGTGGTGCTAGGTCCGCTTACAGAGCTTCCGTGGGTTTTGCCTTTCGAACTCTTGCCCAGTCACTGCTTAGTCTAAGCTAATTAGGGTTTCTGCCCCCTGCGGTTTATTAGGAGTAGTTACTGCCTGAAGAGCACAAGGCATAACTTGTGTGTCTCATTGCACCACTAAAATCTGGGTTTTTTTTCTGGAAAGTTTCTTTTTTAGGCGTGCTTTTACGTGAATTTGTGATGTAAGTAGCTTTATTTTCAGCTTCACTTGTCTCTAGTCCTTTCCTGGATTTCTGTGTCTGTGTGTGTGGCAGGGACGGTTGAGTTGCACCTGAAAGCGCATTTAAACCACTACACTCGGTGACCTAGTGCGGGTACTGGTTTTTCTTAATTTATGTGACAATAAAGTGCACCTTGGTGAGGCTTCTCTGTCACTGCAGTGACGGTGACCTGGCAGAGTAGGGATGGTAGGAAGTAAGTTGTTTCAACTATGCCCTTAGTGAACAAAGCAGGTTGAAAGTGGACACCTTTAATCTGACCATAGTTTCCATTAGCGACCTTGGGATTCAACAGAGCTTGGTGCCTTTGTTTCTGATTTGGTTTGGGTGTTTCTGGGGTTTTGGTTGGTTGTGTGGTTTTTTGGGGGATGGGGGGGAAGATGTTCTTCCTTTCTTTCTTTAAAAATATATCATGTTTTTAATGTGGAAATTAGTATAGATTTTGGTACTTAGTTCTTAACTGTTAGATTACATGGCATGCAAGGCACATACATAAATCCAAAAATTGAACTCTATATCAAAACTTTTACATCTCTCTTAATTGCTCTGAAAAAACCTCAAATTACAAAACAGCATTCAGGTGCATTCCAGAAGCATCCATATTTAACTCTTCCACTGCCATGGATGTGTCTGTGCTGGTCTGACAGCTGCTACGGGCAGCTATTTTCAAGTCAGTGAAAAGACTGAAACAAGTCTTGCAGTATTTCTAATAATTGTAACTTTCTTCTGTGGGATTGTTGTAGTAGACACAATTCCTGATTGGCCACTTAGTGTTTAAATGTCTCTCCCTGTTTTGGGTATCTCTCTCCCTCCTGCCTGCCTGCACCAAGGCCCCAGCTCCCCTTTGTGCTTTTTGTAAAGCTTCATAGTGTCAAAATGTCTTTGCCTCCCTGTGTGTCTGGATCTCTTCTCCCTGATAAATTAAAACTATAAAAAATCCTTGTATCTAGAAATCGCCAATCCTCCACATGCGTGCCTAGTGAAGGTCCCAAACCAAAAGACGTGGACCTAGGTTCAGTTATGGTTTTTATCTACTTCCAAAATTTTAGCTGGGTTCCCATTTTCAGTTTGACTGTTCTTAAAGAGAGAGAAAAAGAAAAAAACAAAAACCACTAAGTGCCTAACAAGCTGTGGAAGAATACTTGGGATAACTTGCATTGCTGTTCTAGATGAACTTGTTATAAAGGGAATGTGATGTCAAGAAGACATTAGTCTGAAATCTTGAAATATTGGGGGGGGGATGTTGTGCTGTGTTTTTCTTTTTTTTTTTTTTAATCCTTTATCATTCTTTAACGATGCCTCTTGTGTTAACTCCTGCTTACAAACACGAGGAAGAGTTTCACACCTTGTGAGCTGAGGATACTTAGAATCTTGATTCTCTTTACTGGTAGATAATTGGAAATGGTTGACATTTCCTTTTCAGGGACTTTTCATTTTGCAGTTAGGCTCTCAAAAGAATTTGGTTTAGTCTAGATTTCTAGCGTATTTGCAGCTGTAAGGTTGCCGGGTGATCCATTTGCTGCTTATACAGCAGTATAATTAACTCTTTGTATGTATGTTTGAAAAGAAAAGTCTAGATATTGCAGAACTCCAACACTGTAAGGCTGCTTTGGACATGACTGAATGAGAATTCATGTTTCTAAAACTAAACCTGCAACCAGGAAGTAAAAGGTGAGTAGTCAGATTTGATAAGAAGATGGGGGTTAAGTTACGGATGGACACATCTGCTCCCCCAAAAATGGCCAAATACATTTCTCCTGCTATTTAGCTGAGTAATTCTTTAAACTTTCGTTCATTCCCTACTCACTCCTGTCCCCAAATATTTCAGTTTGAAAACTTTAGTGTTGATTATTCATTATAGGAATAGGAACCTTGCTGTAAGATGAAGCAACTTCTTCAAAATAATGAGAAATATATACTAAGTTTGTTCTTTCTCACTCTCACAATTTTAAAACTTAAAAAACCCTTGTGAACAGGAAGAAAGTATTTCTTTCAACAAGATGTTTTAGCTAACTTCACAGGTTCCTTGTTCAAAATTGAATTTTCTGACATGCCTTAGTACTTAAATTGTTATTGTTAGGTCATCTGTAGCTTAATTAGTGCTAAATGGTTTTGTGATTGGCAGATATCTTAATAAAATATAATTAAACTTGTTAGAACACAAGTACAAGATAAGTATGCAGCTGTTTCTTACCTGCATTATTAAGTTTATTATAGAATACCTTGAGCAAATCGTGAAACCTTTATTGCTGTTAGTGACATTGTTCGAAAACTGAAAGTGTTTAGAGGTTTGTTTGTTTTGCTTTTGTTTAATTTAAAATGGAAACATTCTGAGATCTGGGGGAGAAGAATGCGTATTGACATAATAAGGTCTTAAGATTTAGTGTAGTTAGCAGTGACCAAAACCCCCCTAACTTCTTGATTATGGTATTTGGAAGTTGATTTGCGTATGCTATGACACTGAAGCTTAAAGTCTTGGTTGGATCTCTTTGGTTTACTTCTGTGTATGTGTGTTTAAAAGTGAAGTATAGAGTTAAATACTGAAATATGATTTACTGTTAACACTTACCTGGGGTTTAAGTATATTTTTCTTCTCTAAGTGCATGTAATGTAGTACATAATTCTGTAATAATATTTTCTTCTTGCAGTAAAAGCTGGAGGTATGAGAGTGTCTAAAAAGCAAGAAAACGGACCTGTTGAGAGAAATGCTAAACCTCCAGGAAAAGACAAGACAAGGTACTGCACTGCAGGGCTTGTTCCCCCCAGCCCCATAGTTAAAGTCCTTAGGTAGCAGGCTGAAGGCTGAAAACAAAGACAGGTCTTAAACTCTGAAGAGTTTAATTCTTAAATTAACTTGTGCCATTTATAAGTAAAAGGCAACTTTGAGATAATAATCCACATAAAAACAAAAAAAACCCCAACCTTCAAAACATAAGGATGATGCCTTGCAATGAAAGACACAGGCTGAATCTCTTTTCCATGGTTATGTGTTATGGAGCAGAAATTAAAACAATGTGTTCCCTACCCGTACCTAATAAAGTAATGGTTGACACCCCACAAAGAGTCTATTATCACCTGTATAGGCTATATCTCCCATTTGAATCTCAAATCTAACATGGTTTTTTCCTGTTTTCTAGTTCCGGAGGTTACTCAAGCTATCTTGCCCCAAAAGTGAAGGCATGTTCCTACTTTAGAATAAAGAAGCAGTGACTGGTTGAAGTGTTCATCAAAACAAATATTTTCGTACAGCTTGTTCAAACAAAGACAATGTTTTTCTAAAATATTTGCATTTTTCTTAAATGTCCCATAACAAAAAGTTGACTAATATAACGATAAGAGGGTAAAATTTTCATGACTTGTGGTGTTCCTGAAATTGCGTTAGCATCCAAATCCTAAGTGGAACGCAGTGCCTAAATAGGATTTAAACACTCAGGTTTTTGCTTCTATTACAATTTTAAACTTTCTCAGCAGCCACCCACTTTGGATGCTCCTTACCTCACCACATACCTTCTTTTTTGCTCAAAAGTTTCCCTTTAAGAGCCTGCAATTCTTTTGGGGCATATCTAGAATTGCATAGTTATTGCAGAGTACCTAGCACCCCTCATAATTGCTGATATTCAGAAACTAGTCAGTGTGACACTAAGGTTTTGTTCAAGGGTGCCTTATACAGTGATTTGCTTCTGGAACAAACCTGCTGTGTCCTGATAGCTATGACTTGCTGTGCAAGGAAGTGGTGTACATATCCCCCTCCATATGATGATTAGGATATTTGTGAGGAAATGGAAGACCTGAATTTTAGCCTGTTGTCAGCTAAAAATAGCACATCTCTTGCTGTGTCACTTGCCTTCACCAGTGAGCTAGATGCTTTCTTTTGAAGTTTCATAGAAAGACTTCATAGAAAAAGACTTGATATTTGTGGAGATAAGATAAAATGTAGTGGTTAAAGTACTATGTTTGGGGAGGAATCTAAAGGATGGAATCTAAAATTCCACTCGGTGTTGTAACTAGTGTGCATTTTAATACCTTTATCCCTTTTGTTAGTGTTCAAAATAATCATAGAATCACAGAATACCAGGTTAGAAGGGACCTCAAGGATCATCTGGTCCAACCTTCCACAGCAAAAGCATGGTCTAGACAAGATGGCATAGCACCCTGTCCAGCCAGTTTTCTGTTTAAGCTGAGTCTGGAACTTGGATACTCTAGTGAGTGCTCCTGCACCTAGTGTATCCTTTTTTCTAGCCCTCTATAACATTAAATTTTTGCTGCCAGTGGCCCAGCTCTAAGAGGAGAGCACAGTCTGGTCTTGTAGACTTTTGAGAGCAGATTAGGGTTTCGTCCCTTTTAGAATGAGAACAGCTTGGAATTCATTCATCCCTTGGAAACTGTTCAGCGTGACTTTATTAGGCATGGGTCAGAAATACATCTGTTGTTGCTTTAAAAGTGACTTTGTCATCTTGCTATGAAGAAGCACTTGTAAGCCAATGTTTTTACCTGTAGAGTGGGCTCTAATTTCTGTCTGGGTGTAGATGCCTCTTTTGTAGTCCCAATTTGCGACTAGTTTTGTGCATTAAAAATAAACTGAAACAAAACAAGATTAAATTTCTGTTGTATCTCTTAAGAACAGAACTCCCTTCAAGCAGTTTTTGTATTGTTCTCATGATAGCTCGCTCTGGGCTTGCTGAAGAGGCCTGTCCAAACTGGGAGCAGCTCTAGAGTCATGTCTTTATTAAAGCATATCTTGGAGTTATCCTGAAAGCTGTGAATTACTCCTTCCACTGCTGGGGATTTAGGGACATCAGTTACTTTTTAACCTATAAAAAAGGAGCCACCTGTACTGTGGAGTTTCTGTAGTACGCAGGCAACCATTTAAAAGGGAAGCTTGTGACTAGACTGACAGACGAACCCAGTTTTGGGACGTAGATGTGATCTCCCCCCCCGCCCCCACCCCTGAATGTTGTAATCAGCTGGATAGCTTCTAAATTAACTGGGTTTAGCCATATTTAACACTGACACATTGACACTATTTCTCAGCATTCTACAGAAATCACCACTGTGCATTTTTGTTTATGTGGTTTTTTTCCTCGCTGGCTTGGAGGACACTAACCTAAAATACAATTTTTGGAATAAAGCTGAGCCAGTAACACTGACTTCTTTCCTGTTTACTAGTTCTCTGTGCCAGAATCAGTGGTTACCCAATACAGTATACGTACCTTGTTGGGATGATGGATTTCATTGTCAGGTTGCAATTGCAGAAGTCACAGAGAACTTCTTTATAAAGTAGTTTAGTAGCTATCATATACAGATTCCTTGCCTCTAAGTTTCTGGTTCAGTTGAGATTATCTGGTATGCTCGAAGTCACTGTCATAGCTTAGAGTGGTTACTCAAAGCTGAATTTGGTCTTGGCAGGAGCTGAGCTTTGAGATTTAGGTCCAAAAAAACAAAAAGCACGCTTGCTCTAAAGGGGCTGTGTAATATAAGGCATAATAGTGTGTAATGCATTGTGTTAATAACTAGATGCCTGCCTGACAATCTTCTGACAATACATTACATTTGGCTATACCTTATTATTTAAGAGAAACAATTCAAAGTTTAGTGTGTTCCTGGGTTTTTGTTGTTGTATTTTAATAACTTGACTTCTGGGGTTTTGGGTTGCTTTTTTTCTGGAGCTAGAAGGTTTTTATTTTCATTGATTGCCAGTTGTCTGTGTAGTTTTGCTGCTGTCTTTTCTATAGTCATAGTTATCTGGTGTCATAAAGGAATATCTTACATTTCATAGAATCATAGAATCTTTGGGTGGGAAGGGACCTGTCAAGGCCACCTAGTCCAACCTCCTGCCATGAGCAGGGACGTCTTCAACTGGATCAGGTTGCTCAGAGCCCCGTCCAGCCTGACCTGGGATGTTTCCAGGGATGGGGCATCGACCACCTCTCTGGGCAACCTGGGCCAGGGGTTCACCACCCTCATTGTGGAAAAATTTCTTCCTTCTATCTAGTCTAAATCTGCCCTCTTTTAGTTTAAAACCATTACCCCTTGTCCTACCGCAAGAGGCCCTGCTAAAAAGTGTCCCCATCTTTCTTATAGGCCCCCTTTAAATGCTGGCAGCTGCAGTAAGGTCTCCCCAGAGCCTTCTCTGCTCCAGGCTGACATTTGTTAGTGTGGCAAACTGTATTGATTGCTAAATTGAAATTTCAGTGGGAAATGTGTCTTGCCTGATCTACAGAATCATTAACTTAACTAAAGCAGCATCTGCTTTTTCAAGAGTCACATTTAATATATCTGGTTCCATGTAGATGGGTAATAACGATTTTTCTCGACTCCATTTTAAGCCACACTGATGTTGCTGCAAACAATGGTATCATCAGAAGAATATGCACATTCCACAGTACTTCCTGTTGCTGAACTAAATTATTTCATATCCACAGATTGTTTATTTGTGGAATATTGGTAACAGGGCTGTTTTTCACTGGAATATGAAGTTAATGGGATAATCTTGCAGAAAAAGTTCCTGCTTGACAAATTGCTGCTGTCAAAGGAAATAATCCCTTAAGCAGAGGGTGAACTTTTTTCATGGGTCTAGATTGGAATCAAGAAAATTACAAAGTCAAATTTTATAGTTCTGGATATCAGTGCTCAGCTTCTGTGAAGCTATTCTACAGTGTACCAAAAAAAAAAATCTCTTTTGAGATACTTAAGGATATTTTATATGTCATTTTCTGTATAAAACTATATGTAAATAAAACAGCCTGCAACACAGATCTTGCATTTTTCTATTTTGAGGCAGCATACCTTTTTTTAATACATAGTCTTTAATGTGATTTAGGTTTTGGAGCTAAATCCTTTAATTTCTATTACAAAATGTTTTGTGTTAAGTCTGGAAAATGAAAGTGACAAGTGTTTCTGTGAGATGGAATTGCTAAATACTTTTTTCTTTTGCTTTACAGTGCTATTGCCAGCTTTTCAAGAACCCAGAACATGAGTGTCTTGCTAGCAGAAGTGCTGAGCAAAGTAAGTACACCTGGAAGAACAAGATACATGTTTGTCAGGGCTTTTACATAAAGCTAAACATTAAAAAAAAAAAAAAAAAAAAATCAAAAAGTGACTTTTCCTTCAGCTGCTGTCATCTGACATTTGTAGGTTTGTCATTTACCACTAAACATTCTTGAGATGATCTATTTCTTTAGTGGTTGTGTGACTAAAATGCTAGATGGCTAAAAAGTAACTAGCCTTTCCTCCTTACTCTGCCGTGTTTGATTCCATGACTATTTAACACTAAGGAGACCCAGGGTAGTTATGTATACCTGTTACAGAAAAGTACAGCAAGATATTAAGGAGTGTCCTTTTTTAAAGTGGCATTTTGATTTAGATTTATTGAAATGTGGGGAAGAATTATCAGTGACGTAGTAAGTTTGTGGCGTGGCAGAGCTGGGATTACAACCCAGAACAAAACCTAGTCTTCAGTTCTTTATCCCACTGTGGCAATAGCTTCAACTTCTGTAAGGGTCTGACTTAGAGAAGCTAGAAGATAGCTTCTTGAAGGAGGTGGGTAGTGTCACTGACAAGTGCACAGTGGATGCCAAGATGGTAAGCTAATGTCAAACTACTGTAAGTGATCCCCAAGACAATAGGCACAGCATATTCCACTGCTGACCCATATGCAGCTATTTCACCTGAGGCCTGACATTAGATAGTCATGTATCTTCTTGATTTCTCCCTTGGAAATACTACAAGATAGTTTAAAATTTTGTGTCACAAAGCTGTTGATGTACCCCTTCAACTCCTTACGCTTACAACCACTGTCCAGTATCTGTTGCTAGGCTGTTGATGCGGACTCTTACACCTACACTTTGCAAGAGCTGATTTAACAAGCAGCTTTTTAATTTGCATGCTAATCTGAAGATCTGACAGGTATAATCTATTTTTCATACACATGCAGTCTTTAGATTCTGAATCATAGAAGAGTTCCTCAACCATAGAGCTTAGTGAAACATGAGTTGCATCATTTCAACATAAATCTTTCATTAACAGATGTGATTATAGCTTTAGTGTGTAGATCTTGAATTTTTGCTTAGACTTGTTTGTTAAGGAGAATAGATACAACTCATCCTGTTTCTTTTCTACTTGTCCCCATCTCCTGTGTTCTGACTACCATTTCCTTTTCCTGTTGGTTTCCAGAATCTCTCACATGAAGCTTCCTTAGTAGTTTAGAAAGTGATAATTAAATACTGTAATGATGATGATTTACATCTGGGAAAAAAAGAATTTGAAGCAACTTACTGTTAACTCTGGCATACTGATTAGTTGCTCTGCTTTCCTTGACAGCTCATCCTATGAACTATTAAAAAAAGGAAGGGGGGAAAAAAAAAATTAGTAGTTCACTGAAGGTAGTCAGGCTAATGTAACTTTGGAAACAAAAATTACAATTAAATGTACAAAGTCACCATGAGTTTTATGTATTGATCACTTGAACTTTTTGTGGAGTTAGGTTTTACTACCATTTTTAAACTACTTTCATATGATGGAATTTAGGAAGAAAATAGCAGAAAAGCTGTATTCTATCACAACTTTTTTTTCCCCACTCTAATGTTACAGATGAGCCACAAAATTCATGCAGCAGCATTACAAGCGGCTCACCAAAAGCCACAGCCTGCCTTGGAGAAGTTCATACTGCCTAAAAGAATTTACATTATTCAACAGCCACGGAAATGTTAAAATACTCATTAAAATATTCATGTTTACTTAAAACTGAGTTTCTATTCTAAATAGCACAGCACATTGTGGTAAAAGGATCAAGCTGTGTGACTTGTATCTTACTGTATTTCTGTTACTGACAATAAAATACTTTATAAAAAGAGTTACTAAATGTACTTGGGTTTTATTAAAATATCATGGCTTCTGTCTAACTTGGTTTTATTCGTGTACAGTAATTACTCAGTGCCAAGAAGTCTAACAGTTTCACTTACTGTGCAAATTTTGACTGAAGTACTAGAAACTGTCAGCCCTCTTTTAAATTTTTTTTTTTTAATTTAGCGATAGCAGAGCTGAAGTGAGCATGATCCTAAGAAAGCAGATCACAACTGAAAGGCATGTTCCCCAGGAGATTTGATGTGTCAATAATGAATGTTCTGAAACGCTTCCTTAGATCCAGATTGCCTAACACTTCGACCTTAGTCTCTCTTTGGGTTTTTGGGTTGTTTGTTTGTTTGGGTTTGTTTTCTTAATTTAGGCTGCGGTATTCCATGCTGACTGTATGCCTTTGGCTTACAGCATAATAAGAAACTTTAGAAAGTCCTGGGAAAGATTTTCATGCAGTGGAAAAAGTATGGGTTTTTTTCTTGCATTTCTTTCTGTAAGGAAATGCAGTTCCTCCGCTGGGATCCAGACAGCAGGAGGAAGCAAGTGGAAACAGTCTGTTTGCGTGAACCCCTTTGGGGTTGGGGAGGATGAGTGAAGGAAGTACCTGACTTGGAGCTGAACCTCTGGGATGAGAGGTTAGATAGAAGGAAGGAGTCGAGGTGCAGAGAATGCAGTGATTTGGCTATGGAGTTTAAGGTTGGTAGAATGGGATATGAGGCTGAAAAGCAATGAGACTGAGCATGGACTGGCAGTGGTAGGGTCTGAGGGGTCAAGCTTAATAATGGTGGGGAGCAGCTGTAAATACAGGTACAGGAAGTATCCTTGAGCCTTGCCTGCTTGTACTGTCACCAAAAAACAGTAGAAATAGTCAGGCCTGCCCAGTGCAGAGGATAATGCACTTCTGCTGCTGCTAGTTGGTTGAGTAGCTCAGCTGACTCCTTGCTTTGAATTTAATTCTGGTGGGACTAGGATTTTTTTAAAGTAGTAATTGCAGATGAATATGCCATGAAAATTGTTGTCAAGGAGTCCAGATAGACTTAATCAATATGAAATATGATGCTCAAAAATATTTATGTTGTTAAGGAGGCTTCTCTTTATAGTGTGCTTTCCACATGACTACAGTGGAAATCTATTACAAACGTGAAATGCAATTCCTTTTAAATAGAGGGATCCCAGGTGGGTTACCCAGAATTAGTATTACCACTTAACATGAATGTCTGCTTCATTTCATCCATCCATAAAATGTAAATAACTTTATATGTTGATTAAAGATTAAATTATGATCACAGGAGGTGGTGATTAGTAGTATGTGCAATAAGTAATTTGGTTATACCTTGAATAAGTAGGAAAAATTAAAATACTGCTGCGCCTATGAAGAAGACTGGTTTTTTTCCCATGTTCCTTAACTGACTGGTAGCTACTTGTAAAATATTGTCATTGTTTTCCTGGACAACAGCAGCAATACACTTTATAGATGTTTAAGTTGTAGGTAGGGAATTTGGAAAACAGCTAGTTCTGCTTTTATAGCATATATGGCACACTTTCCCCTCCCCAGGTATATAAATGAAATCAATATGAACGTAAATGATGAAACATAATTTGAGTTATCATGTGTGAAAGGATTATTCATGCTATGAAGGCCAAAAATAGCACCGTGCACTCTAACATGTCAATGGCTAATACATGCTCCCTACAGAAAGAATATTAGTAAATCTTTATAATTCTGACCTTTATTCTTGTTTCTGAAGAAAAATAAATGGCTAGTGAAAAATTACAGGATATGATTCTGAAGGCCTTTATGAACATTATGTTCTCTGAAGTAATCTGCTTCTGAAAACTGACTTATGTTCTGGCCAAGGACTTAATGCACAATGAGATCTTGTAGGAAAAGGTTTGTTTTTTCCCAAGTTATACCCAGCCTTCCCGTGGGTGCTAGATTAACTAGACACCTGATTGTTCTGGCCGATTTGTGCTTAACATTTATCTGAGTGGAGAAACCATCTGAACACCCTTTCCTGGTGCCTGGGAGGGATGGGACGTATTCTGGCATGCTATGGAAAGGGCTAGCTGTGGCAAGTCGCACCTGGCTGCGAGGAGTTGCTCAAATACCTGGGGAATGGAGATATCCGTGATCCATATTTCTATCCTATATCCCTCCAGGGGTTGGAAACGTTACTGTCCTAGCTGTGTGCGAATCGCTCGGTGGGGATGTGACCTGTTACTGCAGTGCTTCGTCATTGCAGTTGTGTAAACACGCGTGTTGTGATGTAACATTAACATCACTGCGAGTGGCAGTGAATAAACCAAAGGATCTGACTGCCCTTCTGTTAGTTCCTTCTTTGATTTTGCGGTTTGGTTTGTTGTTGGTGCTTTGTTGTTTGGGGTTTTTTTAAATGAATGTTATTTAAACTGTTTAAAGTAGTAGGGTGTTCAGGGTAGGTGCGCTGGTTTTAGCTGGGATAGAGTTAATTTTCTTCACAGAAGCTAGTATGAGGCTATCTGTTGGATTTGTGCTGAAAACAGTGCTGGTAACACAAGGATGTGTTAGTTACTGCCAAGCGGTGCTCGCACGGCCTCAAGGTGCTCCCGACCCCGTCCTGCCAGCGAGCAGGCTGGGGTGCAGAACAAGTTGGGAGGGGACACAGCCGGGACAGCTGACCCCGACTGTTCCATACCATATGACGTCATGCTCAACATAGAGAGCTGGGGGAAGAAGAGGGAAGGGGGGGATGTTTGGAGTGATGGCATTTGTCTTCCCAAGTCACCATCACGCGTGATGGAGCCCCACTTCCCTGGAGATGTGTTGTGGTTTAGCCCCAGCCGGCAACTAAGCACCACGCAGCCACTCACTCACTCCCCCTCCCGCAGTGGGACGGGGGAGACAATTAGGAAAAAAAACCTTGTGGGTTGAGATAAACACAGTTTAATAGGACAGCAAGAGAGAAGGAAACAACAGTGATAATACCAACAAAGGAATGTACCAGAACAAGTGATGCCCAATACAGCGATTGCTCACCACCCCGTGATCGACAGCCCGTCCCCGAGCAGCGATTTCCGCCCCCCGGCCAACTCCAGTTTACATACTGGGCATGACGTATGGTATGGAATATCTCTTGGGTCAGCTGTCCCGGCTGTGTCCCCTCCCAGCTCCCCGTGCACCCCCAGCCTGCTCGCTGGCAGGCCAGCACAAGAAGCTGGACTGTCCTTGACTGCTCAGCAACAACCCAAAACATCAGCACATTATCAACAGTTTCTCATCCCAAATCCAAAACACAGTCTCACACCAGCTTCTGTGAAGAAAACCAGCTCTATCCTGGCTGAAACCAGGACAAGATGGCTGAACCCCTGCCTGCCGATGGCAAGTGGCGAATGGATTCCCGGTTTTGCTCTGCTGGTGCGCGCGGCTTTTGCTTTGCCTGTTAAACTGTCTTTATCTCAACCCACGAGTTTTCTCACTTTTACCCGTTGGATTCTCTCCCCTGTCCCACCAGGGGGGAGCGAGCGAGCAGCTGCCTGGGGCTCAGTTGCCGGCTGGGGTTGAACCACGACAGCAGGGATGGCGTGCTCAGTGTAGAAGGTAGCTATAGGAAAGTACTTTTTGTGACATAAATCAGGTAGTCATACAGCCATTGCTTATTGATGTAATAGTTCTGTTTAAAAGGTCCTATACTCTGTGCAGTGCACATTTAGCAAGTTCAATACCACATGGATGAATTTAAGTACACACAGTAACTCAAGTTCTGGAAGTATGGCGTCTACTGTATCGGCCAACAGGAGTTATACAGCATAGGCTCAGCATAGGCTTCTAAGCGGCATCAGTCTTCCTGGAGAAACAAATCCATACATGTATTGCAGCAGTGCCTAGGATCTGTATACGTAGAGAACATATCTGGTGGGACAGTACACATCTTGTAGAGCAAGAAATGCCTGGCAACTGATCTATGTCATTTCCTGCTTCTTGGAGGCTGTTGTCCTCTGTGGTGGTAGTACAAGTAACATATTTGCTTTTTGTGTCAATACTGTCAGGGGCATTGTTTTCTCTAATTTATTTCTATTTTTTAAGGTGTTGGTTAATATGCAGGTTTTTTATCTGTAGACCTCAGAACACCTTACAGAGATGGGAGTGACTGAAGCCAAGTGATAACGAAAGCAGTGAAAACAGATTTCAGTAAATGTTGATTGGTTCAACATACTGGCAAGCTTGATAATGTTGTGCATTGTGTTTGACAGCCTGAGTAAGACACGCGTGTTTTGCTGGACTTCTCTGCAGGGATGAATTTCCTCTTGGACAAGGAAGAGTCTCCACCTTTAAGCACTTAGCGCTCCCAGGTTGATAGTGCTTGACAGAGCTATTTGGGAACTTGGCAGTGTGCAACTTTTACCTGGTCTGGAATGAACTATAGTATATGCTGTTACGTGTGCAGACTGAGGTCTGAATTGAGAGTATGTGATTTCTGCCTCTTGTGTGAAGCTGTAGCAGATGAAATGGCACAGAAATTAATGCATGGCAAATCTGGGAAGTTACAATAAAAGGGAACTATAACAAACAACTTAGTAAATATTAACTGTTGTTTAAAGCCTCTATCCCTTCCAAGATGTATTTGTTCAGCCTGTTCCTCTCTAGTATGCACAGATCTGCAAATCACGTAAAGCACAGTAACCTCTCCCTGGTGTACAAAACCCAAAAGTTCTGCTAAGTGGTACACACATAGCCCAAGCATTTACTGAGCTCATCTTTAGTTCGGTGGTAGAGGAGTATGTTCCTGGAATGCAAAAATTCTTTGGTCTAATTGGTGTCATCTGTAGTATTCATATTGTGATTGTTCCTGTTGTGTGTAACTCCCATAACAGTAAAGCACCTCTTGGTTTTGAAAACCTCACTGTCCTTGATGACTGTTGTTTCAACATGCTGCCATTCCTCGCATTCCCTTCCTGCAGCTTCTAGACAACCCTCTCCCACTTGGCATGAGCAGGACAGATAACTTGCAGCTGATCAGTTTAGCTGGAGGAATGTGCACTTCACACTTTTGGACCACTTGTGAGTTAAATCTTTTTAAAGAGGGTAGGTGTGATGGGATTCTTTGCAGATACCAGGGTTCCATTTGTTTTGCCTTTGGGCCATTAGAGCTTCCAGGCCTAAAGCACTGTCGGACTGTTTGTTGTCCTCCCCACTGTCAGCTGAAGGGCTGCCGCTGTGCCAGCGTTCTGCAGGATACTATATTGAACCAGGCTTGTACTCTTCAGTCTTGCTCAGCTACTGTAAACTGTAAAGGCACTTTGACTTCCCTGGTGAAACCTGTCATAGTTTTCCCTTTATTCCTCAAAACCATGCAGAAAACAATGATTCAACATAATAGCATGTTTATTATTCTTGTCAAACCTGGCCATGGACTCTAGTTCTGGCCATTGTTCCATTCTTGCTGAATTGTAATGAAAAACTTTTAGATAATTTTATTAACAGAAATTTCAGTCTGGCACTTCATCTGTAACAGGCTGCCAATGTTTAGTTAATTCTTCAGCTGAAGAGGAGGACTGTTACAATTCTGAAGTCTGAGTATTGCTGACTTGCCAGCAGAGAGAGCCTCTCCAACTGACAAAGACTCTCCAACTCTCCAGCTGTTTGCTAACAGCTAAGATTTTATAGAGGTGTATGACTCGTATCAAGAGCAGCTTAAGAACTTTCAGTAGTTCTTGATTACTATGTGTACACCATCCTTGCCACAAGAGGTTGCTACATGTCTACAGCTTATCCAGGTTCTGCCAGCTGAGCTAGCCTCAGAAAACACAGCTGTTTTCTTAGAAGAAGGTGTATTCTAGTCTGCTGGAAAAGTGTCAAAGAAAAAAATAATAGATTAGTTTATGAAAGCATCGTTTGGTATTTCACAGAGGATATGACAACTCCTTAGAACTTGTAAAGACAGAAGGGGCATAAATGGATGGTAACAAAAACTGGCATCTGATTCCTTATCCTTCCTGCATTCTCTATGTTCATAGCTGTGGTCGATTACAAATGAAACATAGAACAGGGAATAGAGTAATGTGCATACTAGATTGGTATCAGGTTAATTTACACAGCTAATTAAGATTTGCTGGTTTTGTAGATGGTTTCATATTATGTTTCTAAATGTGATCACTTCAGAACAAACTCATTGTTTCATGAACCAGGCAACACTGAAGAGTTGGGTACAGCTATTCATACTCAACAGTTAGGTATAATGGGATGAAATTTCTGACACTGACTTCATTTATACACACTGCTTTTCTCTTGTGTTTGGGGTTTACTTCTGGTGATTACTTCAAAAGTTATTTTTATATAAAGGCATGATTAAGACTTTTCCCAAGTTATTATTAAAAAATGTTCTATATAATAGCTCTCATTTTAGTTGCACAATATGCATTTACTGTATAGTGAAATAGAACTATCACTAAAAGATTTACTTTAAAATTTAAATCCAAGTTTCTACTTCCATTGTTCATAACTTTCTTAAATTCCTTCTAGCTTAAATTTTCCATATTTGGTATCTTTTTTCAAAGTTAAAGAGTTGGAGCAAACTCTGAGCTATCTTTAAACTCCACAAGCCTGAAATATTTGTTCTTTATATGTTACTATCAAGAAACATCAAAAATAATGAAAAGCAAGATTATCTATTAAAAAAACAGCTGAAATTGAAAACTTTTAACTTGGTTTATTCTATGTATCTCAGTCTTAAAAAGTAAAACAAGTCAAAAAGCCAAATTTAGAATGAGATGATTTTGTTGGGGCTGTTCACAGATGCCGGTCAAAGACGGGTAGCCATACAATTGCTTGTCCACAGTGTGTATGGATTTGAACTCTTCCATACTAAAGTCTTCTGAGGTTTCTAAAGATGGTACTTTAAAATACATTATAAAGAGTCCTGCAATTATGTTGAAAACTCTAGCTGCTAGTCCTTTAGTAGCAGACTAAAATTGGCCTTGCTACCTGAATTGTAATGAATAAAAAGAAAAAAAAAAAGGGGGGGCGGGGGGAAGGAGTAGCAGAATGTCCCAGAGCTCTGCAGGCCTTGGCTGTAAGGAATTTAGAAACTTGGCTGGCCAAATGGGATATGCTGCATGCATCTGCTGTTTTAAATGCATATACTCTTCTAAACTAGTAAGCTCACACTTAACAAATTAAAGTTTGAAGCTAGTAGGGATGGTAGAATGATGATGAACTCAGATTTTTTTAAAATCTTTTTTCATCAACCCTACTTTTCCTTTCAAAAGGAGCAACAAGGACTCCACCTCTGGCATTTTCCCCAGCTCACGTACAACCTTTCAGTAGCCTGGTGTATGCACTGCACCTTCAAACGCTGCCAGTGAAGCACAGAATGTTTTGCTTTTATGGCTCACTGTGATTAAAAATGAATTCTCATTTTAAAGAACTGTCCCTAATATTTGTAACAAAAATGTGAAAGAACACTGTTTTCGCTATGCTTTGGTTCCAGCTTGGTGGGGGAAAAAAATCCCTGTTTCTGAGAAGGACCTCAGTAGCACTCACCTTTTCAGCAGTGTGCTTACAGAGCTGAACTGTAATAACCGAGCTCCATGAGGTCTCTTTTGAGACAGTCTTTGCCAACAGAATCTTCAGAAATGTAAATTAATACTGTTTGTCAGACCTATTGCCATAGAAGTATAAAGAAAAATATGAGTGAAACAGCACAGCTCTCCTTACTTTCATGACTGTTTTAATCAGATGTTTCTAGTGCTTCCAGCTTTTCAAGACATTAATTGATTTTTTTTTTTTTAATTTTTGTTACATCCTGGGGATTGTCAAAGTATAAGGTGTTATAAGGCATTATTTCCTACAAATCAAATTTTTTTTTTTCCCTTGAAACTACTACTGCGTTCAGTATTTTTCACATAGGGATTCATTTCCAGACAAATAATATTAGTAGTTCTTCAAATATAAGGTACGTGTGTCCCTTATTCTATGATTTTACCATAGGTTGGAGCACATAATTCATATACAGTAAGCTTCATAAACTTTATGGTCTGAAAACTTTTTTCCATTTTTTAAAGTGCATTTTCTGAACTGATGCTCTATGCTCTATATATATGCTAAAATAAAAAAAGCAAATAATGAAAGAAGAATTAAAAAAAAAAACCCAAACAAACCTAAACCCTCCATTTGCACCACTTTATGTTAGTTGTTTTGGTACAGGGAAGGAAAGGGAGGGAGCCTAAGGGGCAAAGAAGAAATTCTAGTTTGTCTCAAATTGATCTCTAGGACATGTTACTAGTGTCTTCTCCTGCTGCCCTCTTTTACAGCAACATTGCTTCCACCATTATATTCTATCATCATACTGTATTTTTTTTCCAAATGACTCTGTAATGCTTGAGTGCCAATAGATGATAAATGAACTGTCATAGAAGGAGCAGAGAGACAGGAAAACCTAAGGACATAAAAGGTCTTTATCATTGGACCAAATTCTTCTTTCAGATAAGTGTATACATTTTTCATTTAAGTGGTTTATAGATGTATTTTTATAATATATATATTAAAAAACCTAATTTTAGCTCACACAATTCATAGGCAGTCTAGGTAGCCAAATCATCGCTTACTGCTTGACCAGTAATTAAAAATTCATGTGTATCATGTAAAAGATTCCTTAGTTCAGACCTTTAAATGTTTCGCATCACTAGTTCTAACTCATTAGCATCTAGATAATTTTTGTGCGTAGGCAATGAGCAACTGCTCACTCATTTGCAATAACTGCCTTTAGAGCTACCTAAGTTAAAAGAGGACTACATGAGAAATTCTGAATGAACAAGAATTCTCGTAAGTGTAGGGTATCCTGTGGTTTCTTGGATGTCAAGGAGGAGGCTACATAAAGAGCACTAAAATTTCCACCTTCCATTTTTTGCTAAATTGTATTGCTTTTTGTTGTTGTCATTTCCTGTAACAAGGAGTAATTTTAAAAATACTCAGTCTCTGTTAAACGTCCCCTTAAAAGATTCCCTGATGTTAGTTAGTTCTATTGCTGAAAGTGAGACAGAATGTATAATGAATATGATTTTTCTAATTAGTAACCTCTATCAGTATTTCAAATCGGTGGCTCCTTAGGAGTTCAGAGGCGTGACCATGCTGCAGATTCCCTGCAGAAGCAAGGCTAGAATCCAAATTCTGCTTATTCTGAAAGTACAAGACCTGCTTTTGGCGTCATGTAGAATCTTTATTACCTGCTAACGTTATTGGGGCCTGCAATGCCCTGCTCAGCTATTCTGTTTTTCCTGCAACTCCCTCTCTCTCCGTTCATATGGCTGCAGACTACTGGCATAAATACACATTTGAAGGGAGACATCCTAGGTTTTGTTCCTCATGCTGCGATACTCTTGCAATACTCTACCTCTGGCTTAAAATGGCTTTAGTCTTCTGTGTTCGTTGCCAGTCCAGCTTCAGTAGTGAGGTGGGAGATGTCTGTCTTAACCTTTTTCTTTCTTTTCTAAGTAGCATCTGGTGTTGTGTAATGAAGCTATGTGGATTCTGCCTAAAAAGTAATACTTAAACAGAAAATCGTTCAGGTATAAGTACATATTCACAAAGTAAGTCCCTTCCCTCTTCGCTTTGACTTTAGAACAGCAATTCCTATGTTAAATGCTAAGGCTTATTTGTTGTCCTACCTCCCCACGCCTTTCAGAAGCGTACTCCTGACCAACAGACAAGGGAACGGCGCGCGCTAAAGCCGCGCGCTCCAAGCTGCTGTCTGCAAGAACAGACCTTACACCGAGGTCAGTTGCCGATAATTCTTTTTTAAAAAGTACATAATGGGAGGAGTTGGGAATAGGTGGACAGAAGGGCAGCAAAGCATAGGGAAGGACAAGAGCTGAAACTGAGCCGGGAAACAGTGGACAGAAAAGAGCACAGGGAACAAATTATTAATGGAAGCAATTGCAATAGATGTAACGGCATTTGGGACATTTCCGTTGATACCACTGATTATTAATTTTTATTATTTATTCTATTAATACTTTGGTAAAAGTAGCATCTACACCTATGGGAGCTGTTGACAAACAAGTATCATAAGAAACTAAACATCACAAATAAGGTAAATTCTGATGTGTCATCAGTGACATTACTGAGGCTCTGTGCAGGATCTGCTGCGGACAGCAACTGCAAGACCTAAGCTGGTGCGTGTAGCCATGGTAGAGTAGTTTTGTTGTCTTCAAAGTGCAATTAAGTGTCAAATGAACTCCAGTCATGTAGCCTTGAGAATGTTTCTGGAAACTGCAGGGATGATTAGTTGTAAAATATTGTAACCAATTAGCAGTTAGCGATAAAGGATTGTATAAAAGCTGAACCCTGAGTGAACGAACCCTATTAACATCTGATTAACATCTAATTGAACCTGCCCCTGGGCGGGGAAAGCCCCCAACTCAGGGAAGCCCCTTCCTCACTGAGCATGCGCAATACAGGAGGACGCTGTGACCTGGAGACGAGCCTCGCGAGAAGCAACGGGCACAAGGGTGACGGAGCCAACTTTTTAAAACACTGGTAAGTGTTGCTCGAAATGTATCAGTATTTTCTGCGTGTTAACGGGGGTGTGCTAGTTGCATCTAGCATCCGGGCTTGCGCACCTCTGCAATAAATCCGCATCTCATCTCAGTGTGTGAGACTGGTCACCGCACGCCGGGAACGCACGCACATTTGCGACAACAGTTTGACATAGGTATTGTTTGTAACTTGCTATTAAGCTTCGCTCTTGCTTTGCCCTGTAAAGCCACGTGACCGACTTGTAGCCTGGTTTCCCAGGGAAAACAGGCCTATATATAATCCCTGGGTGCATACCTGTTTGTTCCCTTTCCTCTCTTTCCCCACTAGCTTTAGAACCAGTTGGTTCATTTGAAGTAAAACCAGCTGAGAGTAATACTTCGGTGAAATTAGTTGAAAACAGGTAGCCAAGATGAGACAACCTCCTACTACTCTTCCGCTGTGCCAAGGTGCCGTCACAAACAAAAGCCGACTGAGACATCGGATAACTGCGTACTGGATAGACATTGTAAGTGCTACTTTTACGGACAAAACCCATTAATCTGAACTTACACCTTCCTAGACATCTGCAAATCCAACAGTAACAAAGCTATTGAATATAAGGTAGTGTTGATTCCACTAGTTATAGAACAAGTTGTTTTCTTAAAACAAGTACATCAAGAATTTTCTACCAAATTATTATTTTGCATGAGAATGAATCTGACAGGATAAAAGCAGCTACATTGAAAGAAAGCTCCTAAAATTTACCAAATTATCTCCTTTGAAGAAGCCCTCCAAAACCAAGAATTGAAACTGAAGGTTAAGATGAGAAGCCCAAGCTAACATAAACAACACTGAAGCTGAGCAGAAAAAGTGAGAAGTCTTTGCTAGTCCCCCGCATTACTGCTGCCATTGTATTTCAGCTTGATCTAAGGTTCCTGTTTAAAAAAAAAAAAAGAAAAAAGGGAAAAAAAAAGGCTTTAAAACTACTAGAAGCTTGCTGTACACTAAGTGTGAGACTCTGAGGACAGACATAACCTTTGTGGGGAAAAAAAAAAAGGGAAAAGCTGAAGAATTTCCGTGGCTGAGAATGGACAAATCATCTGAACAAATGAGTTGAAGGAGCAGAGGGCAGAACAGTTAAAGTAGAAAAGCAGCTGTGGGCTAAATTCTTCCCAACAGGAAGCTACTGATGAGAGCGAAAATCTTTATGTTGCTGGTATCAAAAGCATTGCTCTACTGAGACAAATAGGGAAGCACTAAAATCAAGCCCTGGTTAAAAATTTCTTGATTCTGAGCTTTCCTGGGGAACAGCAGGACCTAAATCCAATTGACTGTAAATACTATTTCGAAACTTCTGGGTTCATACAGAGAGGAAGAGAGAGTGAGCACTGGACTTGATGAAGAATAGATCCCAGAATGGTGGAGTCATAGCTCAGTTTTTTGTCTCGGATTTCAGAGACAAAAACAAAATCATAAAAGGCTGCCAGAACTAAGACATTTCCTCTGAGAGAAAATTCCTTTCTTCCCAGAAATATTTTTCATCACGCAGGGAAAATGGAGGGAAGAGAATGTGATTTAAGGCGATTCTCCACCAGAAGAAAGAAAAGCTGCTGGCTGAGTCGCACGCAGCATCCTAGCCTTGTTTTGGGACAAGTCTTCAGCTACTAAGCTGCTGAAGTCACAATGAAAGAAGTGGAAGATAACTAATTGCGCTGCTGTTGCAACCCTGAGAGGCTTTGTCTCCATGTTACACCGCTCCTCTAATACCATACAAGGCAATCATGTCCAATGTTCTTGAGGGGATGCTCTTGTATGTAAGCCTGAAACTTGTTTCTGAACACATATATGGATTCTCTTTTGTAGCCCTTACAGACACGATGAAAGATGCTGTGTGAAATACATGCATAGCACAGAAAATGTTCTAGAATACTGTGGCACTGTAATAATTATTTTGCATTTAAATTCAGATTTAGTTTTTCATGATGAATTACATACGAAAATAAAGCCTAGTTTGCCCAGCAAACCCTTACTATTATTTATAAATGTGTTTTGGATTGTCCCTACATTTTCCTTTTTTAGTGTGAGGAGGATTCATTTTTTAATTAATTATGTGAAACTGTACTGTAGCAATTACGTGGGGAAGCCAGGCAGTTTGGCCTCTATGCAGGGAATAGCTGGAGTATTGGACATTTTGGGTGGAAAAGGCCAGCCATTTGAGGTTGGGAGACAAAAACACATCAGTGGTCATGCTCATAATGAGGGCATTCAAACCTATGTCTTAATACTTAAAAAAACCCACCAAAACACTTTAACACTAAACCCATTAATGTGAGATGGTTATTTACATGTAAAAAAAGAAGCTAGCAATAATGCTGTGTGGTGGCTACTTTGATAATAGCTCATCGAGGCTACCACAGCATTGACCTCAGTTAAGGGCACCAAAGGAAAATTATCAGTACCTCATTTTCTCTCTCATAAGCCCCCGTTTGAGCCATCTTTTTTAGGAGCTAAATATTTTAAGACTCTTAATACTAGGCATCACCTTCAGCCTTCAGACCGTTTTTGTGGTTCTCTGCTGCACCCTCTCTAATATTTCAGTATCTTGGAAAATACGGATAGAGAGGCTGGAAGCGGCGTTCCACTGTGGGTCTGACCACAGAGGAACTCGGAGGCGACACGACCTCTGCACGGGCCGCTAAGCCCTTGCTCACGCAGGCAAAGGCGGCACTGCCTTTTTTTCCTGCAGCGACATTTACGTTGCGTGGCTTTACCGCCGCCACCCCAAATCCTGCCAAAGGTACTGCTTGCCAGGACGGGGTGCAGCCCTTTCTGGACCGTGGGCAGGGGCCACATTCCATGTTCCTAGCCACGTCGTCGCCAGTCTCCGTGTTCCTAGCCACGCAGGTGCCCGTCTGGCGGTGCCAGACTGCATGTGCCTTGCGTGGCCCAGTTCGGCGAGTAATTCGGATCACACGGAGAGCTCTTCTGTCGTTATTATTTATATTCCACCCGTCGTCTTGTCCTTTGCAGACCGTATAGGCAACGATGTAATTACTTTCGGGTTACCGATACGAAAGGCTGCATTATTTGAAGGGCGACCGCCAGCTTGCGGAGCGGTAGCCGCGCCTGCCCCGCCGCGGCCTGCCACCCGCGGGGAGCGGAGGGCCCGCGGACCCGAGCTGCGCCCCTGGGTTTTCACAACCTGGCTGAGACCACTGACATCCGAGCACGCTGCCATAATCACGAGTAACAGGTCAGAGGATGAACAGATGTCCGGGTGTCTTGAGTAGCAGCCGTCGGAATTCAGCAGGCTGGCGGAGCCGAGGGCTTGGCAGCGCCACGGCCGCCGAGGCGATTCCGGAGGCGATTCCGGCGCCTCTCCCGCGTTTCCCTGCCGGCGAGACATCCGCCTCAGGAGAGGCGCGGCGCTCGCTGGGGGTGCCCCCCAGCCCGGCCGCGGAGGGCCGGCACCGCCCCGGGCTGCCCGCCCCCGGCCGCTGCCCGCGGAGCTCCCGCGGGGCCGAGGTGCGGGGTCCCGGCGCGGGGCCGTGCCGAGGCAGCTGCGGGGCCTGCCCGGCCCGGCCCCGCCCCGCGGAGCCGGTCCTGCAGCGGGGCGGCCGTGGGGGTGCGCGGGGCGGGGACTGCTGCCGCCTGCGCCCGCTGAGCTCATCCCGCCGACGCGCCTGGCTGGCCGCGGGAGCCCTGCCTGGGCCGCGCCGCAGGAGCCCGTGGGCGCGGGGCCGGACCCCGCGGCGGAGGTAAGCCCTCCTTCCTCCTCCCCGCCGGTGCGTGCGCCCGGCCGCCCCGGCGGGCTGCGCGGGGGCTCGACGGGAGCGGAGGCGCGAGTGAAACTTTCTGGCCGCGGAGCGTGTACGGGCATGTCGGGCGGCCCCGGGGCGGGGGCTGAGGTGGCCGGCGGGGTGGCGGGGCTGAGGCGGCGCCTGCCCCCGCGCCGGGCGGCGGGGCCTGGGCCGTGGCCGTGGCCGGCGCAGGTGGGGGCAGGGAGGAGCGCGGAAGAGAGCGGCTCGGGGGCGGCCGGCGGGGGCCCGCCGGGGCCGGGGGGCCTGGGGGCGGCCGGCGGGGGCCCGCCGGGGCCGGGGCGGGCAGGGGGAGGCGCTGCCCGGCCGCTGGTGGGGCGAGGCCTGGAGCTGTCTGCGCGGCCGGGATTTCCGCCTCCCCGGCTCATACTTCCACGTCTCTGTGGCTGGTGCGATTTTCCTTCCTTTATCGGTGGACGTTCGGGGGGGGGGGGACACAAAAAAAAAAAAAGTCTGGCTTCAGGGAAACTTGATTTCTGTGTGGTTACTTGTTTTTGGTAGTACAATGTGAAGAAGGCCCCGCTAAGAGCAGGAAAGACGGCGCGATTGTCTCATTGATAGCATGGCAGCTGAAGTAACGACTGCGGCTGGCACAGCCGGGCGCTGTTAGGCCGGGTGGCTGACCTGCGTGCGGGGTCCGGGCGGAGCTGGCGGGAAGGGGGGTGTCCGGCTCTTTGCCTTTTTGGACTGGAATGGGTGGTGTGGGGGCATGTGTGCATCCGTCGGTAATGACCTTATTTTGACTAATATAGAAGGTCCTGCCCTTGTAGTCGTCGGTGTTGCCTGCTATGATCTCAAGAATAAAATGATAGAACGATAATTTAATTTGGCTTTTAATACGTGAGTTACTAATAATGTATAGTAACTGTGTGTTTTATATTATACTTTCTAAAGCTTTCTGACTTCTCAGCAGTATTATTGCAGTGATTTGTTTGCCTTAGCTTCGTAATGCATATTTATTTACTGGACAGGGAGTAAACTGTGTCCTAAATGATTGTTTTCAAAAATAGCATGTAACTGAAGACATCTCTCTGGGAGGATGAGCCTTGGGGGAAGAAGGGGGTTCAGATCTGCTTCAGTGTGCTACTGACTGGGTCCCCCTGACCCTGTTCTCTGCTCTGCACCCACCTCCTTTTCCCCCGTCGTGGCAATGTGGCACTCGTCTGGTCTACTGTAGCGGCTTGTGTTTTCTGTCTGACGAAGCAAACGCTGCCTTACCGTTTGGGAAGCTAACAGTTGGGGATGTGTGAGGTTTGCTTTGGGCTGCTGTCATCGCTGCCTGTCCAACAGGTTGCAGGAGGTGACTGGCCTTAGAGTATGTTAAATGTTTTACTCATCCAGGCTACTTCAGAGTTTTGCAGGATTGTTGAGGACGTGTTAGTTGTTTGCAGAAGTCGTACGTTAGCTCATATTTTTGATAGCTGCTGCTTAAAAATAGCCTGATGCTTATAAAATTAAAAATACCAGGAAATAAGGGAAATAAATGTGGTACCTTGGATCGTACAGAATTTCCTCCCACTGTAGTTTGATATGCAGCTGCCAAAAATGAACCTTTCCCGTTTGTTCTGATCTGAGAGTGCTGGAAAAACAGTATTACATTATTAAATAATGCTACTACACAAGATAAGTGCAAATAGAGCTTCTTTTTGCTGTTGCTAGGACAGTATATTTAGAGCTTCATTTACATGGATATTCTAAAGTGCTGGTTGTCTTGTTTTCTCAGTTTAGCTAGCCATTGGAATGTCAAAATAGTGATGAATTATGTCTACTTTAGAGCCAAAACATATTTGGTTCATGGCCAAAGTTGCTCAGCTTCCCATAACAGTCTGTAGGAAAAAGACATTTTGTATGTCTAACCACAGTCCTGAAGTTGATGCCATAGCAACTTTGTGATCTGAGTATATACTTCTGAAGACAGCTAAGCAGTCTTAGCGGAGTTGTTCTGTTTTTCTTTAGCTGAACTTCTTACTGTCATCAAGATTAAACCTTTCTTTGAAGATGTAAGATTAATAAGCCAGCATTCAAACTCTTCTGTGAGTAAAGCATCAGTCTGATCTGTTCGTTATTTGTAATGACACCCATAAACATATCTGTAAGTTTAAATGTGTATTAATAGTTTTTAACTTAAGGTTTTTCTGTAAAGATGCTGTTTTGACCAAAAATTGGTATTTCAAGCTCTGTAAGGAACTAGATCTTTATGTTTTCCAGAAAAAACAGAGAAAGGTCATCTTTGGATTTTGCGTGTGGGTAAGGTTTGAGAAAACTGCGTAAGTTCAAGTCTTTTGGTAGCTTTCAACTCCCAAGACAACATGGAGGTTGGAGAGTTTATTTATCACAAAACTGTGGCAACTGAAAAAGAAAAACACATATGGCCTAACAAATGTACAAGGTCTTATTTTTTAAAAATATGTTTGTATCTAGGAGACACTGCTGTTAGAACACTGACTTCTGAATAATAAGTAAGGCATAGTATAACACCAAACTGAAAAAAACCCAAAAGCAAGCACTGAAGCAGTCCACGATCCTCACTGCATTTGGGTTTGTATTTCGGTTTGAAAAGTGTCTTTTTTTTTTTTTTTTTAAGAAAATAAAAGAAAAAAAGGAAAAAAACCCAAGGTTTTTTTGGTGGAGCATTAACCTCCCTGATCTTGTCCTGAAGGGAAGTAAATAAAGGGAGCAGTTGCTTATTAATGCAAAATACCTATTGTGTGGCCTGTGTTAATGTGTCTACTTTTATGCTCTATTACCTTCTCCTTTTAAAATTCATTGTTTAACATGACTGATCAAATTGTTTAGTGTTAATTGTATTTAGGAGAGTCTATAAGGATATTTCGGCATGCTTACCTGATCAGATTTTTTTATCTAAGTATAAAATATACTATCGAGATTGTGAGATGCTCTTTATTTGGTGTTTAGCATCATCATATACCTTTAAGGGTCTAGTGCAGCATACCTGTCTGGCTTACGTAGGATGGAGGCAATTTTAAGTAGGGAGAATCTGAACTGGAACACAGGTTTTCTGCCGTCCAGTTAAATAGCATGCCTCTGACCTCCGTATCATAGCTAAAATGTCCTGCTGCCTTCCCCCTCCTCCCCCCGCCCCGGTCCTTCAGCTTCAAAAAGAGACTAATCCTGCAGAGTTTGTAGTTATTTCAGGTTTCTGTGATGTATAGGTGATACATCGCTGTATAGACTTCTTTTCCACCCATCCTTGTCACTCCTGCATCGTGAAATATATGCATTGTAGTTCATGTTAAAGTCCTGTCTTTCTTGCCGTGTTCCAGGAATTCTGTTTTTGTTTCTTCCCCTCTACTCACTGAGATGAGGCCTGTTAAGCTATAGGCTTAATCTGTAAAGGCACTTCGGTAATGGAATATTAAACTTTGCAATATCTTAACTGCAGCGTTTGGCCTCCCTGTGTAATGTATGGAGATGCTCCTGTGCCTAACTAATATTCATAAGAATATGGAAGCAGAAGACCAGGTAATAAGTGTCTATGAGAGTTACTTCTCCATTCCATGACTGGGAGTAGTTGGTGGAATATGTGCTTTATTTCCTGAGGTAGTGCCATCTCCAGTTTAGTATTTCACTTATTCCAGATGAAGACGAGAAAAGAAAATAGTAATTTCTAATGAGGGTGCCAAGTCGAAAACAGAAGTTCCACTAGCTTGTTGGATGAAACACCCTGCAGATCAGCCAGCTTGCTAGATTTGAAGTGTCTCCTCATTGGTGTCTTGTCGCGTGGGATGCCAGTTCTGAAGCGTTCACAGAGAACACTTTGCTAGATTTCATAGACTATATAATGCTTTCAGCTTGAGAATCTTGACGGGTCTTAAACACGGATCAGTTCAGTGATATCAGTAAATGAGTTCTTTGCATAGCTGTTAGCAGAAATTTAAATGTCTTTGAGGTCAAATCAAGAGCTGCTTTTAAGATCTTGATGATGAAGTTGGTGGCCATGCTCAACAAGCTGTTGCACATTTGACCTTTTTCTGTAAATACTCTGTGTCAACAGGTGCAGAGGTTATGGTTTTTTAGTGTTTGCTTGGTGACTTGTTTGGTGAAGCACTGCTTTGTGAAGTAGTACTACTTGGGCACTTCTGCAATCCAGATGAACAACAAAATTTTGGAAATGGGGTTGACCTTGAAGTCATCTAGCTCTTCCTCATGTACCTTGGTGAATTCAGCTATATCTAAGCTTTTGCATGAAGACTATCATTTTACAGTTCCTTTCTGAGAAGCTAATGCCAGCAGAAACACTGCAAGTTCTTGGACATAATACTATTTTCGTAACTTTCAAAAATTTTCTTCTCAATAAAGTCAGTCACTTTGCCTTTGCTGAAACATCACTGAGCACTAGTCTCAAAACCAGATTACTCAACAAGGCCAAAAAGTATAGCAAACAGGTATGAAGTTGGAAAACTGGATGAAACTTAGAGTTCTAGTGATCTTAAATATTGTAACCACAGAAGGGACAAAGCTACAGATAGGGTAGTGGGTTTTTTTCAGCTGCCTTAAATTCATAGTGTTGCTTTAAAGTTAGAACTTGTGAATTATCAATAAATGTGGATTTCCATGTTTTAGAAATCTAAAATACAGGGTGGTGTTAAAAGAGGAAAACCTCTGTAGCTGTGGTAGAATTGTTCGCAGCCTCAGTTTGGCCTGCAGGAGAATTTCCCTCTGATTAGTGATCCAAGTTTAATGATCCAAATTACTCAAATTTAACACCTTTTTTTTTTTTTTTTAAAAAAAAAAGATGCCTCATATCCCAGCATTGTAAAAATTAACCTATCAAAGAAAAGTGTGCAAGGCAAATGTATGACATGCACGGTGTTGTGTGGGAAGCGAAACAGTTGTATGGATGGAGTAGGAGTGACCTGTGTGGGTGGTCTCCAGAAGGAGCCATGCGGGCAAACGCATCTTGGGACGGTGGTGGTGTGTGAGCATGCAAGTTCATGACTGGAGTCAGTAGCTTGAATGTTGAACCTCCTTCAAGTTGTTTCTTACCCTTTCCCTTCTACCTGCATATTCCCCCGATCTAGCTCAGACAAATCTGTAATTAAAATGTTCAAGAATTAGCATGTTTGCAACAAAGTCTGAAGACTTTGTAAGGAGTCTTTTTGGCTTAATCCAAGCCACGACTGTGTTTAGTCCTCTAATCCAGATAGCAAAGCATGCTTGGCCCTACTGAGGAGCGCTGGCTTCAGGTTGAACTTCTGACTTCCTCTGTAAAGGTCACTCACTTTTACGTACATGTATTGAATTAGCAACCCTACAGTGCTTGTGTTACCTGTACCTCGTAGCATATACGGTGCAATTTCAGAAATGTGTAGGGCGAAAGGGTGAGGGGCTGCTACTTGTTTGCTGCATATTTCATATATTTGGTAATCAACAGTTTTAAAAACAAAGGTGCCTGTAAAATGTTTTCTGCATTGTATTGAAGTTGCAGATATGGTGTGGGTTGGTTTTTTTTGTTTGTTCTTGGTTTGTTGGTGGGGGTTTTTGTTTGGTTTGTTGGTTGTTGTTTTGGGGTTTTTTTTTTTTGCTTTTTTAAGACTCGATCTTAGTCTTGGTTAAATTTAGATCCAGCAGGAGAGAAGCTGGAACTTGTTAGCAACACAGGAAACGCCCTGAAAGAAAGCTTTTGATGTGCGTGTTTGTGTGTAAATGTGAACTCCGCAGCTGTATGGCTGGAGTTAAGACTGTGGGGAGCTCTGTTTAGTTTTGCATCTTTAAATGTTGTATTAGCTTCTGGTGGCACTTCGCTGCCATGCATTTAATGTAATTAAGTATTAATTATTAACTATCTGTGACTTATCCAAAGCTCGTAGTTATAAGTGAGATTCAAAGCTACTGCACTTAAAATAGCTGAGGTGTTTAATTGCTGAAAAAGGCAGACTCCATGCTAAACTGCTTCAGCTTTGTTTTCTCTGGAAAAAATTAGAGTTTGAGTAGTCTAAAGATTGTGCTTTTCTTCTTTCAGTCATTTACAATGAAACTAATCCATTTCTTTCTTAACAGACGTCCTTTCCTTAGAATCTGTATTTCTGACCATACTTTAACAAGTTAGGATTTGAACAATATACAAATGAGAATATATAGAAGCAAAAGACGACGTTTGCTTTTTGAAACTTAAATGAGATGGAAGTTGCTAGAGAGTTTAATGTGTGGGTTGGTTTTGGTTCGAGCCTGTTTTTTTGCCTTTTTTGTGGTTTTTGTTGTTGTGGTGGTGGTTGGTTTTTTGTTTTGTTTTTGAACAAAAATGACAAAATACAAAATACTCTTAATGTGGATTTTGGAGGGAGACTGTTTTTGTAGTTTACACCAGAAATGCCTTTGAGTTGAGTTGATTATTTAGTTAATACGGTTCAGGGTCTGTTTTACAGTGGGCTAAATTCCCATTCAGTTCACAAAGGGATTTTTTTTGTGTGTTAGTAAGGACTGAGTTCCTGGATTTTTCTACAATATTTACCAGAAACTGAAAGTTTGAAGGAAGGAGGGAGGAATATTACTGCCGCAAAGTGTAGACATCGTTTTGCTACGACAAAGTAAAATTTTCAGCGCTTCCCAACTACTGTTATAGAATCTTTGTGTGTATGTAAGAATTGCTTTGAAAAGTTCAAGAGGCAATGAAAAGACATCAGGGGAAAACTTGGCTTTGTCTTCAGATAAAGTATACTTGGCAAAGGTAGAATGGAGTATGGGAACATTGTGCCTTCCAGCATGATGTACCAAACTAATGTACAGTTTCAGAAGTCACTGATAGATTTAACACTCCGGGAGAGTGTTAATACTCCATACAGAGCTGGTGTGTGTAGGGTTTTTGTTTATTCTCTCTCTAAGCTGTTATTTGTGCTGCTGTGGTACGTTACTAGATGTATTTTCTGTAAGTTTGTGGCAAGTTGATCAGTGAGTGATGGAGGCACTTCTTATAAAGTTTTACACTCATTCAGAGGAGCTAGGCATAGTTTGAAAGCTTGGGGGAAAAAAAGATCTTATTAATCGTGGGTTTTGTTTTCCCACAACCAAAAATGCTGCACTTTGTCTTTAAAGGACAATATGGAAAGGAGGGCGAAAGTGACATTACGTTATTTTGTTCTGCTAGAGTTCAAAGCTTTGTAAAAGCCTGCAGCGGAGGAATATACTGAAAGGTTTGTTGGAGAGGACTTTTTTGGTTTTCTCCCCTCCCTGTGCCTGTGCAGAGGATTCTTCCAAGGCTCTTGCATCCTCTGCACCAGTGTGTACCACCAGAGTTGCGTGGTACAGATCACACTGGGGAAATGGGCTTCTTGAGAAACCTTGTTTTATTACTAAAGTGTTCCAAGAGTCTCCTTACTGGCACCTGAGAAATCCGACATAGTCCCTCAATCTGGTAGAAACAAGATTCTTTTATTGCTATTTTCACCATGTCTGCTAAAAGGAAAAACAAATGCTTTTCTCCTTACTGAGCCTTGCTTAAGCCTCCTTTCTTCAAGTCTTAGTTTTCCTCAGGAGAAAAAAAGAATTTTGTTTCTTTTCAGTTTTTCTTCTGTTCACAGGATTCTGAGTTAAGTGAGTTCTTGTTGGCATTACATTGATTCTCTTCATAAATAGGTGAACTTGGCTTATTTGATTTACATGGGATTTGCAAGCAACCCATTAACTGGTTAAGGTGAGGCAGTCTATAGTGTCTTGGCAAACTTGTAAAGATTTACATATACCTAATATTTTAATGAATAATTAATATTTTTTTTTAAAGGATACAGGTTTGTATTGCACTACTAGTCAAATTCCCGTTGTGAGGTGGTTTGGTTTTTTTTTTTTTGGACAGTTGCCAGTGGACGGAATGCTTTCTGGCATTTGAATTAGAGGCTTTAAGTGGTGCTGGCTGTTTAATTACTTAGGACAACTGTAAAATTTTAATAAATATGGGCTTGCCAGGTATTTCATATTTTTGGTAAGAGCATGTAAGATCTTGTCTACACCAGGGAGTTATTGCAGAATGAAGCAGGGTGTGAATGTGAAGCACTTTTCCCCTTGTATAGACAAGCCTTTAATTTTTCAAGAGCAAAATCTGGGATGTTCCACATACATTCTTGTCCCTGGTTTGAGCTCTGTAGTGGACTTACGGCTTACAAGGAGTAATACCTAAAGAGTGTATTTAGTTCATGTGAATGAGCTCATTGATTTCAGTGGTCTGCTCATGTAAAAAGAGTACACACATGCTGAGTTGTGGCAGGATTGGAGGCTTGCTTGCAAGTCCTTTGTGGTAGATACTGCCCATAATAAATGTTCAAACAGAGCTTGTTTTAACACTGTAACAAGGTCTTTTAATGACACTGCATTGTACATTAAAATGGAAAGTGCTTAAAGGGAAGAGGAATTGGAAGAATATGGATGCTAGAGGGTTTCCTTGTAGTTTACACTATAGAAGAATGCCTGGGTCTTGTCCACAGAACAGTATAATCAAGTAATTAAAAATGGAAGGCTTACATTTCACAAGAGACAGAGAAAGGTAGCATCCCAGAATTCGAGATGGGAAGTAGGGAGGGTAATATTTCTGCTTTGCCACGTTCCTCTGGGTGAGATTTCCAGAGATAGTTGAGCCAATCAGTTTGTTGGTATTCAAAGGAGTGTTTTTCCTTCTGTACCTGCCATGAGGTCCTGCTGTTTTTTCTGTGTCATCTCTGTTAGTCATCTGACTCGGCAGTACAGTTCAGTGAACACATGGAAAAGTGTATCAGTGCTGGCACAGTGCAGCAGGAATGTACAGCTGACCCCTTTGGACATCTTGTAAAGACTCACCCATTATGACCCTTGAGCAAACTGATTTTTCCTCTTCTGAAGTAAAACGGAAATAAGACTACTACCCTCCCTGCAGGCTCTTAGGAGCTGTAATGTGTTTCGAGATGCTTTGGGGAAGAAGAGGCAGTATATGTAGATGCCTAAGATACATTCTGATTCACGTAGCTTCTAGATTACGTAACCTAAATGTCTGGCAGGCTCAAGAATGTTAATGTTAAATTCCCAAGTTTGCTAATTTATTTTATCCACTTTAGATTACTGCTTGATACCCTTCTGTGTGTGTGTGTGTAATTGTGCTAACGTGTCCTGGACGATGATAACAGTCCTGGTATGTTTGAGCCTTGTGTTCCTCCTTATTTCTATGTTTTAGGGTCACTTAGGAGTTGCATCTTGCTTGCTTTTTTTGGTGGGGGGGGGGGGATGTGTTTGTTAACACATCCATTTGGGCAATTGCAGTCTCTGAAGGAAATAACTCTGTCTGCATTGCGTTTTTAATACGGGTTTCCAAGATGTTCTTGTGTGACTTGCTCTCCTGGAGCAGGGGGGCTGGACCAGGTGACCTCCACAGGTGTCTTCCAACCTCGGCCATTCTGTTACTCTACCCTAAGCAAAGAGCGTGGTTACTTTTTGTCATGATGGATGTTTCAAGCTGTTGTTGTACACATACTGCTCTACCTTTAGTAACTGAGGCTAGAAGATAGGTATCCTAATGAAGAAAATGCCAGCATCAATTTGAAACCGGAGAAATATGTTTTAAAAGTCACATAGATACGTTCATCTCTATTTTTAGGCCTCTGAAGCAGGAAGTATATAATGTGTCCTTTGTATGCAGAGCTTGGATGGAGCTCTGCATTTGATTTCTGGCAAAAGTGAGTGGCTGTGAGTCCCAGCCACTTCAAGATCAGATATTTCATAATTAGGGATTACAGAAAACATACTGTCCCAGAATTTCTAAGGAAAGCTTAGGGAAAAAAAAAAAAAAAACCCCAGACCAGAACATGCAACTGTATTGGACATCTATGTCTAAAATAGAGACCTGTAGTGTTAGGATAAAATTACTAGTAAAACAGGAGGAGAGGGACCATTTTTGCTTTTTGAAAGGGAGGAAAATTCCATGAAAAAGCAGAGAATACAATCCTGAAAATAATCTGCAAGGATGGATGAAGAATATAGGAGATCTGGAACTCGATCTGATAAGGAACTAAAATAGAAAAAGCTTTGCATTTTATCAGCACCATCTTACTGTCACTCAAGGAAATACAGCTGTTTACATTAGCGTGACGTTTTGTTAAAAACAATTATCTCAGGCATACTAGATGCACTGGAAACTTGGAGAGTAGCTGTGATAACAAAAATGCCACCTTTTCTGTGTTCTGGACGTAATGCTGACTTCGACAGCTTTGCTTTGTTGCCAGATTTATCAAAGGGATGTTTTGGTGCCGTAGCTGGTCAGGGACGGTTAAGCTACAGGGTGGCACTTCTTCGCGTCGCTGGGCGGCAAAGCTGTGTTAAAAGGAGCCCTGGGCAGGATCCTGGGCCAGAGACCTGAAGCTACCGTGGCTGTCACAGGTAGGCGTGAGCGGGCGCGAGCGGGCGCAGCGCACGGTTACACCGGCAAAACGACGCCCTTGCCGGTTTGCTTCGCTCGGATGGGGATGATGCTGCTTCATTAACGCTATTGATGGTGGCTTTGCTGGTATGGTTTCCTTAACGTATCGGTAGAATAATCCAGGAATAGACCTAGTTTTGGTTTCAATGCAGGAGTGAAAGCTGAATAGCAGGTTTGTAAGAGAAACGATGATGTACCGGCATGGAGGAACGGAAGGGAGCTGTATTGCTGCCGCCTCCGCTTGCAAATTCGTTTCACTGCTGTTTTCAACGTTCAGATTCCTTAGTAGAGTGACTGTCAACTATCTCAATGTTTTTTCCTCTCCTGAGAGATCTTCTTAGCATCCGTGGTGATCTGCCCTGCTGAGTTACCCGCAACCAGCGACAGGGCTGAAGACTCTGAAAGAAAGGAACCTGTGGGGCGACGACTTTTGGGAGGCCGTTTACGGTGCAAGTATGTATCAGCAGTCTGTAAATTCAGCAGTATTTTTGACTGGTCCCCTTTCCTTTTGTTGTGTAGAGTAATTCTGTGAGAAAAACCATCCGTGTACGCTGTGAATTTGCTTTTCAGTGGATGAAGGAAATGGCGGAAGAAACTTTCACTTCCAGACACTAAGCCTGTATCCTCATATTATGTCCTACAATATTTTCCTTGAGTTACATGCATCTACTAATCAAGTGCTGCCAGGTTTCACTAGTGCCTGCTTTAGCTTGGTATTAAATGATTTAATTTAGCATTTGGAGGGAACTTTTTTCTTTTCTGAAAGGATCATCAGTCTGTTAAAGTCTTGGGAATTCAGTGGTTTTTTTGTGTACGAAGTGGTACTGCTGTCAGACTAGCTATGGTGGATGCAGCAGGTGGCATTTTAGCTATACAAAAACATCCCTATTCTAAAAATGTGACTGAAGATGGTCATGCTGTGTGCTTATATGTAGTCTGGTGCTAGAATCATGTCATTCTGAGGTACGGCAAAGTTTCTTCAAATCCAGAGATGCCTAATGTTTGGGTTTGTTTTTTTTTTTTGTTTTGGTTTTCTGGTTTGTTTTGTGTAGCTTTGTAAACAAAAGAAACAAATATGGAAATTAATGTGTGTGTTGGACCATATGCTATTTTAATCATGTCCAGAAGAGACCTGTGGTGTTAGATCACTTTGAAGTTGTGTTTTTTTGGATGTAGTCTGGAGTACTGTTTTCAGAGCTGCCTTAGCTTACCAATGTACTCCATTGAAATTCTCAAGAAATTACCCATTTTGGTCAAGTCTAATTTTGGAAAAGATTGTCTGTGATTATTGTCATTTTTAGTTTTATTTTTTAATATTGAGGCTGATAGGAACTTGATTGGTGTTCTTTGGACTGAAAAGGAGCAAAAGTAGCTGCTTTGCAAGATCTGAGTTAGAAATACACATCTTAAATCTGAAAACAAGACTCCATGCAGGCACGTAACTGGATGGGTTTATGTAGGATTTTTTCATACATAGGATTTCTCATCTGCAGTATTTGGCAAGTTGAAAGTGCTATTGGTTTAGCCTGATGTTTCCTTCTAATAAAGTGTTTTGTGATATTAAATCCCTTTACCTGGGATAGCTTCCTTCCCTTGAGGTTTTAAGGGAGTTGATATCAATAGTAATTTATTTGTTTCTCTGTGAGCTGTAGCCTAAAAGACACAATAAACAAGCAGATGGTGGTTCACCTGTCTCAGCTGCAGTAGTTCATTTGCTAAACTTACGGATTTTAGTGATAAGTAGTAAGTGTAGGAAGGTTAAGTCATTAGTATTCAACTTCACTGGGTGGACCATATAATCTTCTTGCTCATCGTGTGACTGGAGGACTTGACCATCCTTTGAGGGGAGCCTGAGTAGAAATGGTATGATGTAAACAAAACTGAGTTTTGTTTAAGCCAGTTGTGTGGTGCATTATAATAGTAGACAAATCTCGTGTATGCTATCTCATGAGGAAGCCCTGGCCATCTTAAAAGAATCTCCTGTACCAAAAGCTGATAGTAATTCAACTGTCATGATGTCATTTTGCTGCCTGCTAAATGAAGTTTGGTCCTTTTTCTCCTGTGGAAGAGTATAAAAAATTGCATGCACAGCTGGAGGAGACAGCTGTGTGAGTTTTAAAGCATAATGAATCCAATATGCCAGGTAGTGTTTCTGAATCAGCTGGTAGGATTATGTTGCCATGCAGACAATGAAATGAGCTGTCATTGGGCCCAGAATTTTCATGTGGTGAAGACATCACTTCTGGTGTTGTAGGAGAAACTGTATTTTTCCCTTTGCTGCAGCACAAAGAAGAGAGGATCCCTGATCAGAAGTAGGTGGCATAGCCCTTTGAAAGTCCTGCCCAAAATTATTACAGATTTGATGTATGGCCGGTTTGGTACCGTTACATGAAGATTGTATCTTGTCCTGTAGTAATAGATTTTTGCAAAGTAGGTATTGCTTCTGGTTATTGCTTGTCTTTAACACAAAAATATTTGTTACATCTAGATTGATTTTTTTCTGCTGCTTCTCCCTCTTAACTTTTTAGACCATGGTGATTCCTTAATGGTACATGTAGTTTAACAGGAGCAGAAAAAGCTTGCTTAAATACAAAATGCAAAGACTAACCCATACAGGCTGCCTGTTGAGCCTTCTTTTAGAAGTGGGGGAATCCACAACTCTTCTAATGGATATACTGGAAACTGCATGGTGCCCAAGTAGTCCACAGATCCAGTCTGTTAAAATGTTGGGGTCAATTAATGTAGATATTGATGTGCTATCTGTCCCCATTTTTACTTTGCTAGATCAATCCTGTCTTCAATTTTGTGGGTCGTGAAACAATGTCTGGAATGGCAGCGGTATGGAGGAAGCAAGTTTAAACTGATGTAGAGTGGCAGGCTGAAGGAAAATGGTTTTGCCCACTAAGTTGTTTGAACTGCAGCCTGTCTACTGTGAGATGGGTGCATTCTGCATTGCATTTACTCTTGGCTGTTTGGAGTGAATGGTTGTGTTGTTTCACAAGCAGCTCGTTGATGTTCATCTGGAAATTAGGACTGTATCTAGGCCAGTTGAGAAACTGGAGCTGCGTTTTATTTCTGTACTGACTTTCCATGCTTTCTGGGGAGGACGGTGCTGTCATAACCTAGCTTACAACTGGTCGGTAACGTAAGACTTGATTACTGTGAGTTGGCTCTAGATTTTGGTTAGCACGATTTTTGTCTTCCTTTGATTTCCTGTATGCTAGTAAAGCTGAAATGGCAGTTTCTGACCTAGTTTTCATTTAGTTTTAGGCTCTCAATTTTCTGCTGACACAGTGTGTGCAGGGGGTCACTTCTGCCAGCTCGAAAGTGAGGAGTTCTCTTCCCTAGTGTTCTGACCCTTTCATAATCTATTTTAAAGTGGGGGGGTGTCACTTTTTCTGTGTTTAACACGGTAGGATGGAGAGAGATGGGATGAAAGCGGCCATTATGTCAAAGGCAAGAAAAAATAAATCCGTGGTATATTCCATTTTCCTTTGCTCAATCCTGCCTCAGTGCAAACTATGTATGTCTGTGATGTCCAGCTGTTCTAGGGATTGCTGGCTGGGATGCTTATAGGAGTGTTTCCTCAGCATTGTTTTTAAACCATGTGACCTTATTTCATTCTAGAACACCATTCTAAATAGTGACCTTCCACTTAGAAGAGGGCCAACTTTTTTTTAACTTTTTTTCACTGAAGTGAGGATTATTGCTAAAGACAAGTAGCAAGCAGTCTTCCTCTTACCGTCATGATTTTGCTCTCGCTACACCCACCCACCTTCGTTTTGCCCCTGAAGCAAAAACATACTTTGTGGCATAATCTGTGTACACCAATCCCTGTCTTGCAATGCTGGAGGAGAGGAAAGATAATTAATTGAATTTAGAAATAAAAGGCAGTGGTATGATAGAGGGTAATTTACTACTGTGATACCTAAAGATAAAATTGAAGGGAGAGAACAACCCTCGTGAGAGTGGAGTTAGGCTAAATGAGATGAGACTAGAAGAGCACAGTGGATCTTTTGATCCTTTGAAGAATTTGGCAGTACCTTGTAAATGACAAGAGCTAGAGGGGTGGGCTTCAGAAAGAAGCCTAAACAGCAAGGAGAAATATGAAAAATTCAGTAGGGATGAGAAGCATGGGTTTCTTTTGTTGGGCTGTTTTTGTTTGGTTTGGTTTGGTTTTGTTGTAAGTCATAACTAAAAAAAGGGGGGAAATTGTGTGGAAAATGGTAGAAGGCTATGGTCTTGGCGTTATCTCTGGAGGGTCTCAGCAGAATGGGAAGAGAAAGGGAAAAATAAATTTGTCTACACCTTATCTGTGGTCAGATTCTTTTCATATGAGAAACAGCTGCAAATCTTTAAGACTTTATGGCTCTTCTGTTGGCAACTGCTGCTCTTTTTCCCCAATGTAGACAGGTACGTGACTCAACTCATGAGTCTTCATCTGCATCATTGCTGAATCCTTCAGGTTAGATTAAACAGGTGCTTATGACCTTGGAAGTTAATATTTCTGACTTGTGAGTGCTCTTCATCGGCTTCAGTGGAAGATCAGTTTCTTCAGCACTTCAGGGCAGTAGCAAGTAGCTGGGGAACAGTAATCTTTAAAACTGGTGAACAATCATTTCTGCAGTATCTGGCACCTGACAAAGAATTTTTGAACAGCAGTCAAATGGAGGGACCATCTTTTCCCCTGTGTTGGTAGTCCTTAGAGACACTGGCCAAAATAATCAGCGATAGGGTACAAGAGTAGCATAGCAGAAAGCTGGGTGACTGCAGGGTAGAAATGGGTATGTCTGTGACATCTGGGAAGTGAGATCTAGAACCAGACTGGTGGGAAAAGCTACTGTAAAAGCACATTCTAATAGCTAACCTGATAATGAGTTTTTTCTCACACTTCCTCATCTTTCACCTCTTTCATTGTATTTTCATAGTGCCTCGGGGCGTAATTCCACTATTTGGAAGTGAGCGGCAAATTTGAAACCTTGGTGTTCTTTTGCAGTCTCCTATTAAATTGACGCATAGCTTTCAGGGGTGTCAGATAAGGGGGGTATGTGGAGTATCTTGTAGGTAAGATTAGTAATAATTAGGTTATTGAGTGAGCAAGAAACAAAACAAATGCACTATAGCTTGTCAGGTTTGTATCTGTATTGATCTTCCTGCATAAGAAATATCTACAAAGGATAAAGACTATAATTGTTTAGGGTATTGCAGAAAAATATTTCAGTAATAGTTGTTTAAACTGGGTGAGTTTGTTTAGATTTGGCTAAATATAGTCCATTGGAAACAGCATATGTGCCATTTACTTTTTTATTATATGAAGTCAGACTTCTTCACTATATCTGGCTTATCATTTTCATTCATGCATTTGAATAAAAATAAAACAAATATAGCTCATCAGAAGCTGTACCTTAAAAAAAACCAAAACACTACTCTCTTGTTTTCAAATGGTTTTGTTCGTTCTTGAATTAGGAGTCTCTTAGATCTGGGAGTATGCTTTCTGTTTATTACAAAACGTTAAATATTGATGACTCAATGTAATAATTTTAAAGGATTTTTTAGTTGCTGTATTGCCTGTTACTGTTGTTGTACTGTTATATCAGTAACACCTTTAAGTATTTTGTTGTTGTTGTTGTTTTTCTCTTGTTTGAAAAATACAGTTATGCTAAAGGAATTTGAATTCACCAGAAAAGGGAAATGTTGAAACTTTTCTAAGTGTAAACAATTACATTCTTACTGTGTTTAAAGGCAATAAAAGCACTTGTGACTAAATGAAGTTTTCTGCAAACCTTAGGACTGAATCTTCAGATATTTACAAAATACAAAATGCACTTTTTAAAATACAGCTTCTTTGAAATATATGTTTAATAAATCCTACACTGAGAGGTGGTAAGTCCTTAAGTACTTCCATGGAAATGGTAGAATGACTAAGATATTCCACCCTTTATTTCTTTGCAAATATATGCTAACTGTTTTTCAGGATTTTAATATGGAGGAACTGAACAACACAACTTTGGGAAGCAGGTAAATGTGGAGTTCACAGGCATTAGCGCAGGTGGTTACATACCACATAGGATGAGTTTAGTTCACCTCTCCAGAAGCAATGAACTCTTGTGGATTGATCTTTTGAAAATAACCCACTTCGATAGGTAAGATATATAAAAAGTGCATGCTGCCAACCTTTAAGGAAGGTGCAGCAGAAGTTACGAATGCGAACAAAAGCTATGAATCATCTTGTTACTGATGTTAGTATCTGTCAGTAGTAGCTATAAGTGGAAAATATTCCCACGCAAAGAGGTTGCTGAGTTTTAAGGGGGACTCACAGGCAGAGTGAAAATGTGGAGAGAGGTTTTTTTTTCTGCCTTTCTGCTTTTCAGAGGGGATTCTCTAGGTAGAGAAGTACTTAATTTCTAAAGGGTTAGGAATGAAATACACTGTTGTGTATTTCTGTGCTCCCAGCTCTTTACAGAACCTAGCATTTGTATTTTATAAACCTGATCTTGTTTTGAAGTCCCTCATTTATAAAAAAGCTGATCATACAAATTCTTAAATCAAGGGAATTTCCGCCCATTCCCTTCATGCTCTGAGTATGAGGCAATTGTATGAAATCTCTTGGATATCTCAAGACAAACAGTTGAACTGGTGGGAGGGCAGCACCCGTTTTAAAATGTATTTGACATGAGCTGGAGTGAGGGATCCAGTTTTCTAAGCAGCCAATATGAGCTTTGATTGCATAAGCAAAAGTGTGTTGAAGTGTTTTCCTTCTTATGTGCCATCATTAATATCAACCCTTGGATAACAAGTCCGCATTTTGTATCTGTTTTAAAAACAGAAGTGATAGCTGAAGTTTTTAAAAGACCTTAAATCTTTAAAAAACCCCAACAAAACCACAAAGAGGTGCTTTCAGGGCAAAATTTAAAAATTGGAACCAAGAAAGTATAAAACTGAACTGTTCACCAAAGCCAAACAATTGCAATAGCTGAAAGTGTTTCTGAAATCTTAGTTAGTGAATGATTTTATATAAGCTTAGTTGTGGAGAGAGAGGAAATACAATGGGCTTAGAAAAGACAAGATGCCAGCATTACTGGAAAATATCCTATTAATACAAGTATCTTTAAAACAAAACAAGATCCAGTATCCTGTGTCTGTTTTGAGGGATGAGGAAATATAAATGCACAGTATTGCTGTTCAGTTTGATCAGTTGTCTTGAAGTGTGAAAGATGGGTATGAAGACATTTTTTTACTTGAAGCTGAAATGCCTTTGCATATATGTCAGAAAGCTTCACAGTATGTACAAATAAGTTTTTCTTTAAATAACACATAGTTTATTTGTAGTCAGTATTTCTAAGCTGCAGTATTTGGTTCATTTCCTAAGCAGTTTAACTGCACACCTTTGTGGAATTTGAATGCTGTTGTAAAGTTACCAAGATGTAACTTAAGAAGACAATTTTGGTTGTGTTTTTGGGTTGGGGGGTTTTTTGGTACCTTTCAGCTTGCAAATTAATAGGAAGTTTCACTGTGTGTGCTTTCCTGTTCAGCTCCTTTATTGGTTAGGTGTCTCCTTGAGTGTAGTTGGCATATTGAAGGGGAATTTCTTTGGAAGTGGTTATCTTTCATTTTTGCATCTCATTTTATAGGGGAGAAGGAAGGAAATGGACTTTGCTTACAGGTAATAGGCAACTTTTATAACTGCACTGAATGTGTCTGAATAAGCAACCATCTTGCATACCATTTGTGTTTTATATTGGAACAGATCTTGAAGAACCGTATGCACAGTAGGGAAGCTAGCCTCAATTCCAAAAAGAGAAAATCTAGGATGGAATTGTCCTTGATTCCTTTAATTTGATCCCTTATTACCCCCTTACCTATATCCTAAGAATAGGAATGACATATACTGTAAAATTTCACTTCTATATCAAGTCTCTCTGTTTTGGTTAATCAAAAATTTCTATTTGTCATGTTTGCAAAATAAGAAGAAAGTTAAATATAACACGCAGGTTTTTGGGTGGGGATTTTATTGGTTTTTTTATTACCACTCTGTTCTAGTGTCCTGGTGACTAGAAAAAGGGAAACATTGCACCCATTTTTTAAAAGGGTAGCAAGGAGGACCCTGGGAAATACCGATCCATCAGCCTCACCTTGGGGCCTGGGAAGATGATGGAGCAGATCCTCCTAGAAGCTATGCTAAGGCACATGGAGGACAGGGAGGTGATTCGAGACAGCCAGCATGGCTTCACCAAGGGCAAGTCCTGCCTGACCAACCTAGTGGCCTTCTATGATGGAGTGACCACATCAGTGGATAAGGGGAGAGCTACCCATTTCATCTATCTGGCCTTCTGCAAGGCCTCTGACACGGCCCCCAACAACATCCTTCTCTCTCAACTGGGGAGGTACAGGGTGGACTGTTGGGGGGATGAGGAACTGGTTAGATGGCCATATCCAGATGGTAGTGATCAAAAGATCAATGTCCAGATTGATCGGACATGAGTGGTGTTCCTCAGGGGTCCGTACTGGGACCACTACTCTTTAATATTATCATCAGTGACACAGACAGTGGGATCGAGGGCACCCTCAGCAAGTTTGCGGATGACACCAAGCTGAGCGGTGCGGTTGACATGCCTGAGGAACAGGATGCCATCCAGAGGGACCTGGACAAGCTCAAGGAATGGGCCTGTGTGAACCTCATGAGCTTCAACAAGGCCAAGTGCAGGGTCCTGCACCTGAGTCAAGGCAACCCCCGGTATCAATACAGGCTGGGGGATGAAGGGATGGAGAGCATCCCTACCAAGAAGGACTTGGGGGGTCCTGGTGGATGAAAAGCTGGATGTGCTCAGCCTGGAGCAGAGAAGGCTCCGGGGAGACCTTACGGCAGCTGTCAGGGCTTAAAGGAGGCTTATAGGAAAGATGGGGACAGACTTTTTAGCAGGGCCTGTAGTGATAGGACAAGGAGTAACTGTTTTAAACTAAAAGAGGGCAGATTCAGACTAGATAGAAGGAAAACATTTTTCACGATGAGGGTGATGAAACACTGGCACAGGTTACCAGAAGAGGTGGTAGATGCCCCATCCCTGGAAATATTCCAGGTCAGGCTGGACAGTGCAAACACCGCAACGCCAGCCGGTCAAGAGGTGGTCATCGCGCCGTACTCGGCATTCGTGCAGCCTCAGCTCGAGTTCTGCGTGCAGTTCTCAGCCCCACAACTTAATAAGGATGCGAAGGTCTGTGAGTGCGTCCAGAGGAGGGTAACCAAGCTGGTGGCAGGGCTGGAAGGCATGTCCTGTGAGGAGCGGATGAGGACCCCGGGCTTGTCTAATTTGGAGAAGAGGAGGCTGAGAGGCGACCTCATGGCTCTCTGCAGCTTCCTGAGGAGGGGACGTGCAGAGGGAGGTGCTGAGCTCTTCTCCCTGGGATCCAGTTATAGGACGCGTGGGAACGGTTCAAAGCTGCGCCAGGCGAGGGTCAGGCTGGACATGAGGAAGCATTTCTTTACCGGGGGGGTGGTCAAACACTGCAACAGGCTTCCTGGAGAGGTGGTCGATGCCCCAAGCCTGTCGTTTGGACAATGCCCTTAACGACATGCTTTAACTTTTGGTCAGCCCTGAACTGCTCAGGCAGTTGGACTAGATGATCGTTGTAAGGTCCCTTCCGACTGAAACAATCTAGTCTATTCTTTTCTAAATCTCTTAGGTTGATTCAGGTATGTTCCCTTTCTCCGACAAAGCTCACATTGGATCAAACTCCTAAAAATTCTGATTATCAGAATCCAAAAGGAAAGAAAAACAACTCTAAGCATTTTTTCCAAATACATAGCCAAACACTCTCTCCCAGACAACTTCCTAAGCTAAGACAACAAAGAAAATAAAAGTCCCAATGTATTTATTACACTCTGCTTTTTAAATAAAAAGATTTTTTTTTTTCCATTTCCATACAAAAAATTTATGCTGTATTAGAAAGTCTGCATTATGCAATGGTAAGATGTGGAGGTGTTAATGGATTTCAGAATCTGAGAACGATATGCTACACACATAGTCACCAGGGAGCTCTCCTGGCTGCCAGGACTTTTCAAATATCACGGAGAGTGGCTTGGCAACAACATCAGCCAGTTCCCTCCGGACTCTGGGATGCATCTCGTCAAGTCCCAGGGACTTGTGTATGTGTTCTTACTGGTCGTCTGTCTGGTCAAGTGTCGCTTGTTAAATTGCAGCTTTCTCCAGCCCTATGTCAGGGTAAAATCAAGGCTGTACGCATAATATGCTGTGCCGAGGACTTTTTCTTTTACTAATTTGTGTTCGACCAACCCAAATCAGAAAATGTAATTTAAAAAGCAGCTCACTGACACTATACAACAACTCGTAGGCAAGTGTACATCGTGTTATCCTGCTGTAAAGTCTTCAACTTCAAGCATCTGTGGATCCAGCAACTGAGTTTTTCAAATGTACAGGGAACACCCACGCTAAGGTTAATGCTGTAGAGTCTTACTAAACTTGGCAGACAAACTATATTCTATGTCATATTTTAGAAGCCGTGAGTTTGCCTGTGTTAGATAAGGATTTTTATACACACACAGACTTATATACCAAGTTTTATATGGTTCTGTTTTATATTTAATGAATGAGTTTTCAAAATATTGTTAAATATTTTTTCTCTTGCAAGAGGAGCTTCCTGTTGTGTAGTCACATCCTCTGTAAGCACCAATGACCTTTGGTGTTGTAATATTTCAGGATTACTGCTACAGGCATAAATCCATTGTGAGCTCTGTAACGGGAATCAGCTGTAATATTTGGCTCACTGGTTAGATGACTTATGGAAACGCCTACCATCTCAAGAACAGTGAAACGAATATAACTAGAAAAAACAGGTGATCACTAGCCACCATCAATAAAAAGGACAAGGGTAAGGAGTTACTTGTCGAAGGGGGCCTGTTGTTATTCCTCTAGTGAGGAGTTAGATGCTTTCTCATGATTTGTCCATTAGATTCCTCTTTGCACCCATTATTTTTTTCTACTGACTTTTTAAAAACTCACATTTCTTCTCTTTGAGCTGCTGCAGAGGGTTTCTTTTTGGGCTGCAGCTGTTCAAGATCCTGTAAATGCTGTATTTTATTATTATCATATTTTTCTTAAGAAAGATCCAGTGTCATTGTCTTCAGTTGCAGTAGGCTTCCTCCCCGGACAATAAGCTCTGTGAAACCAAACTTTTTTCATAATTACCCTCTTTAATTTTTGTTTCTGGTTGCATTACACCACTAAGCTGTATCACTTTTGGAAAAAAAAAAAATTAAAATGCATCTAGTAGTCTCTCTAGGGCAGAGCTAGATCAGACATGCTCTGTGAACTTCAGCAAGACTTCAGGTAGACTATTTCTTCTTTGTTCATGTGGTGATACCAGGCAGGATTTTAATAAAGTCAGTATTGTTCTGCAAGACTTAAGGTATTTTAAAATGCTTGTAAGTAAATGTACCACACTGAATAATTTTAAAGGAAATATTAACGTTTCAAAGGCAGGCAGAAGTTAGGGAATACCAAACTAAGAATGTCTCTGCAGCTGCAATTAGACTTCCAGTTCTTCTATACATGCATTAAGTTTCAGCCTTGAATTACATGATTGAACACTCTTTTCCTCACTAAATGCTCTAACTGAACCTGTGCATGCCTGCTAGTAATGTTAAAAGCTACAATACCCTCGAGTACAAGTACCTCAATTGCGACATACTAAAATGAGCTGAGAAAATTTTCATTTTAAGGAGCTGTCCAATTACATATAAAAATAGGTTCCAAAGAGCATAAGCCCTTCAAATTGTAATATTAAGGTGAAATCTATATATCTAGGTTTCTGGAACAAAGACCAGCGTCTGACTGTGAAGCAAGAAGTCTAAGTTCCAAACTCGTACATGGACCAGTATCCTATGGTGTGAAGTGGCTGGAAGGATTTGAGATGACTCAGAACAGTTGTTTTCAGAATTTTTTTTTTTTAAATGAATTTTGTGCTAAAATTAGAAAGGCCCTTTCTAAAATGGTGATGAAGAACATGGAAAAGAGCATGGCTCCAATGGAGCTGGAGCCTACCTAGTGTTTGACGGAAGAAATAACAATAGGTAATGACTGATAGGTATGAAATATATATCACAGCTGCCCTATAACAGCTTTGTCCTGTATAACTGTACTTTACAGAGTTGTGTGATTCAGAAAGCATCAAAGAAGCTTGGTCTTTGGGCAAAGGACATTTGCTGCATCGCTCTCAGCTATTTTGTATAGCCAAAGTACATGCAGTGCGCGCTGTGTGCGCATGTTTTTACAGACTGCAGCCTACATGATATGAACAAGGAGGAAGCTGTTCTGAAAGGATACTTAATACTTGTGAAGTGAATCATTCAGATTTTAGGAAAAATACGTTTAAGGTGCTTGGGCAGTCTTTTGCATCTGTGTATTACAGTGGCCTTGTGGTAGAGGCAGGAAGAGAACATGGCTTTCCCGGGCCCCAGTCGTGCGCTGTAGACAAACAGGTTTGAGTTTGTGGACACCCTTTGCACCGGACGAGTGGACGGGACATGCTTACATCATTAAAGTTTCTAGCACAATTTATGTACAGAAGCAGCACAGACTTGGGTTGCGTGGTTGAGCCTTTAAATTTCCTAACTTCTTAATGCTTGCCCTCACAGTTTTCGCATCATTTATTAGCCTTTTTTATTTGACCTGCAAATTTGAATCTTGCGCTGTTATAAGAAGTAATATTTTTAAATACCGTTCTCCATACTAATGAAGACCAGTATTCTATAGGGATAGAGGGAAGTTAGCTGTCTGTGACATTAGGGAATATCTGTAATTACTCAAATAATGCTTTTATACATAATTTTTAATGTAAAGTCACTCTTATCTCATACCTATTTCAAACTATGGAAGATACTCTTAGGTTCTTGATTTGTTAATACTGTTTGAAGGTGGATTTGATTTCTAGAAATATAAAGTGTTCACATGACTCTCAAAAAACCCTCAGGCTCTCTTTAATCAAAATATTATATTCTTCCTCATGCGCTGCATTTCTGTAAGAGATACCAGTTGTTAAAGGAAGTAAGGCTGCTTAAATCTTCAGAGTTTGAACCCTTTTTTTAGTATTTTTTCCCTTCTTAGCTACAGTTTCATAACTAGCTATTTGATAACTAGTTACAGCTTTCTGATGAACCTTTTTGTAGCCTGCGTATTCCTCTTGGCTGAAGCCTGACAGCACAGAAAGCAGGCGTGGGAAGGGCTTCTGAGGGGCAGTTTAGTACATCCTCCAGTGCGGATCTGATCCCTCTGAAAGATTTCCATTATTAAGCAATTTTTGGTTGAATTGGAAGAAAAATAAGCTTTTAAAGTTTCAAAACTTTTTTTCATGCCTGAAGCAGACACTTGTGAGGTTTATGGCTTGTGTTTTTGTGTTGTTTTTGTCCCCATCCACTGACAACTGTGTCATGCAAATGAAATACCTTAACTTGTCTGGCTCTTTCATCCTCAGCCTAAGACATCCTACTCCAGCCACAACCAGTTGCGGGTTTTTTTCTTGCAGCTGTCTGTTTGAGAGAAGCATTCCACTGTTTCCTTATGGGCTGGCAGTTTTCCATTTTGTTGTCCATACTGCTAGGAAGTTTTTTCTTAGTGTCTAAGCTAAATTTTGTCTGCTGCAAAGCAGGCTCATCTTACTTGGTCTATCAAGAGTTGGTATGTAGGATAGATTGTTCTCTTCTGTTTAACAGTCTTAAAATATAAACCAGGCTAACGTAGTTAGGTCTCTCCTCAAGTCTTTTGCTCTTAAGAATAAACAACACTTTTCAGTCTCTTAAGTCGCAGTGTCTCTGGCGTTGTCTTCTCTGTTCCCTCTGTCTGGTCCAGGTCTGAATTCTGGTGCCCACAATGGGACATAGGCTCCTCTGGAGGCCTCATTACTGCCAGGTAGAGTGGAGTCATGACTTTTTGTCTTAAAGGCAGAGCTGGTCTTCATGCAACTTAGTGAGAGATTTATTTTCTCCTGTCATCAGATGGGCTGTTTCCAGGTGACTGTGGCTGCCTCTCAAGAGTCATTCTTCCTTCTTTGTGACAGTGTACTTGAGGATGTGACTTGTTGTTTTCCCTTGTTACTGCTTTTTGTGTAAGCTGTTGTGTAAAGGAGAGGTGCTGCTTTTTTCCTTTGCAAAGCTAGAAGCCGTAAGTACTGGGAAAGGGGAGACAATTAGGGAACACACGTGATGAGTGAGAATAGAGATACAGTACTTGGCAATCTTTCTCATCCTCCCCAATAACCAGCCGTTGGTGAAAATGATATATATGGTATTTCAAAGGAAGTAGCCAGCGCTGCAGTTAAATTTTGGTTCAGGTGTTCTGTTTCAAATTTCTTTCTCTAATTGTCGATGCTGTTTTTTAATCTCAGAAAATTCTTTGCTGTTGTGGATTGTCTCTGAAGCTAGCTCATCCAGACAAGTGAGGAAAGGAGAGTGTTTCCTCGTGTTGCATTTAGTTTTTTCTTCTCACAATCTTGTGTTGGGATTTTAGGAGATATTTTCTTATTTTCAAAAAATTGAGCATTGTTCAGGGGAGTGTCATTAACCATGTTCTTTCAATCCAGCCTTTTCTACGTTGCTCAACAGATGTGTTGGGACCTGGCGCATAGCCTTTGCCTGTAGAATATGACTGACAGTAAGTCACTGATATTATAACCACATAGAGTGTGTTTTTAAAAAATGCTTCACTCTTCCCAATTGGCATTCAACATTCTAGTATAGTATAGTGATGCTTATTTTCAGAAATTTATGGTTTGTATTCCATAAATAATCATAATTTGCTTCCTTTTGGTTTATTTGATTTTTCAGGTAAATGGTCCAACTTTGGGGGTGTTTTTGTGTTTGTTTTTTTTTTTAATTTTTTTAATGCTGAAGCTGGAGACGGATGCTTAGTTTACATTCTTTGTGAAACAGCTGAAAACACTACAGAACTTGTTTTACTCCTGTAGTTTGCAGATGGATGGTATTAGCAAGGTGGGTTTTTTTCTCTGTGGGTAACCCTTAGCAGATACTTCACCCGAGACGTAGAGCACAGAAGACAGCACGTTTGCTGCCTGCTTGCCCTGTGGTGTGTGGCACTGAGGGGTGTAACTCATCCGTACAGCTTGCTTGCGATGCTACACTGCCATGTGAAAACCAGCCGGCTACGTGCACAGCTTCGCCCCTGTGGAACTGACCCGGGGATTTGTGCACTGAATATAATACGAGCTCTGGAAACCTTCCAGTTTTCTAATGAGTATTAGTTGTATGTGCTTCAACTTATTGATAGAAGCTTAAGAACTCTGTTGTACTGATTTTGCTTTTTCTGCTTTATTTCATAAAAATAAGTGGACTTTCTGAAGAATCCATATTTTTTGCATGGAAGATTTTTGCTTTTCCTGTTGATATCATGCAGGTTTTATGGCAATCCATTATGTAATAATCCATTAAGTAATCCAGCATAGATTACTTGATTTTTTTCTTCCCCCTTGTTGTTGCATATTCTGTACTGCAAGTTTTCTAAAATGAGATAGCTTTGGAATTTTTCAATAGAGAAAACAAATGAAATTAGTATTTATATGTGCTCTAGAAAGCTTTTTGAGAAAGAAGTGCCCTTCCTAATTCCTTTTGTTCCTTTTTCCTTGCGTTGTACCTGAAGATGGTTACCTGAAACAACTGTCTTCCAGGTTTCCATCCCAGATATACTTTTCTTATAATGAATAATTCTCCGCAGTCTGCCGCTGCTGCTCACTTGAATTTGTTGTTAAACTGGAGATGTGGAAGACAGAAATGCGTGTGCTCACGGGCCTGGGTACGTGGGCAGGTACGCATGTACGCAGCAGTGCAGCGACTTAGGGAATTTGTTCAGCCTTTTCTGGGTTGGTTACAGTGCGTTGCACATAGGTGAAGAACGGTTGCGTGGCGATACGGTGTCGTGCCGTCACCCATCCGTTCTAGGCCCCGGCGGCCTGGCGTCTCCAGCTGCGAGCGGGTTTCCAACCGCAGCGCCCGCTCCCCCGGCCGTGCTGGTGCGCTCCGGTCGGGAGTTAGACCTCTGTTCTGCTTTGTTTTCGCCAGAGTGTCTTACAGTAACTCACATGAGTTTAGCCTTATAACCTTAATTATACGTGGAATGTGGAGAATGCTGTATTATTTTTTCCGCATAGGAAGGCGGTGAACTCCAATTGCTTAGTTCAAGGGTTAAAACATTCCTTGTGCTTCAGGACTTTTCTTAAGCGAGCTACGTTGTAAAAAATACAGGTAACTGCCAAAAAGTTTCTTCTGATTACCTCCCTGCTTTATTTGTATTGATCCTATCTTTATTTTGTTCGGGTTTGTGTGAATGGATGTTATTAATGTTGCGTTTATTTTTGTTTCTTTCTGTTATCCTTTAGGAGCAACATTTAAAATGTTAAAGGCAGTTTTAAAAAAGAGCCGAGAGGGTGGAAAAGGGAGCAAGAAAGACTCAGGTATGAATATTAATGAAATATGTTGTAACCCAGCCGAGTTGTGCGTGTTAAATCCAGCAATTACATTGCCTCCGTTGCAGCAGCGGTGCCCGGTCCCCGGGGCAGGGAGGTCCGCAGGCCCTCGCCCTCCTCGCGCCTTTGCCTGGGCCGCTTCCATGCGGAGCGCGGCCAGCGGGGCCGAAGCCGCCCCAGAGGCGCGCGCGGCGTGCTCCTTCCTGACCCGCTGCTGGCAAGGACAGGTGAGGGCCGCTTGCTCTCGGTTCTTGCGTAGCAGCACGGAGAGCAGGCTGCGTGTCGTGTCCTGCCAGCTGAAACGCAGCCCAAGGCCAGAGGCTCAGAACTACGGAAATGTATTTTAAACTACTTATTCAATTATATTACAGAAAAAAGCCATTATGTATTATGGGTGATAGAATTTTTATTATTAATTTATTTAGGAAAAAATGTATTGAAAATAAATATAGTGAAAAGCTTTTAAGTTGGTTATCAAACTTCTATTATGTTCTAGTTCTTGCTTTAAATACAGATTTTTTTGAACATAAAATTAATCATCAGCAAATTTTACTTTAAAAAAAAAAAAGCTTATTTTACTGTTAATCATAAATTCAGTAGTCCACTGCTTATCTGTATTGCCTTTCAGGAAAAAGGGTAACTGAGACCTCTAATTGCCATTTGCAAGGGCAGAGGAGGACCAGCAATGCCTTTGAGAAGGAGTAATAGTGGTAGAAGTGCACATGTTGGTGGCTGAGCATTAAACCTGCCTGCTCCATGCAGGTCATGCTGAAGTCTTTGCAGCAATGGCTAGAAAGCTCATGGACCTGAGTGACAGTTACCTTTTCGTCACAGTTAAATTTTTAACTTCAGACTATTAATGTAGACTAATACATCTGATTTTCTGATGAGTGACATCCAAAATTATCTACAAGAGTGAGTTTGTGCTCTTTGGCAACACAAATGCATTACTCTGCCCCCTTCCCCCCCCCCCCCCCCCAAGTAAAAAGAAATATTCCTTTAACGTATTAAGTACAGAATGTAACACAGACTACCACATCCACATTTGCGAGAACCTTTAAAACAATGCAGTCATATTTTCTTTGACAAGCAAATTATATACGTACTTTGCATTGCAGCTTTTAAAACTATACCGAGGTATACCGAGTCCTACGAGGAGAGTATTTTAAATGTTCTTTTGCAAAAAGCAGTTCTATGTTCATCTGGCAGGTAGTATGTTCTTCAGGAAGTTCTTGTGGTCTTCTGAAGTTTACACTCCACCCTGGTTTCTTTCTAAGTGACTGAATGATGGGAGCTATCCTGAAAAGAAAAACATTGACACTAGAGCAAAGATGCACAGAAGTGATCACAGAGCAAGACGAAAGGCATCCTGTTTAATTTTATATGTACTGCTGACTTGAAGTTACCAGCTGGAGTTGTTTAAACATAGTGGGCTAAAGATTCCTGTGGTGAGGCTTTCATTGGCACATTTTTTGTTAAAATACTAGATGGAAATTGGTTTAAGCTCAAAAGGAAAATTAGGCTGTTTGGAATGGAGCCTTGACCAGGCTTTGATTAAAATGTGAAGCTTGAAAAGCCTTTTTCCTGTAGGTTAGAAAACACATATTTTTTATTCTAGGATCTCATCACATCTGTCTGGATTAATGTGTGCAAAAGAAAGGATCTTCTCCCTCTGTTTTTACAAATACAACGCTGATGTATTTCTGAACACCAAGGGGAATGTTAAAGTGTGGGAGCATTTCTGGTTTCACTTTTGGTTTGGGTGGGTGAGTGGGTTGGTTGGTTGGTTGGTTTTTTTAAGCAAAGCTCCAGAGTTTGATGTATGAATTGAATGTTATGGAAACAAAGGAATGGGAAAAATTGGTCAATAATGCCTGGCTGGTGAAAGCTAGAGTAAGGAGTGCAGGAGCTCCTTTTTTCAAAAGGAAGGAAGTAATTTATACAGTGGACTCCAGAGATTTTGGCTTATTTTGTATTTGAAGACGTTATGCAAGGTTTGAAAAAAAAAAAGTGTGCATTCTGTTCTGTGTTACTTCCAGGACTTCCTGTAAAGTTGTGTTCGGTTTAATAATTTTATGTTTGTTCCAAAGGAGCTTCCAATTTTTTCAGCTGTAAGTCATTTCTCAAAGTTTTTCGAGAAGATGAGAAGCAAGGCAAAGAACATTGGTCTTTGCAGAGTTTTTGTTTTACTCCCTCCTCTCCTTGGTCCTTAAACTCCAAACAATGAGAAATGGAAATTTTTTTAATTATAGAGTTGTCCCATCTCATGGCCCTTCAGGTCCTTAATAACAACAGCGGCTCTTAAAATTTACTGCTCTCTGAAGAGCTATGAAGAGCGAACAAGTATGCTAATGACGGAAGCTGACCTGAGAGACACCCTTCTAGCCACCGTTTAAGAGAGTAACGCAATAGTAATGTTAGATGCTTCTCTTCGCTTCATGGGCACATAGATTTGATTTTTTTGCTGATGAAGTTTTGAAAAAGTTTTGAGAGCTTCAGAATGTAGCAGGAAGTAGATGAGAGAGCGCAGCTCAGTTGTGCCGAACAGAACCCGATTAGGAAGACTTCTGTGATCTTTTTTCAACATACACCCAGTTTGGGAATAATGCTGAACAGCTAAGAAGGCAGTAAAATCTTAAGCTGCCATAGCTGTGTCAGAACTGACTCTATGAACGTGCTTGCGAACATCCTCTAAGGTGCGTGGGTAAATCTATCGTACTTCGCATCCCGGCAGGCAGAGGAGAGACAGCGAGGTGTTGAACGGCAGCTGAGAAGCGGTAGCTCCCGACAGCTCTGTCTTGACCACTTGTGATTGTTTCACTCTAACTGAAGCCAAATTGGAAGAGGTTTAGGCTAAACTGCAATAGCTTATTCTTAAACTGAAGTAACCTCTGTTGTCCCACGGGGTTGCTTGTATAAAAGGAACTCCTGGAAGTCTGCTAATTCAAAGCTGAGTGGGATGATTCCTGTTTTACTGAACAGAACTTCCTGTTTGTGCATTAACTATATCTTACTGGTTTTACAGCTGTTAGCCTTGCAGAATCAGTGCAAACAGGAACTTTGGGGTTTTTTTAATTGATTGAAGGCACATCTGTAGTATTCAAAAGTCTGTAAAAGGATTAAAGAACAAAAAGAAATTAAGGCAGGTTTGGGGTTTTGGTTTTTTTGTGGTTTGGTTGTTTTTTAGGTGGGTTTTTTTTGTTTTGTTTTGGTTTGTTTTTTTTAATAGCTTGTATACGGACGGTGGTGAACCCCTGGCCCAGGTTGCCCAGAGAGGTGGTCGATGCCCCATCCCTGGAAACATCCCAGGCCAGGCTGGACGGCGCTCTGGGTGACATAATCGAGTTGAAGATGTCCCTGCTCACTGCAGGGAGTTGGACTAGATGTCCTTGACAGGTCCCTTGCAACCCAGACTATTCTACAAGGGCTTAAGAGCTGAAGATGTGCATAACATTTTTGAAATACAGCTGCTGAGTATGTTAAATACAATTATTAATAGCTTTTTAAATTCAGGATTACCCTGAAAAAGAAGGTTGCAAGAATTAGTGTTGGTGCTTTTGGGAGAGAGACTGAAGTGCTATGCGAAAGACTGGGAGAGGGTCTTTATATAAAGCGACTTCTGCCCTAATCAGGTGGAAGACTGTCATGTGGGAATCTCACTTTTGGATGGAAAAAGGGCACCTTAGGCTACTCCAGTAGCAGTATGCTAGCTATACATAGTTGGGCTATGCAGATCCTGCAGTTGCTTCAGTAATAAACCTTCTACAGTTGTTTTATTAAAATGTGTGTCCCAGATGTGGCTGGGAGGCACTGATAGGTGGGTGGCTGTTACAGGATTAGGTAAAATCTAAATGAAGCAAAATTTGTATGTTTAAACATGTGAGTGCATCCATGATTGTATATCAGTATGTGCGAGCACACATGAACATCGATGAAAAGAGAGCAGTGTTGACAGCATGGTGTTTATGCACAGAAGAACTTTTCAAAACAAAGCTTACTAAACTTGCTTCTAAATGTGGATTTGAAGACAAGGTGGTTGACGTCATATTTAGGTACACTGATGTGCCAAAGGAACAGAATTTCAAACAAACCAATATTTTGACCCAGACATCCAACTTTTTCTTCATCCAGCTTTTTTTCAGGTTTTCTGCAGTATGAAGCAACCTGTCTTTACACTCCTTCAGACATAGTTATTTCTGTTTTATGGAAATAAGTATCTGTGAGTTGATTTTTTGTTTTGCCTTGTCCCCCTTCCTTCGATTGAAGTGATGTACGTACTTGGTAAAGGACAGAACTCAAGGAGAAAAAGACCACAATCTGCATGTGTCACATTAAAGTAACAAAGAACTGTTTTGTGAATGTTTGGAGCCAAGCAGGAAGAGGGCAAACAGGAACATTAATTTTTGTGTCCCAGAAAGTAATCACTGGTTTTATATTGTCTCATGTACACTGAGCTGGAAATGTACAGCAATTACTCTCTCAGTTTCCCTTAGTTTCTCAAGTTTTCATTCTGTCTCAGAAACAAAGTAAAAATTTGGTATTTTCTTGTCTTAGGTTATTATCATCAAATAAATATTAAACTCTGAAAGAGTTTCCAAGACCTTTAATGATTCCTTAGAAGATGTCTTTTCTAGTAAGAAGTGGCAGACGTAGTCTTTTTGTTTGGGAGTCTGTTAGTGTAACTCGCACTAGTCCTTATGACTTCTGCTTAGGGCACACGTTTTCTTTCCTTATTCTTTGCCTTTGTGTTGTCAATGGGCTGTATTTTCTAGATTTAAGATAATCTCGTGTCTTTGTCTTCATTTCTACCCTGTGTTTCTTTCTAACTGCCTTGGAAATTTCTTTCTGCTCTTTCTTCTGTGTTGTCTTCATAGTTGATTGTGGATTGTATGTTTTCCAGTTTCTTTCCTTGTTTTAAATTAATCTCTAGCCACTGGGAGATTCTCTGGCTCTGGCCTCTCTTGGAAGGAGCTGACCTTTTTTATTTTAGTATAGCGCAGAAACTTCGTATCGTAGTGTCACAATTCAATAAATCAGAGCCAGAAGACTGTTGTTTGAACTCAAGTTCTGCAGGGTTACCTGCAAGTCTTGTCTGTGTCCATGATGAGGTGATAGTATAAAGAATATACTTAATAAGCTTCAAAATAGAAACAAAAAATACTTTTTAATTATGATTGCTTTAGTAGAACTTCTACTCAGCTATTTGTTCTTAACTGCTTAAAAATGCTTGGGAGAGAGATTTGTATTAGTATTTCCTGTTGGGTTTATATGCTGCCGGTTGCTTTGCAGTATATAATTATGCTTGTTTTCTTTAACTGTCCTAAAGCCAGCAACTTGCCTGCATTCTGGGAATCCGCTGGGGTTTTTTACTTACTAAGCAAAAGGCCATTCAATATAAAATACTTGTAATGTATTTCAATTTACAAAGAAAAGAAAATCCCATATATTAAGTTTCTACAGAACATGCTCAATTATTTCAGATGGCTTTTTAGTAGCATAAGCATTGTCGTTCTGTTGACCCAATATCAGGCCTGAAGGAACATGAATAATGGGAGTATTGTGCTTAGTTTGCAGTGTTCTTCCTGCACTAAATCCCATCAGAAGTTTAACATCAAATGTAGTACATGGTATGCATGAAAACTTCATTGATTTCAGTAGAAATTAATGTGGTAAGTAGTTGGGACTTCTACATTTTGCAGCTTAAATGCTTGTTAGACATTCATGTAGTGCTCAGTTAACAAGGGAGAAATTATTATGTCAACAAAAAGATAATGTTTAGAACGTAATGCTATAGTGCTTTAAAGGTAGAGAATCTGGAGAAATGAGATCAGTGTGTTTGATTTCTGGATGATGAAATAAAAGGTATTGAAGTGCTGATGTACTCATGCATTATACTTTCAGTGATTGTCTTCATATTGTGTTTTTTTTTTAGGGGGGCTGCAAAAAAGTTCCATATTAATAAAACTTCCCTGGATCTTGTTTGATTCTCCTGTACATCAGACTTATTTTTTTACAATAGTCTTTTGAGACTTAGTTTCCTTTGTTTTTCCTTCTTCTTGTATTCCAGTGTCTTTGTGTAAGTATCTTTGACCTAAATGTGAGTGTACAAAGTTTCTGAATGTTAGTATAGAATGGATGCTTTTACTTCTGCGTTATGTTCTGTTGTAGATTGGTGTACTCTTAGTTACTTTGTTTGTATGCCTTGCTCTTTATCAACATTTTATACTAAACAAGTTGGATGAAATCTGTGAATTTGAATTTTCTTCCTTTTTTCACATATGATCAGATACAATTAAGAAATTGAGATTATACTTAGTATTCTTTTTGAAAAATCAAATGGCTTTCAAAGGCATGAGCTGTGATCGCTCATACGATGTTCTGCCATCCTTACTTTTCTGTCTCCCATTCCTATTAGCATAGGCCACTGTTACACCCGACGGACAGCGCTAGTGCAGCACTTTGAATGATAAGCATAAATGTGTTTAAATTCACTGATGATTTTTTTTGCTGGTGGCAACTAAATCGCTACTTTAAAAGAAAAATTAAGTTGCTATGCAAAAAGGCCTAATTTTTATTAAGACCCACTACGTAATCATTATTTTAAAATTAAGTGGTTTCGGAGTTATTTCCCTGTAGCAGTAAAGGTTCGACTCTCAGCTGAACTTGTTAGGTTGAATGTGTGTTTGAACCCCACCTTTGTTGCATTATATCTCATTAAACATTTCTGTCTGACTAATGTACTTGTAACCAAGCTGAGAGCATCAAGAGCTTCAGGTACCCTTCTGGCAAATTCAGAGGCTTGAAATCATAAATAAGTTTGCATTTTAAGACTAAATATGCAAATTCAGTTGGCTTTATCTGTGTCCAATATGTCCAAACCCTCTATGATATTAGGCTTTGAATTTTAAGTGCAAATGGACTTTGTGGTGCATAAAGTACACATCCACTAGCCGGAACATTGAACTTGTACCGGAATACTTTCAAGCTTCAGTTCGACTTTTTGTTGTTACTCTAAAAATATCTTGCAACAGAAGAAGCATTGTTTCATGCTTCAAATATGGAGCTGGTTTTGATTATTCTGTGTTGCTTTGCCCACTTTCTGTGGCTGTTGACAGTTGTTTAAGAATTTAAACTCCTTTTTTTTTTTGCTGAGCAGTGAGTATTTAATGTGGTGAATGTCTTTTCCCAGAAGCTAATTCCAGTGATATATTCCATGTACACATAACGTAAAAAAAAAAAAAAAAAGATCTTGCCCTTGAAACACATAGGTAGAAATTACTTCAGTGGTCCTAATAACCTCTATTTATCACTCTGTTTTGTTTAAAAATTGATTGTTTTTTTAAGTAAGCACTACAAGAGAACGTTAGTATTTTGTGTACTGAAAAAGTAATCCAGAGTTCAGCAATAAATGCCAGAAAGTGAGCAAATACTGTCAAGTATGAGCATAGTTGGCAAAGCTTGTCCATTTGGACCTTTTATTCTCATCTTTACTTGGTTTGTTTCTCGCTCAATGCACTTCACTGCTTCTGTTACTCGGGCTGTAATGAGTTTTCTTCCAGTTCCAGGCTAGTTCCTGCCTTTTTTCTAGTCTCTCCAGAGTCTGAAGAGCAAGAGAATTAAACGTTGATCTTCCCTAATGCCTGTATTTTACATGACAGAAGCCTGTTTTCTTATCGCAGAAGGCTAGCTGATGAGGAATTTTTCTGCAAGTGGTGAGCGTCGGCAGTAGTGTGAGTGGTTACCTTGTCCTCACTGCAAAGACCAGGTCCGTTCTGTCCTCCTTCTGTCCTCCTAGATCGCCTTCTCACTAGGTGGGACTGGCTATGTACAAATGCACGCACACCTGTAAGCATTTTAATTTAGAAAGACACAGATCCTTTAAAGGAAAGTTATCATTGTTTTGCAATTAAAATAAAGCACCTTCTACACAGTCACTGACCCGTGCTAGAGACTTCTGTCTACAGTTGCCTGTCAATTCTGTTGAAAAATACGATGGGAGTGGAACACAGAAGAAAACTGTGTTTTAAAACATCAAAACCACTATCAAAACCAATTATCAAAACCAGTTTCTTACTACTTGGACGTAGTGATGCCTCGTTCTGGAAGGTCCTTTCCAGCTGTATGGCTTTCCTCACAGCTAATTTCTTTTTCCCCACTCGTAGTTTCCTTCTGAATTCGTCTGTAAAGTCTCATCTTTTCTTTTTCATTTATTAGGGTGAAACACATCCTACCAAGCAGAAAAAAGTTTAATAAGACTGTCAGTAGTAACATGTAATCACATCTGAATGTTGGGTGTTCCTGTTTGGGGAGAAAGTCTTCTTTTTCATAGTGCTCCCTGTGCGTATGGATTGGTACAGTTTGCTACGCGATGTTCATCAAAACTCAGCAGTTTTCCCAGAGGTATCATGGGGCGCTTGGTGCGAAGAGAATAGAGCCTCGTGCAAAGCAGCTAGCAGAAGTTACTGTCGTTACAGTCTTTTGCACGTTCCCCATGGCAGTGTGATTCAGTTCCGTCCCAACTCAGACCGTTATGCTTGCTCTAAAATAGCAAAGGAATCATACCTCCTAAGCTCATCCTTTCAGCTTTTCCTGATACAGATTCTCCAGAGAGCTCGGCAGAGTTCCAGCGCTGGCTGTACGTGCGGGAGTCACCCCAGAATCGCAGCACCTCGGTTACCAGGACTGTGTCCAGTTGGCTTTTGAGAGCCTCCCGGGATGGAGACTCTGCAGCCTCTCCGGGCAATCTTTTCCGCTGCTCTGTCACCCTCACAGTTTTTCACAACAACGATACACTGGTGGCTGACAAATTTAGTGACTCCTCTATCGCAGTAGAAATGTCAGGGCGTTTTGCAGACAGAACAATTGCATGCAGGTCGAGGCTGAACCGGACACCAGCTTTTATGCTGGTTGTATTCTCTTCTGTAGAGAATACCGATTTCCTTTGTGTCTGCGCTGTTCATTGATCTCTGAGGACTGTCGACATAAGCCAGCAGCGGCCTCGGTAGCCACGTAGCCCTAGACCAGTCCTGTTGACACTCTCCCTTCCCAAGGATAGTTCGCAGTGGTACCCAGGTTCTTGCCACCTCCTGGTCTTCTGCCCCGAGCGTGTGCCAAAAGCGCGGAGTTTGCAGCTGTCACAACGGGAGTGTTTCTTTGCTGCTGCTTTGCTTTCCAGTTCATGCCAGAGCGCTGGTCAGAGCCGGGTTGTTACGGTCAAGTTCTCATTTGTTTGGGACATGCTGTCGGTGCACTTCACCCCGTGGTGCTCGCGGCGAAGCTTTTTCAGCAAAGATGTTTTTAAAAATATCTTAAGCAGAACTGCAGAACTTAAGATTCCTTCTGCTATGGCACAATTTTGTATCAGATGTATTTTTAAAGTGGGTTGAGGTTCTTTGTTTCACTTCAGTAGATAGCTGACTTTGTCTTTTTCTCCCTTAACCTATCTCAGAAATACATATTGAGAGGAATCTGCACAACGCTGTTCTGCAGTCGCTGTCAATATTCAGACTTAAGAAATCTGCATTTTCGTTGTTTTAGCTTTCACCGCTCTGAAGGTTGCGGTCCTATTCCTTCATGTTAAAATAATCTGAATTCCAACATGTGCACCAAACTCCAGTTTACATGTATTTTGGTAAAGCAGTTAGCATTCTTCTGGTTTCTAAGCAACTTGTATTGAATCAAGAATTAGATGTGTTTTATCATGTTTAATACTGACATATACACTGTAAGTTTTTCATTTTAGTTATCCTCTCTGTTCAATAGAAGGATTAGTTTAAGTTCAAGTTTTCTCTTAGGATATTAGGCTCTACAAAATCATTACTTTAGTCAGCCATCCTTGTAACTTTTTGTATCCGGGCGGGGGGCGGGGGGGAGTAGCTTGTTAATCAGATTATGCCTTTCAGTTGCATCCCTAGGTGCAACTAAACTGGGATTTGATTTCCATTCTCAAAGCTTTTTGTGTGTGGTTTTTAAAGCTATTAAGTTGCTTCCATGGTTACTTTGACCACTGAATAAGAACTCTGGTGTTGGTTGATGCTTATGAAACTTTTTTGTCTTGAGGCTACTTGGCAGTGGAAAATGTACAACTTGGAGGTTTTAAAAACAAGAAAGTGGGATTTCACAGAACCTTTCCTTATGTTTTAGTTTGGCATTATTAAAAAAGTCTTCTGAGATGTCATCTTTCTCCTATCCCAGAACTGATGCTTGCCTGTTTTACACTGGGTTAGAGCCCAGGAAATGTAATGTAAATTTCAAGTATTGTTCTGGTGGCTCGAATATTTGCAAGTACTAACCTTTAAGTTAGTAACAAATAATTTCAGTCTTCTGTGTGCATCAGTGTGTGGAATCTGGTTATACTTGGGCATTGTAAGAAATTGTATTTTGACAGCTATTACTCATGCATTTTTCTAGTATTCTATTATTATTCTAGTATTTCTAACACGAAGTTGTGTGGCAGGCATAATGTATTACCTTGTAGATCCCACAAGCTTGTTAATTTTGTGTCTGTCTTGTCATATATGTAGATCCAAGGATCTTATGGGAATTATCCTGTAAGTGGGATGAAATGTGTAGATTTAGTCATCAGCCCGATAGATATAAAATAGAGGATGTAGGATTAGGCTAAATTAAATATACGGGATAGATTCAGAGACTTAGGAGATAATGATATAGGCATATAAAATGAAGCTTGCCATCCCACATCATCGCACGTGTAACTTAACTGTAGCCAGGTATAAATAACACTACTTGTGTGGATATAGAACGTCCCTTGATGCTGTACTGCAAGAATAATAAATTTTGTAGGTCCATTTAGAGAGCTTGTAGGACCAAGAGATAGAGGAGGTCATCAGAGAACTTTGCCTCTGATTCTGTCCTGTAACTCTCACTGTGCTACAGACCCACGAACCTGCTGTAAAATTGCCTATGTCTGAGGCAAGTGCCTTAATATTCAGTTGAACTGGATTGTTTCTGTGGGAACTCGGTGTCTCACAGTCTGAGCTTGGCATGAAGCAGCTATTCCTCCAGCTGCGACTCCGCTACATGCGGTGAAGAAAGGTGAGCCACATCTGAGCATCAGCTAGAGACAGGGCCTATTCCCAAATCTTCTGCCCAGTGCCACCCTCCTGCGCGCGTGCTTCTCTGTGGCCCTGCGCTCCCGCGCTTTACCTGTTGCTCCCTTCGGCGGTGAGAGCATGTTTGCTTCTGTGAGGGAGAAAGCCGGTGGGAAGAACAACCCTGGGGAGGTGCGTAGGGAAGAGAGAAGACAAAGCAAGCAGCTGTCCTGCTTACCCTGTTACCAGCCTCGAAGCGTGCTTGGACCTGGGGACTGCTGCAGATGGAGGCAGCTTCTAGCTTCCATCAACAGGTTACTGCCCTGCGGACAGCCCCTGGAGTCCGTGTAGGGTTTTAGCACTCAAACGCTTTGGGTTTCCACTTACCGTTCGTTGCGCTTAGACGACTGCTTGGATCATGGGGGTCTATGGGACGTTCTTCTCCTGGTAGAAGACCTGTCTCGTGGCTGTGGCTGGGACAGTATTCGGAGGGTTGTGGTGCATGAGTTCTGCTGGTTCCCTTCTATTCCTGTTTTTTATGTTTTTTGAGGTCACAAATGTGGGATTGGTCTGTTAGCTAGTGTCGCGTTTAGTTAACTGTTTTTTAGAAAGTTCCTGGAGGAACAACTGTGGAATGAGTCGTGTCTAATAGCTGTCGGCTGTTGCACAGTATCCTAACCGTATTTCATTTATAACATGCTTTTTTCTGCTTCAGTAGAATACATTACTGTTTAAACATGTTCCGGCATCACTGAGGGTGTGGTATCCTCGTAGGTTGAAGCCCGTATGGTTGGGCTTTCTCAAGGTGTGGATTTTTGCTCTAAAGAGCTATTGTATCTTAACAGCATGGGTATATAAGTGTCAGTGAGGAAAAGGTTGTTGTAAAATTAGGAAAAGTAGTGACTGAAAAGGAAAATTGGTACACCTTTTGGATTTTTATTTTTTAAGCCATAGTGCTCTTAGAATCCAAGTTATGAAAGCCTGATCTTTGTACCTGTCCCCTGACCTTTCCTGCAGGGCTGTCAGGAAAATATAATAATAAGAAAAATCGTAGTACTGCTGTAACAAAAATTGCTAAGATGCAGTAGTGTGTATGTATAGATTCCAAAATGTCTTTCAAGCTACTGTCATGATCAAATAATCTAAACTTATTGATTAGAGTTATACCAGCATAGTATTTAGTCCCATCACAGAAGAGGTAGAATGTTTCATATACAACGAGAAGGATAAATTAAAATTAATTCAAAATTCAGAAGTGTGCTAAGATGACAATGAATTAAACACTGATTGTTGATGTCATAGTAAAAGGGAAAATAGAAATTAGGGAATTGTAGGTGGAGTTATTAACCCTGAAGGGGGAGGAGGTAATTTTTGTTTGTTGTTCTCTTGTCTCTTGCACCCTTTCACTAGCATCCCAGTGGAACACTTACACAAATTCCAAATTCCAACCTTGGCAACGTATCTAGTAGAAAACTCTTAACAAGAATGCCAGTATTTTCTAATTGTAGTTAGCTGCATTACTGTGCAACTTCCTTGCTTTTTGCTTATCTTTGAAGGAAAAAATGGAATACCAGAACAAGTTTCTCTGTGCTTCTTCAACAACTTGTGAAGCAAACTCAAATGTACTGTATTGAATAATAAATAATAATATACCTAATGTTAAAGTTGTGCTTAAAAGCAGCTGTTGAAAAAGTTAAATTTCTGAAAGAACAGAGAAAGAAAATCCTAAATGTCTTGATTTCCCCTGAAAGTGAATGGGAACTCAGTAATTAGGCATCTTGGTCTTTCAAAAAAAATCTCATATATGTGATTATAGTGTCTAAAATACTTAGTCCTTTTATTTTAAATATATACTTAGGCTGTACTACTTTTTTTTTTTTTTTTTTTTTAAAGAACAGTGTGTTACAGCTAGGTTGCTAAGGCGTTGAAGCTGCTTTTCTAGTTCCCAGGATTTTAACCCAACAGTTATACTCCCATAATAGTTGCAATGGACTTCAAAAAAGAATATAGTTACAGTTTTTATTTCCATCTTGACTAGATGAAACTAGAGTTGTTTCTGTAAAATCATTACCTGTTACTATGAATTTTGTTTGAACAGAGAGTAGAAATTTTGGAAGGTGGTAGTTTAGTTGGTTTCAGAGGAACAAGAGAGTAAGTTTTACAGAAAAGTTTGAATCTCACATAGCATTCTTTAAGGTCATTTATCTTCCAGATGGATATACACAGCCCTCGTGCGATTCTTGTGAGGAAAAAAGTATGGCTAGAAAAGAAACCTAAATAATCTTAAATAGATGCACGTTTGGAAATAGGGAATTAGATTTTAACATTCGGGCATGTTTGATTTTCTTCCCTTCCATGCACACTTCTAAAAAAGGAGAACAGTAGTTAAATTGACAAAAATATTTTTACTTTTCTCAAAGGATTAGGTTTGGGTTTTTTCCTTCTGACACAGCGTGCAGGTCGGTTGTATGCAGTCAGTGCTGCCTGTAGTGGAATGTGGTAGAACAGCAGCAACTGAAAGACAACAGAATGAACAAGAAATGGGGATCCTGTAGAGCCACATCTATCTGAAGTGTTTCCTTACTGTAAATACTGAAAATAAACCTGTTATAAGGGAGTCACATTTCAAAAGACATTACTTCTCCTTTGTTTGTCTTTTCTTCTAGTTTTCCTTTGGTTTCCTGTACTTCAGCCATGCTGCTTGTTGCATACAGACTGGTCTAAAAAATGTTCTGGCACTATCTTTTCTCTTTGCATCAGTTTTATTTTTCTATTTTTTACCTTTGGTCATACCAATTCAATTTCAGCAGTAGTTCATGTAAATTATTGAGCAATACCCTAATTTGGATATTAAAAAAAGCTGTAGTTAGTTGTTAGCCTTTGCTTTTCAGTTCTGTTTCTGTTATCTGGCTAGGAAAAAACTAGCACTTTCAACGTGTATTTCTGCTGTCTTTGAATGATTACTGTGAGCAACATAACTTTCTGTTGTTTTGAAAATATATTCTTGATTTAGCTGAAATTGCGTTGCCTGCACCAGCAAGAAATTTCTGTGCTTTGGGTGTATTTCCTTGTTTTGATGTGCCACTTAGTTGTGAACCAATAGCTCGTTTTTTCCTTAGATTAAAAAAAAAAAATCACTGTTGCTGTCAGATTGTATATAACTGGACTTCTGAGTTTTTAAACAGAAAAATAAAGCTTAGACTGGCCATCTGAGTGTACTTTTTTGTGACCCACCTTTTAATTGAGAGTAAGGGGGAACCCAAATAAATTTCTCCTTTAACTAGTTCAAGTAAACAGTATTTTCAGATGGTCTTGACTTTCAGGATATCACCGTGATCCTGAAATACCTTTTCAGCTGTAAAAATACTTTTATCTTTATAGGAAATGGGGTTTTACCTCTAATGATGAAATCTGAAAAGTACTTACATTGTTGAAAGTGAGGTTTTTCTCCTCCCTTGCTGTCTCTATTTCAGTAAAATAGAATCTCGCTTACTTGTATATTTAAATTTTTCTAGTGGTTGTCTGGATTCTTCAGTGGAGGATGCACAGTAAGATGAGTCGTGCTGAATTGTTGCTGGCAAATATGTTTTTCTATGTTAAAAACTTGTATTTCAATGCAATTCTATGCTTTTTATTTTGGTATATCAGGTAACGGATGACAAAATTTTATTTTTAGCAGGTGACTCCTGCCCAGAGAATGCCTTGCAGGTTATAGCAACATCTGGCCACAATGCAGATTTTGCCTTTGGCAACCAGCCAGTCTCCGAGGACACTTATAGAATGAACTTGGCTAAAGGAGTCTCAATGTCGCTGCCATCTTCACCTCTGCTGCCACGCCAGTCCTATTTGATGCAGTCAAGATCAAACAAAAAGTCTCCAGGTAAAATGAAACTGATGAGCAACTAAAATCTTCATAGCGCTTTAACTCAGTTTTTGATACACTTTCGTAAAAGTAACACAGTAAAATCATGTTTATCTTTTGCAATAAGGACGGGAGTTGTGAATGCTTTTTGCACGTTCCCAGGGAAAAAAGGTAATTGGTGATTAAATAGAATATAATACTTCATATGGTAAAGAATTATTCTAGTTGGTTTTGCAAAACCTATACTGAAATGTCTGAATGTGTTTAAAACTGGTTATTTACGATTAGTATGTCAGTTAGGTAGAAGACGACTTAAGAAACCTTTGTTTATGCACATATTAGTGACTGTGTGTGAGTGAATGTTGTTTGTGGCTTTTACAGTTCACTTATTTTACTCGTATCTGCATACACAAATGTATTAATAGATAAATTGCTGCTGAAGTTGTGGCAAGAAACTTGTTGATTTTCAGAGGTTGTGTCCTTAGTAACGACCACATACTTGTGTGTGAGCCTTCCTAAATAAGGTGCTCCATCTGGTTCCCTTTTTATCAGCATTCTGTACATATAAATCATTCCAACACGCTAGTGTCACTTGGGTTCATTCAGGTCAAAGCTTGAGCGTCAAGTGAAATTTTCCATATTCCTATTACTTGTGGAGACACTCAACAGTTCTGAGGTTCTTTGTTATAAAGTTTATAAGGTCTAGGAACAAATGGTGTCGAAAGTTGGTTTTTGTCAGTGCTGAGAAATGTCTTGGTTAATGACTTCTTTTTACATGAAAGAAAAAATGTGGCTGAAAGAATTGCCACAGGATAGTAAGTACAATTTCTAAAAGTGTTCTTGGTTTAAGCTACCCATCAATATGTTTTTCCTTTCAAAATTTAAAAATAATAATCTTAATGTTTAAATAATTTTGGGTTGGTGGTTTGCTTGCTAAACAACTTTAAAAGATAGGGTGAAGTCCTTGTAATGTGGAAGGAAATGGAAGGATTTTTGCCAAAGATTTAAGTGAAGGTCAAGATCTAACTCTTAGTTTTGTTACTGTTGGGAAAACTCAACTGCATTCTAGGTATAGAATCATAGTATTGTGGAATAGTTTGGGTTGGAAGGGACCTGTCAAGGCCACCTAGTCCAACCCCCCTGCCATGAGCAGGGACATCAACTCGATCAGGTTGCTCAGAGTCCCGTCCAACCTGACCTGGGATGTCCCCAGGGATGGGGCATCGACCACCTCTCTGGGCCACCTGGGCCAGGGGTTCACCACCCTCGTTGTCAAAAATTTTGTCCTTATACCTAGTCTAAATCTGCCCTCTTTTAGTTTAAAACCATCACCCCATGTCCTATCGCAACAGGCCCTGCTAAAAAGTCTGTCCCCATCTTTCTCCTCGGCCCCTCTCAGCCCTGGCAGCTGCAGTAAAGTCTCCCCGGAGCCTTCTCTGCTCCAGGCTGAGCCCCCCCAGCTCTCCCAGCCTGTCCTCCCAGCAGAGCTGTTCCAGCCCTCGGAGCGTTGCTGGGGCCTCCTCTGGCCCCGCTCCAGCAGGTCCGTGTCTCTCCTGTGCCGAGGGCTCCAGAGCTGGATGCAGCACTGCAGGGGGCAGAGGGGCAGAACCCCCTCCCTCACCCCGTGGCCAGCCGACATTCCTTTGACTTTCAACAATTTATAGCTGATGGAAGATTATTTAGTATAAATTACCTGTCTAGCATCTGAGGCAGGAGTAATAAAGGTACTGATGTCAAAGCACTCTATTTTAGTGGTTTACAAATAGCAAGTTAAAGCTTTTTCAGGATGTGGTGGATGAAAGAAGAAAGGATTGCAGGAGGGAAAGTTAAAGTGGTATTCTGAAGTTAACGTGTAGTGATGAAGTTATCTAACCAACGGTCGAACAAAATTCTATTTTCAGTACTCTCCATTTACAGGTGGAGAAAAAGCAACTACTTAGAGATGTATTTTTCAATGCAAAGCAGATCATTAATATTTTTTAAGTGTTTGAAACGGTGTAATAGAGCAGAGGAAAAAATTGTCCCTTGATATGTGACCATTTGTTCTACCTTTGTTTCTCTTCTGTAGTGCTGTTCTTATAACCCCGACATGTTGATGGTCGTATATAAAAGGTGATATCCTTGCATAACTTATTTCCTCGAAATAAAAGTCTATTTAGTGTCTGCTAGACTGAAGCAATATACTGTATGTATACTCGGGGGTAATGATTAAAGAGTATATTCACTGAATGCTACCCAGGTTTTAATGAAGAGTGTTTCCTAACTTTTTATTTAGTCTGAGTAGATTTAGTTAAAAATTTTGGTTAGTAAATTAAAAACAGTCAGATTTTCCTGTCAGTGTGTTTCTGTTATAAATTCAAAAGTGAAAGTTGTAGTTAACCAGTAGTTACTGGCACTAATATTCATGAAAACATCCATATTTGAGGGCTTCATACTCAGTACATTCCCAGTTTTCTAAGAAATTTGTCTATGCTCTAGCTTACCTTTATCTAGTCCTGCATCTGTATTTGCCAATTTAAAAATACTTAATTAGGCATATATGTTCAGTGGGTAAAAATAGTTTTTCCTGGTTAAATAATTCTAAAATAATGCATGGAAGAACATTCTGCATTAAGAAATGCACTGTAAAATGTTTGACGTTTTTGTGTAACTGGTAGTGACCTTCAAACTCTTTCACAGAATTAGACTCTCGTTGGTGATGTCTAGAACAGACAATCTTCAATGTAGTTAATTAAGTGACAGAGTGCTCTTACGGCTTCTCCTTTCATTGCCCTTTCTGCATGTTTCCAAGTGGGTGTTAATCAGTGGCTTTGGAGAGGTATCTTTGGTTTTGTTTTTTGTTCTGGTTTCACCTCTTTGCTCAGACAGTAGTGAAGACAAGCAGCAATTATTACTGTCCACTGTCTTTTCTGTAAAATGTGTCAGCATTCTGAGTAGGACTTGAGCAAGCCTTGTCCTTCTGTAATTGCTTCATCCACTCGCAGTCTGGTTATCCATCACATAAAACTGTTGAAAACCCAGCATGTTAGTTCCACCAAAAGTGACTTAGTTAACGATGGAAGTATGTTTTATGCTTAATTTGCTATCTTTTTAGAAAGCTGCACACTCATAAATAGATGGTGCTCAAAAGAAGGCAAATTCTTTGACTGTATCCTGTTAAGCGAAAGGTGTTGCAAACATTTTAAACATCGTAGTAAATTAACAGAATTTAGTATATCATTTAGCAGTGGTACCGTATGAAAAACTGCAACAGCAACAAAGAAAATATAAGGCCACTTTTTAAATTTACATTCAAGCAATGTATAAATCCAAACAGAAACTGGTTAATTTATAATTTAAAATAATGGAAAAGTACTTTTTTTGCTGTTCCTGTCAGGCATATTCTCTTTACTCATGTGAACATTTGCTAATTTGGAAGGTTATTTTAACTTATTTCTAGGTTGCTTCAGGGTTTTTTTTAGTTTATCTTATTTATTTTATTTAAATTAAAATGCAATGGTAGGAAAAGGATGTTATGCTTGAAATTATTTTCCCTGTGAATGTCGTATACCTCTTTGTAGCTTTCTACTTCAGATGACTCCAAGAATAGAATGATTTTGCCAGTGTGGTGTTTTCGCTCTTTAGACTTAAGAGGACACTTTTCCATCATAGCCATATAATTATTAGTTCTCAGGTTGGGACTCATCTCACTGAGAAAAGCATTTAGATACTGTAATGTTTAGCAAGTTCGAGGTATCTGTTCAGAACAGATTTGGAAATTGTTAGTCTGGGGACCCCCTGGACCAACACAGGACTTTGTGGCTGTGGTGTCCTTTGAAACTGCTATCCTGATCTCTGGCATCTCTTTCTCTCGTGCGCTACCCTCTAGGTAGGGGTTCAGGCTTGAGACTGAACTGATCGGTCCTGGTGCGCGAGGAGAGTGGTATGTTAGCAATGTTAGCTATTTTATTGTTCCCACTGCAGTGGACAGGCACAATGACAAACGTACGCAGCGGAGGGGGCATCTTTGCTGCAGCACGCGTGTGGTCATGGCTGCTTTTTTGCCCATCCATCTGCAAGTAGCTCAGCCACTGCGACCTCCTAACACATGGGCAGGCAGAACCATGGGAGAGCAAGCTGAACTTCTTCACCGGAACACGGAAAGCTACATAGCCCTGTTTGCACAGTCTACTCTGAGTGACGTTGTGTTTTAATTGCTTGCATAGGAGATGGGAGAGGTTTTTCTTTGTGAGAAGAGCTTGGAAGAGTACCAGTGCTTCTGGCCCCAGTTCAGTCCTCAACTCTAACTATGAAAGGAGAAACTATATCTTAGATTACAACAGAGCCTAAAATTATTGGCAGAACTGAAGTGACTGGTTCATTTGGAGTCAAAAGCTTCTTTAATGAAATAGTTCATTAAGGAGGAGGTGGATAAAAGAGCAGAAACAAACAGGACAAGGAAAAAGTTGTCAGCAGGAGGACTCTGGGATGGGGAGCAGTAAATGAAAAACTGTCACAGTAAGTTGAGTTTCTTCTACTATAAAGCTAGAATGACCATTGCTTGGACGGGTAATCTTACAGGTGTGCAACTAAACCAATATTCATGTTCTTAAAGGGGTAATAGTTGATTGTATGCTGATTTAGGAGGGTCAATTGAAAGAGTGAAAATAAAGGAGGCTCTTAAAAATTGGTTGTTGGAATTTAAGGTGTGAATGACAGACACCATTGCTGCCCTTGAAGTAAATGTTTACTGGCTCAAATTATTTACACCATCATGCTTGAACAGAGGAAGGAAGCAGCTTTCCTTTTGAAGACATCAGTGAATGCCGAAGATGGTTGCTGGAAGAGTCTTCCTTAAATGTGCAGTAGAGCTTTTAATTAGTTTTTAAATTAAACTTTAATTAAAATTTTTTATTAATAAACAAATTAATCGGCATACCTGATACTTGAGACTAGACTAAATAAGAGAACTGGTTTCACCTAAGGCTTCAGTTTTGTGAACCGATCTTGAGAATGCTGGGAAGCAGTTCCCCTTGCATGCAATAAGCTATCCGAGTGCAAGGTCCCACGCCTGGGTCAGGGCAATCCCCAGTATCGGAACAGATACAGATTCATCTAATGCTGATGGGAGGGAAAGCCAGTTCTGAGGATTAGGAGGGAGATGCACAAGCTACAGTAATCCTGTAGAAACATCAGCTCTTCTGCAGTCAAAACAAGCAATCGCTAAAAATTACTAGGAAAGCACTAGATCATAAACAAACAAAAATATCATCATGGAACTGTACAAATCAGTGGTTTGTCTACCTCAGGAGATACTGATACAGATCTGGTGACACCAACTTTAAAAACCTACAAGAGGTTAGGAAAGAGCTGGAGAAGGGCTGCAGGAATGACTAAAGGCTTGGGATGGCTCTGAAGGAGAAATTATTGAAATAGATCTGGCTGGTATTTTTGTGCCTGGAAGACAGACAATTGGTGGGAAAAGGAGACGGAATGATTACCACTTCATGCAATGCTGGGTTAACTTCTGGATGGTACAGATTGTTAACGAAAGGCCGGGGTAAATTCTTGGAAGGAAAATCCATCTAGAATTTTTAAATAGAAAGTGACCCCTTCTGACTCGGGAAACAATAAACCACTTAACCCAAGTCAGGAAAAGTGTATCAGGGAAGTACGTTTTCCCTAACTTAGATTCTTCTCTGCTTTTTGCTGCTGATAAAATACTGTCCCAGGTGAACCTTTTGTCGGACCTGATTCAGCCATTGGAAAAGAGCTTCCATTGTGCAGATACAGTTCATGTTTAAATGGGTCCTTTTTCATCCATGGATTAATCCATTCTAGATTAGTGCATGAAAATAAGTTTACCATGGATTTTCCTAGTTATCACAATACTGTGTGTCATATTTGCAAGGACTGTAAGTTGCTTCCACATTAGTTTGTGAGGAAGAAAATTCAATAAAGGGTCTCTTCCACAGCTTACAGTGTGAGTGTTAAAAATAATTCCTGAGGATATTTCTGTTCTGATCTAGACTGCTACATGTTGTTCTGGTTCCCTGAGAATGGTTGCTTTTTGTTGTTCAACTTTGTTACATCTAATTATACTTCTGCTTACGAATGACAGATTTTTGACTATTGTCTCCTTAAAGAATGTGATCTTGTTTCAAAGGAATGTATTTTTAGCTGCTTTTACCAGGGCCAGTGCCCCTTATTTTTGTTATGAAACAGTGTTGAAAGAGCACCCTCTGGTGATAGTTGGTAACTAAGCTATCTTCCAGTTAAAAAAAAATCGTCTCAGAGTCTCCAGGTAGAGATACAAACATATGCTCATATGTGACTTACATTCCCTGCCCAGTAGTTCTTAGCTAAGAAATTGGGCTATCCCCATATTCCCCTATTGCACGTCTAGGTGGAAATCTGAAAGGACGGGTAGGTCCCGCAGTGAGGTGCCTCAGCGCTTTTGTAGCACCAGCTCCTGCTGAGGTGTAGCAGGCCATGTGTTCTCCAGCCAGCTGCGGCGTGACGGGGCAGCGCCTTTCTGTGGGGAGGTGAGGTTGAAACGGAGAGCGCTGCAGCTTTTCTTTAAAGGCTGTTGTCAGCCTTGAAGCACTCATGAAAACGAGCAAGAATCAGTGCAGTTTTCAGAGACTTGATGTAGCATCTGAGACTGCTGCCAAAAGGAAGGATGGGAACTTTGTAAGACTGCAAGTGTCGTAGCCCAAGTATACTTTGGGTTTTTTTAATAAACGAAGTGTGGGTTGTTTCAGAGAACTTTGGCATGCCCCTGAATTTTGAGCCAAGTAGGAGGCTGCTATTTGAAGACCCGAATTGAAGACAAGAAAACCACCTTATCAAGGACAATGTGGTGTAGTTAGCATCAGGCCTGCAGTCTCGCTCCAGTGCTTTCTGAACAGGGTTTACTTCGTTACTGAGGGAGGGTGCAGACCAGAAAATGGAGCAGTTGAAAGCCTGAAGGGCAGTCCTAAGTTATATGCTAGCAATAAGAGGAGGGAAGCAGCCTACTGGAGTTGTTTGCAGTGTGCAACTTACACACCACATACTAAGAATAACTGGCAAGCCAATTCTGTTTTATCCAAATATTGCAAGCACTTTCAAGTGGGATAGGTAGGTAAGTACTTACCCTTTTGTTTCTGGCGTGAGAGGAAGGAGAGAGACCTGAAGGGCTGCAGTAGCAAAGTAGCACTTAGCAAGGGAGTAGCACAGTGAGGCTGAAACTCAGTTTGTGCCTATTTTGATGTTTGTTGGTTTAGGTTTTTTGTTTTGGGGTGGGTTTTTTTTTTCTTTTTTCTCTGATTCCAGTACATTACAGGCTATTTTATTTTAAAATTTTTTGTGGTTGTTATTGAGGATGTATTTTTACTGTTGTTTTTTATTGGGACATTCACCTCCTTTGTTTTGAAAACTTTACCTTTGGTTATATTTTGTATATTTAACTTAAGGAAAGGTGCTAGCTGTACCCTTCATTGCTTTCTTGAAATCTCATTATAAAACTAATCAGAAGTCATTACTCGTCAAATGCTGTAGTATCATCCGTGGGTGCAGTTATAGCTGCCCATGTATACTAAAAGAATAAGGAGCTGTAGATACCGTGGCATGGTCATGATTGACAAAGCTGGCTTCAGAAATAGTGAAAAATTACTTTTGTAATTATTCGGGAATTTACCAGTAGCCTTTCACTTTTATCTGCTGGAACGCTTTTGTGTCGTGAGGCTTAGGCTTCTACTTGATAAGTTTATGAACTTTTGTGGGAAGGAAAGATCTTGTCTAATAGCTTGATAACTAAGCCCCTTTCTCTGTTTTTTTTAGCTTGGTTTCCTTAGGAAATGAGAGAATTGAGATTGTTATACCAATCTTGTAACTGGTGCGGTTATATTTGTAAAATCAGCTTTTTGATCTGGCACTTCATTCATGATATAGTTCCCACATAGAAGAATACTTACCTGAAATCTTTTTTCACTCCTTTCTTTTCAGAAATGCATGATTTCTCAGTCAAACAGTATCTAATGTGTTGTTCTATAATCTACAAACTGTAATTTTTAAAACCCCTTTAATATCAGTTTGAGTTTTATGTGAAATCTGTGTAAGCTACATTATGAATTTTAAGTGCTATCATCAAAAACACTGTTCTTTAAAGATTGCTTTAAGATCATGGCAGGCAAAACTCATGACGATACATTGGTTAGAAATGAGCATATCATTGTAAAATCACTGTGTGAGCCTGTGAACTGCTAGGACATAGGATTCATTAACATTTGTTTTGTGCTGGGTCAGCGATTCTCTAACCAGGTATCAGTATAATACTGTGATTATAATGATTAAGTCAGCGACGTTTAAAAACTACGCCCACAGTTTTGTGAACTTCACCAATGATACTCCGAGTGCACAAAACAGTGAGATAAAACTTGGACTTGTGGGACGCTTTCCTTATTTTGCAGATGTACTGTGTGAACATGACTGTACCGTTCCTTCATAGGACCCTGTAAGTTCCCATCTTCCTTCAGTGAATAGGTTACCCAAGGCCGAGAAAAGTAGACGCTGTCAGCAGTGGGTGACTGAGCACAGCTGCTTTCTTCGTGGGAGCGTTGCTGATCCAAGGCATCCTGAGGGGAGGAAGGACTGGATCCATTCAGCTGGTGACCAGGCAGTTGAGTTTAGAGGAGGGAGTGGGACATGGAGGCCGTGCTTACCCAGTAGCACAGCTAGCAGATGCATCAAAAGATGCATTCTGGTCTGCCCTTGCTTCACCGGGAAACGCCTCTAGCTTTCTTGGAACTTCTTGGCTTCAGCTGTGGCCTTCTTTGGAGCCACTGCTCAGTGCTCTGACCCAAAGTTCTGCCACTCTGTAGTTACAGTGTGGACACAGAAGTAACTGGGACTCAAACTGCTCAAATGGCAGCGTTTCCTGGCCTGATGCTGTTTCCCTTCTTGTTAACCGTAACTTAAACTTAAAGGCCTCCCATCACCCAGTCCCTCATTCTGCAATGGGCAGAGACAGGAAGTGAAACTACTTGAAAACTGTAAATTTTTGTGGTAATAAAATCCATGTTCTGTAGTAGTGTTGTAGATCTGCTTCTTAAAAGGCTTACTAGTTTTGTGTACTGAGTATCATTTTGTTGATTGTTCTCTGTTTGTAAAAGCAAACAAATGAACAAAAACAAACAAGAAAGAAAAAAAACCATCAGGTAGCCTTGTCAGTAGTTTATTACTGAGAGATATACGAAATATACTGGTACTTGAATTCATTACCTGCTCTCAGTATGGGCATATTACTGATGAAAGGTGGAGCTTGGAAACACATCTTGATTCTAGGACTTCAGTTGCTTAAAAGCATCTCGGAGCGAGCTTAACCCATCTAACCAGGGAGGACACTTGGCTGAGACCTTGGGATTTTGATTTGATTTCAAGTGTATCATAAATGTGATTAAATAAAGAACCTAAAAAGAATGGTTTTTGAAAGCCAAAGATTGGCATAACTTGAAGATGAAGTCACTGTAGTCTTAGACTCTCTATTTGGTAAGCGCTTTTAAAAAAGGCTTCTGAAAGTAGTTTTAATTCTGGGTTATAAACAAAATACGTAACTTGGAAAATGTAATGCATTTCGGCAGGTGAAGGATCTGGGAAACAAGGCATGGATAGCATAGTGTTCGTAATTGTTAGTGCTTAAGAGTTTTAGTACTATTTAGATGCTCCTGATGAAGACCAAGACCTTGCTGTGAGAAGGTCTGGTGTCTTTTCCTCTGAACTTTAACTACAGAGTGAAATGTACTGGGAAAACAAGAGAGGGATACAGTAGGAAAGCAAAGGGAGAAGAGCTTCGTCAGAGGAGAGGAGTAGGGAAGTAAGAGAAACTCGGGCTGGCTGGGGAATGGAGTTGCACTGAGATTTTCTGAAGAAGTACGGCTATGCCAGAGAGCCTTGGGCTGGGACCTGGGTTCTGTAAGGACAGTTTGGAATGGGTAGGGTGGAAAGTAAGTTTGTGGGGAACCCTCTCATTCCAGGATCGGGAAGAGGTTTGCCAGAGTGCGTGGCAGGCCTAGCAGCCAGCCCTTCCTCTACTGTCAGACATTCCTTTTGTAGTGCGTAAATGCAGTTTAATTAGACTTACATGAGTATTTTTGTACTACTCTGGCTTCTTTTAGTTAGAGGGGGACGAATGGGGCTCACTTCGTAAGCATCTATATTCAAGGGGTTTTGTCCTTTTTATTGTTCAGTAAGATGTTCCAGTACCTTCGCTGCTTTCTAAGAATCATGGGATATCTCAAGTTGGAAGGGACCCATACGGATCATCGAGTCCAACCTCTCGCAGGACTACCTAAACTAAACCATATGACTAAGAGCATCGTCCAGACGCTTCTTGAACTCTGACAGGCTTGGTGCTGTGACCTCTTCCTGGGGGACCCTGTGCCAGTGACCGAATCTTTTCAAACAATTCTGGATTAAAGAATTTGAATAGCTTAAAGACAAAGTTACTAACTTCTTTCTGGTCTTATTCTCTGATATTTAGTACTACGTGTGCATTCATCACATCCTTTTCCATAAACCCTTGCGGTGTTCATTACAGGTACGTGTTTGGAGTTCCAGCTTTTTTACTGAATTGGTCAGAGGTGAAAAACACTAACTTTTTGGAGTTTCCAAAATAAAATATTGCTGCCATTTTATGGTTGCATTTTCTTCTTTCCCAGGATATATAATGTAATTAGCACTTAAGAGTGTAGATATAATACAGTATTTGAGTTGAGTTCCAGCATTTCAGCTTCTCCCATTTGAATTTGACAGAATTGAGCTTTGAGGTTCTTTGATTAAAAAAAAAAAAACCCACACAAAAAAAAAAAAAGGCGTGACCATGTAACTGTAAGTTCAAGTTTCTGTGGAGTAGCACAAGAAATGTTTTCTTCATGAAATATGCCAAGTTCTGCATGCTGGCTTTTAAGACTCTTGATTTTATTATTATTATGAATAAAACGATAAGAGTAATATACAAACACGGAAGATGCAGAAATGGAATGCTGCTAGTAGAATGGTTTTGTCGTGTGCTTTGTCACTGTGGCCTAATGTACTTTTTGAAAAATCATTTGGCTGTAGCATGTCGGACATATTTTCAAGCGAGGAAACTTCCTTTCCTACTCTAACGATGCTGTTGCATGATAGAGAGAACCTGAGATTGTAGCTCTGTAATATAACAGGGGGTTCTGTTTAAATAAGGGAAAAAGCACTGTCTGTTGCCAAAGCTGGGGAAATCCACAGAAGCATCTCTGGTTTAGTGTTTTGTTAAGCCCAGGAACTGACTGTGTTTCTAGGGTCTTCCAGCTAATAATTTTTCCAGCTAACAGATTCCTCTGGATGAACCATTGGAATTGCCTACCATACCCCAAGCTCACGAAAACTGTGAAAGGTGTGGCTTTGTTACACATGTAACAATAAATCGGGATTGTCTTAATGAAAATTTTGGACAAAAATTTGGGTTTGAGTTCTTGGTACAACTGATGATGATGTTTCTATTCCCCATGCCATTAAAATATCTTCGCTTTCCAATGTGTAACTTTGCAAGCTTCCCTGTTCATGCTTTTCCAAAACCCTTCGTGTTGCAAATGCCTTTATTGATAAAAAATTATGTTGACATATTTTTCAGGATGTGGATAAAGATACGGTGGAGTTTTAGTTCTACGACATATTGTGCATCAGCATAGCGGTCTACCTGCCAGTACATTCAGTTGCCGAATTAAGATCAGAATTTCACCCTGTGTTTGTAGTGCAAGCAGATACCAATTCAATACTACCAGTATACTTTTTCTGGTAAACCTGGAGAGGGAGGCATCGTTCCCCTTCTGTTAGATAAGTTGTGTAGTTAACATTTCCTGTGGTTGCTACTAAATCATATTTAGCAAAGGATAGGATCATGAACAGCCTGAAACCAAAGCATGAAGCTAACAGTGAGAATGAAGAGTGAATCAGTTTAATTTTTGAAAAATATGTGTCTGCGTGGATACACAGTTCTTCTTAATACTGAAGGTGATAGGTCTGAATTTAGTATGTCCATGAACTGGGAATGCTACTGCTGAATGAAACCAGAAAACGTTAGTAGCCACTAATGTTTTCTTTTCTTTTTTGAACTCATCTTCACCATTCCCTACGATCAGGGCATGTGTCAGTATTTGGAGAAAGTATGCTGCAATATAAAGCTTTCTGGGTTTGAATTATTCAGTGTGTTCATGTTGCGAGCTGTCTGCCTGTAGTCTTTTTCTCCTGGCTTCAAAGATGCTCACAACAAAATTATCTTCCTGTTATAGTGGAAAATAAAAGCTCTGAACCAAGGAGGCCCATTGAAAGTTGTCTGAGTTTGAACGTGGAAAAAGCCACTCGCTTTACATATACAGGGAACTCTTCCAGGTTTGTCACAGCAAGCAGATTGGTTTTGCTTTCCAGCAGGCTTTGCATTCCAAAAAGTCCAAAGGGAGTGTTTCTTTCTCACAAGAGTGGAAGTGCAGCAGCTCGCTGGTCTTTACAGTAGCAGTTGTGAATGTAAGAAATAATTCCTCTACTTTATTTGCATTGCGGAGGATAGACACTGTACATACGAAACTTACAGTCCATCTGGAAAAACTTAGATACACTCAGCTCATTCCCATTGCAGGTCCCATCAGGAAGCTCAAGTATGTGGAAAGTCCTAGAGTGCCAGGTGAGGCAGCTCTGCCGCTGGGAAAAGGATCAGAGCAAGGAGAACCCAGTCAAAATGGTAAGAGTCTGTTCAGCGATTTGCTAGAACAGCTGTTCGTTGCAGACAGAGTGATGCAAAGGCGCCTGCATAATAAGGAAATCTGATTCTTTACTTGTAAGAAAGTTTTGCAGATTTAACGTGCTTGTGGTAAGGAGGAGATGCTTGTCGTTACACTTACGTGGTCTTTAGAACTGTCTTAATTCTTGGAGCTGTGCATGTACTGCAGGCAAATTGATGTCTGAGTGTTGTTGATTACTACATATGGCAAAGACCTACTAGGATTTTTCTGCATTTGTTTTTAATGTAAATTGGTTCCAAGTGTGTAGCTCTGCACGAGGTACAGTGCTTCATTTCAGAATTTTTGTAAAAGCTTGCTAAATAAGAAGGCAGTAAGAGTAGACTCCTGTGTTGGCAAAGCCGGGAAAAGCTACCTCCCTAGAGTTAATTGGAAAGTGTCATGTTCGTTAAATTTTGATGAGTGCATAACAGTGTGTGTCTTTGACAGTGGATGTCATGGTCAAAGCAGTATGACCCATAAGTTGGTATATAACTATATGCCTTGCTTTCATATGCCTTGTATTTTTAGATTAATTTTTCAGTTTAACTGACCTCATTAAAGTCATTGCATGTAACTGATGATGTTCCAGCTAAACAATTTTTTGTTTTCCTTTCGTTTCAGTTTTAAAGGAAACCACAGTTGTAAAAGCCAATGTTTTCTTTTTTAGAAAGCCCCTTATTTTTCATATTTCCTAGTGAAAATAGAACTCATTGTAATTGTTTTCAGTGTCGTGTTCTGTATGGCCTATTTGATGTGTTATCGGTACCCTTGTCTCTCTTGTGCCTCCATCTTCACAGTCGTATTAGTGCTGGCATTAAAGTTCTATGTCCAGTTGGGAGAGCATATAGTCCTCATCTCCCTAATCTAAGGGTGACCGTCTTATGATGATCCTTCTCTTCACAGAGTTGTACTCCCAGACAGTGAAACTGCTGAAGGTCAAAAGTTAAACTCTAGTGTTTAATTATTAAACACTGGTTGCTGGGTTGAACACCTTAGACTCTTGGCTTTTTGTTGCTGAACTGAATTTGGTACTATGTCTAACATCTACTCAGATTTGTCAAAGATTAAAATTTAAGTATGATAATAACAGGGTTTTGCAACTTCGATAGAAGAATGAAGATGTTGATTTCACAAACTCTGTAATTTCCAGGATTGTAATTTTGAGGATTAATCCTCAAAATGACAATTTTACGGAGAAAATAGATTTTCCAGTCAAATATTCCAAGACCTGTCAATTTGCAAAATATTCTGAGATACAAAAACTTTTGCTCTCTGCCTTCAAAGAGACACCATTTCATAGACTCAGTCCTGAAGGCAGGAAGTGAGAATCAGATAATTAGATCTTCCAGAGTGAAAACTTAAGCTGTCCACAAAATTAAGAAATACGTGCGTTCAAGTAGGCATTGAGCTGGAGTGAAATAAAGGATGGTTGACTAATAAACTACTCATGTTTGCAAACCATGCATGGGTTTTACCTCACTCCTAAAATCGAAACATTGTTGAAGTAACGTTTACTGGTCAAACTCTTCTGTTACAATTACTGTTTTCTATGTTTTTCTTACAGTCTGCAGCTTGGGGAAAAATATGCTATTTATTGCAAATACCACTGAGTATCAGCGGTGCCTTATGTGGTTAGATACCATCTGCTCTCCATGAAGGGTAAATACTGGCCTGACAGTCCTGTGGCTTAGTGAAGCCATAAAGGAAAGACTGCAGTAAAAGGGGCAGTTCAGCCTTTTTTTTGTTTTTTTCCCCAGCTTTTCCCCCCACTCTGCTTGTTGGTAGCATAGAAGCCGCCAGGCTTGTCCGTCCTTCCCTTTTAAACGTCATCAGTAAGTCCCTTTCTTCACCCTTCCTCTGAGGCACTCCTTATCAATCAGGAACTTTTTATTGCGTGAAGTCTCCAAATTTTAAAGTGCTAAAGCCGTTTGGGTGTCCCTGCTGTCTTCCAGCTGTGCGGGGATGACGTCGCGACGCTCGGTGCCTTGCGCGCACGGCGCTGATGAGGAAGTAGCAGCATGGGAGCTCCCGCCTCTTTCCCTCTCTGCAGAGCCAGATGGTAGCTACCACAGCCAGCGGCTCTGCAGCTGAGAATTCCTGCTGTGGGCAATTTCTCCGAGTGGTTAGATGATGCTCCTCAATTAATTAACTGTTTATGCCTGAGGATGGGACAGGCCTACATGTTACTCTTTTCTTAATGGGCAAAAGAAACAAATACTTTATAAATGTTTCTGCTAGGGAAGAGCATTACAAGTTGGTAGGTGATGCCAAGCTGTTGGCATCAAAGAAGATGGCAGAAGAGGCTAGTTTGTGAGATTATACCAGCAATGGGTGTTTTCTTAAGCAGATCTGTCATCGGCTGTTTCTGTTGGAGGTTGCCTCATTTTTAACCTTGTCCCATATCTGTTGAACTCCAGAAGACATCTTAACACACTGCACTGATAAAATTAAATATTTTTGCAACCAGAAAAGCTGGGACACTTACAACTGGTGTCACATTCTTTGCATAGCAAGCACAACAAGAATGTATGGTATAACTGTGAGATTACAAAACATCTGTATTATTAACCTCTACTCTTTCATCTTTTTAATGTCAAAACAGAAAACTTTATAAAAAAAATCACTGGAACAGAATTTCAGTCTGCTACTGAGCTTTAGTCTGCTACTGAGCTTTGATAGCATTGAGTTTAATGCTGCTGTTAGGAGAACGATCACGTCAATCATCACTCCAGTGGCGAACTGCTTGCACTTAACCATTACTGTTTTGACTGGCAGGGTGGGTTTTTTTCTCCCCTAGATTTGTGCAGATATGCAGAGGATCCAAGACCCACCAACAATTTAAAGTCTAATGGACGAAAAGTTTAAATGGCATTAGCTTCTCTGTTAGATATATTGCTGACAGAAGAACTGGTGTTTGCACTTGGTTGTACTTTTTCTACCTCTTGTAACAAATAGTTTCCAGATATAAGACACTAATCTTCACCAACTTTTTTCCTCCCACTCCAAAGCAAAGCCTGATAAAGACTCGAGCTGTTCTCCTGCAGCACAAGAATTGATGACGAGATTGGGTTTTTTACTGGGAGAAGGGATCCCAACTTCTGCTCATATAGAAGAGAAAAATGAAGTCATGGTAGGATAATGGAAAAGAATATATTTAATGTTCATCCTATTTCTGAGAGCACTAATGTTATTTCTCCTATTTGCTAGTTGCAATTACTTGATACTTAGCAAAATACAATCCATTTTAATAGACATATGGTAATGGAATTGTAAATTAATTGTAACAAATGTGTGTGTGTTTGTTTTAAAATTGTGAGTTGATCTTGCATTCTTAAAAAAAAAAAAAAATAGACTCCTCATCGTTTCTGGATGTTTATTCTACTATGAATGTGAATAGCTTTCTCTGCCTTATTTTAGCATTTAGGAGGAACTTGTTTTCCCTTCTATTCACAGTGATTGATGAGAGGAAAATGTCAGTGGTTTGTTAAAATAGGAGCATGCTTTTGGGGCATGTGTGTTCATTTTTTCCCCAAGAAGTTCACTTCCATTTGACAGTCTTTCTCTGTCATTTGTGGGTAGAGGAATTGGGGAGAAGCAAGCAGCTATTATCTATATGATATCATCTGCTAACCAAAACTGCACAGTAACTACCAGTCTCTCTTTCTTCCTCTTCCTCTCTACTTTTAGTCCCAGGCCTCATAAATTTTAGCGCATCAGTTTGGGTTTCATTGATAGTGAAATGTGAATAAGACTGCAGTTCTAGTGTTTTTAACCGAAAGAATAAATACTGGGGGCGGAGGGGAGGGGTGTCTAGTAAAATGTTTAATAGGGAAGAAATCTGCCTCACTGCAACTCTTACACTCAACTGTGAAATTCCTTTTTTTTTTTTTTTTCCTTCAGAAGTCACTTCTTAAGAGTGATCTGAAAGCGTGTCATTAAGGTTCCCAGTCAAGATAAAGCTTCCGCTTCTTGAAGTTTTTGCTTGAAAAGTGGGCTTTTTGCTTTGTTCTTATTCTATTTCACCTTGATGTTTCTGATTTTCAGCACAGTAGTGTACTGCCTCCTGTGCAGTAACTATTCATTTTTCTTCACATTGCAGTGTACGGTAGCCAGTCAAGGAGTGAGTCCATGTTCCACCCTCACAAGCAGCACTACATCACCTAGCACTGATAGTCCCTGCTCAACTCTCAATAGCTGTGCTGGCAAAACAGCAGCTAACAAAGGTAGTCCCTGTGGAACCATTAGCAGCCCTAGCTCCACCCTGGAGAGCAAGGACAGTGGAATTATAGGTAAGCGTCTTCATTAGTAATGCAATTAATAGAAATTAACCTTCTCTTAATAGTACAAGTCTGAATAGCTGCTTCATGTCATTGTGTTCAATTTTATGTTGTGCATGGATCCCGTTTCAAATCCTCTGTACTTTTGTTTAAGTCTAGCTGATGGGACTAAATTTAGGGAGGCTGAAGAAAGGAAGCAATTCTAGATCTCAAATGCCTAGATTTGACAAAGTAAACTTAAGATGTGTGGTTGTCTTTGACTGTGAACTTAGTACTTTTTTTGTTTACACCTTCTGTTTGTAAAGGGAATTTCAAGTGTAAGCTGTCTCTGCCTGCCTGCCATTATGAATACCATGATGATAGTTGGTATAGCACTTGCCAAGAAGTAGTGATAATACATGTTTTTATAACACAGTTGATAACACTTTACTCTGACTTTATAGATGTTCTTGCATTTTGTTATAAAGTGAAGTAATTAATAGTCCTAAGTTACAACATAATATTATTTTTACTGATCAGTTACCCTAAAACAGATGTTCATTATGGGTCAAAAGACTTGTGTGTAATAGCACATAAGTACTTTAGTTTTAGAACTATTTTGTGAACTTGTTCCATAGTAGACTGATAAAAGGCATTGTCCGTGGTCAGTTTTGTGTAAGATCTAGTTTTCAGGTAGCATTAACATTTTGATGTAAAGGAAAGGGTATATCAGAATTGTTGCTCTTGGGTTCACAGCTTTCAGTCATTGCCTGACTTGAGAATAGAGTACATTAGTTGTAGGCTTTGTCACAATTTAGGGTTTCCTGTTTTGATACGCTGATGCAAATATAAAACAAACTGAAGTGATTATACAAGTGAGTATATTGGTGTAAAAATACAGCAACGTATGACTAAAAGAAACAGTAATGCCTCTTGTTGCAAAAAATATTTATCTGTCTGTATACCTTAGTCATTTCTTTGTTTAAAATGTTTTATGGGGGTTCTGCTTTTTTGATAATTTAAATCAGTTCTCTGAATGACACTGGGATCTATGAGAGTTGTGCTATTAAAATAAAACATATAATAAATGCATCAGTGTTTAAGCTGCTACTAGCTCTGTAGGTGATGTGTAGACTATTAGGCACTTCTGCTTAGGCATGTTTCTTCAAAATTCGGGACCTTTGTTAAGGCTTCTCTAAGTGGTGAGTGTTTGCCTTTTATAAAAAGAGGAGTCGTGTTGGTTTGGAATACTTAGTTGTTTGGAGGTTTAAACCTCATGGGTTTGTTCATTTGTTTAAAGCGGTAACGCTGAGAAAAACTTAGTTGACTTTGCCAAAAAGTTTAAGAACTGCGCATTGTTTTGCATGCGACTTTTGTTTATATCTGTGAGAATAGCATCAATGTGAATATAAAAATTGGTGTTACTAATACACTAAATTGCTTCTCTGGTAGGTGATATAGAAGGGGAAAAAGGGATACAGTTTCTCAGTTAGTTACATGCTTTCAGCCTTACTCAGCTCTTCCATGAGGTACTGCATCCCAGGGGAGGGATGCAAGCATGTTTTGTACGTGCAATTTAATGCCACAGAAGATGCATTTCTTACACAGATGCTTTATGAAGTCTTGGAATGAATACATGTACAGTATCAGTAACGCATAGCTCGTCCAAGACTATAGAACCATGGTTCGTCCAAGACTATAGAAGCAGCTGCTGGTTTTGGAGTGGACTGGGTTCCTCCTTTCCTTCCAAAAAGACAGGATAATAGGCTGGAGGTCTGTTATTTAACCTTCTTTAAAACCTGTTCTTGAGTGAGAGCTTCACTTCTCTCAAGTGGACAAATTTAGATACTGATATGAACCTAGTGTCCATGCTTTGCAAGCTTGAAGTATTCCGTCAGTATGTCCATGTTCTAAGTGAGGTCAAAACTAGCCTCATGTTTGTTTAAGATGGTATAATTGGCGTGACAATTACATCTTCTATTGTATAACCTTGTAAGCGCTAATATTTTTAAGAAACGATTTTTGAACCCAGTGATACATATTGCTTATTGAATAATAAGTCCTTTATTAAACAGGGAGAAGAGAGCATGGTGGAGTTGTGAGGTGTATGAGTGTGATAGCAAGGGGGAAAAACCTTAGAGAAGATATGAGGGTGCGGGGGAACTCCTGTATAGCTCCTTCAGTCAAGTATATATGGTTTGTGATCATGGGACTGTATGAAAATCATCTGCTCTAGTTCTGCTGAGCTGTCATTTGTGTCTCAAATTCAAGGAGAATTTGAACACCCTTTGTCCCTTTGGCAACCCATGGCAGCGCTCCTTACATCTATAAAGGCATGAAACCAAGGAGGGAAATAAGAGGCACCTTGCTGGCAAATGACTTGTGTGTTTGGTTTTTAAATGTGTCTGTGCATTCAAGTTTGGTATTAGTAGTTAATGTGCATTTTAACTTATGTTTAGCAAGTATATCTTTTCTAATGTCTTTGACAGAGTTCATCCAACCATGCAAATGGCTTACTCTTTCATGCTACTTATGTGGGCTTTCATTGTATTTCTACTCCCACTAAGTATTCTGGGCCAGCAGACTCTGATAGGAAATCTGTCTTTTCTCCCTTTCCCTCTTTTTTTACTTATGGTTCAGGTTTCTTTTAGTTTTCTAATGTTTTACTGCTGTAGCAGTTGAATTCTTCTTTGCTTCTATTAAGTTTGACATAACAGTAGTGGAGGCAGGTTTTAATCTTCAGCAATGAGCTACGTAGGAGAAAAGACTGGACTACTGGCCAAAACATAAGCTTTTCTGGATAATTGCGACTGTTTCAGTATGGAAATCTTGAGCAGCAAGGTTTCCTGATGCTACATTTCCCTTCAGGAGGAATCACAGTTTTAAATAGTTCATACTTCAGGAGGAGCCAGATTTTTTTGACAGGAGCATAAAAATAAAATAAATTTGTCATACAGAAGTACAGCCTAAGCTGTGTGCAAAGGTTAATAGAGTGCCTGAAAAGCTTTTTCTTCTCTTGCCTCTAAAGTGTATGTCTTATTACTGGTATTTCTTTGAATACAAGCTCTTGAATTTAAGCATCAGATCTTAAGTTTCTAGTGGATGTGAGGCTAAGCTGGAAGAATGCAAAGTTGTACGAGTACCTCATCACCCTGCAAGGCTGAAACTGCAGTGCAGTTGATGTGAAAGAACAATAGTTGGTGCTCAGAAAAGCCTTGGTTTTCTAAGGAGCAGTCCGTGCATTTGCATTCTGTTAGCGGTCTAATACGCCAGGATGTTTTACTTAACGACTTGGTCAGTTGAATGTGGAATCACCACATACATACCTTTAGCATTTTAAATTTTTTTATCCTGATGCCCTTCCATCCTATTTTGTATTTTCCTCTGTTGCATACATTCTTATATAAACTAGCATTTGTAATTAAATAATTTGTCTTAGAAGCTCGGTCAAGGTAAAAAGCCCAGAAGTGTGTAATTAGGTAATCTTGAACATTACTTGAAGTGAAGTTGTTAAGTTTTCTTTCCTCTTCTCCTGAAAAAATGAAATGATCAAAAAAAATTCCCCAAACCAAAACAGAGAAAACCCCCACTACCACTTTTCCTGACTTAGCAAGCTGCTTTTTTTTTTTCTTTGTTTTATTTACCCTCATCATTGATTTCTAGTCTAGACCTAACTTTTTTCCAAGATAGTTTTGAGTAACTATGTTTTCTGTCATAAGGGCATGCTGTCCTCATAGATTTAGGTGAACTTTCCAGTGTTCAAAATGCATTGAGTGTTGGCTTAACCTTTAATAAATATTTGTTGTTGAGTTATTTTGTGAGAGTTTAATGTAAGTGCTGAAAACGTTTTAACTGAAACAGAGTAATATCACTGTTAAACATAGAAAAAAGGGTATATGTTTGCAAAGTGTTCTTATGCAAGCACATTAGCATAGTTTTATCAAACATTACCCACCTAGGTCTTTAGGAGTATAAATTCTTCACACCTTCAGTTATTGTAGGAGGCCTTGATTAGCTACAGTCTTGAGGAGCTAAAGATGCACTCTGATACCCTCCGCCACCAAACTGGAGTATCTGGAGCACTCTAGATAACGCAGTTGGTGGTTCAGCTTTCATCGAGCAAATCGCTACAGCAGTGGAAAACTACTGTTCTGTAATGCAGCATCCAAAAACACCCGTGCGGTCTTCAGTTGTCTTGTAGCTGAGGATCTGTCTAGCTCTATGTTGCTTATTTTGCGGCATCTGCAATTTTCATAGCAACAAAAGCACATCTTACTGCCAAGAAGTTTCACATAGTCTTGAGAAATTAGTTGTAAACGATTTCTGATTGGTTTACAATGGCATCAGAAACGAACAAACAAGCAAGCCTTTATCTGAGCCTCCAATTTAGTTTATACTGCAGCGCACTGAAATACTTTAAAAAACTAAATCAATATGGTTAATATAACCTGAAATTTTATTTATATACTCTACTGGGTCTGACCAAGCATGCACCTAGCCTTGCATGCTCTTTCTGACAGTGAAATGTGGTAGGTATTTCAGAAAGGAGTAGAACAGCTCAGTTGCTGGAAGCTTTCTGTCAAGACGTGTGTGCCAGGTACGTGAGTGCAGGCTGAGTGTCATCCTAATGTAGCTAAGCTCTCCATTTTAGGTCGGCTAGATCTCGGAACAACACTGAAAACACTGGCACAGTTCTTCCAAAGTTGGGAGCCTACTTGTGACCAAACATCCCGTATGTTGTGAAGCAGAAATGATAAGAATTCAGAGAACTGAATTTGGAATTCTTTTTTGTAAAATATTAGTCTAGATGCAATTTTTACTTCTTAATGAGCTTTTATTGTCTCCATGTTTACAGAGTGGTTTGAAAAATTGCAAGATACGTTATAGAATTTTAATTTTTAAAAGAAGTTGAGACATGTTTTGGTGAAGTAGTAAATTCTTGATATAAAGTCATAAACGGTTTGTTTGTTTTCTCCTCTGCACAAATTACATAGATCAAAAGATACACCTGGATTCTTCGGAACATTTTCTTGCCTCCTTTCTCAGGTGTTTATCCCAATCTGAGAAGCTGTGTTGTTCGGCTCTTTTAGATAAATAATATTCCTTAAATTTAACAAAATATCCAGTGAAGAAATACTTGAATATCTGCTGTCCCAAAATGACATTTGAGTATGAAAATTATAACCCATATTAACACAAGTGCACCATTTTCCTCTGATGTGTACTTCAGTTGCTTTTTTTTCTTTTTTCAGCAACTATAACAAGTTCATCAGAAACTGATGATCGTAGTGGATCCAGTTTGGAATGGAGCAAGGATGGGAGTCTCCGAGCTGGAAAACATCAAGGGATTAGTCATGATCGAAGAACAGATAATTGTTCACCTGTTGCAGAAGAGGAGGCCATTGGATCTGCTGAGAATTTGCCAAAAGAAGTACCAGCAGGAGAGGGTCCCGTTCCTTATGCTCAAAGTTCTGGCTCTTTAATAATGCCTCGTCCAAACTCTGTTGCAGGTAAAGTCCTGAGGTAGAAAACAGGATGTTCTCAATGATACGACATTTCTGTTGAATCTTTCTGTTCAAGTTATGTTGTTAGTCTGAAAGTATTTTTATACAAAAATAAAAAAGCCTAGGTTCTAAATTGAATAGATGAGCATTACCTAAGTTGTTTAAAATTGTCATAGAGAGGGCTTTTATCATGCTTTTTAGTAGGTATTGGTTAGGTCAGAAATTTTCGAACACTTTAAATGTCCGTCAGTCATTCTAGGACTGTATCTGGTGTCAGCTAACTCCTTGAGGTTGTTGCTTTTGTGTATGCTCACATTTGCTAGATGTGTAAATCTGACTAAGATCAAAATCATACTTTGATCTCTGTTGAACGAGTTATGTATATATTTTTTGAAAGAACTATGTGAAATTCTGCCTTCTGATAGCAAGATGAGTCAGTTCAGTTGTGATAGATACGTATGTGACCTTACCACCGCTTTTTCTGGGAGTTGTGAAATGGACACATCTCTGAAGAAGCTCTTGAAATTTAGTAGAGCCCATCGAATTGTAACAGTAGTGGGCAATTAGCTTACTTCAATGTAACCCTGCAAGAAAAATGTTCTGATCGTGTTCAGAAGCATGTGTGTCATGTATGTGGCGGTAGGTTTAGCTAAATAAGAAATCAAAGTTAAACTTTGTAAATGCAGAGTGAAAAAAACTTCAGGAATGAGGTTAGGGCTTGGGAGTTGGTGATTCCTAGAGGGAAGAGAGGAGGATATTACACTTCATTCCAGATGGAAAATATTGTCAGTAAAAAGGAGTATTTTTAGTATAAAAGGTGAAGCAAAAATTGATGCATAGCATTTTCTTAGTATGCCAAGATGTACAGGGGAAATACTGCTACTAAACCAACTTTTGAAATTGTCAATGGCAAAATTTTGGCAAAGAACCTGCTAGAAATTTTGCTGAGAATCTTTGATTTCTGACAATACCACTTTAAATTTTTGAAGGTTTTGGATTGTAATATGAGCACTAATTCTGTGGTTTCATTGTCATGGCACAAACATGTTGGTTCAGCTCAGGGCGGAAGAAACATTCTCCATTTCATTTTCAAAGGAAGTATATAATATGTTTATTCCAGAAAAGTCCAACAATTTGTAATATATTGGAATTGCAACAGAAAAAGATGCTAATATGCAGCTCAGTAAATGTTATCAAGAGCTTAAGACTTGTCAGTAATAACCAAAATCTGATGCTAAAAAAACCAGTTGTAACATTTAGAATGCTTCATGAAGTGTCATGAAAGATGCTGAAACACGTACTACATTCTTAATTTGAAGTTTTAAAATACATTGAAAGTTATTAGCATATTGTTTCAAAATTCTGCTGTTGAAGGATTATTTTGCAGCAACATGTTATGATAGGAATACAGTAATGCCCAGGTTCACAGGGGAGAGAGCATACCACAGTTCTCCGTAAAACCGCTCTTATCACAGAACAAAGCTTTCTGGCTTTCTGCTATGTTTGTTCATAGCTTGTCTCTAGCTATTTTACATAGTTATAAAATTACAGGTGTTAGAAACAATTTTTGAGTCTGCTTTGAAAATAGCTTGATTTATCTGCAATTTGCCTATTGAATGAACTGAGCTGTTGTTTTATAGTACCAAATAGTTAATGCTCTGTGCACATTGTCCTATTTCAAAGGAGATGTAATAGCCTGATCTTAGATGTTCTAGTATCTGATAGTGCAGAGGTTTTGGCTACAGATTTTGTGAAATCTAGTGTGCTTTTAAGCTGTAAATGACTGGGTTTTGGCTTTTGAGTGCTAAATATCCCTCTTTAAAAATGGGATACTTGTGCTACACGTGCAAGAAATCAAAAAAGTGATCTGCAATACCCGTGCAGGTAAGGGTGACCGAAGAAATTTTTCCTAGACGAACGTGGGATTGGAAGTTGTCTCACCTCCAATCCCTGCTAGAGAAGCAGGAGTGTTGTTTTAGGAATCATTGAATTATGTCTTGCTGTTACTGCTTCCCCTTTTATTACGTCTCACTTCCTATCTTGGAGTTGTGAGATGGACTGTACCCATGCCATGCTCCTGCTTTTCCTTTTATCTTCTATTACTCCCTCCCAGTTTGATGCAAAGGAATTCTGCCCAGCTTCTAATATTTTTAAAGTGACATCCACAGGAGCGTTGGCTTTTTTTGGCTCTGGCTCTTTTTCTAGTCTTTAAATTCTTTCATTTCATTGCTTTAGTATTCATCCATTGCATTCAGGATTTCTTTCATTGCTGTAAATTTGAACTGGACTTTAATTTTCAGGCTGGGCTTCTGCTACCATAGTACCAAATACCTTGACTCTGAACATCCCACTGCAAACCCCATTCACATCTTACAACTTGGACCTGTAGTTTCGACTTCCTTGCTTTACCCTAGGGAGAGATGACATTAAGTTAATGCTCAGTAAGTCTCTATCTTTCTTGTACTGAGGAGCACAGAACTGGACACAGTTCTCCAGATGTGGTCTCACCAGTGCTGAGAAGAGGAGAAGGATTGCCTCCCTGAACCTGCTGGCAACGCTCTTCCTAACGCAGCTGAGGGTGCTGTTGGCCACCTTTGCCAAAGGGTGCAGTGCAGTCAGCTTGTTTACCACCAGGACCCCAGGGTCTTTCTCTGCAAAGCTGCTTTCCAGCCTGTCAGCCCCCTGTGTATACCAATGCCTGGGGTTACTGCTCCTCAGCTGGAGGACTTTGCATTTCCCTTGGTTGAACTTCATAAGATTTCGCTCAGCCGAGTTCTCCAGCCTGTCAAGGTCCATCAGAATGCCAGCATGATTGTCCGTCATATCAGCCATTCCTCCCAGTTTTGTGTCACCTGCAAAGTTGGTGAGATTGCACTATCTCCCATCATGTAGGTCATTAATGAAGATGTTAAGCAGTGTTGGACCCAGTGTTGACTGCTAGAGTACACCACTCCCGAGCTGCCTCTACTGGACTTTGTGCCACTGATCACAACCGTCTGTGCCCACCCATTCAGCCAATTTGGGGCCCACCGCACTGTGCACTTACATAACCTGTACTTCATCAGCTTGTCCATGGCAGTGTCACGGGAGACAGCGTCAGGAGCCTTACTGAAGTCAGGGAAGACAACATCCACAGCTCTCCCCACATCCACCAAGCCAGTCATCATCTTATAGTATCATAGAATCACAGAATGGTTTGGGTCGGAAGGGACCTTTTAAAGATCACCTAGTTCCAACGCCCCTGCTGTGGACATGGACATCTTTCACTAGATCAGGTTGCTCAAAGCTCCATCCAGCCTGTGTTCAGTGAAGAGCTCCTTGCTTACCCATGCAGGCCTCCTGCCTCCTGTCATAATTGCTTTATTTCCTTTGAGTGTCAACCAGCTCTTTTGGATCCCTCTTCTCTCCAGGAATATAGGCCATGGGGTTCTTCCAAGCAGAACTCTGAAGAGGTTGAAGTCCATGCACCTGAAATCTGGTGGTGTGTTCCTGCCTTTTGGTCTGCTCTCTCATATTAGGATGCTGAACTCCACCATCTCATGGTCACTGCAGCCACGACTGCCCCCAGCTTTCACATCTATGACAAGTTCTTCCTTGTTTGTATTGGGTCCAGCAGAGCATCTTTCCTTTTCGGCTTCTCAGACGCCTATGTCAGGAAGTTGTTAATCAATGCACTCCCAAAATCTGAATTGCTTCTGCCCTGCTGTGTTGTCCCTCCAGCAGATGGAAGATGTTGGATTTTATATCAATTTGAAAACAGCTTTGTTGAATGTGAATATTCATTTGGTTTATTTCTGGCGAAAAAGTATATATCCCTGATATAACTTGGCAAATACGTTCTCTGGTTTTTCAGCTCTTACTTTGTATAGCTATCATTTTGGTTTAAAAATTGAAGAAAATAAAAAATGTTATCCAGAATTCTGTAGCGTTAGATAAAGAATGTAAATATTTCCTCACAGTTAGTGTACTAGCAGCTAATATGTGAACCTGTTACTGACATTTCTGACCTCACTGAGAGGTGAGATGAGAACCTGAATGAGAACCTGGTGGTTCTCATAGTAAAAAAAGTAAACTGTAGTAACATGAGAACTGTTTACCATGCGAGTGAGTTAAGGCAGACGTGAGGGGCGTCTGAAAGGGGAAAAAACCTAAATTTTTAGTGAACTTGATGGAAAATCATTTTGTAAATGTAACATGAATGACTTCAACCACTGCCATTGTCTAGAAAAACTTAGATGTATAAGTACTATGTTTAGGAAAGAACTGTCATAAATAATAATGTTGTTTGTAACTTATGCTGCAAGAAAAATAAGCTTCAATCCTTTAATACTGTAGCAACAAGTTCAACCAAACTGGAAGATCTGAGTTATTTGGATGGACAAAGAAATACTCCTTTGCGCACTTCAATTCGCTTACCTTGGCACAACACAGCTGGCGGAAGAGTGCAGCAGGAAAGTAAAGGTATACATATTTCCATCTGCCTCCGTCTTGGCACAGTCACACAGTTCCTCAGTATTTGTGTAACATGGATGTTCTGAGATCTTTGTAAACACCCCCATCCCACCAAGTGATGTTTTAGTGCTCCTGGCAGCACTGAACATGTCTGAAAATAAGATACTTGCTTACACTTTTTCCTGCATAATGCTGGGCTTTAGAAATAGAATGTATGGCTTTAATAAGAAATCAGTATATTGTTTACCTAAGTGTGCATGGGCAGTGCAGTGCAGATCATGTGAATCTCCAACGTGAAGTTGTGTCATACCAGTATTCAGGAACTGGACTGAATATTTTCTTGACTGCCAGGTTTTATCATGTGACCTTCAGATAAGAGTGTACTGCAACTTAGGAAAATTTATGCTGAATTTAAAGTCTTCTGGAGGCTGTCGTTAGAATTCTGTTTTAGGAGGAAAACTGGTCTAATACCTTTAGACTTATTTATGACTAATATATACTACATCTCTGGTCTTTGAGTCTGAAAATAGCAGGTTTATTTTTTGTTTTCTCCTCTTACCGTAGCCATCTGCAGGCTCTGTTAATTTACCAATGTCGCAAATGTGTGATTTAGACCGCTTAGAGAATCACTGTCAAAGGTATAGGCAAACATACATAGTGGTTTTAGTGAAACACAGTGTGGTGAAAGTGTGACTTAACAGTTAAGTTCGATGGCAAGGTTCGCTCTATTACTGTATGGCACGAAGGGTGCAACGATGATTCAAAGTTAGCGAGACAAAATCTGAGTGCGCTGTAACGCGAGGTTAGGCGCAGTATCGGTCACTTGCCAAAGATCTGCTGTTGGTAGAAGGTCTCTCTGCCTCGAGGGTGTCCCAGCTCAAGGGGAGCTGCCCGCCATGCAGCCAGCTGCTTAGCAGGCAGGGCTCAAAGCAAGCTCAGTTCGGCTTCCTGTTTATGGAGCAAAGCGGTTGGCCTGTAGCCAAACTGCATGTGATGGAAAAGGTCTGCATGAGACTCCTTGTACCCACAACTTTCTTTGTGCCTTGACACATGAGTCTTGGAAAAGCCAGCTGCTGTTCGTGTGTTATGGCATGACCGACGTTCCCAGCTGACGTGCCTCGGTGCTCACCATGTCACTCTGCTCCTTTGTGGGTTTCCAGAGAACGGACTGGAACCAGAGACCTTCTTGGCCCACTTACAGCTTAGGCCTTTACCTCCTTTGGAGCCTGAACCACACTAACGCTAGTTTGGTCAAGGAGTAGAGTGCATCCATCACAACCAGTAACAGTTAAAAGCAGAAAAATTTAAGCCAGTTCCTGGTAAAACTGATCTTGAGATCGTATATAGATGCTATGCTGTCCTCTTTCATTTATGTTTTTTCGCAGTCATAGATTAATGCTGAGACAACATTTGTGTAACATTAGGTTAATGAATCCTCGGGGCATTATATTAGTGAACATTATTATATTGTGCAGCCAAACCCAAACTATTATTCTCTCTGTAAGTCTTGTCAGGTGTTTGGCAAATGTATAGATTAAAGTAATCACACACGACTACACTTTTAGCTGTTCTGTGTAATTTCTGTTCTGGCTTCAAAAGTACAGAAAAACAGAGTAGTAGTATTTTTTTTACATTACTCTAAAAATATGAGGGTTTTTTAAACAGAAAAATGTATTTATTCCCTCTACCTTTTTCTGTTAATCTGTAAATGTCTTTACAGATCCAAAGACCTGACACTCAGCAGTGTAGTTCACTCTAAAATGAAGAATGCTTGGCACTTCCCCATTTATAGAATTATTAATGCATTTTAAAGAAAACTTTTGGATTCTGCAACTTATTAACTCAAGTTCAATTGTTTAAAAAAAGCCTCAAATTATACTTGTAGCTTCTCTATTCTAGAATTTCATTCACGTAGGAATTACAGAGGTGACCTGAACTGAGCAAATCAGGTTTTATTGTTTTCACGAAGAAAGCTCTCAGAAGTCTGATTATGAATGCTGTTAACAATGTCACTGGATGAAATGATCTTCTGCAGCACTGCTGCTCTATTGTGTGTTGAGTTTCTTCTGGTAAACTTTTCTCCCTGCCATCTCTTCTCAGCTCGTTTTGTCCCCTATAAGCCTCAAGACATTTTGCTGAAGCCACTGTTGTTTGAAGTTCCAAGCATAACAACAGACTCGGTGTTTGTCGGAAGAGAATGGCTGTTTCAAGCAATTGAAGAAAAATTGAAGAATACTGATCCAGCAGAGAAGAGGGGAGCAGTCATTACTGGAAATGTGGGATTTGGGAAGACTGCAGTTATTTCACGGCTGGTGGCACTTAGCTGCCATGGAAGTCGCATGAGGCAAATAGCTTCAAATAGCCCTAATTCTTCCCCCAAAAGTATGTTCCTTTTCTGAGTAATTTTTTGGGTTATTGTACTGATAGCAAGAGTCAGAATGTTGTTTGCTTCTCTGGCTTAAGGCCTCATCAACTCCTCGGCCAATACTTGTTTCCTCCAGTGAGGAAAGGAAGCTGTTAAAATTGTGTGCTTTGGCAAATACCTTCCACATAACACAGCGTGGGCTCAGCCCATCAAAAAACGTGGTAAAATGGAGAGAATGTGTAGAATCTCTTTCCGTCAGGCAGTGCATACCCTAAACTCTGTTGATAGAGCAACTGTAGTAGCTTGTTCTCCTGTCAGTTTGGAAAGAGAGAAGTGACATGTTTCTTCCTCGCTGTGTACCACACGCTTTTCAGTACCGCATGTTTTCCATAGAATTTCAGTAGAAGCAAGAATAAAGCTGTGGAGAAACCCGTTCTGTCTTCTGCTGGGATCCACAGGATTCTGTCACCTGACCAATCCAGTCCCTGTATTAACTGGAAGGATGGTGTGACTGTAGTTACTGCTAATTCCTCTGCTGACATCATTATTATTATTATTATTAATTATTTCCCAAGAGTTCAGTCATATAATAACTATTAGTTCAAATGAGTCATCACATATATAAATTTCATAAGGAAACTCTTCATATCAGCATGGTTTTGCTTTCAGTAATTCTATAGTTTTGATCTAAAAGTCAGTTGAATTGTTTTAAAATTGAAAAGTTGCAAATATGTTCCTGTATTTATCAGACTAGTTGCAGGATTCTTCTAATGCTATTGTTCAGTTTAATGTTTACTCTAGCAGTGAAGATACTCCATGATGTTTTCCTACAAAACAACCTGCTATCAGTGAATTTGGCCTCTTTTGTATTTGTTGTCTTTTAAAAATAGGTGGTGACTCCTGTCAGGAGATTCCCCTAAGTCAGCTACCCCCGTCTGCTCCTCCAGCAGGTGGTACCAATACAGCGAAGGCTCTGAATTGTCCTGGTAGTCCTGAATACCAAAACCAAACAGGTGATGCCGTGAGACGCCTTGCTTCGAAGGTGAGTCTTCACTTGGTAATAGATTTTCAGTTAGAAAAGCTCTAACCTGGGGGGAGACAGTCTGCTTTGCAGAGCCTCCTGGGTGTGCCAGTGGGCAGTAACCTCGGACACTTCCAAAAGATGTGTGGGTCTTGTGAGTGGTGAAACCAGCTACCTACCTTTTCTACCTTTCAGGTTAGTACTGAATTCTGCTGGGTCTTAGGAAGTGTTATGTTACAAATACCACATCGGATTTATGATTTATGTGTGTATGGGAGCTTGGGATCCTTTACCTGCAAAAGGAGGCTGCGTGTTCTGTAGGGGTAGATGCTCGGTGTAGCATCCAAAAGCAAAATTCTGTAAAAAAAAAAAGAGAGAGTGCAAAATGTTTGGTCTGTGTATGGTCCATCTATATTCTACGATACGGGTTGAGTCTGAATGTAGTCTGTTTTTCATACTCTGAGAGTCTGAAGTAAGCAATTAAAAGTTATTTTTGCATTAGATAATTATGGTGCTTTATTTTTTGCCTAACTAGTAAAAATAATTAATGTTTTAATTGCATACTTCATGCAGATAGTTGTGAGGAAAACACGGGGTTATTGTTTCAGTCTTTAAGGTGAGGCGTATTATTTGGAAGCAATGTTACGAAAGCTCCTGAAGTGCAAACTTTTTATTTACTGTGAACACCATATTTTCTTTGTGGTTTGATTTTTCTTCAAAGGAATATGGCCTATGTGACGTTTTATTTTTAAGGAATACACACCTTCGCAATAATCAGAATAAAGCCAGTTGTCCTCTTTTTCTGTTTGCTATATGAGAGTGTCTTTAGTAGCTGTCTGTGATTTACTTTTGCCTGATGACGATCAAATTAGTCCCTGGGTCATTACAGTGTGTGACACAATGTTCTTAAATTATAGCTAACAGGTTGCTTAGTCAGAGCCTCAAGTTATTTTTCTTGCGCTACTTGGTTACTTCGCTGTTTACCCACTGTATCCAAATGCCATGAACGTAAATTACTATGTTTTCCTGCCAGAATCTGACATTTATGTTTCTTTTCCTCGTTGCATGCGCTATAAGACCAAAATCTATGTCATTGTCTTCCTTTCTGTGTCTCTGACAAAGGCCATCTGAGACCAGTTATGGGGTTGGATACTTACTCTAACACCGAAAAATATTTTGTAGTTGAAAGAGAAGTTTATTTATACTTTATCATAATTGGACTAACTAGTAACCAACTTAAATATTAAAGGGGTAACACTTTTTTTTTTTTAATTCTCCAGGTGGTTGCTTATCACTACTGTCAAGCTGACAACACATACACATGTCTTGTCCCCGAATTCGTGCACAGTGTTGCAGCTTTACTTTGTCGTTCAAATCAATTAACAGCATACAGAGATCTCCTAATAAAAGAGCCTCACTTACAAAGCATGCTTAGCCTGAGATCTTGTGTCCAAGATCCAGCAGCAGCTTTTAAAAGGGGAGTGTTGGAACCACTTTCAAACCTCAGGAAAGGTAGGTTAAGCAGGAAGTGACTTGGAAACTGAACCTAAACTGCTTAAAAAATTGAAAAAATCTAAGAATATGTATTGTTAATGTTTTAAATAAATAAATTAAAACATTCCTGGAGAAAGAGACTCCTTAATTTTTGTAGCTGTTTGTAACAATAATAGGTAGGTTTTGAACAGATGTTGCGTGTTTCAAAATAAAATTCTATGAAACTTATTAAAGATCATGGAAACTTTACCTTTTTTTTTTTTTTTTTCTTTTTTTGGGCCAGAAAACTCAAGGATATCTTTGTAGCTTGAAGTTAAGGTTGGCATGTTTGCATTAAAGGATTTTGGTTTCAAATGCTTTTGAGTTTTGTCACACTTTTTTGTTCTGTAATTTGCTGTGCCTAAACACCTGTGAAGTGGATGTGTTGTTTTCTTGTTTTTAAAATTGATAGGGCAATTTTCCATGTTGCTACTCATTATTTTCGTGTTCTAAAAAAAAAAAAAAAAAACCACAACTAGCCAATTCCTCCTTGAAAACAGCTGGCTTCGCAGTATGTGCCAGCTTGAGCAGGTACCTGATAGATGGCAAGACGGGGGAGATTTGCCTACGTGTGAACAGAGCATGTGTCATTCCTACAAAAACTGGTTTGCAGTTCTCGAATTTTGTTGACTGTCAACAGATATCTGTGAAATCCATTGGCAAATCTTACGTTTACCCCGGGATTTTCATACTTAACAAGTGCTCAAAATGAATATTGCTAGTTTCTCAAGCTGTTGCAAAATAACTTTCTCCTCAGAACTGAAAATGTAAACCAATGCCTTTATGATTATTGCAAATTGTAATTTTTTTTTGTTTGATAAATCAAATAACGTATAAGTTTTAAGTAAATAGCTAATAATTAAACGCAATGTTAACTAATAGCTTAACCTACATATGCCTTCTTCCCGTATCCATGGGTCTCTTATCTCTTACATGTTAACAGCCTTGTTTAATCTTTTAAGTCTTTTTAAATTAGTTATGAAATAGATCCGTAATAATAGCGTAGCAAAGAACGCTAATGTAAGTGATTGCTTCCACTTTTTAGCATTTTTATGACAATGTTATATAGTATCTCCTGATGTTGTTTTTAGTCTCCTAATACATCTTACGGCATTTAAGCATTATTTACTATGCATAAAAACACGTTTTTATTTCTTGATGTTCAAAATTTGGGGATAAAAACATGTCACTTATTAGGAGAATTTGTATTCATCCTTTCCTTTTTTTCTTTTTACGTTTCAGAGCGGAAAATTCCTGAGGAAGACTACATAATTTTGATAGATGGTTTAAATGATGCTGAGTTTCATAAACCCGATTATGGTGACACACTTTCTTCATTTATCACTAACATAATTTGCAAGTTTCCTCCCTGGCTGAAGCTCGTTGTGACTGTAAGAACTAACTTCCAGGTAAAAACCCCTTTTAACTTTTCTTACCCTCAAAGGCTAAGTGATCATTTATGTTGGTGCAGCTGCATTATTATGAAAAATACTTGCTTTAGAGGAATTCAAAGTAAAGTCTCTTGGGGCTTTTGCCTTCCTTCCTTTGTTGTTGCATGTTTCTTTACAGCACACAAGTATGACATTGGAGGCTTTTTTGTTTTCAGTCACTTTCCTGCTGTATGTATGCTAGCAGAATTGGTAAGACAAGAAGTGGTGAAATCAGGGTATGTTTCCTTGACCTTCAAGAGTGAAACGGGCAAATGAATGAAAGCTAAAAAAAAAAAAAAAAAGGTAATTAGAAGCCCATAGTTATTTTACCTTCAATGTTTACTTGTTGGAGTGTATTTCTGCTAGTATTAAGCTCTGGATTTTCACTTTTTAGGAAGGGATAAGCCACAGTTCCACTATCTATGTTTATGAGATTGATTTCTGGCCTTATTACCACTGATCTCTGCATCCCTGCATCTGTTTGCTGCCCCTGAAGAAATCCTGCCTCAAAAGTTCTGGTTAAAGCATTTTGTCAGAAATAAGCAGCTAAGAGATGCTTGCAGAAATCCTGAGAGTGTTTGAGTGAGGCTATACAGAATTCCTGTTTTTCTGTGTTGGACAGCAACGTTCTGAACGAGGTCCTGGTTTTGTTTCCAGCACTAGTCAGGCTCTTTTAAGATGGTCGCCCTCCGCTCACTTCAGTTTAACGAAGAAGGTGCGTCTGTTCTGGCCTTTCACCACATCTCGGAAGACAGCAGCCCTTCCGTGTCCCGGCGGCGCTCGTGGCGCGGCTGCAGCAGCCCCGTGCCGCCGCCCGCCGCGGCAGCGCCCGCTCCGCGGGGCGGAGGGCGCGGAGGGCGCTGCCGTCCAGCTCCCGCGCAGCCGCCGTCCGCCGCGCCGCAGGGCGCCGCTGGGCGGAGGCGGGCGGGCGGCGCCGGAGCTGCGCCGGGCGCGGGCTGACAAGGCGCGGGGCTGTGCAGCCCCTCCTGGCGGCGTTGAGGGGCGGCTGTGCTTCAGAGCGGCCTTCTGAGAGTTTATTTCTTACCCGCCTTCCTGCCGCTAGGACTCCAAGCATTTAGCTGGCGTAGTTTAGTTATCAAATAAATTTTTATTTTTAACAAGGGATTTCTGTAGCAGGGACTGTTTCTTCTCTGGAGAAGTGTGTGTCTGTGATCAAAGCGTCTCACTAGCCGGAAAGTTCAGCTTTTTGAAATCCATGTAACTTCCTTGAAGTGGAGTAAAGAGTTCCTTTTTGTGCTGTGAAATAGTGGAGAGGTTTGATAAACCCTTCTGATACATGCCTCTATGTAAGAAGTGTTAGGTCTTTCAGATCTTTATTTACATAAACACGGATGTGTTCTGTGTCACGAAAACACAAAAACGTGTTCAGGTGAACCTGTTGAAGTGCCCGACCGCGCCATACTTGGTACTTGCCTTAGACTAAATGGGGCTGTGTATGTGTGCATGGCGCCTTGGTGGTATGTTGTTATTGGAAGAGGTAACGATGATGAGATTCTTTTCTCTCTTCTGTGATATTTCTTTATAAGTCATTCCTTCTCAGCAGATCATTCCTTATACCTCCCTGCTTCCCCTGGCCTGTCTTAGGGCCCAATTCTGGTAACTGTTTTCTGTTCTCTTAATTCTGAAGTGGTCATTTCTATAGCTCATTCCCTTCGATTGCCTTGCTGACCTTGGTCAGTAAGATATTTGAGACCTTCCTATGAAAAATGATGGAATGCAGAAATACTGTTCTACGTGTTATCAGGGACAATATCTGCAAAGCCGTTGCAGAGATGCTGAATTTCTTTTTAATCTGTCTGGTACTCATTACAGAAGAGAAATATTGCAAAGATGTATTGTTGAGTTTTCAGTGCTGGAATACTGTAATGCCTGTGTGGGGGTTTTTTCTTTCTTTTTTTTCTTTTCCTCTCTCCCTCATAGGAAGTAGTAAGTTCACTGCCCTTTATCGTGATATCCCTGGACAATTTTCCAGACAACAAAGCAATTCATGAGGACTTGAATGCTTACATTCAGTACAGAATTAGTAACAGCCAGGAAATTATAAACAACATATCTTTAAATGGAAAAGCTGATGCAGCTATTATTGGGAAAGTGAGTAACCACCTCATCATGAGAAGCCTGGGATCTTACCTCTATTTGAAACTCACTCTGGATCTTTTCCAAAAAGGTCACTTAGTAATCAAAAGTGCAAGCTACAAGGTTGTTCCAGTGTCTCTATCAGAACTGTACTTACTTCAGTGCAATATGAAGTTCATGACAAACTCTGCTTTCGAGCGAGCCCTGCCGATATTAAATGTGGCACTGGCATCCCTACATCCCATGACAGATGACCAGATTTTCCAAGCTATTAATGCAGGCCAAATAAATGGTGAACAACAGTGGGAAGACTTCAGCCAAAGGATGGAAGCCCTTTCATGTTTTCTGATAAAAAGACGTGACAAAACACGTATGTTCTGCCATCCTTCCTTCAGGGAGTGGCTTGTTTGGAGAGCAGACGGTGAAAATACTGACTTCTTATGCGAGCCAAGGTAAATGAAACCTGCAGTAAATCAAGTTCAGATAACTGCAATTATGTTTTATATAATTGCTTGCAACAGTGGGTAAGAGGAGAAGGTAATGTTAAAACACAAGTATGCCTAACTTTTTCCAAAATGAAAACTTTTATATATTTAGAGGTGGACTTTACCAGAAGTATGAGAGGTTATAATGCATGATTGACTTTGGAAATTTGCATTTGACTTTGCTACCTTCATGTGGAAATGAAAGTATTATGTTGTTATTAATAGAGCGGGATTGTTGAGAATTACATGCAGCAACACCTTTTTTATTAGAGTGCAGGAATAGAAAGAACAGATCATTTGGGTTCTTTTAAACATAAAAATATTAAGACATTTCTTTCTGTAATTATATCTTCATGGGATTGTTTCAGTTTGTTCCATCGCACCTTCTTTGACTTAGCGTGAATTAGTTAAATCAGGGACAATAAGCTCTTACTGTACATGCACGTTCTCGCAGTCTGCATCGTCCATTTTTTTTCATATCCTTCAGGGTTTTACTTTTTTTGTTTTTAGAAAAGAATAAATAATGCTGACATTTAAAATTGCCACCAACCCAAGACTTCTCTGTCCTTTCAAGTAGACTTAACAAAAACCATGCAGCAGGTGGAACTACCAGGGTGGCTTGGCCTTACTGTCTTTCGATGTTGCTAGCTGCACCCTGGGCCCACTGAACACCTGATGCACAGTGCACGCTCTGACAGAAGGTGACATGTTGCCTAGTCATACTTAAAACTTGCATTTGTGGAAAGTTCTGTTCAGAAATTTCTGAAGATGGGGCGAGAAGCCCCCCACAAATTCGTCCCCCAGATGAGTAGTCCAATTAGCAAATGGTTAACTGTCCAGTTCCAGTATGTAGTCTGATTAATGTATAGCGTGCGATAAACCTTGTTTTCTCAGGGTTGTGCCATTTCCACCGTTTCCTAGAACACTGACTGCCGACTAATGTAGATGTAGAATTACTAAACATGCATCTTATCTCAAATTTCAAAAGGATTTGGGTCTTCTGCTTCTGAAAGGATTAGGTTTTATCTGAGGTACCTGCAGTTCCTGACTGTGAGATGAAACAAGACAAAAGGGAAGCAGTATGCAACTTGGTGTCCAAAGCTGCATTGGTTCGGACATCGGCTCTTGTGGGGTGACAGCAGAGAAATACTAGGAGTGTGTTTCAACTTTGAAATTTGCCTTTTTGTGTTATTTTGTTATGGAAAGAATTTTCTTGAGATGTAATAGTATGTTTCAGTAGTCTGACAAAGAAAGTTGAGCTATTATGACAGGCATACAGATGTGTTAGCATATTTAGTGAAAGTATAGTTATAAAAGCAGTTCCCTCTTAATCCTTTTTACTAGGAATGGACATGCTCTACTGGCTTTCATGTTTTCTCGACAAGAGGGAAAGTTAAACCGCCAACAAACTATGGAACTTGGTCATCATATACTTAAAGCTCACATTTTCAAGGTAAAGCTTACAGCTTTAATAGTTTTTATGATCTATTCATATGGATGGATCTTAGAGACTCTCCTCTGAGTTGCTTTAATAATTTGTTAGGTGCTTATGCAAAATACTTGGTAATGCTAACAAACAAAATTGTTACTTCTCTTTGTACTGATGAGATGTAGATATAGTATTTCTAATCCTATAGAGAGATTTCCTGTTATATCATTTCTGTTAGGGTCTCAGTAAAAGGACTGGAATTTCTTCCAGTCATCTTCAAGCCTTATGGATTGGTTATAGTACTGATGGACTGTCTGCAGCCCTTGCTTCTCTGAGAAACATCTACACACCCAATGTGAAGGTAGGAAAATAAGCATTCACGTATAATGCATGCTTCACCTGCCACTCTTGCTGTAACTGTGATGAACAGGGAAATGAATGTGAAGAAAAAAAGCCGCTACTATGCATCTGTAACTGAACTGCTTTATAACAAGTCTTCATGTACTTTTTTAAGCTATTGTTAAAGTTCAGTTTTCCTTGATAGTTTTCACAGAAAGAAGGGTTTCAGCCTGATTCTGATGTATCCACGGTCTGTAGCATAGGCAAGTGTGGGGCTCAGATGTACCACCTGATGTGCTGGGACGAGTTCAGCCGTGTTTTCTTGTATGGGGAAGTATCAAGGGAACTGTAAAAGGGGAAATACTGTAAGAGTGAAAGGATGTAAAATGCCAGAACTTTGTACTATTATTTGAATCCCTGGATTGTGGGTAGGGAAATCCAAGTTGGCAAGTTGCAATTTTAGCCAACTACTAAGCCTTTTGCTTGGAAATTTGCGTGCATGTGCACACACATGCATGCTCTTACAATTTTTTTTGAGATTGCTTTTTATGCAGTCTGGCTTTCTATTAATGGAGTCAGTTACATAAATCTGCAGAGTAGTACCAAGTCACACCTTCAAAAATCCAACCGTTATGACAGCTGAAATTGTGGTGAGAGAGTTGTGAGTTTCAGGGGAGAGGTGAGTCTTGTATTAGGAATACATAGGTCAGTAATAACAATAATTTATTTAGTGACAACAATAATTTATTTAGTAACAGTTTATTTTAAACTTTCATTTTGCTGTATATGTGATAAAGTCAATGTCTGACAATAAAGTCTGCATCAAAATTAGGGAGTAGCATATGAGTACCTGAATTAAGATGTTAAAGTCTCTTAATAAATTCAGACAAATCTGAGGAAAAATTTATTTTGTTTAAATTACGTTTTAGGTGAGTCGGCTGCTGATCTTGGCAGGAGCAAATGTGAATTATAGGACTGAAGTATTAAACAATGCTCCCGTGCTGTGTGTTCAGTCGCACCTTGGACATGAAGAAGTGGTGACTCTTTTACTAGAATTTGGAGCTGCTATTGATGGAACTTCAGAAAATGGAATGACAGCACTTAGTTATGCAGCCGCTGCAGGTCACATGAACATAGTTTCACTGCTGTGCAAAAAAGGTGCAAAGGTAAGCTGATGAGCAAAGATTGCAATGTTTACAACCAAGAAAAACAGGCAAAGCCCTAAGAAAACTGTAGCTGATTACATAATTATATAATTAACACACATAGACGTGGGGACAGGGAGTCCAGCTCATCTACACAGACTTCCATGAAGCATTTTCCATATGCCACTGATCACAACCCTCTGGGCTCATCTGTTCAGCCAGTTTTGGGTCTACTGCACTGTGCGCTTACATAACCTGTACTTCATCAGCTTGACCGTGACGGTGTTATGGGAGACAGTGTCAGAAGCCCTACTGAAGTCGAGGTAGTCACCTCATTGTAGATAGCTGTCAAGTTGGTTTTGCATGATTTCCCAGTTGTAAACCCATGCTGACCCCTCCTGATCACCTTCTTGTCCTTCATGTGTTTGGAAATGGTGTGCAGGATTAGTTTCTCCCATCACTTTCCCAGAAACTAAGGTGAGGCTGTTTGGCCTTTAATTCCCCAGATCTTCCTTCTTGTCCTTCTTGAAGGACAGGCGTGACATTTGCTCTCTTGCAGTGCTCGGGAGCTTCTCCTCTCCATGCCTTTCACTAGACTTTTTAACTTTGAACTTTTTTTCCTCCCCCCCAATGCAGGCTGACTATGTAGACAAGAAAGGCCAGTGTGCTTTGGTCCATAGCGCATTGAGAGGGAATTGTGATATCCTTGAATACTTGCTCAATGTGGTTTGGATAACTCCTTCCCAAGAACAAAATTCACTAAGAAAAAGCCAGGCACTGCAACAAGCACTTACAGCAGCTTCCAGTATGGGACACCGTCAGGTAGGTTGATAGTTCAAACATTTCCAGAGCTGTTTGAATTTGAGAATTACTTGCAGCTATTTTTAAAAGAGTTTTGGAAAGCAGAGCTATTGAAACATCTGCTATTTAAAGTAGTATGCATTCTTAGCGTCTGTTTTAAATGCTGCAGTTAATTATCCAATAACATTAGTTACTTCAGGATTTATTTATACGTAATTTTCTGTTTACTTTTTTCTCACTGTTCTTGGAAGTTGTCCTAAGTGGGAGTGATGATATTCTGTATCAGTGATCCACCCTAGTATGTTTCTACTTTAGGTTGATTTCTTTTTTCATAGTATAACAAATTCTATATTGCACATAGTTGCGCATGCTTAACTTCTTAACTTGATGCACGTGTCAGGTTACAGACTTCAGTTTACTTCAGCTTCTTGTCACTTCAGGTAGAAATCTGGGGTTGTGCATGTATGTAAGTGTTTGTCAGCATTGCAGTATTATTCATTAAAAGTAACACTAAAAGTAAACACACAACAAATCCTCAAAATGCTTTAGATACTTAGATAATACAAGTATGTCATCTGTTCATTGGGAAAATAAATCTTAACCTTGATATAAAATTAATTGGTAAGTAAAGATACTTGGATAAAGATCACACTAGCCTGATGGAATTTCCTGTGTATTATAAGTGATGTGCCGAAAGTGGAAACTTAAAATTTCTTCAATAAAACAATTTCAATATTTACTTCTTTTAAATCTATTTTTTAAAATTGCTATAAGATCAAGTTGTTTACATGATTCAAACATAGAAATGTCTTATGCGCAATTATTTTATTATGTGATATATAAGCCATGACAGTCCCACAATACGAATTGGATGATTTAAAACTATGATTAACTTCATATGATGGATAACTCCCTCACTCTCTTAATAAAAGTTCTTGTTCGCTATCCACTGATTAAATGAAAGCAGTCAACTCCGGCATATCAGCAAAGTAGATCACGTTAACCATAAATACATACTCTTGCTGGAAAATGTCCACCTATTTTTAGGACAATAAGAAGCTTAATTATTCTTTAGCTAGAAAAAAAGGCTGGTTGTGTGGTGTGTTTCATGAATTTAAAAAAAAAAATTATTCTAGCATTTCAAATTTTAGGATTTCCAATCCACTGTATACAACACTTCTCATACAGCCTGAAAATACCCATGTACTTTCTCCTTTCCTACTTTTGCTTTTTCCCGTAGCATCCAAAACTTTCGTTAGTGTGATTCTACTCCCTTACCTGCTTGCTGCAGTCTCAGTGACAGTGTCCCCCGTTAGAAAATTTGTTTCAAATAGCCAGTAGAAGTTGTTTTAATGTAATAATCTTTTACTAGCAGATGGTTACAAAACATACCTTTAATTAATAAAATAAAAACACAGCAAAACCTAACTTTTCAATTTGAGACGTTATAAATTGGCGTTTAGCAATGTATGTTTAAACCACTCAGTGAAGAAATTTTGTAAAATGGCAAAGATACAAACAATATAAAAGGAAAAACATAGGAATCCCCATTTTACAAGATGTATGCAAATATTCTCTTTTTTTGCCTTCATTTTAGACAACATGGAATTTCCTCACTGAAGCTGGGATGCTTTGTTTTTATTTTTGGCATTATTTGTCTTGATTATTCTGGTATATGTAGGTCACACAGGAGCTCATTAAATCATAATCATGTAAGCCACCCTGAACCAGTTCACAGAAGGGCACTGGGCTTTTTTTAAATTACTTTCAATAACATTCAGTCGTCTTCAAGTCATACTAGAAATCATACTGAGCTTGCTTTGCTGGATGATGAAAAATACTAATTTTCTTTAATTCCTGTGCATCGAGAGAAGCACTCTCACTTGCTCTGAATCTCTTCTCTGTTGCTGTATCTTGCAAGTGACAACTGATGGTTTTTGTGACTCCCTACATCTCTGCTGTTTCTGGCAGGTGGTTTGTTACCTCTTGACAACTGAAAAGGAACATGAAGTAGACATCAACGACACAGATGCCTTGTGGGGAGAAACAGGTATTTCCTTGCTCATATTTTCCCGCATTAGAGTTGCTTACTTAAGAAGTAAGAGTTTTTCATTTTGATTTTCTTAAATTTCATTTTATGTGATAGAATTAATGGGAAAATACCAGTTTTAATAATAAAATGCAGCTTATGAGTCTAGAGTTTTTAACTTAGTAAACCTACTTGTCTCATGTATGGAGGAGTTATTTTATATCAAAATTACTGTAAATTACTGACTTTGTAATAAAATTGAAAATTGTGGCAATACAATGCTTCAGGCTTCAATGTAGAATTTCAGAGAATTTTTTTTTTCTTTTAAATCTTATTTGTTTGCAAGAAATGCTAGGCAATTGCATCATTTGTTCTAATTAGACAATGGATGAAGAGGCATGCCTTTGTATGTATGGGAAATGCCAAATATTTTTTTTTTAAATGGACTGTAAGCTGTGCAGCCTGTAGATGAAAGTCTTCCTGTTTTACCATGAGTAGCATCTCGATTTCATTTACATAGCTGAGATTGCACAGGCAGGTGGGAAAACAGCCTCTCTTCATGATCCTCAGTAGCCTCTACATGCTGGAGAAGCAAATGTTCTTTATTCCTATGCAGATACAAAACTCCTGTTGCAAATCCAATGAATTCTGAAAAACATACGTCTGTTTCTACATTAGTTTTGCTTTAATATTTTCTTGTCAACATGTTGTATTGAAAATCTTACTTACTGTATTGGGAACATTTGCTCATCCAGCGTGTGCTTCCTTACGCAGTCCTAGCTTGTGATGGAGGTGAAGGCCTGAGGCCAGAGATGTACGAGCAGTCCCCCGTGCACTTCTGTGCTTCCTGGGACCCAGAGGAGTAAGGCTGGGACAAGAAAACGGGGCAGAGTGAGTCAGGATAGCCACAGGATTAGCATTACATGAAATACTACTCTTCAGTTACTGGATGTAAAAAACTTAGGTGGAAAGGATGCTAATTTATATGCTGCTGGAATCTTCCAGTTCCGCATGTGTGGGTGAACTTAACATTTGCCTTGCACTGCATGGCTGGCAGATGGAGTGAGGAGCCGTGTGTTTTGTGAGTGCCTGTTTTAAAACGGGAAAATCCATCGCACCTTGAAACAGCACAGAACAACCTTAACGATCGTTCTTTTTCGTGTAGTAACACGTTCAGGAACGGCTTGTTTCTGTTCTTACGTTTGTACTGCTGTTACCTCCCTGAATCTTAAGTTGGTTCTGCTCATCGTGGAGGCTTGTTTCCGTAGCATTTTATATTGTGAGTCTTTTAGAGGGCGAGACAGCTAGAGATCACCATTGCCATTCCCAGCATTTTATCACATTAACGTAGCTGAAGTCCATATCTGTATGAAGTACAGGTTCAAGGCAAGTTAAATAGCAGCTTAAAGTGGAGATAAAAAAAATCATGTAACACATGAAAAGAGAGGATGGAGGGGTGGGAGACTGCTAAGCCTCTTTTCTAAATTTCCTTACTTTACCCTTTTCAAAATCCACATTACTGTGTCTTAGTTGGAAAAGACATTCTTAGGTTAAAGACACCTGAGATGTTTTTACGGCCTCGTATGTTCTGTACAGGTTAGCTGATTTGGAGCATTACTTACAGTCTAGAAAAAGTGATAGAAAATAGCATCATTTTGGCTGCTCTCAACTTCTGCAGAGCCTCGTTGGGCAGATCAGAGGGGATCCTTCTGAGTAGAATAGTTGGAACTCCTGAGGCAGGGTTTAGTCCTGATGTTGTTTAAGCTGACAGGAGGAATCGTTTCATCTTCTTACATGTGGATAAGGTACAGGGAGTTCCATTGTTGCTGTAATGTTCGTCATATCACGAGGTAAAATGCTGGTACTGACAGAATACAAAATTTTTTGAACAGAATAGTTTATTTTGCCTTTAATGTTGGTATCTATAACAGTTACTTTCCAGTTGCTCGGATGTAAACAGTTGAGGTAGCTGTAACACAGCGAAATATCAGTGAGTGAAGAGTGAACGGGCTAGATATTATTGTTTAAAAAATAATGAATTTACTACTTCTTGCAGTGTTTGTAATTTCATTTACATTCGGCATCCATTGGAATTTTTAAAAATTCTGCTTTATTATGTTTGAAAATGTTTAAAAAAAAAAAAAAGAGTAACAAGAAATTCACAATTTGACCCACTTCTTATGGGAAAATACACAGTGTTAGGGTTTAGAAAATGGAGGGGGGAGTCCTTTGCAGAAGTTAGCACATGACCTCATTTTCTAAACAGTGTTAACATTACTGATGATGCTTCAACACAAACAACAGCAACAAAATTTTTAATTTCAAGCTCCATTTAAAACACACAATAAGTTGATGTGAGCCAAATGGAAGAGGGGAAAAAGTCATGATGGGGAAAATATTTTATTTTCAAGCTTCAGTGAGTGTCACCGTGAAAAACAAGGAGTATAACAAGCTGGAGGAGAGGGTGGCGAGTTGTTAAAACACGCAGCCTTACGGCAACATTTCAGTGTTACGGTACTGAGTCGAGTCACAACACATTAGTGCCGAGTGTGTGGAAATTACCTGCTTTCTCATAAGCCGTATGTTGTGAACAGAGATGTGCAGCAGTTTGTATCTTACGAATGTCTGAAGTAAAGATCATAGCAGTGGCTTTATTATTATGCTACCTGGCCAGACGCGCTGCTCCGCGGCGCCGGGCTGCCGCGGCGCCAGGCTGCGCGGGTGCGCATGCGGCCGCCCTGCTCCGGTGTCTTCAGCCAGCGCCGGAAAGGTCTCTTCTGCGAGTCGAACCGAGCTGTCTAAAAGGTGCAAGGTTACTGCATTTTAGATAGAGGTCAAGAGCGCTCGCTCTTGACAGCATACACTGTTCAGTTCAAAAAAGATTTGTAGGGTGAATTAGAACGTTGATGTCTCTTGTGTGCTGGAAGACGTACAGTAATCCTTTGAGGTCTGGAGCAATGGTTTACACACAGGAATTAGAACTATTGATTGATAACCTGCTGTGTTTTTCACAATGAAAAACAGGGAAACAGTTTTAACTGGTGCCGAATGAAGCTAAATTGTCCGAGGCTCCAAGGCACAAACTTTCTGCAGAGATCTAAATACCTGACGTTTGGTAATACATCCCTGCTAGGGATCGAGTAAACAGTTCTTCCTGAAATTTGAGTTACAGTCCCTTTGCTGAATCCCAGAACTCTTGTCATCTTCACCTTTGGGAAGGGCCTGATAGAAAGAGATGAAGCTTTCTTGTCATGAAAAAAATTAATGAAAAAGGAACTAGAACTGCCTCAGGCTGGTGGGGGCTTATCCAGAATTCCCATAAAGATTGCTTTCAACCTACAAGCTACGTACATGATACAGTAGTTACCTTTGAGAATCATCTTTTTATTTACCAGAGAATGTCTGTGGCTTACTGACTTAACCCAATTCTGACCGGTTCTTTTGAGTCCGAAAATAGTTGTGAAAAATCTTACGGAGCAGCCGAGTTGAAAAAATTGGGGCTTCGGTACCGCTCATATAACGTTCACGCGTCAAAAGCTGTGGTGAAACAGCTAAGAGGTTGTGCTGATGAAAATGCTTTCTTCAGCCCTGACAGCCGCCGCAGGAAGAGGAAAGCTGGAAGTCTGCGAGTTGCTCCTGGAGCGAGGCGCGGCCGTGACGAGAGCCAACAGGAGGGGGACGCCCCCGCTGCTCTGCGCAGTGCGGCAGGGGCACTGGCAGGTCTGGCGCGTCTCTGCGGGTCGCGGGGATGCCTGTGGGAAGCGGTGCTTCGTGCCTTCCGCCTCTAGTCCTGTCGGAAATTAGCGTAAACTTTCCAGTATGCGTTTGCGTCACCTTCAAAGGGATGTGTTCGGAAGGTGACTTGTAAAGTTAAAGTGATACAAAGGAATCAAAAGTACGTCGGCTGCATGACAACCTTAGTTATAGTATACCTGAAAAATAATACATGGGAGTTAAAATATTTTATTTCCTGGACCAAGAACAGAGGCAATTTCAGATCCTTTATACTGCCTCTGTATTAATGGAGAGAGAACCTTAGAGTCAGGCCCTGAACTGCAAACGGTTAAGACTTGGGTTACGCAGGATTTCTCAATGACTGCTATAAATAACACCTTAGTCCTCTTCTTTAAAAAGACTAAATTATTAAATTATGGCTAAAATTTAAATCTGCCGATTTATTTTTAAATTGCTGTTTTCTATTTCAGATTGCTAAGCTTCTAGTGGAGCATGGGTCTGACGTGAATTTAAGCGACAAGCAAGGCCGAACTCCACTTATGGTGGCTTCTTGTGAAGGACATTTGAGCACTGTGGAATTTCTGCTTTCTGAAGGTAGAAAACAGCGGTTCAGGGCTGCACAGCTGTACCAGAGACTGCATCTGTGCGAGTTAAATAATTTTTGCCTATTAAACAGGACATCTTCAAAACAAAGTTAATTCTCGCTTTATAGGTGCAGCTATTTCCTCTCTGGACAAAGAAGGACTGACGGCTTTGAGCTGGGCATGTCTGAAAGGCCACAGGGAAGTGGTTCAGTATTTGGTTGAGAAAGGCGCAACAACTGATCAGACAGACAAAAATGGACGAACACCCCTAGACCTGGCAGCTTTTTATGGAGATGCTGATATTGTAAGTAGAACTAACAGTAGAAAAAATAAGCATGTATTGAATTTTCATAACACAAAACAAAACTTAGAAAAAGTATTGACAACCAAAATAGAAGGGAAATTTGAGGAAGTAGCTAAGATGCTTACACTGATCTTGACCTCAGTGCGTTTACTCAGAAAAGCATTTTCTAGATAAGGTTTTGGTACCGAGGTAGTTTGTGATAAAGTCAGCGTTATGCCGTTACGTTTTACAGTGTGCTGTTGTACTACATCGTGGGTGTTTTAAATCTCAATAAAAAGTTAGCGTTTACAATTTCTGTGTTGGATGATCTGGAATTACAAAAAAAAAAAAAAAGAAGCCTGTGGGGCATGAAAGGAAAATATCTTTTTTCAGCCTCTGCAAACCCATCAAGGAAACCTGACAGGGTCCCAGTCAGTTGAGTGTCTTAGTGGAACAGAGACCCCACGTGAGAGATGTAGAAAGAAGAATATTAGTGGCAGAATAGATGAAATGCAGAAAGGTTTTGCTTCTCTATTATAAGGCAGCATTACCTGTCTTTGATAGGTATTTTACATGCTTTGCATGACAGGGAGAGAACTGTTAGAAGTCCTTAAGCTTTTCGTCTTGCAAAGATGACACTGAGCACATCTCAGTGTTACTATCCAGTCTATAGATGTGGAAGTACAACACTTGAGGCGTAAATTCAGTTTTTCTCAGTTTGTTCCACAGGTCATTTCAGAAACAGGACAACAACTGCAGTTCCTTTTTCAGTCCTGTACCTTTCTCACATACTACCTTCTTCCTCTATTATACATGTTGCAATGCAAGAATTTAAGGCTTTTTAGGTGAAGTTTTTCTGAATCTGAAGTAGAGCATACCTGTAACTGAGATCAAAAAGTATACACTAAGTTTGAAGTCTGTGATTTAGAATCCTCTGTATCTTTAAAATCACAGATCTTTTACATGATTGTATATTCTTGTTCTCATGCTTCAAAACTTGCTAATTAAGCACAATTCAGAAGCCTGACCAGATAGGAATGCAATTTCTGCAAACTGCATGGAAAGGCCATGGTCAAGTCTGCACGCACTATAAACAGATCCAAGAGTTCACCAGGGAACTAGAAAGCAAGCAGCCTCTCAAACTTGCTAGCATCTTTATTTCTAGAGTTTGCATATACAACATCTGGTTTCAAAACGGCAGTTCTTGAATAGAAGTGCTGCCATACAGTGTAACTTGCTATAGCACTTTAAGTCCCATTCACTCTTAGTCAGAATTACCTTGAAATTGTAAATAAGCCCTTAGATTCTGTACTAGCTTTAAGAGGTTTCAGAAGCCACATCATGGAGCTATTCCTGCCACTGCAACTGTTTCCAGGTAAAACTGGGTACCTGAAGAGGCACTTCTTTCCTGCTTGGGAATGAGGGATATCGAGACTCCTTTACATACTTTTACTGTAGGATATTGCATTGGAATAGTAAAGACTGCCAGTTCCCTTGATAGACTGGCCACATTGGTGGTTCGTGTGGCTGAAGAGCCTTACCTTTGTGCCTGGGCAACAGGCAAAGGTGGAATCATACTAATTAAGAGATCACTCAGCAGGCCAGGAGCTTTGGGTCTTGGGGGCCTGTCAGTGGGAAGGATTTTTAATACCTTTTTCCCTACTAGATTACTGCCAGTTGCATTTGGGCAAGCAGTGGTTATGTGTAAGAACTATTGCTTGCTTCAAACCTGCTATCCCTGTCATTTCCTGTATATTGCACTTTTAATTAGTATTGCTGATGGGTAATTACTCTGTTGCTCCGGATACCTGGTGAATGCTTGGTGGAAGCTGATGGTGTCTGACATCAGCTTATTTTGCTTTCTTAAACTTTCTTATTCGCCCTTGCTGCATTTTACATTTGCTGCATGTATGTCCAGCTGCAGCATTAGACTGTCATAGTAAATGGATAAGAAACAAATAAAATTACAAATGTGTTTTTCTTCATATAGAGCAAGAAGTGGCCCCTCAGCACCATAACTTGTATGTACACTGTTAACTAGAATGTTTTAAATATCTCATGTTACGTGACAGCAGCCTGGATGTTTTCTGTTTGTTGTATAGCATCATGTCCTGTAGTAGGAGCACATTCTGGTCCTGCACTTCGTGCTTCTCGTTGTCGTGTTACGGTGTACTTGAAGCTGAAACCACAGGGCCTACACCACTACTCTCTTTTCACCTGAGCTTACTGCCCTTATGCTCAAGTTGCTGTGTTGGCACGCAGAATGTGAGCAAAGGAGGGAAAAAGCATGATGTGTTGGTCTTAGGGTTTTTCTGACACAGGTACTTCCAGGAATTTGGGTGTTGTTTTTTTTCAGTTCCCTAAGTTGCAGGTCTTTGGCGCAGTTTGATAGTACTCCTGTGTTGTGTTCTGTTCAGTGGGTTCAGTTCAATGGATTTAAAATGGCTTTAGCATACGCTGGAGCATATACTCAGTATACTTCAAGGAAGATTAGGTGGTAGCTTAAGTATTTCACTGTTCTGCCCCTTCTACCAAAAATAATGTTACGAGGCTTGTCTTGTTTCTTTTCGCAGGTGCAGTATTTGGTAGAGAAAGGAGCAATGATTGAGCATGTTGACCACAGTGGCATGCGGCCCCTGGACAGAGCTATCGGATGTCGTAATACGTCGGTAGTGGTTATGCTGCTGAGAAAAGGAGCTAAACTAGGTTTGTAAAACTATCCTATACTCAAGAGAAACAACGGAGTATCTGCTCTGCTAGAATTACTGTCCTTCCTGTAAAGTAGATGACATAAATATTGAAATACACACTAGATTTTTGCAGGTGGAATGGTTTGCAGATGCCTGCTCAAGAGAAATCAGTCTCTTACTTTTAAAGGCAGTCACTCAAGACTCACTTCAAAAGTGAGGAAATGCAAGTAATTTTATTCTATTCCTTTCTTTGATGTATGCTGATGAGGAGGTCTGGAAGAGTCAGTCTTCATGTGGTTACTCTATCATGATATACTTAAACAAGAAAATTATGATTACGCTATTAGTGATACCTAATTTTGACACTATTAACAATTTAGATTAAGAAATTTTACATTATTTTAATAAATTATAGAATCATCCATTTTTGCAAAGGGTGGGCAAAAAGTATATGTCCAAATCATGTATTGTCACTAGGCAAGTAGACGGTGCAGCTGTGTACATGATAATTGCTGAATCTGTAGTACCTTTAAGTCATCGTTCATTATTATTTGGGTAGTAAGTACGATCAAATACAGATCCTTACTTACGCCTGAACTTTACCAGGGCTTTCATACTGTCTTATAATGGCTTTAGGCTGGGGGTAAAAGGAATTGGGCCATTTAATATCTGGCTGCCATCTCTGTGGGGCAGCAGGGGGCAGGTATGGATATATATGTATTTACAATGCATATGCACACAGTAATAGTAGTAGTAGTAGTAGTAGTTCCATGCAGGTGGAATATCTGCTGAAGTAGGATTAGGCTTTCTAGTGTGAATAGGTATCAGAAACACATTTTCTTCCCTTTTGTCAGAGATCCTTAAAATTTAACTTGCAGGAAATGCAGCATGGGCAATGGCCACCTCAAAACCCGATATTCTCCTTATTCTGCTGCAGAAACTGATGGAAGAAGGAAATATACTGTACAAAGTAAGTAGATTTTTATTTTTTTCTGGTAGCAGAACATTATAATTGGACTTCTGTCTGAAGGTACATTAAAGTTCTTTATACCTCCTTTTCCGTTCAAACAAGATGTGTGCTTGCACATCCCCTTATGTTGGGAATGAGACCAAGAAACCTGGAGAACCCTGGAAAAGAATAATTGAAAACTCCTGTGTAAAATAAATAAATATTAAGTACATTTTCTTTCTGTTGAGCAAGTTGCTCTGTGAACATCTGTAGCAGTCAGTTGCTTCTTAAAAGCAACTCAGAATCTAAGGTGCTGGTTTCAGAGTGCCTTGTTGAATTACATGACAGGCATATCCTTTGCTTCAGGATAATGTTCTTTTGTGTGCTGTTTAAATACATAATGAGCAAAGTGACAGCTCTCATGATACATTCTTTTTACTAGTGGTAATTTATTGCTCAGAAGAGAGACTGGAATTATTTTTGTAAACTGTGCAGTACACCTGTGTTATTTCACTAGTGCAACACAGTGCTGAAAGGCTTATATCATTCAAAGTCTGTTCTAGCGACAAGACTTGAAATCTGTAGGGTTTTTTTATAAGGGCCCTCAAATACCTGCCACCTTATCTCTGATTTTTGTTTCATATTAAATGGCTTTGCGTAGTACCGAAGAGAGACCCTTGAGACTTTGCCGTCATGAATCAGGGTGGACCTGCTGAGATTCTCCCAAGTTCTGTATAGGAGTCTGGATAATTTATCAAGTTTATTGATCCTGAAATGGGTCAAGAGCTTTATATCCAAGCAGGTACCTTTAAGCATGGGACATTTTTCAACCTGAAGGATTACAGGTTTTATGCTACAAAGGCAGTTCTGTCATCCCTGGGAAGCCTCTCCTGTGTCACACTTCTCTAGTGGTGTGCTGAATGTCACTCGCTGGCTGCTCAGCGAGAAGGTGCCACCGTGTCACCAGCACCAATTAATTTTCTTCAGTTTCTGCCTGAAGCTGCTCCACAGGTTGAACCCTGCCTAGACTCTGAGAACACAGAGTAACGTGGCAGGACTCGGTACTCGCATCTTTCACGTTTTGTTACATGAGGTTGAATTCCCTCCTGGTATCTATTTTTAGAGTGCTTAATTTTATGGTAGTAATTTGAATGGACTCACTAAAGCTATGGTATGTCATTTAGCTTGTTAAACTTTTTCCAATATACTTTCTTTATTTGCCAGAGTATTTTAAACGGATAGTTATTTTGCAGAGTAACACGTATTTGAGTCTACTCGCAGTATGCGATAACTACTTTTCAGCTCTCCAGCTAAATAAAATATTTTCCTTGCCAGGTTCAACAGTAAATTTTGACCACTTTGAAGGTTTCGGTGAATAAAATAATAAAAAACACCCAATGTTTATGAAAATAGATTAACTTGTAATATCCGTAAAGAGAAAAATTTCTTCATCTGTTGATTAAAAGATCTGCTTTTCTTATCATACCGGGACGGTTTCAGTGTTTTTAGCTAAACTGTCTCAAATCTTCAGTTTATTATGGAGATGTTCTCCAGGCATCTCTTGGAGAGTCTGAGTATTTCCAGTGCAACAGTAGATCATTCAGGTAGTCCCGGGGGACAGGTCAGCTCTCTGATGGAGCCTCTCTTAAGCAGGAGGAGAGTGACCTTTGGCTACTTTAAATTCATACACTCGGGCACCCAGCTGGTCACGGCTGAGACACGGGAGTGGATCTGGCAGCAGCTGGACTCCACGTCTGAATGATGTGCTGACTCCCTCTCCCACCCAGCCCCCTCCATCGCCAGAGCTTATTCTGCAGTACCGCCATTCCTGGCTAAGGGTGCACTGTTCCTGGCTAAGGAGATGCTCTGCGAGAAGCAGCTAGGCCTTAGACTTTTAATCAACTACATCTTCAGATATTTGACTGCTCTGCTTAAAGAAAGAAAGAAAGAATGAATTGTGTCATATATTAATTGTACGTGCATGGATTTTTCTGGTACAAGTAGCAAACATTATCCTGGTGAAGTATCATTAAAGGTGTGAGTTTAGAAACAAACGCAAACTCTAGTTAAGGCGCAAGTTCTCTCATTGTGTCTGTGTGTAAGTGTAATTCATGCTTTGTATATTTATTTTGTAAAAAATCTGTCTCTGTATCTTGTCCCTGAAGAGCGCCTGTTGGTAGATGTCAAATATAAATGGGCTTTTTTGCAATGGTATTGCAATATTGAGTTTGTAAAAGCCTCTTGTTCCCTAAATTTGTAGAAAGGTAAGATGAAGGAAGCAGCGCAGCGCTATCAGTATGCCTTGAGGAAGTTTCCGAGGGAAGGATTTGGAGAAGAAATGAAAGCATTCAATGAGCTGAGAGTTTCATTATACCTAAATTTATCACGATGTCGCCGAAAAACAAATGTAAGCTTGTGCTGTTAATCTGTTGCCTTTCTGGCTTTGAGAATCTTAGACTTCTGTTCTGCTGTGTTACTGAGTTTGTACTTCACAGAATCACTAGGTTGGAAAGGACCTTTAAGATCATCAAGTCCAACCATTAATCCAGAGCCACCATGTCCCCTAAACCATGTCCTGAAGCGCCACATCCACACGTTTTTTGAATGCTTCCAGAGATGGCGACTCCACCACCTCCCTGGGCAGCCTGTTCCAATGCCTGACCACCCTCTCAGTGAAGAAATTTTTCCTAATATCCAATCTAAACCTCCCCTGGCACAACTTGAGGCCATTTCCTCTTGTCCTGTCACTAGTTACTTGGGAGAAGAGACCAACACCCTCGTCGCCACAACCCCCTTTCAGGTAGTTGTAGAGAGCGATAAGGTCTCCTCTCAGCCTCCTCTTCTCCAGACTAAAACTTGGACATATTTTTTTGCTGTTTTAGAATCCTGTATCCTGATATTGGGCCTTCTTGAGTCAACAAATGGGGGCAGTTCATAAGATGAGGGCATGTTGCTGTGGGGGATATATTACAGCTGTTCTTATGTAATCCACTTATTTTGGAATGATGAACTGCTGGATGGTTTTTGTACTTTTAAAACGCTAAATGGAAAATGCCACCACCACTACCCTTTGTTACCATACAGCATAACCTACTACTACAGCTGTATTGTATGTGCTGGTGGTTTCGTTGTACCTTCACCAGTGCATCAGATGGCTGGTAAGAACCTGAATCCAGAACAAAAACTTCTGATTCTTCTGAATACACCTTACATTGTTCCTTCTTTTCAAACGGTGACTTCTTAATTCCCTAGTCATCCAAGTTGTTCTTGACACCTGCTCTAGTTTGAAGAATTTCTAAGCATAGGTCTCCAGGACTTCACACAGGCAGTTCTGCCACTGCTTTGCAGCAGCAGTACTAATGCTTTCCTTTCTGTGCTAGAACTACCTCTCCTGATGCCTTCCTAGATGAGATTGGCTTTTTCAGTTGCATCAAACTAACAGCAGAAAGTGGCTCTGTGACCAACTAGTGCATGTGTGTGCGTGCATGTGCGTTTCTTATTGTATCTCACCGATAAATTCTGATTTACATTTTGCTAATCCTGAAGTGCATCACCTTACATCTAAAGCTCAAGTTCATCACATTGCTTTGCTTTTGCGTGAGATATCAGAATGGTTTTTTGGGTGTTAATGCTTTCCAACCTTCTGTATCATCATGCTCGATATAATTCAGTATCGTGAACGCCCTGTGCTGTGCATGGCTGTTATGAAAATTAGACTTGCTTCTGCCTTCATCTTCCCCATAGCCATCTTTACCCCCATTTCAGTCCTGCTTTGTTAATTCCAGTCCTTGGTTTAACCAACAATCTACTAAACTCTTATTCTGTGTTCTTGTTAAATGAAAACCAAATATGTTACATCTAGTGCAATTCTTCTCTAAAATTTTCATGTACTTTATCAAAGAAAGCTCTGGACTAGTCCAGTCCATTTCCTGATGTTTCTTGGTTTGCTCTAAATTCCTAAGTTTTTAACTGGCCTTTTTTCAAAAAACATTCTAAAGCCTTCCTATCTGAGGTAGTCATTTATCCTGCTAAACACACAGACTCTTCTAGCATTTTAACATCTTTAGAGAAGATATGGTTACTTTCAACCCATATTAACATTGCCTTTTAGCTACCTTGGAGTCAGCTTCCCTTAGGCATGAGACAAGGTTAGCAAGATGAGGTCTGTTCTCCATCTTTCAGAAAGTATCTGCTCTTGCTAACTGATAAAGGTGACTTTCTATACTGCATAAGCTATCTGCACTTTTGAGGGGGTACCGTGAATAAAGAGCATGCAGCTTTCTTCTATTGTCAATGTATAATGAGTACATTTGTTTAAATTATTAGGACTTTGGTATGGCTGAAGAGTTTGCTACCAAAGCATTGGATCTGAAACCCAAATCTTACGAAGCCTATTATGCTAGAGCAAGAGCCAAGAGGAACAGCAGGTATGGTTTGATTCTGTGCACCTGTCTGCACCGATTTTTTTTTTTTTTTAACTTCCCAACACATCCAGTAACTTTTTCTTTTCCACTAGTTCTATTTGGAATTTGCAGAGGAAAAGTTTAAGTAAGTTCCTTGTGCACTCTCCATCTGTATTGGGTTTCTGTATCAGTTAAAGCCAACCGAACCCAAAAAGCACTATTGAATACTCATTTAGGTAATTATTGGGCAGTCCAGAAAGTAACAAATTGGCATGTTTCAAGTGTAAGAGTGAACGGGACTGCTACTCCATGTGATTCAGCAGAATGTTGTCAGCAGTGTTCCACCAAACTCCAGTGCTGCATTATTTATTACCAAGAATAACTGGATGCTTTTATGTGACAGGATATGTTGAATCATTAGTAGTTCAAGATAAAAACAAGGGGAGAGAGGAGGAACCATTATTTAAACTGGAAAAACACCAAACTATAGTGGTATAGTTGAAGTACAGGGAGAGGTGCCTTTTTGATTTGCCATGTCTTTTCTAAGCAGAACTAGAAATAGTCATGAAGCAGAGTTCAGCAAGTTACCTACTCTGAAGATAACAGTAAAGGGCTTACGAGACAAAGCTTCATTTCCTAGCGTTACCAGCAGACCTCTGCTGCCCTCCTGAAAAAGCTGTCATGATGCAAGGGAAGGGTTTAGGGCTGGTTCTGCACTTTCATGGTAGGAAAGAATTTCCTGGGTTGGAGAATATCCAATTCTTATATTGTCACCACCTGCAGCAGGAGATGAGATGACAAATCAGAGTACTTCTTAGAAGGTGGCAGAGGTGGGTTAGTAGTAGGCAATGCTGAGACTCAGATTTGCCCCAGGTTTTTATTGTTTGCTCTCTTCCCCCCCTGCCTCCAACCAGAAAACTACTTGCTGCTCTTGCTGACTTACGTGAAGCCACACAGCTGTGTCCTAGCAATCAAGAGATAAAACGTCTCCTGGCTCGAGTAGAAGAGGAGTGCAAACAGTTCCAGAGAACACAGCAACAGAAGCATCAGTTGCCACAGCTACTCCAGCAAATTAGCAACTCTGATAATGAGGAGGAGGGCATTATACAAGGTGTGAATGATAACTTTAACCTTCAGGACAGGGAGGAGGTACTGCCACACTCTGATGAATCTGTTCCCTCTCCACAAAGGCTGCAACGTTCCTTAGCTGCTTCCTCGTACAGCAGGACCCTACAAGAAAGTGCTCAGCAGAAAGCTAGATCTGTGTCCCCTCAAAGCAGAACGGGCAATAAATATCTGAGAGAGCCAGGCTTGATCATGCAGCCAACAAAGCAGGCACAGATTGTAAAAACTAATCAGCACCTGAACTCCGTCCAGCCTGGATCAAAAATGGGAAGCAGTCCATGTAATACCAAGACACAATCATCTTTTCAGCAACTTCCCCAAAGTCCCTTGCCAGTCCGGCACTCTAAAATTCAGCATTTGGATGGGACAAGCACATTATCATCTGGCAGTGGCTCCACAGGTCCTAGTTCCGAACTGTACAATGAGAAGTTTACGTCCAGCCAGTGTCCCCATTCACAGCATAGTGAGAATCTCCCTTCTCATTCTTTTGGAAGTAAGTCTAAAACCGCCGACAGGTTAACAGCCCCTGCTCAAATGAATTTCAGTGAAGCAAGGCAGCAAAGCCCTGCAGCCAGTGGTGTCTCTTCTAATTCTCCATCCAGTAGTATGATTCTTGCTAGCTCAACCAGCAGCTTAACTTCAGCCAGTAGTTTTTCAGAGAGTATTAAGGGGCTAGGCCCAGATGTTCGACTCAAGGAGAACAACATTAATCAGGTTCAGGGCGCTACTGCTGAACACAGACCTCGCAACACCCCATTTATGGGAATCATGGATAAGACTGCAAGGTTCCAGCAGCAAAATGCTCAATCCAGTCGCACGTGGCACTCTCAGGCGTCAGATGGATTATCAACAAATGTTGCTTCTGGGGGCATTCAGCCCTCAAATTTTGAGCAGTTCTCAGTCAAACACTACCAAACTAAAAGTTCCTCTACTGGTGCTGCCCCAGGAGATAGCAACCAGAATGGCATGCAAGCTAAAGAACATGAGGAGCTTACATGCCAAGTATCTGCGCGCTGTCAAGACAACAGAGCACCTAAACAAGCTTCACATTTGTACCCAGATGCTGTGTCAAAACAGCAGTCTCACATCGGTAAGGAAGGCCATCTAAGTCACGTCACGTCCACAAAACCAAAGCGATCATGCATTGAATCAAATGTATGAATATCACTTTGTAATGATATTACAGGGTTGTAAAACTTGGCTCATAGCACCATAGGGTATCACGTCTGTACGACATACCGAGTGGCTGGTCACTTGTGAGTTTGGGTAAGCAGTCCATGTTGGCCAGTACTTAATGGGATACAACCACTTTAACCTGTTCCTACCATCACGGGACAGTTACAGTAACTGGAATAGCAAATTTGTGTAGAAAGAGTCAAGTAGGATCATCAATCCACCAAACCAGGACCTCAAGCAGAGAACTCCTTTCTATTACACTTTACCATTAAATAAGACTTTCCTTTTACGTAGGGCTTTAATCTTGGCTTTTGGTTATATTACGTCTTGCCACTTACTTACTTACACAATAATCGTGCCTCAATAATGCTTAAGTGCTTACTTCTCAGAACAGTGTTAAGAAAGATACCTGCTGCATAATACTCAGATCTGTATATGTATGGGTTTTTTAAAATCAAAGATAGTATTTTATCACTTTTCTAGTGGGATTTAATTTGGGTTGCATGATGTACATTTAGGAAGCATAAATGATTTGTGTATGAGTAAGCTATAAGCGGCAATGTTTTGACATGTAAATACAACTATTTTTAGTAACTAGAAGAAATCAAGTAAAATAAACAGTGACATTTGCATGTGTATTGAAAGGCTTTGACCATATTGGTTATTGCACTGAAGAACACATTATTATGGCATATTAACAATAATCGCACTTTATGTAGTTTATCTAATCACCTTTGGGTGCTATCTGAAAAGCAAAATGATTTATTGTTTATTTGTGAAAAAGGTACAGCAATGAAATGTTTAGTAAGTGTTTTTATGGGAAACCCAGGGAATTGATGGAGTGGAGATGGAAGTTTGAGGAAGAGTGTATGCGTGTGCAGCGGCATGACAGGCTGAAGTTGTGAAGTTTTTCGGAGGTTTTATATCGGCAAGAACGTTCTGAAAATAGACGTGGGGACATTCCTATGAGTGCAATTAGGTTGGAGTGGTCAACTTTACATGGACGCTTTTCATGTCGTCTTTGTATACAGTGTTTTATGTACATTGTAAGCAGCCGTACCCATTTTTACAAATTCTTTTTGAGTTTGCATCGTTATGCCTTAGCTTATTTATTGTTTACTGTTTCTTTGATATTTCAAACAAGTCCTATGGTAATCTTGTCCTGTAGTTATATTTTTGCACAGCTACTGTATTTTTTCCGTACAAAATAAAGATCATGCCTATACCTGCGGGCTGAGGTGCAGTCACTGATGGTTACAGGAGAAACTCCCTCCCGGCTTTTCCATCTACCTGTTCAGTAACAGGGAACAGAGAAAGGTACATTTTTCTTTTTCAAATTAGAAAAAGAAGAACAGATTATATACTTGGCTATTTCTTACCTGCTGGAACACTAACTTGGAAAAATCAAGATTCAAAACTCATAAATGTAGTGATAATTTTAAGAAAACTTTATTTGAAAAACTGTGGACCTGAATACCTCATTTCTTAAATACCGCAAAGCAGAATTACCAGTAACAAAGTTTTTCAGTAATTTGCTGGGAGCTTCCAACAGTGAAGATTTTCTTTCAAACAAAAACTTAAATGACAGCCACAGATTAGAACGGAAACGCAGCTTTTTCTTTTTGATTGATTGATTGTTTCCGATACAGTTATTTCCTTTAGCTACATACAATTTCATGTCAATTAATTTTAATAAACAACTTAAAAACTAAGTAAGTGGTTTAACCGTATTTCTGCTGAGTCTCTAGCCAGCGACTGATAGCCATTTTTAGTGTCCTGTTTGGTGTAAGCATAAGCGAGTGGAGAGGAAGATTCGTCATGGGACTAGATCGTCTTTTATTGCTGAGCCAGTTTTCCATTGCTTCCTTCTCATAGGAATAGCCATCTACAAAGAAACCACCATCAGAGGCTTTTGTTACAGATGCTTGGGTACTTCAGTGTTACGCTGTAAGGGTTTTAGCTATTTAAATTTAAAAGCGATGTAAGGTAATCGGTATTTCCCAACAAGAAAATTGAGAAAGAGAAAAAAAATTATGCTGTCTGTGAAAGCTTCACCATAAACTAATAAATATTTGTTTCAAATCATATAGTTAAATGTATTACAACAAAACTTTATACAGCAGTATTAAGATAAAAGTTTGGTTCACCTTTTTAATTTGTACTGTACCTAGCAAACTAACTGCTACAAGCTGTCTGTCTTAGACAGCACTGCAAATTTACCAGCCCCTTACAGCTGCATCAGTTCACCGACGACTGACTATGAAGCAGCGTGTTGTTTGAAAAGATCTTGCAGCTGTGTCCGACACCTACCCCCAACGCGCCAGGAGTGGGCATGGGGGGACAACACAGGACACACAAAATTTCCATCTCTTTCTTTAGAAAAGGCTCCACTGATGCTGAGGCAGGGCAGCAAGACATTTGCAGAACGAGCCTGCTTGTCTCTGAGGAGGCCACGGGCCTAAGCCATGTTCGTGCATGAACTTGTGACTAAGGTAAACAAGTGGTAAACAGCTCCAAATTACATAAAATCACGTGTTCATGCTACAGGAAGTTCAGTTCTGTAGTGCTGGGCTGTGAAGTAGCTACCTAGTGAATAAAGAAGTTTCCAAACACAAAAAATATACTTTCCTTCACCTGTCTTGCCAGAAACCAACCTTCTCCTGCTGCAATCACTAACATTTCTGTTATTCATTAACTTCTATAAAAATAAAGCAGTATGAGGAACTCCCAGATATGCCCACCCTCTGTTCTGAAAAGCAGAGGAATCCCATGTTTCAGGACAGCAGTGTAACACATGAATACTGAACGGCACACAGGTAATATTTATGTATATATATACACTGTAATTGATCCCACACACACTGTAAACATTTTATTTTAAAAGGTCAACAGTTTCTCTTAAAAACACCTATTTGATTTTGTAATATACACGTTAATAGTGACTGGTAGTAACGTTCAGCTTTTCAACAAAACTATCCTGCTCTAAAACTATGTACCCTTATTTCAAAATTATATTAAAAAAAGGATATGCAAGGCTGCCCTCCTACTGCTATTGCTTAGAAGCTCAAGCCCTGTTAAGTGCAGTGCTTACTACTCCAGCAGGTGGCAGATGTTTTCATATTTTGAACGTTTTAATTCTCAAAAGTCTGGCCTGATACCTCAAAACTGTATAAAGTTAGGCACTGTTTACAGAGCATCAAAAAAAATATACTGGTCTTTTGCTGGTCATATGCCCACCCTCCCTGCCCCCAAAATTATAACTGTGAAACACTAGTTCTTCATAACATAACATCTCCTGGTCCTTGCGTATCTCTGTTCCAAGGTCTTGTTCAATCTAAACAAATCTCATTCTGTACGAACTTTTTAGCGCCATATACCTGGTGTGCTAAGAGTAGTAGTGAGCCTGGGCTTTGTCCCCCCTGCCCCCTGTGTGCATAGTTCCATTTTGCACTTACCAAGGCAATTCTCTAATTAGGCTTGTAATTATATTTGCAAAGGCACATAAAGAAAGGGACATTAAAAAAAAAAAAAAATTATGCAGCCTCATCAGCAGAGCTGACACTACGCAAATTGCTTGCTACAGCATATAGAGATATAATTTGGCAAATTAAACATTTACCACAGTTCTATTTTGTGGCAACAGCTATTTAGAATAGCTTGTCTTTCTACAACTGGTAAGATATGCCCATGTTTGTGCTCCCACACCTATCTTTACCCTCAAGTCATTCATTTTAGTGAACGTCATTTAAAGACATACCTGCTGCAATGACAGGATCCTTCATAAGCTCCCTTGTTATAGGACATAAGAACTCGTCAGGGATAGTAACAGAAACAGAGACCATTTTCATCCTCAGTTCTTCAATTTTCTGGAGGACTTTACTGCGCAGGCCTAGAGACTCTGAAATTCATACATGAAGCGGACAACACAGACATGTAAGGCAAAGAGGTTAGGTCTTGCATTCGTTAGCAGCTGCGTTACAGGAGACACAGCTCCATCTCACCACCCCCACCTAATACAGAAAAACCTGCAGACGTCCCTGGCCACTGCTACAGGCAGCGCAACTGCAGCCCGTCACTCCTGCTGGCTAACAATCACTTTGTACAGTAATGCCAACCAACAGTAAAACAAATGCAAGCGCAACGTCGCTGCAAAGACGTGGCTACCTGGCAGAACAGCATTTTAGTTGACGCACAGCAGAAGCACAGACACTGCTGCATGTGCAAAGCTAACTGCAGATAAAACTGAGGCAGAGTGGAAGACAGCAGTCTTTCTCCCTTGAAACTGGACTATATAAATAACAGTACGAAGTTGTAAGAGTGCACAAGTACCATCGTCACCTCCAAACAGAAGGCTACCTACCACCAAAGCACCCGAGTGAGGACTCATCACCCTTGGACCAGGTTTGCCCTGCAGTTTGGCACAGGGTCATATTTATGTCACCATTATGGACATAAAATGCTGAATTTTTCACAGATCAGTAGGGAGGCATTCAGGTGTTGCTTAATCTCCCAAAAAGTCTCATTCCAATCAGGCTGAGCATACTTAACACAAGGACTCTGCTGTTGGTATAGCATTACACCAAACAGGATGAGAAGGATGCGATATTTACTCTACTTCCAACCCTCTGTGGAACAGCTTAGTGGTTCGCACTGCCCTTAGGCATGGGACAGTCTGGATTCCAGCGTGCCTTAGGCTGTGCAGCATCAAGTCCACCTTTCTCATTTCCCGAGTGTATGCATCAACCACTCTTCCAGTAGAATACTGCACCAAGCAGGACAGCAAAGTTCACTGACACTGTAGCAGGCTGAGGAGACTCCATTAACATGTTCTGGCCCCGTTCCTTACACTATTTGCACTGCGTAATTGGAGACAACCCACATAAACTAGAACTATTTGCTTAAGTCTAAGCTTACTAGCATATTTTTGATCTTCTACCTTTGAGCCATGTCTACACAACAGACATACAGTTAGACTCACGCACAGGTCCTAAGACTTTGCATCCAGGCCTTGGGAGTTCCTGGGACTCTGTTACTGGAGATCCAGAACCACATTCCTACTTCATTTCTTGAATTCAGGCCACCATTAACACATGCATTCACCTTCACTGTAAGCGGTAACGATGAGTGCCAATTTACAAAATAGAAGCATGCAGCACCAAGAATAAAACCGCATGACAGTTGTAGGGGCTCCACTCCTTAGTTTGATTGACCCGTTTTTTAAAATGGTAAAAAGGAAGACCCTGGGAACTACCAACCAGTCAGCCCCACCTCTGTGCCTGGCAAGAACATGGAACAGCTCCTCCTGTAAGCTATGTCAAAGCATACGGGTGACAGGAGCCAATGGCCGACATGGCTTCACAAAGGGCAAATCATGCCTGACTGATCTGGTGGCCTTGTATGACTGTGCTGGTAGATAAGGGAAGAACCTCTGATGTCATCTACCCGGACTTCTGTAAGGCCTTTAACATGGCACCACACAACATCCTTCTCTCTTGGAGAGATAGGGACTCGATGGGTGGGCTGTGAGAAGGATAGGTGGTTGGCTGGCTGGCCGTGTCCCGAGACTTGCAGTCAGTGGCTCAAAGTCCCAGTGCAAACCAGCGACGAGTAGTGTCCCTCAAGGGTCCCTACTTCAACCAGTACTATTTAGCGTCTTCATCAGTGACATAGGCAGTCATTTCTCTAAATGCCTGATGTGTTACAAAACACACTATTGGTGCAGGGATTAAAAAGGTAATTAGAGAGTAAAAATCTGAATACCACTAACATTACAGGGACTGACAGCTTTTTTACTGACTGCTGTGTCCTTCTGTCCATGCTAAATGTAAGGACATACCATTTCAGTAAAAGTGTAATTCACTGGATTTCCCTTAACCTTCACATCAGCTTTTGTCCCGCAAGGTGATTTACATCTCTCTATTACACTACACCTGTCGTATAGTATTGCTGTCCTGTGGCGTACAAAGGGATGACTGAAGAATGCCTGAACTTGTGGTTTTTTAGAGATTAATGTGCTTACGATTGTGCCACGGTGCCTTGTTTTCTTTCAGACTGTTTTAGTTCAGGGGCACTAAAGCTGATAAAGGGAAGACACATCAACAGTAACTCTGCTGTCTTCAAACACCGCAGCAAAACAACAATAAGGTATGTTTGTACACTGTGCCGGCAATTTATACTTCATTGTTGTACGCTCCTATTTCATGAAAGATAAGGTCTTAGACTTGCAGCACCTCAATGCTCAGGCAATGCTTGTGTAAGCAACCTGTATCAAAATGGAAATAACTTATTTTTACAATGAAATTGTACACAGGCATTCCTCTCCCCAGAAAAGCGCATCACATTTATAATGAGGTGCACTCTCATTCACACAGTATCAATAAACCCATAAAACTTCATTTGCTCCCAACTGTCCATTCTTAAAAAAAATTAAAAATAACCTCGCTGTGGACAATCCCCTTGGCAAGATTATGATAAACCTTAAAAAGCCTGGGTAAGACATACCGAAGCCCTCAGGATACAGACAGACCTCACACACCTTTTGTTCGAGGTCTCGGTAACAGAGCCCCTTTATTGCACGGCATGGGACTGTTCCTACCGGAACTCACCGCTGTGCAACACCGCTACTGCTAAACTGATGACAGAAAAGGTTCATTAAGTTCTCTTCTGTCTCTAGTGAGTGAAGTAAGAGTATCTTGATGAGCTGCTCAACTCTCTGGATTTTTTTTTTTTTTAAAATGTTTGGCACAGAAGCAGATACTACGAAATAGCAGAAATGCTGCTAACTTAAATTTGGATTCATGGTGGGGCTTTACACTTACAAATTATATTGAAATTAACGTATGGGAACCTAAATCTTTTATAAATTCTCACCATGCTTGATTGTATTTTGTGAGATATTTTTTATGAATAACTCCGTCAAAAAGATTGTTCACAATCTAGTTTAATGCTGGATTCCAACCACTAAAGGTGGGGAGGGGGTGGGGACAGTTATGTTTATTCCCACACATTGTGCAGACGCAATTTATACTTCTCATTCGCTAGAAACAAAACCAAATACCACAGTAGCATAACTATCTGCAAAGCGGCGTTAAGACATCAGTGCTTCGATTGTACTATTTAAACTGCTATATTAAATGACTTACATTTATAGTTTCACTGTCAAACAAGGCAGCCCACGCAGAAAGCAGTGAAAGGACCATGCACTCACTCCATGCAAACAACAATAATGAATATTTACTTTAAGGGGAGGGAACCAATAACAAAAAAGCTGTATCCAAGAGGAAACTCATGCTGAAAAAATGCATGCAACTTCTGACCAAAACTGAACACCATCTTCTATGTTGGAGGGAAGAAACTGTTTTCAAAAAGCACGATTAAAATGCCCAGTACACTAGTCATCGCTGCCTGGCGCACAGCTCCAGTCTAACATATACTTATAAAATTGTTGGCATATGAATAATCATTATACATGTTCTCAAATTAGGTACAGTAACGTACTACTGCAAGTGAAGGTAGCAGAGCTGGTTCTTGGCAGAAAAGAGAATCCCGTAAAAAAATAAAAATCCAATGGTAGGGATGCTAGGGGAAGAGGGGCCTGTTACTATGAGCAGTAAGAATCTTTGGTTTTAGTAAAGATTCAATTCATTTATTTCAGTTCAATTAAATATAATCAAACCCTTTTGCATAAAAATGACCTGTGGAGCCCGAGTGCCCGTATTTTGTCTGAGTCTATGAAAACTGCATCAGTTTTGCTTGTTTTTTTTTTAAAGGAAGAATACTGTGGTCTGAGATTTGTGGGACTTACGAGCTCTTCTCTCTACAAGGTACATACTGCGGTATAAGCTCTTTTTCTTGATGATGTAGGGCACCACAAAAACCAGTTAACACATACTCCCCCATGAAGGATGACAAGGTTATGTAAGCATCCCAAAACTGACTTGAGTACTTACTATTACCGATTTAGTGAGAATATGCAATAGCTGTGAATCTGACAAAGGAGCCATATCTGTGTTTGAGACAGCAGCCATTCTTTCCAACTCAATTGTGAGTAGAAGAGGAAAAAAGAAATCTGTCAATGAGAAAAGTGATTTTATAGTTCTACAAACTGTCACACTCGAATTTTAACCTGTCAAGACTGGAAATGCATCCTAGATATCGGTAATCTTCATCTGGCAGCAGCATAAAACATTCCTCCTCTTAAAAACTGTTTTATGTCAAAAAACCTGCGGGTGTAATGTGTCACATTTTTTTCTTCCAATCTAGTAGTGGTAAATACTAGTTCCTACTCCGGTTAATTTTCCATCTTCGGTACAAAAATAAAAAGTTGAATGAAATACAACAGTCTTACAACCAACTGCTCACTCTGTCTGCAGACTGCCAAGCAGACTGGCCCTAACAAACACACCAGTGCTTCCAGCTTTACTGTACGATCAGTCAGCCGCCTCACACAATGTGTGCAAAGGGATAAAACTCAGTCATGCTGATATGCAAGCCACTGTAATCGGCCACGGCAAAAGATGTGACAGAGTAAGAAAAATATATGCAAAAGAAAAAAATTAACCTACATTTCCTTAATAAGGATTATATAATGACATATGTAAAGATAAAGACAATGTAAGGACTGAAATAGAGTAAAAGTTCAGGCTTATTCTTAGGAAGAGTTTGCATGGCAATTTTGTAAAAATCTAAAGGATCAGGTTGGGATCAAGAAAAATTAAGACTATAACCAAAGGAAAGAAAGGTAAAAAAGGAACCAAATAATTCTGTAGTTATAACTGGATTTTGAGGGCATCTTCTACAATCTTCATCACATGGGCCATTTCTCCTCAATTCCTCTCATGCAAACAGATTACAGATTATTGCATCCAGTTTGCACCTCAGTTAACTACCCTCTGAGTAAATCTCTAGTAAGGGATTAAAGAATTATCCGTGACCCACCACCTTTCGAAAACTAGTTATAAAAGAACACCTAAAATAAGATTTTTTTTTATATAGGCAAAGCACGTGCAATTTTCTGTTTCATCTATACCGAGCAATTCCCCCAAAGTTTACTCCTACTTCAGTGTGCATGTAAGGCATGGTGAATCACAAGCAAATCAAATTCTGCTCTAAAAATGTTGTTTTCAAGCTCATTCTCAGCCCCAGAGCTTCTTGATAACAATGGAAACAGAACTCATACTTTTTGTATGTACCTAGTGTGCAACCTTAAAAGCAAGAGAGGAAGACAAAACCCCCCACATATTTGATAGCACGTTGCTGATGAGGAGAAGACGGAGTCAGCCTGATCAGAGGCTGCCTCATTCAGTTTATGTGTATTCATCCTTGTTTTAAGTTATGTTCTAAGGACACCCTGCAGTAAGTGAGGAAAGAGATGAACGGTCTTCAAGACAATCTGTTCTCTTTACGTACCTAACCTAAATTAGGATAGAGTCACATGAAAAGAAGCCGCCTTAATGTGCTGCAGAAGAAGGAAAAGTATTTGGAACGCTTCCAACTTCTTTACGATTTGTGATATTACAGTACAAAATATTTTGTATGGCACTAACCCCTAAACTGAAGGTGTGGTTTTCCAAAAATTAGACTTAGTCTCACCTCCTACTCACCCTCTCAAACAAACGGAAGGCAAGGATTCACCTTACATTAACACATTCAGTTAGCCTGATAGGAAGAAAAGAGTATGCGGGCATGGAACAACGTACCGTCACCTTGTATTCTGAATTGGAAGAGGATGCATATTGCTGTTTTTTTTGACTCAACTGCATCCCAGAATTGCAATGTTTGTGTCATTGTGTCTGTTAAGAATGAGAAATCTTGAACTTTGTTGAATGTACACAAGCTTTTCAGCTAGAATGTATATAATAGTTGCTTTACTTTTGCTCAACATCTTACAGAGTTTAATACAGTGTTATTTACATTACATGACAATTAGGTTGGGAAGAGGCTAGTTCCATTTGCATGGTAATGAAGCATTCTTCCAAAACCTGTCAAAAACAACTGAAGAAGCTAATGAAGTGTTATGTGAACCACTTGCTTCACTTTCTCTTAGATTAAATGCCTTCAAAGGCATGAGGATACCCTTTTTATTAAATGCAAATCAGAGCTGAAGCAAAGACTAACAGGACAAAAATTCAGCAGTTAATTAAAAAATAATACAAGAAAAAGCTTCTATCCTATCAATCATCAAGTAAAACAGTCTAAAAGCTCCCTCAGCAAAGACTGTAAAAAACCTCAAGAATTTTTCGGCAAGTTCTTATGGAACTGGTAAATGTTGCATTTTTAGAGCAAAGAAAACAGATTATCAAGGAGAGAAAGGACATGCTCATTCAAGTATTTGTATAGTGATAGACTCTTAAAATTTAGTTAAACTGGAATTTGAATAACACTGAAAAGCATGTAAGTTTTAGGCAGATAGTATTTTCCTATTTTGTAAATGCTTGAGCCATGGCAGATAGAGAGCAATTCTTCAAGTCAAATATACCAGGCCATAATTTCTATTCTGCGCCAATTACAGTTGTAGAATGATATACAGAAACAGAATCACAAGCATTTACCACTTCAGAACTGATTGATTTGAATGATTTTATTTGGCGAGTACTGTATTTCATTATTTTCTTTTAAAAACAACTTTATTGTAACCATTAAAGTGGAACTCACTGCTTCATATTGCATATATGTTGGCTCATATTTGTGGAGTAGCTTATGTTTATGAAGACAGTAAGTGATTTCAGTTAGAGCTTTTTTAAAAATTTCTTATAGCTACCTGATACTGGTGAAAATCCGACTCCTTATCCTATAATCTTATGATGCGTGTTAAAGTAACTACTGAAGAAGAAGCATGGCAGAAGAACAAAGTCTTGAGAACAGAGACTGAGCAATGAGCATTTTACCTGGTAATGGGAAAGAACATACTGAAGCTACTTCAGCTCATATGTACAATCAATCCTCACTGCATCCTTTTATAGCAAATGAAAGAGCCAGAAAGCAACAGCTTCCCGTAATTAGTCTGTATTCTACATGTGCTCTGTCTAAAGCCACATCCACTCAGGCATCTTATACCTTGCCTTACAACGGGCTCTTACAACTCGGACTTTATTTTCTTATTTGAGTTTGAAATTGTTCTTGATAGCATCATTACAAATCTATCAGGCAACACATGCTTTTGCTGATTTTCTTCCCCATAGAGAAGGCTATATTCAGCAGGTCAGTTCTCATCATTGGTCAGACTGCATTCCATTCTCCCGTAACTTTCTAGTCAGCATTATTTGCTTAGCCCCAGATGGTCACTGCTGCAACAGAGTTTTAGGCTACTCCAATGTTAAAGAAAATGTGTGCAGAAACTGATGAAGCCAAGTGTCTTTCGTGGATGACAAATTCTGGCAGATTCCCAGCATCTCTGTTGATCTCTAGAATTCAGCAAAGCGAGTTGATATACAGAGGTAGTACGATCTGATACAGACCAATACCCTCCACACAGACACAGGAGAACCAAAAAAGGAAGGGAGCGGTCTTCCTACAATGAAGAATACTAACTTATAAAAATGAAAATGTACGTTTAAAAAGGTTGCTTAACTCATTCAGCCTCTTGCTATACTTGATCTCACTTTGGCAAACATACCAGCACCTAATTTACACCAAAACTAGCCATCAAAATGAACAGACAGCTTATATTCAGAAAGTTCCAGTGTAGCTCACCATCGTTAAGTTTCTTATTTCAGAATTACCGCTGTGGAATCATTACTAATATGGCACTTCCTTGTGATTCCTTCTAAAATGTAATCACAGTTTTGCAATAAAGTGACAGGACAATGTATTAACTAGGACATCTGATGAATTATAAAGCGTCTGAGCACAAGCAAGCTTCGCGTGATCTTTACTAAATGTCAACATCAAACGCTTCATCTCCAAAGTAAGTAAAAACTAAAACATGCCTTGTGTCTTTCTATTATGGTAACAGTGAAGAATTTCACTGCTAAATTCAAGGTAGTTGACCACACAGTATTATAAACATGGTCCTTTTGCAGACCAATAGGAAAAACTATGGAGTACCCTATTCACCAAAGTCAGAATCATTAAGTATACACAAAAGCTGAAATTCCTTTTCCACAGCTTAATGATACAAGATCTAAAAAGGAAATCAGAAACAAAAGCAGGTAAGACCACTTAACATGGCATTGTTGGTGGAAGCGCATTTTATGTCTCTAGGTATAAGCAAACACAAACAAACAAAAAAGAGTACTGAGAATAATGTGACATGAGGGGGTTTTATCAGCCCTGGTAATGAAATAAAAATGCATTTCAGGGAAAAAAAACATCCACGTATGGAACTCCTAACTCACTTTCATTCCAACATTTCACGTGTAGTCTAAAGATTAAACACTATTTGGATTTCTACACTCTTACCAATTTTTAATTCATTAGCCAGACTTTCTTTAGTAAGATTCAGTAGTTCCTTGCCATCAATGTTATTCATTTTGAAAAGCCCAACAAAGTCTGCTAAGTCTTGTGCACAAAGCCAGGCTGAAACATCGTCCTCTGACCAGTCCTCAACAGCCACCCGAGATTCATTTTCTACAGTACTTCCTTTGGAAAGGGAAGATAAAAGACAGTTAAAACCAAAACAAACACACACCATCCCTCAGCCCCCACAAAACTAACAATGAAGAAACCCCAGTTTAAGAACAATGGCAAGAATTTCTCAGTACTATACATTCCCCAACACCTAATGAAAGAAATGCTCATTTGACATGACTTCAGTAGGGGGCAATAACTTGGGTTTGTCTTTTACTTATCGATTTTCAAAGCTTAGAGGAATTTATTCCCTCAGATGCCTACACTTCTGTCAAATATGAACTGAACTAAAAACCAGAAAAGCGTCAGCAGACACTGAAACCAAGTTTCACACCTCTGTAGAAAAGCAAACCGAAGTCCAGACTTACTCTTGTGCTTTGAGCAAAGATCTATATACCTTTGTTTCACATACTTTAGGTGCTGATACATTTTGTAACATTAATTATCCTGGTTTTTTTACCTATACCAACTGGTAAGCTGTATTTCGTGTTGACAATTGTGCTTGCAATTAGCGTATTTTCTGTCTACCTTATCGCCAATGATACCTGTCCAAAAAGTCTTTCAGCGCTCTGGGAATCATATTCATCTCTTAAATGCTGTCCAGAGAGTAAGAAATTAATGGCGAGTATCAGAAAAGAAGATATAGCAGATTAATAACATATTTTTTCTTAATAATATATTTTTTCTTTAAAAAACAAAAAGAGAACACCTCTGTAGGACATTAATAAGATCAATTCAGAAAAAAAGATAAATAACATGCACATAATCCTGAGGATACAAACTAACTGCATGTAAGAAAAAGCACGTTTTTTGCATCTTCAGAAAGTGTTCCACAATATTGTGCTTTAAATTTAAAGAACAGATTACAATTACTTCACACACTAACCTGCACAGGATTGCTTAAGCTCAAAGTGCCATATGTTCACAGTTTTATCCATCGAACCTGTGGCAAGTAAGGGCCTATATGGTGCAAAAGCACAAGTTGTAACATATCTACAAATAAAAATAAATGTGTGAAAATTCACAAGAAAAGGATTTAATTTCATTTCTTTCTTAGCAGTAAAACAGAATACTCGTGCTGAATTCTCACCTGGTATGCCGAGACAAAGTATGAAGGGTAGTGCCAGTACTCTGTAAAAGAATATTTGTGCTTTTAAAACTTCAAAGAATAAAAAGAATCTTCTTTCGCTTGTATACTTTCTCTCAAAATAAGGAATAATATTGCTTCTTGGAAGACAGCAGAAGTTACCTTCAGACAAGTTCTACAACCTTGCCAGAGCCGGCCAGCAGGCCGTCCCGTTCTCTGGAACGCGGCTCTCCGGCAGTCAGCCAGCACGGAGCTTCGGGCACTGCAGTGCCAGAAGTACCAGCTCAATTAGTTACATCCGCACTGGCTGGCTGCTCGTGTGGATAAAAACAATTCTTCCACAAATCTAGGATTAGAAGTGACCAGAAGTGAAGAGGTAACTGAAATTCAAGTAGACTTCACGCTACAATGCTTCAGGTGGGCCAGTAATTAATCACACTTGTGCTTCTCCTATTTGGCCACTAGATGCTACTAAATACCAGATTCCTGAATTTCCACAGTTTTAACTTATGATTCGAAAGATTTTCCTTCTACTAAGAGATACTATTTCTTTGACAGGTACAGACAGGGTGGAAAGATGAAGAGGAAAGTTAGTCTGAATCACTAATTCATTGGCCAGCACTCCAGTTTCTTGAGCTGTCCATCATGGAGAAGCTTAAAATTGGTTCATCCTTCATCTTCAGCAAAATTAGTATGTTTAACACTACAAAGTATTGAAGGTAAATACCACTTACAGATGAACCACAAAGGATGTAGCAAATGCCTAAACAATATGTTTTAAAGAAAAGACGTTGTATTTAACATAAAAATTTCCTTGAATTCTTTATTATGCTTCTATTTTATGCTTTTAGTGTAATTAACTAAAGAATTTCTATGGTCACCATTCCTGATTTTACATCAAAAGCTACAGTCCTTCTTGCTTTGGAAACTAAGATAAATTTAGGGTAACAAAAAATCCTTCTACTTCAATACAAAGATAACATGTAAGTATGGAATTCATTTAATACTACTAGTCTCTAATAATGATACTCTAGTGTAGAGAAATCAAATAACAAACTCCTCAAAGAAATGTAACTAAAAAGTGAGAAAGACTGATCAATTCTCAAGGGACATTTTTCCTCAACACCCCCCCCCCCCCCCCCGCACAGTAAATATTTTGGGTTTATATAGTTCCTGTTCTTTAGTATTTCTTTACATTGATAAGACACTGCAGAAACAGCAGTGGTATTTAAAGGCAACAATCCAATGAATGATCTTGCACTATGCTATACTTACAGTTTCATATATTATGACACACTTGTCCACAGACCTTTTAAAAAAAACAACAGTGACATTAAAATGATGCAGACAGGGAAAAGGAAACTATTTTAATTAAGGAAGGAAAAAAACCTCTTTCCACAAACAAAATAAGAGCAAACAGATTTCTTAACACCACTTTATGAAAAGCTTAGGTATCTAATTCCCCTCCACCCATGCCCACCTTAAAACACCACCACTGATTAGCTGTACCTCCAGCGTGATACAAAAAACAGTAGTTAAATGTGAAAACTCTGCACTTTCATGAGAATTTCTGACGTAGAAGATTTGCACAGTGCTTACGCAAATGGCCCCCACTCCCACTGCTCCCCACTGTCTGTACGATACCTACTTCATGTCTTGGCAAGCACTATCTGTAAAGCAGATGCACAGAATGCGGCTATCCATGATCTACCCTCAGCGCTTCTGTTTATTTTTGAAACCTTTTCATTTGCAAAGCAAGCTAGAGGACGTAGTGCAATGCAATGCAATACATCAAATATAGTGGTGAAATGCAATCAATACATAAAATATCCCATGAAATACAAACTGCACAGTTATTTACCATGACAGCACGTTTCGTGAAAGACTTTATGGGACAGACATTTCACTTACGACAATGTAAGTGAAAAACAATAATCCATATGTCTAATGGAAAATAAAATAACTCTAGATCACAAACATTCATAATGATCTTCAAATCCTGAAGAAGACTCCCTTAAAAAGAATACAAAGCAAAACGTCAAAGCAAGCTATTGTCTCCTGGGTTTGTATAGTTTTAAGTTTATTTGCTGGCTATTGTTAGTCTTCTCTTTTTCCTTTGCAAGACATGAGTTTTTCCATTTAATTTTAGACTATCTTTGCAAAAAAGACAATTAAAATTTAGGAGTAGAATCATTTTATTTGTTATTTCAAGTTGTCTCTTATCTTAGAAGTGATTAAGCACTTTTCATGAGAAGTGCAGAACAAAAGCATACAGTCATTAATATTCATTAAAACATGAATTATTATCTCTACCTTATTTATAATCTCCTGTTTCAATAGCTTGATCCCTGAGGAAAGCCACTAGCAACCAGCTGCCAGTTTATCTTTCTGCTGCTGATCACCGACAACCATTTGAGCCCGACAGTCCCATCATTTTTCCACACAACTTACTGTCCACTTTTCCGACCTGTATGTCCCCGCTGTGGCTGTAAGACTACGCTGGGAGCCTTGCTAACGCTGAGGTGTAAAACGCACGCTGCTTCCCCTTCCTCCGCCAGCCAGCTGCTCATCACTGAAGGCAGCCAGGGTGGTCAGGCTCAGCCGGCCCCTGCTCGATTCCTCCTGCTTTCCCCAAACACGCTGTGCTTGGAAACGGCTCCCAAGCCCACTGGAAGGATTCGCTCCATAACCTCCCCAGAGGCCGGAGTTACGCTGACCGGCCCGTAGCTCCCTGGATCCTCTGCCTTGCCCCGCTTGGATGCAAGTGCGACATTTGCATCTTTCCACGCATCAGGTATCTTCCCATCACCTCCACCCTGCTGGGTCTTTCAAACATAACAGAGTGACCTTGCAATGACACTGGCAACTCCCTTATCAACCTCTAACAAAGGCTAATAATAATATCGCCCTCTAACTAATGGTTCATGATTAATTTGGGTCTTAGCCATTATTCTGTACAGGGCTGACATCAAAAACACAGGTCTACAGTTATCTCAGTCATGCACATTTATGGAAAAAAGGCTTATGTTGCCGTACTCTGGGTGTGGATCAGTGAAGAAATTTTTAATTTCAACCAAATCTATCAAAGACAAAAATCTCGAGATACTTAACTTTCTAAAAAGCTCCTGAAAGTGTGTGAGTGACAAGGAAATCCTAAATGGTGCGCCAAAGAGATGGTAAGATTGCAATGTAGATTTGTATTTTTAACAGATGCTAGAGTATCCATACGAAAGGCCACATAAATGCCCCAAAACCAGGAAATCACGACTCTCACTACAACACTCAAGAGAAGAGAGCTTGCAACATCCCAGATTTCAAATTCAATCATTGACATGACACAGAACAACTGGAAAGACACTTCAATAGCTCTGGAGGCCACAGAACTGTTCCTTAATTACTGGAACTATATTTTGAAATCTCCAACTCTTTTGAACTTCGTTTTACAATACTGAAGCATGAACCTGGACAGCCATCTGCATGAAATTTAAACAAGTAAAAGACACTGCTTACCCTGAAACTAACATCTGCCCATCATAAGAAAATGCACAAGCCAGAACTGGGGCAGAATGTCCATGCAACGTGCATTTATGTTTTAATTCAACACCTAAAAATACAAAAATTAAATTATTACATATAGGCATATTTGAGAAGGTGTAAGACAAGCTGCTTTTAGAAGCGTAAAGCTGCACCAAAGATCTGACTCTGTGACATTCTGTCTACAAAAAAGGGGATAAAAGATCACAGAGACAACTCAATTTTAACATCTCTGACTTTCTCACTTTGTAGTCTTAGCATTCTGACAGTGTTTTAGATAATTAAATGTGTATCTGTACACACAACATTCATCCTTAACAGACATCTATATAAAAGAGATTACAAAAAAATACCCACTGAGGATGTTTTTGGCCATCTGCCTAGTCTCTACATAGCAGTCAGACATCTACATTGCAGTTTTACCAGAGGCCAGCACTCATAATTTCTCCAGTTCTTGTTCAACAGCCAAGATGTACTGAAAGATGAAAGGAAACCTCTCCCTGGCCTGGTAGATTAAGAGGTTTCAACCTATCAACCTGTTCAAATGCCAGAGTAGAAACATTACTGGTTACCAAAACATTAAAATGCTAATTAAACCCAAATGCTTATCATAACATTAAGTTTGAGGGAACTGGAATAATTTTTTAAAAAATCTTTTACAATTATTGATAAATAGATCACTAAATAAAATGTACAGAGCCCAATGTCACAAAGTGCTGCATGCCTCAGCTGCTCTCCTGCTAAACAATTAAAAGAAAACTTTCAACTTGTGGTTAGTTTGGCTATGAATCCATGACAGCAGTATCAATTTGATCTTAGATGTAAATTGTCACTAAAGACTTAAGACATTGGAGTATGAAAAAAACATCACTATACACACCTAAGAAATCTGTATACAGAATAAGCCAGAGTTTGATCTGATTATCTTGACCACAAGATGCCATCTGGAAGTATCTGAATCCATGTTCACCATCTGATAAATTCAAATATATTAATGGGAATCAGAAGCACTGAAAATAACAGCATATCAGTAAACTACATCATCATTCTTACACTGGAGTTCGGTAAAATTCCTTAATCTCAGTAATATTTTTAAAAAGTGTTAATAAAAATAACTGAGAAGTTCTAAAATGATTTAGAAGTAAAAGATAGGTATCACTATTATATTGCTTCCTGAACAAGCAAATAAAGACCAGAACTGGGCTCATATTTTAAGTTTTCTTGATGGTAAATGTTTGATTCCTCTAACTACTGAGTGCAACAATGTAGTCTTTTAACCTAAATTATACGGTTATATCCATTTCTTCTACAGTGTAGTAGTTCTCAAACATAACCACATACACATGTACAAAATTTGAGAGCATCTGACAGGCTATTTAGATAATTTTAAATGTTCGACTCTTAATTTTTATAAACTAAGTGATGTTTCATGACTGCAGTCCAGCCAACCACTTGAGAAATACTGCATTAAAGACGAAATACAAAAGTAATCGTTTTATAGCTTCCCCCTCTTTATTCAGTGTTTCTGAATGATCATGTTCCATTCTAAATGTGTTGTTTCAGCCCATTATCAATTTTTTTCTTTTATTCTTATGCCCTGTGCCAAATTATTTCTGCTCTTCTACTCCACTGAGCTGGCATACCAGCCTGACACAAGTCACCGTAACAATCCTTCAGTGGCATTACCTCTGCCACTACCAAGTCTTAAAATTCCTCCAAGCATCACTAGGATTAAGGCTGGAACTCAGAAAATTGTAACGGACATTTTAAGGGCTCATCTTCCCAGCTCTGTAGTTACCAGAAATGTCAAAATATTTACTGTCAAGTGTCTTACAAAATAACCCCAGAGATTTTATCTCCATTTTTCCACCACATGAAGCGTATTTTAATTTCATACAGTTATCACAATAAAATCCTAGTACACATAGAGCTGTTTGTTCACAGGAAAAATCAGAGCTACTATAACTGTGGCAAATCTTAGGACTTACCTCAAATCTGTTAAACTTTAAAGGATCAAAGCGCACCATTTTTGCTAGGATTTCACAGTGTAAGATTTGGGTCTTACAGAAAGATGAGTAGCACACATTAGCTATGATGTTGTAAAAACACATGTTTCTTGGTAACTAAGAACATGTTACTTGGAAGCTTGGTCTGGATGAGAATTCTGACACGATGCACAGACTTTGACACTTCTACATGTTATCAACTTGTTAATGGGGTATTAGAGTGTTGTACATGCAGTGCTCTTTGGGAAAACTTGGAGGAGGACTACGCTGTCTTACACTGAGGTTCACTAGAAAAATTTAGCAAGATCTGCCTATTTTCTACTGCTATCACTAGGTAATTTCACTGAAGTTTACTTATTCAGGAGAAGGGCAGCGATGAAACTTTGCATTTGGATGGGAAAGCCTGCACAGCATTACAACTTCTCTAGATCTGACGAGCTTCTATGCAACTGTGCCTGAATCCACTTCAAAGATAGGAGAATCATCTGTAACTAATAGTTTAAAGCACAAAGAAGCAATCAGAAACTGTGGTTCTAATGTTGCCCTGAATTAAGCAAGTAAAGAGAGTCTCAGTCTAAAACCACCTTTAATTGTAGTGGATAAGCACTACTTGTATGGATTTTGAAATGTGTTAAATCTGCCAATAATCCCAGAAGTTTTCACCAATCCTCGGTGATTAAACAGCAACACACAAAAAGGGAAAATATTGACTTTCAGTAACATATCGCTTAAATAAAATTAAGAATGATCGTAAATCAGCTAAAAAAATTCAGAGTGTAGGAAATACTTGTTTTCTTGACTATTTCTCTCTATCTTCGAAGAAGGGCAGAAGGCTGAAGGCTTGGTAACACACTTTTTTAAAGCTAGAAAATAATCTCAACAGGAAATGGAGCGATGAAAATTACACTCCGATCTGTTTCAGCTTCAATGTGTTCCTTTGCCCTGAGATGCAAGTCTTAGCTCACAATTGAGTTTTTTGGGTAGTATTTTCACCAAGAAAGATCTAGAGGTGTTATTCAAAGATTAATCCTCTTTCTATTGCGAGAGATGAATTCAATGCTGTCCCTACACCTTTCAGTAGACACACATTTGACTGATTTGGTATTGCCAGTCACTAATTCTCTGTACTGAAGTATATGCTCACACCCACTTCCCTCAGCTTTCTCCTGCTTCTGTCCTGCTTTTTTCTCCCACTTCTCCTGCTTTCTTCCTGCTCTGTACCACCTTAATTACCTTTGAAAGAGCAGCTCATCTGTACTCTGAAAACAGAAGCCTACACATCTTTACGGAGACTACTTTGTCTCCATAGCAGATCTGGAAAGCACAGAAGTATACCTACAAGGTTGTTAAAGAGAAGCTACAGCATTACTTCCTAAATCTGACAATGAGGCTTCTGCCCAATTTCCAAACCTCCATCAAAAGCAGATGACTACATGATTTTCTAACTCTTTATTAAATACTTTTACTTGACAAAAGTTTATACAAATTAACCGTTCAGCTTTTCAGACTCTTCTAAATATTTCAGAATTCCCAATATTTGGTTGTTTGGCTATGACGCTTCCCTGTACTGCGATTAACTTTTACCAGGATATTTCAAACAAAAGTTCTTCTTGTTTGTGCAAATGTTTCTTCCCGCTATACAAGCTATGTAAGCTTAGACATGCAACCCTTCAGTATTCCACACAATTATACAAAATGTCTCTGTTGCGACATAATTTTACCGGTTTTGGTTGGGAGAGTAGCTCCTGTGGTTCTGTATTTTGGATTTGTGATCAGAAGAGTGTTGGTAACACAGGGATGCGTTAGCCACCGCTGAGCGCTGCTCGCGCGGCCTCGAGGCCAGCTCTGCCCTTCACCCTGCCCCGCCAGCGAGCAGGCTGGGGGTGCACGAGAAGCTGGGAGGGGACCCAGCCGGCACGGGACAGCTGCCCCGACTGCCCAAAGGGTCATCCCACACCGTACGGCATCGCGCTCCGCAACAGAAGCCGGGGAAGATGGGAGGACGTTTGGAGCCATGGCATTTGCCTTCCCAAGCCACTGTTACGCGTGGTGGAGCCCTGCTTTCCTGGAAATGGCTGAACACCTGCCTGCCCATGGGGAGTGGAGAATGGATTACTTACTTTCGCTTTGCTTGCACGTGCTCTATTAAACTGCCTTTATCTCAAGCCACGAGTTTTCACACTTCTACCCTTTGACTTTCTCCCCATCCCGCTGGAAGAGAGTGAGCGAGCGGCTGCATGGGGCTGAGCTGCCCAGCAGGGTTAAACCACAACAATAATTGTAAAAGCCTGTATCCACAAATCCAAAGCTTTCCCTGAGGCAGCTGGAAATTTAAATATGCAATTTTCAGTATACGTGTTTTTGCATATAGAGAAATCTAGGTTCTAATCACTTTAGTTCCACAGAAAACCTTTACAAATGTGAAATGAATGAAAACTGAACATAATATGCAATGCAGCCCTACACTATGCATGCCTTATGTTTTTGATCTCAAAACCCAAATATATAAAAATCAGAATTCATTCTCAAAAGAAAAAAACTGAGTTCTCAACCATCACAACTGTGAAGAAGCACATAATGACAAAATTGAAATGCCACTCATATGGTGAGGTCAGCTAAAACAACTGTAAGACATTTGAACAGCACCACATCTTAGTGGGACGCATGAGATTCTGGGCTCACTGCTCCCACAAATTCCTCCGAGAAAGTCAGGTGCAGGAAAACAGTCTATCTATCCACACCCCACAGCTCAAGCATTCGGCTTACTAGGTTTACAGTTCTCTGCACTGCTTTAATCCAGTCCAGCTGCTTGGGGAAACAAAATATGAAAGAGTAAAGTGGGACTCGTAATCAAGCACTGACGGGCTAACTCCCTTGTTAGCCCCAGGAGACAGGCTTCACTCACAGATGCTGCCCAAACATTTTCCAAAAATTGACAGCATAATTAGCTACTGAAAGCTACCATAAGCATGCTAATCACCTTGTTTGTTAACCTAGTACACTCCTTGTCATCAACCTAACCACAACTTTTACTTAAGAATATTCAGAATATTCTAAAACATCAGCTCTTCCCAATGACATTTGTATCTTGAGCACTGATGGCAAAAAGAATATGAAAACAGGAGTTAGTGAAAAATAAAATAACTCTTTTTCTGTGTTTCTCCCCTGACAAGTCAAGTAACTAACCAGAAATCGGCTGTGAAGAAATATCACAGCAGGTAACGCCAAGATCATGTGCTTTTTCATTATACAGACATCTCATTTTATCATCCCAAATGGTTAAATCGCCACACGATGATCCAGTGACAAAGAAATTTCCATTAGGAGAAAATGCACAGGCCACCAGAGAACCATCTTTTACACTCCCAGATCTGAAAAGCAAAAGTACACGGGATTTGAATTTAGAATACATCACATTGTAAAAAAACAACAGAAGGGAGCGAAACTCACACTAACGGTGGAAAGAGATGCAAAATAAGCATAGCTGCAGGAACCAGGACCTGCTCTTTGGCTGTGGGAGGCAAAATACAAGATGGCACCCCAAGGCAGTAGTTGCAGCTGAGTGATAACATAATTTTCAAACTAAAGACAATCTGCATGGACTTACCATTTGAAAGGCACAATGCACTGTCAGAATTCTATGGCAGGATAAATTTTAGAAATAAAAAATAAATACACAACTATCATAACACAGATTTACATGTACAAAAACATGGGGAAAAAAAGACTCCCACAATTCCTCTGTTCTGTTTTCAAAGACAAAACAGAACACCTACTAACCCATATGATAAGCTGTAGCTGAGTGGAATATTTGGTGATTTACGATACGGGGTTAATTTTGGACTACTCGTATGCAAGAGAACGCAATGTGAAAAAAATGTTTTCTATATTTTAACTAAGTCAGCCAAAGCACTTTGTAAAACTGATCTTAAAAGAAAATTCATAGCAGATATGGAAGTGTGGTCAATCCTTGGGAAGGAAGTGGGGGTCAACCTAACATCCTTTGGGTTATCTGTCAGTAACCTAAACTCAACTGAAAGTGTCTCTTAATAGACACTAGAGCTGGCCCAGCATGCATAGTTGAATCTTGAAATGCAGTAAAACAAAAAATCACAGCTGTAAGCAACAGTCATACAGCAAGAAACGTCAGTCTTATTTACTCTCTCATTATATTTTGTAGAACAAGCCTCTCATTCTCTTTTGCTGATGGAAATTTTATTTACTGCCAGAGGTGTCAAACTTAATGCCATAGAAGACAAGTCAATAAACTTTCCTGAGAGTTTCTCTAATCAGGCCCAAGACCTTCAAAAAAGCATTGACTCCATTAATTCTTTCATTAAGAATACTACCAAACACACTACAGTGCTTCCTGGTTTTATACGTACGATTCTTTTTCCTTAGTGCAGCTTTTAAAACTTTCCTTCTTTCACACAAAAAGCTGCAGCATCTGCTCTGAAAACCTAACAGTAAAATAAGCAGTACTGTACATGTTCAGAGGATGCATTTCAGGCCAGATTATCAGTGTCGTGACTGCTGAACAGGAAATAGAGAACACTTCAAGAAATGCACATAAATTAACTTGCTTTCATGTTGTTCACATCCATCACAGAGATGATTTAAACAGCCATCTTACTTCCCAATTTGGACAGTCAGTTACAACAGCTGAGCTGATACAGAGTAGCTGGATACCTTTGGTGTAATTACCATCTGTACATGTAGTCAAGTGACATAACAGTGTGGTAAAAGGTGTCCTCTTTTTTAGCATCAGCACAATCAACTGTTGCAAAAGAAACAGAGGACCACAGACTGACATTAGGTGGTTAACTAAAATCCTCTGACGTAATTTTTAAGTACCTTGATAATTTCTAAGTAATACCGATTTCAGCTTTAAGAAAACAGGACAGGTGCACTTCTCTATCTGCAATTACAAATAACAATAATAATTTTAAAAATTCATCAGCTGAAAAAATATATACCCATACATCCCCAAATACATGCAATTAAAGTTAAGCTGACTACTGTTGGCATGTTAACACTTTGAAGTGAACTTTTAAAAGTGAAACGAAGGGGACGGGAATTGGAATGCTCAGGTTCTTTCTTGTTTCTTTACAATACTCTACCAAAGTAATTTCTGCTTAAAACAACAACAGTTTCTACATAGTCGTTATACATCCACTGTTCAACTAGGAGGAAATTAAGGATGTAGGTCTAAAACATGTATTACTGCATATATTAATAGCATACACTTGTAAGAAATGACTTTTTAGTATTTGTTTTTTTCCCTGTGAATAACAAGTATTCTGAATAAAAAAAAGAACCTCTTCACTAGTAATACCTCAAAATAGAAAACCCCTTACTCTTCAGAATACTAATGACTGAAATGCCCGATTTTTCTTACAGAAAAAACTAAGAAACAATATGTAATCAATACGTCTATGCTCTGAAAAAAACCCCACCATTTCAGTGTTTCTGTATGCATTACAAACAACAAGGTGGCAAAAATCTATTAGAATTCTGTTTATGGACAGGTTTCCAGATATACATGATATCAGATAACCATAATCAATCATTTTGAAAGATTTTACAGTTCCTATCTAAGTCACTGCTGTGGAAGGCAAAGGTAGGAAGGCCACAAAAGCAGTAGCATGCTTGACAGGGGATTACCAAAACTCAGCAAGTCTGGCTTTCAGAAGTGGCTGCTCCCTCATCCTGAGTGAAATACCTCATCAGTTCCCTCAAATTCTTCTTTCCTAACTTTACAGATGTTGTGTAATTGCTGCTCTAAAACTTATTTATAAGTACAGATTACAACAACTGGCCTGAAGACTTTGCTGAAATACAGAAATGTAGAGGAGGACTTTAAAGATCACCCTAAGGTTCACGCCTTTAACTCTGCAACATCACTAAAAATGCTCATCTGCTTTGTTTCAAATACTTATTGGAAACCCACGTGAAATGTTGACTGTCATACTTAACTCACTCGGCTCCAATAGTCCTTTCTGTTACCATTATCTCTTAAACTCTATGGTTTCAGGATCTGTCAACAGTTTCCAGACTCTTTTGATTGCTGGATTACTATCAAGCTTCTAAGACCTTTCTGAACTCCACATAGCCTTGTAATTAAATACTTAATTAAAAAACACTATGGATAATGCAATATAAGGCACACAGCACAGTCAGGCTCCACTAACTAACTGTACATTACGTATCATAGTTTGTTGACCCACTGTTTAGAAACCAGAAGCACGCAGTACGCAATGCATCCCGATTTCATGTTAAATCAATGAAAACACTTCCATGAAATTGAAAAAACCCCCATGATTTAGATGAAAGGTCACAGTAAAAATCAAAGCTTCTTGAATTTGCATTGTTTAACTGAAAGGAAAAAAAAAAAGAAAAGACAAGACTCAGCACTTCTCCCTCTCTTACAGATAATTTTTTTGGTCTTCTAAATCCTATTCCTGTTTCTTCATGGTATCAATCAGCGGTGTAAGTCTGCAAGTCTTGTACACAGTACAGCATACTACTTAAATTACATTCTTGTCATTGTAAACAAAGTATTTGGCACTCACCTGTACAGTTTCAATGACCGCACGTTCCAAAGAACTACACTCCCATCCGCCGCCCCTGACAGCAGGTATGTGGACTCAGGAGAAAACCGGCAGACTCTAACAGGACTGCCGCTGGGCTGCTCTAGCACTGCCAGCAGCCGGCCATCGCGAGCGTCCCAAACCACGGTAGTGCCATCTGTTGAACACGAAGCTAAAACGTGTCCTGATGGAGAGAAGCAGCAGCAGTGGACAGCATATGTGTGACCTTTTAAAGGTGAGTACGGAAGCTCAGTAAAGTTGTTTAAAGAATAAACGCGAATTGTTTTGTCCAAGGAACAAGTAGCCAAGCACGACGATGAGAAGGCACAGTAGTTGACATCATCACTATGATCTGCTAAAGTGCGAATTAATGTCGCCATTTTACGTACTTTCAACGAAAGTATCTGAAAAAAAGTTTAACAGTTAGACTTATCTCTTCCATTTCATAAATGAAACATACTACCTTAACAAGGCACATTCTACAGGAAAAAAACCCAACAAATTAATTTGCAGAAGCTGATTTTTCACCTAAGCATTGTTTTATCTTCAACTTAAATCAGAGATTAATCACAGTAATGAGGTGAGGGGTTTATGACTTGGTTAGAATTAACATATCTAAACTTTTAATGTCAGCTTGCAATTTTGCAGTACAACACACAAGATTACATAGTAGCTACTTGGTCTCAGAGCAGTGGCAAAACAAGTTATTCTAGTTATTTAATTTATGCTAAGAAGTTCACTGTTCAAATTTGTGATTATTTGCATCTACACTAGACACGGTGTAGTAAATGGGCATGGTAGAAGACAGTCAAAGCATTAACTGGGGTTGCACCAGGAATACAGAATCATAGAATTATAGAACGGTTTGGGTTTAAGGGACCTTTAGAGATCATCTAGTCCAACCCCCCTGCCATGGCCAGGTACCTCTTCCACTAGATCAGATTGCTCAAAGCCCTGTTCAACACTCGAGGGATGGGGCATCCCCAACTTCTCTGTTCCGGTGTCTCACCACCCTCGTAGGAAAGAAGTTCTTCCTCACAGCCAATCTAAACCTACCCTCTTCCAGTTTGAAACTGTTTCCCCTTGTCCTGTCGCTGCAGACCCCGGTAGAAAGTCTCTCTCCATCTTTCTTATGATCCTCCTTTATATATTGAAAGGCCATGGTCAGGCCTCCCTAGGGCCTTCTCTTCTCCAAGGGGACTGAACAACCCCAACTCTCTCAGCCTTTCTTCATAGGAAATGGATTCCAGCCCTCTGATGACTGCTGTGGCCCTCCTCTGGACCTGCTCCAACAGGTCCATGTCTTTCTTGTACTGTGGGCCCCAGAGCTGGACACAGTGCTCCACGTGGGCTCTCATCAGAGCTGAGTAGAGGGGGAGAATCATCTCCCTCAGACCTGCTGGCCATGCTGCTTTTGATGCAGCCCAGAATATGACGGGAATTCTGGGCTGCAAGCACACACGACCAGTTTGTACCTGATTTTTCACTTCACAATATTCCCCAGTCCTTCTCTGCAGGGCTGATCTCAATCCATTCATCCGCCATTCTGTAATGATACCGGGGATTGCCCTGACCCCGTGCAGGACCTTGCACTTGGCCTTTTTGAACTTCATGGGTTGGCCCACTCCTCAAGCCTCTCAAAGTCCCTCTGGATGGCATTCCTTGCCTCAAACGAATTAACCACACCACTCAGCTTGGTGTCATCTGCAGACTTGCTGAGAGTGTACTCAGTGCCACTGCCTATGTCACTGATGAAGACGCTAAATAGTACTGGTTGAAGTAGGGACCCTTGAGGGACACTACTCGTCGCTGGTTTGCACTGGGACTTTGAGCCACTGACTGCAAGTCTCGGGACACGGCCAGCCAGCCAACCACCTATCCTTCTCACAGCCCACCCATCGAGTCCCTGTCTCTCCAATTTAGAGAGAAGGATGTTGTGTGGTGCCATGTTAAAGGCCTTACAGAAGTCTAGGTAGATGACATGAGTAGTTCTCCCCTTGTCCAGTGATGCAGTTACTCCATCGTAGAAGGCCACTACCTTAGTATACCAAGTATTAGTAGTATACCAATTACTAGATTATTATAGCAATAAATTTTTATTAAATATGTTCTAAACAAAAAAAGCCTGGTAGCTTTCCTACTGATCTAGGACCAAAGTTACAAGGCATCTTTGTATTTGCTTTCAAACCATCCTCTAACTGACAGTGTCATGTGTTCCATTTCCAAGCCACCCACATCAACACACTTTTTTGTGAAAGTGTGGAATTAGCAGAAACATGTCTCATCATACCTATAAGCCTGAGCCCAGGAACGAACTAGACTGCTAAATGTCCAGCTGGGAGAAGGCCACATATGTATACTAGGACTGAAATACAAATCACAGAAAATTCCACTTCGTCTTCACTTCCAAAGACTAGCAGCTATGTTGAACTAATGGCTACGGGAAGCAAGCAAGAGCAAAGAATAAAAGTTAACCTGAGGTATGATCTGGGGATGTGAGAGCTACTGATTTGCTGGGAACAAGCCACTGCATCTTCCTTTCTATTACCCTCCCTACTCTTGTGAAATCAAGTTACTATCTGCATGGCCACAGGCCAGGTTGTGCTTTTTCTTCCTGTGCTTTTTCACCTATGGCTAGGTGACTAAGTGAGGGACCCTCGCCAAAGGGAGGAAAATGCAATTTATCTCCTCACACCTGCAATCTCCAAATATTAAAAGGAATCTTTACATCCTCTCTCAGCAATGCTGTGCCTTTGCTTATACAGTAAGCAGTGAAAAAGGGCAGGCTTTGGAGTACTCGGTGCAAGGGGCAGGAGCCGGAGAGCCTCACCGAAGTCAGAGCGGCAGAGGAACAGGGTCTAGGGAACAGGGACGGAGACACAGCTGCTTTACTAGAACTTGAAAATACTGTTATTCTGGTCCTTCCTAGCCTCCCCATCCCTTCTGTTTTTTCTTGGTGGTAATGAGTGAAGGATGAAATAAGCAACATTAATTTTTATGCACAGGGAGAAGCAAGGATCCAGAGAGACATAGACAGCAGCAGAAGAGAGACAGATACAGAAATGGGAATCTAAGCTATTGAACAAGGAGCAGGAGGGAACAGAGCTTCTCAGAGTACTGCAGAAGACTTACAAAGACTAAAAACACTATCACAGAAAACATCAACTGACAGCTGGGAAAAATTTCAGTTAGGTGTGAGCACAGTGCTTTCCTTGTACTGCCAAGAAGCTCTGTCATTTTTATCTGCTGTATTCTTTAACATTTGTGTACTACAGTGCACAGAGGATGAAACCAGGATGAGGCCTCATTGTTTTGAATGAATACAGAAAAAAGACCAGTCTTACATTAACAAACTTAGAAAGTTACCTAACAAAGCAAGTGGAGATAACAAAAATAGGGTAACTGAGCAGAGAATCAAGGTTTGCCTGTTCAAAATGTTTTACAGTAAAATGTAAACATTAGCAAAGTCCTACAGAAGCAAAGATACTGTTCACTCTTTATTTGCCTTAATTAATTATTATTAGACATGTCCTCGACTATCCTTGGCTCTAACAGAAAACAATTAGTACAGTATAGATCAGCTACTCCAAGAGCATACAAAAAATAATCTTACACTTTTATATAAACACTTTCAGCAACTATTAGCTACACATATTCTATGATTTTATCATATTCAGCATTCTTTCTTTTCCCACTTATAACTCCAGAAAAATACGTTTGCATGTCATCATTGACGTCCAAAAAATTAATCAGGAAGCAGTATCAAAAAGATTCCTGGAAATTATTCTAATCTGGAGCTTGCTGAAATATGTTCCAATGAATTATACCTTGCAGATTGTAGATTCAACAGTTGATACAGTCCTTTTAAAAATACAGCATTTAGAGCACTTGTAGTACAATTGAGTAGACAATTGTATATATTCTTTAGAATAAAACCAGATTAAACAATAAACGCATATCTGCAGGTCTAACATAGATGAGCACTAAGATTTGACCATCAGAATCCAAGATAAAATTTTCCACTCCAGGCCTGAGTATCTTACTCAGATTCAAACTTCTGCTACCTTTCACAGTTAGGCAGCAACATCAGTGATGGCAAAACATCTGAGTAACACCAACAACAGGCTTGTGTTGCCAGTCAGCGATTTGACCCGATTTTCATGTAAATCAAACATCATATACAGAGTAACACATTTAAGTCAAAGCCAAAATATGAATATTAAGAGGGTGATCAGAATCTGAACCTCTGCAGAAATTGCATTTGCTGCTACATAAAACAATACAAGAACAGTTGAACTCCATGCACGTTTTCCCAGTACTGCTGGGACCAGTTTAGATCTCAACATCAGACAAACGGTTTATACTGGTGATGTCCAGGAAAGGTACATTCCAACCAGTTCCTCCCCATGCTGCAGATCACAGTCAAGCTTCCTGAGAGTAAGGCAGCACAGAACCAAAAGGAAGTGCCTACAACTCTTAAAAGTTGTTTATGCTGACAAAAGCAGCAATGCTATTTATATTGAGTTAAATAATAGTCTGCTGTTTTGGATAAATTAAGTGCTTCACTCTGAACAATAATTTCACAGCTAAGAGGCAACTACAAAGAGAGGTGGTTTTATATACATATACACGCACATTTGTTTTTACATATAAATGTATATATACACATATGTTCATATATACGTGGCCATATAAATATGTATATGTAAGTGTGTATGTATAAATGTATGCATACATCCACGCGTATATACGTATACAAAATAACCGTTCCCTTCAGGCAGCGCATGGCATGCCATAAGATCAGATACTTAAAGATCAGATCTTTGAATACTCTTTCAGCTTCAGGATTCTCCCAGTTTTACTACTATTCTCCTTAAAACCATTAAACAGATTAAGTAGTGTCAACAATATCTCTTATCTGTAGAAAGAAAATCAACACGCTTCCTTCAACTATGAGAAACTGAAGAGTCAGACCAAGCTTGACATCTGGAAAGGCTAGGCTGAAAAAGACACCTTAATCTCGTTGTTACGAGATTTTCCAGGAGCTCACTGCAGAAAAGCAAACCTAGGAACGAGAGGTTTCGGCCACAAATAGTTTAAACGAGCTGAGGGAGCGAGCACCCGGAGCTTTTCCCTGCAGAGCTCGCGGGCCCTGCAGCAGCAGCAGCGGCGGCGACGTTTCGCGCAGCAGTCGTACCGTACTCCGCGCCACCGCCTCCAGCCACTACCACTTCCTCGCGGCCCGCCAGCCAGCAGCGGCTGCTCGCGGAAAACCCCACAGCGACTCTAGGCATTACTGGCGACCCGCCCCCCCCGCCCCGTTGTCTATCACCGCCTAACGCCCCCGCACCGGCGGCGCAGGCAGGGAAACGGCTCAGGACGGCCGGCATCTCACCCCGAACGCTAATGGCGGCTTTCAGCTGAACGCTCGGGAAGGGCACTGCCTCAGCTGCCCGGAGCGACGCGGAAGGTCCACCGCAGCCCTTCCGCGACGCCAGCGACGGGTCACGCCCGCCTGGCGCTGAGGGGAGCGGCGCGGCGCGGCGGGCCGCAGGGACACCGGCTCGCGGCCCCTCGAACCGCCGCTCTTCCGGCACGGCCGTGCCAGGGCCGCGCCTGGAACGGTGCCCGACCGCCGCCGCCTGCCCCTCACCGCAGCGGGGCACTGCGAGCCCGCCTCCAACCCCCGGCGCCACCGCGCGCCGCCCTCGCAGGACCCTTCTCCGACTCTCCCGCCTCGGAGCGCTCCTGCCGCGCGGCCGCCGCCGCACCAGGCCAGCGTCACTACGCACGCGCAAGTCTCCCCGTCCTTCCCCCCCTCCGTCTTCTCAGCGTGGTGCAGCCCGAGCTGGCTGCCCCTGCTCTGGGCTGCACCACGGGGCGAAGGCCGAAGGGGGAGAAGGCGTTGCTGCGTTAACCGACTCCTCGCTGCCTCCGTCCTCCTCCTCACTGAAGCAACGTCGGCGGGGACGTTGCTTTTACCTGACTGCACCCACGACTCGTCCGAACCCTTTCCACTGCTCAGATTTGGCGGGCCGGGACCGACGTACCGCCCGCACTCACTGTATCAGCTCAGGTGGGTTCTGCCGCTGTGTGCCACACAGGCTGACGGGGGGGGGTCCCGTACCAGCCCGGCCAGAGGCGGGAACGGGGAGAGTGCCTCGGGGCAGACGAGCTCCGGGCTGCTGAAGCGCCAGAAGCGATCGGCTCCGGGCCGTGCCAGGCCCTCGGGTGTGTGGGGGAGCGGGGCTGTAGTTGCCAGGGCTGCAGGATGGCAGGCACAGCCGGTGGAACGAAGATGGTGACCGCCGTTCCCTGGCGCTCCCTGGCCGCCAGCGGCGCGCGGCTGCCCGGGCCGCTGTTGCTGCAACCGGGGACTGGTGAGCGAGCGTGCAAGGCACTGTGTGACGTTACCTGCTTCATTAAAGGGGTTTCAAACAAATACAACTCCCCCAACCCCATCGTCTGTCAGGAAACTTACATCACTGCCCTTTACGCATCCAGATACATACCTGGCAATTCCTGCAAAATAAATGGTTTATCATGACACATTTTTTGAGGAAAACAACGTCACTTTCTTGGAGTCACTCTTTGCCCAGGAAACATGCCCTCTACGTAAAGGGTCTACCTTCTATGTTTGAATCTCCATGACCTTGCAGTCTGTTTTATAGTGTGTGTCATCTGGTTGCACGCTCTTTGATTCACTGGCTGGTGACTGTCCATTAATTATTCTGAATGCTAGGTGATGGCTAGTACCCAGTATGTGCTGCACTGATCTAGCAATTTGTAAGATCATACGTTACCAAATAAAACACTTCATGGCCTCACTAGAACTTTGCATCAATTGAGACTGTCCTTACTGAAGAGAAGGGTAGACAGTTGATTGTGAATACCGCACACTTAAATTGTACGGATTGTGAATACTGCACCAATACACTTAAAAACTGTTCCATAGTATTTTACAGACAGGGAAACTCAAAATTCTTTGCTAAATATGACACTGTGAATCAATACATGCCCAGAAATTTAGCTACTATCAGTTCTAGTAATGACAGTTACTTTGGACAACACAAGCAACAAAAATTTGTGTAATAAAAAGATAACACATTCGTTTTTCTGAATGTACATACCAGCTATAAAAATTCCTGGTTAACTTTTAAGTTCATACTCAAAGTAGTTCGAAAAGTTACCTAATCCAATAGCGTAATTGTGGTGCTCCTGATTCAGTCTTTATCCCTCAATTTGCAGGCACGTTTTGGTAAATCTAAGACATCTAGGAATGATACAAGTTTAATAAACAAAGTCCCCTAGGCCACCCATTCAACATATTATTTAAAATTACTGTTCTTCAGATGTCTGTGCCCATTCACAGTTAACAGAGCACCTCTACCCTTCTAATTGTCATTAGGAAGCTAAAGAAATCATATAAAAAGATTAAAGAAAAAGCCGTAGACCTCTTTTAAAAAAGACATATTTTGTCCAAGACAACTACAACTTCTGATTTTCAGCTGCTTTTATACCATCCAGTTTTTTTTTTTTTCAAAGAGATGCCAAGAGACAAAAAGAGAACACACACTCACAACCAGAACAGTCTTCATCAAGCACTATTAACGGTACTTTAAAAGAAAGAGTTTGAAAGCTTGTCAATAAATTCTCTAAACTAAGACCAGCATACTTCATTCAGAAAGGAAGAGAGGACACTGGAAAACTTTTTCTCTAAGAAAACCGACGGGCGCAAACATCAACAGGAGAGAAAGTTAGCAAAGAAGAAAAGTTAAGCACATTTTTCTAGTGGTTAAATCCCTGCTCTTTTCGATGGAGATACATGATGGCATGTGTATGATTCAAGCTTGTCATTCAAATATAATAATTCCCGAAAATTTAATTTTACTGAAAAAGCGATGAAGACAATGACTGCTAGTGAGCAAAGCAATACATCAGTAATGTCAAGTTAAGAGAGGTGATGCTTGTCTTACTGTCACAGCTACAGTAGCTGTTACTGTCTTAACTTTCCCAGCTGTTCAGCTGAATTAGGATACAAGCTGAAAAAAATGCAACCACGTATATAGTGTAGCTGGTAATGTTGTTCTGACTTTTCAGAAAACTAATGTTGGATCTAGTATGGCAGATAAAGCATTAACCAGTACAGAATCTGAGGAAAAAAACCAGTTGTTTTGCCTCAAAGAAATAGTTTTCCTAGTAATCTAAGCATACTGAGAACACTGGTATAAGCCTATCACCGTATGTTCAAAACACTGACTAATCTTCACATCTCTGGAACATGTCAGCAAACTGAAGTCTTCAGAAAGGTGATGAAAAAGAAAGGTGTGAAGCAGTCAGTGGTGGAGCTAATGTCAGAATGCAAGACTGCCTGACACCCAAATGTGAATTTTTTATTCTAGGTAACACAAATTAATCTAACAGGACTTCAGAAAAGAAAAACAAGATGTTCTGGGGAGGGCAACAGAAACAAAAATTTTATTAAAAACCAGGCACTGACTTTTTTCTCAGCAGAGACAAGAAGTATGATGGCAAGGGAGTATATAAAACAATGCTCTAAGACTCAAACATGGCAGGCCTAGTTTAAAAGCAAAAAACAACACCACACACACACACACACACCCCCCCCCCCCCGAAAAAAAAAAAAACACCACAAAGCATTACTTGGTGAGGGAGCTATAGGTACTGGGGTTCCACAATGTTAATTTGTAATTCCTCTATTTTCCTCAGAGCAAGGATTATGACTCATGCCCTTCTGCAGACCAAAAAAAAGGACAAGACCTTGCATGGACAGTGGTTTCAAGAAACATTGTATGTGGCATATATTTACATTATCATGTGCATTCACACTGTAGCAACGGTGAACAGGACTGGCAGAAACTGGTCAAATACCAGGCAGCCCAATGGTTACACCTAGATGTTATTTACGCTCATTCAAATAGGCAGCTGAACTGCACTCTTGACTGCTTGGCAATTGCTTCATTTTGAACGACCATTAAGAGGCCAGGAGAATTAGAATGTTAAATGCAAGACTCCCAAGATATTATTAAAAAAATTCCTGTATACACAGGATCTGAAGTATTAAAATCGCCAAGAAAGTCTGGTTTGCAAAACAGTCTTTTATTGTATCCGTGCCACACATACTAGTGAAAAATAACACTCCTAAAAAAGGAAAAGAAAAAGAATGCTACCTTTCCACAACATTCCTTTTAAATAAAACTTCAAGTACTCTAACATTAGTACAAAAAAAATTCTGATCTATCTGCCCCAACAGGCCACCACAACACACAGTAGATAAAACACAGTGGTTACAAATGTCTTTTTTTTGTTATTTCTGTGGCAAGGCAAATGGGGGGAAATGTTTCTATGAAAAAATACTGTGTGCGTAGGAAATTGTCACAATTTTATTCCACATGGATACAAATGATTATACTTGAATTTGAGGCCGTGGTGGCTTGAAATTATATAACAAAATAGAAAAATGGAAAACTAATATCCCCTACACCCTGTTTTAAAGGCAGGCACTACCAAGATTAAGGAGACTCCACAGTGTTGGTAGAGGATAATTACTGTACAAGCCATATAGCTATAATTACCTTAAGACTAAAATAAAATGCTACCGTCCTCCTAAGGCATAAACAATAATGTCTGCAAACAATATGTACACATCATACATATTTAAAACAAGACTTACTATAAACAATAATGAACAGTATGTACATGTCTCAATTTTCTTCACTGTCTTGAAATACAATTTAACTACACAAGTGATGCAGCAACATATATATAAATGTACTTGTAACTCTACAGTAAAGTTTAATTTTTAGTGCTTTTACAGCACATCAGTGTAAACAGTTTTACTTGGCTTTGTTTTATATTTTAAAACATTCCTTGTTGTATTTTCAAGATTTAAAGCAATTTTCTAATTCTTCCTTTTCACAGAAAACGAAGATTCTGAATGCTGTATAATCATAAATAATTCATAAAATTAAATACATTCACTAAAAAATAAACTACAAAGTAAAAAAATGAAAAATAGATATTTATTGAAAGGGAAAAGAGAACCATTTCCCCAAGTAGAGCTCTGGTGGTTGAATATTCAGTGCGTTTTGATATATTTTAAATTGCTATTGCACTATAACACCCCTTTCTTTGAAATTCTTTGGGTGTGCTTCCCTGTTCTACCTAAATTAGTTTGTTAAAACACACAAACCAATAACCAAGGGGCCATGGTTGCTGTAGGAGTGAAGCCTTTAGAACTAGTATCACAACTCTGTGATATTTTAAAGGAAAAAAACAGTCATTAGTTATGCATGTGCCTTGCACTTTCATGTAAATACAGTTCACATTGCTGGTCTTATCAGTCCTCATTTAATGAAAAAAACAAGAAGAACAAAAAAAGAGGAAAAAAAGAGTTCTGGTAACTTCAGCTCACTTTGAAAATCTCTGTCCATTTTTTTTCAAAATACTTCCTCATGTTGTGGCCAGCCCTGCCTATGTCAGAATCATCTTCATTAAAGGTTTCACAGTTGTCAAAAACAAGCCTGACATCTAGCGAAAATGCTTCAAGATTAGGGTACCTGAAAGAAGAAAAAGGTGAATGATTTCTGGAACATGGAGAATCAAAGGGGAGAAGCAACTACATGAGAAGGAACTACCTTAACATCAGTGATTTTACAACCAGCCACAGAATATTCAATGTATGTTCTACATGTTATTATACTTTTAGTTTTTTAATTCTAATTTAAATATTAACAAGAAAATGAACATCAGTGGGAGGAAATACCCTCTTGTCATGGTATTTGTTATTTTCCTCAAAAACTCTGTAAGGTAGAATTTCAAGCCGGTACTGGAAAACAAACTCTTTTTATATTAACTTCCCCCTTCCCTTCAACAGCTTTCTAATTAAAATGCTACGGCTATTTGCCATTTATTTATCTATTCTTGGGCTCACGTCCTTTCAAAGTAAGTGTTGACTACAGCTGTATTTACCTAAAAGAGGAGCAATCAGGAACAAAAAAAAAGCTGCCCAGATCAATCACTGCAACGTTGCCTTTGTTATTCTTTTTATTATCCTGAACATACATGGCCCGAGTAGTGTTCCAGTATTCACAGGAGTTATTAAAAAGACAAGACAGTAAAAGTTACAAGACTACTACTACTGATACCAATGAGCATGTGTGGAGCATTTAAATCTCAGATTCAAGGGAGAAAAAGCCCAAAGAGGTTAAGTCATCCTTTGTGGTACCCTAGGAAACTTGCTTTGTGTGGAGCTGATGGATGCTGAAGAGGGTCAATCTTTACGGATGACAAAATTTTCTTTGGTGGTGGGGAGTCCTTAGAGCACAGGGATTAACAAAGAGGGAAGGGGAACAGAGGCATATAGCGTCTTTCTCTTTTCTAAGAAGTTGTGCAGTCTAATTCTAGGACTATAAAATGATTAACCACCATTACTGGAACGTTACCTGGCTTCCCACAACAGGGGTACCAATTCACTCCACAGCTACACCACTATTTACAGGGACTCCATTGGCTTAAAGCCCACACAGATGGTTCTTGCTTACATGAAACAATACTAAGATGTTCTCAGTGAGAACAGATGAGGACAGAAGTTTTTCCTGTTGATTGATTTTGTGCATTTGACCCGGCAGTTTTATTGTTTTTCAGCCGGTTCCACAGGTTCTCCCACCTGACATGCTATTTCACTTAGACATGGCAAAGAAAAAAGTATACAATTAAGAATTTTGACTGTAAACATAATCACAGAGGTGCCAGTGTAGGCAGATCAAAATAGTTAACTAATTTTAAAAAGTGTGCTGTGTTTCAATGTTTAAATATTTTCAAAATGTTAAGTAAAATTTACAATAGGCTTACTTACTGTCCGCTACTTAGCTTGTCTCTAATGGTGGAAAAGTCCATAGGTTTTTTAATAACTTTCTTATAACCAGGAACAAGTTTCAAGTTTACAGGAAGTAAGAAAGGCCAGGCATCTTCATGAGTTTCCAATTCTGAGAGAATCATGCTGAATAAGATAAGGTTTCAAATCAGTATTTTTTAAGCTGTTCATATATTCACAGAGGTTTTTCGCTGTTCCATAAATTCATCATGTACTGCTAACCTATTCACTTCATAAAAGGAAAGCACTTTATTCTGTGCCCTGTGCAAGGCTGAGAACAATGTCAATAAAGACAGACATCTTAACCGAGTATGTAAAATACCATTAAGTTCTTTCCAGGCAACCTATGTACAGTGGAATTCTAGCAATCAATGTTCTAAAAGAAAAACACAGCCCTGCAACTTCAATACTTTGAACCTCAATGTAAACCATTTGCAAGCCAGTAAAACAGGTGCTAATACTGGCTTTCCAAAACGCTGACGAGGCTAAACTATGTCACTTTTCACCGACCAGCAATGCTACAAAAGAAGATGCATTCCTATTACTGTCTCCTCCTCTGTAATGCAAGGCCTTTTTGACATAGTGGATAAACATCTTTGCTACTCGTGAGAAAGCTGTCAGCACCACTATTCTCAGGGTTTTTCCCATTCTTGGAAGGGCATGTAGTGGAAGATTTCACAGACCACATTCTAACATTAGGTACTTTCCTCTTGGGCTTCATTGCCAAATACAGCAGTTGCTCCCAAGCACGCACACATTTATAAATCCTTTATATATACATGCAAATTACCACAACCTATATGGGATACAGGACAAAGAATAGGGTTCTTATTCCTCAGAACACAGATAAAAAGAATCACGCACTGCTTGTTTCAACAATACTTACCCAAGTTTAAAATTTGTCACTTTACCTGCATATAGCCAGGTCCTTGGAGTCATCTCTTTTAGGTTTCTTAAGAGTAGTGAAATTTTCTTGCTTTAATTGGCTTACAGAAACATTTTCATCCATTTTTCTTTTTCTAGGGTCTGTTTTTCCTCTTTTTAAGGAGGTGCTTGTAGTTGCAGAGTCTTCATCCTCTGTATCTCCTGCTAATTTCCGGCTTCTCTTTTGTTCGTTACTTTTTTTCCCTTTGATTTGAAGTTTTTTTATTTTTAGAGTTTGACCACTTGCCTAAAATAGAGAGAACCGAAATAAGCAATAACCAAGAAATTACAAAAACCTCTGTTGTTATTAATAGACAGCAATGAAGATCAAACAGAAGAACCAAAACAACTGAAATACGTAACATCAGAGATTATTCACTTTTTGCTCTTCTCTAATGGCAAGTAAGGCTGTAGAAATTCCTGTTGCTAGCGATTTAGGTTCTCAACTTGTGACAAAATAAAAGCACCTGACCTTCAGTCGCCTGAAACAGCACCTCCTAAGAAAGCAGGCTGGCATAGTTTTAGACGAGTATTTGTCTATTCCTAAAAGACTGATATAAAACCAGCTGGAATAGCATACTCTTTGCAAGGAACCTTATTATTTGCAAGACATGGGAAACTGGAAAGGAGTTTTTAAAAAGTCAGGGACGGGATCAACTGATTTAAAGATTAAAAGCTAGATATAAAAGATATAAATAGCTTGGCTACAAGTCAACTACAGGAGAACATAAAAGGAGCATGACAATACAAGAATGCTACAAACAAAGGAATGCTATTTAGTACAGAACTATTTATAGACAGTAAAAGGAAACTAAGGGGTACATTTAAGATAAAATAGTAAGTTATTATGGGTATTGACAGCATCATATTGCGGCACAATATTTGAAATCATCATTCTGATCATTGCAGAATGTGAAGTCAAGTACACGGTGCCATTGAAAAGACTCACTGACAGTCAAAGAATGAAAGACAGAGAACAATTTTCATGAAGAAAGAGAGCCAGCATCAAAAGTACTATACTCTGCCTGTGTTACTAAGACTACTTTTGATAGTTTGAACAATTTTTAAACTGTAACATTTATTTTTTATATTCTATCAAAATACTATTTGGTTTTAAAGTTGTCTAAACCTGTATTTTTATAATGTACTTTTTACAGAGTTAAGAATATGCCAATTTCATTACCTACTAGAAACCATTACTACACAACTCCCTTATTTCACGTCATAAATAACTTTCTTGAGTATTCGGCACTGATTGTAACTAGCATGGTGAAAAATGCAGTCAGTTTGTCCAAATCAGATGATGAATGAACGCATGAATGTGGAAACATGTACGTTGTGTATAGAATTCCTTTTGCTTAACAGAGAACCCTAGAAAGATTTGTAATTAATTGTACTGTCTTAACACTGCTCTCTATCATGACTATGCTCTTGGTCCAAGGATAGAAAAACAGTCAAGTATGTCAGTTCAAAGGGCAACTGAAGAGGAATGTTGATTTTTCAGCCATTTTATTAAAAACGCAATGTGAGGCAATGAGAACAGATCAGCTGTCATCACCTAAGGACTGACTTTGAGATGTTCTGTGAATACTAATTCCAAGTAGCTGGGAATGGCAGATGTTGATGTTTTTCTTGCTTTAGACGAGAAAAAAAATTTGAAGTTGAGTTAAATTAGGATGGCCTGGTTATACCTAGTCTTCAACAAAACTGTTTCTATGTTTTACAGAATTTTTAATCAATATTCAACATGTTTTAAAGTTCTGATGGAATTTCACCTTAAATTTCTGGCACCTTTGAATTTCCACCTTTCAGCCAAATTTGGGACAGAAGGTGGGGGGGGGGGGGGGGGGGAAGAGAAAGAGAGAGAGAAAAAATTCTGTTATAATAAACCCAGTAGTTATAGGGGGCGAGGGGGTGGAATATCAAGAGAAGTGATGGGATAAGTTATAGCATGATAGGGTAATCTCTGTCTTTATAAGAAGGTAAGTGTAACATTACCATGACACTAACAGGAACATTACAGCATGAGTTAACCCCTTATAAACTACTACACAATCAATTCTCAACAGTAACCTCCTTTTCTTACTTCTGTTGCACATAATGGTTTGAAACACAATCTGTCTTCCTTATTACTTTCTGAAAGATGCACAGTAAAGAGGATCACATTGACAATACCCGGAGAAAATACAGAATTAAGTATTTACTGTGAAGCTACTTCGTCAGTTACAGTATTCACAGGTAATGGCAGAAAACATAACTAACAAGTCTAGCAAAAAATGCATTTAATTTCAGGATTAGGTAGGGATGGGAAAATTGTGGGCTTTTAAACAATACTAGCTGCTAATTCAGTCATTTGAATAGAACTATCCTAAAGTTCTATTTAGACTGTAATTCTTGAAAGGGGAAAAAAACACCCCACACCTCACGCAGTAAACATACATAGCGTCTCTCTCAAATGTACTATGTATCAAAAACCTAAAACTAAAGTATGCTGTACACAAATTACAAAAATTATTTACTAAGTACTTTCTCCAATTTTTCTTTTCAAACAGAATCTAAGACATTGGTCTGTCAACACTTAACAACGAAGCTTAAAAGACAAATACTGAAAAAATGCTAAAAGAGAAATAAAAAACTATGGTATTAAATCAGCAAGAAAATTCTGTACCTACTTACATTAAAAAAGTTTGAAAGAAATTAAAATGTAGCCTTTACTGCCACTAAAATCCAAGTTAAATAAAACTATTAATCTCATTATTTAATGGCAGCCCAACATAAAACATACAGACCATTATTTTCATTGAAAAAAGCACTACTAGGCCTGTAACTCTACCACCACCGAAAGGTGACCGTAAGTCACTTCACCTTTACGGTTAGTATTACCTTTGCTATGCAGGCAGGACAAAACCAATCACCGTCTGGTATGGTAGTGATCTTGGGTCTGTGGCAGTAGGTATGACAGCCTTTATCGCAGCCATCACAAAGGAGCAGCAGTTCCTCATTATCTCCCTTTCGACAAATTTGGCAGTACTGTAATACATGAAAAATGGCTTTAATTCAATTTTTAGAGTTTTGAAACACAGGAATGGTACCTAAATTACTTTTTTCCTCCAAACACACAAATTCCTTCTCAAAATAGTTCTCCTTTCATTTTACCACAATCAGAGTCTACCAATGATCACATTTGTAGAAGAATATATGCAGTATGTGAGAAATTAACCTAAAGACTACACTTGGGAACACATTTCAAAAGCAATTCATGGTAAGATAGGTGTCCTACAGCACACAAAACTATAAATACTTTTTGTATTTCATTAACGTCCACGAGAAGTAAAGGTATCTTATACCCATCAAAATCACTTGGTCCACACATACCGTCTCAGGAATTTTCTCTTCATTAATGCCCATGCTGTGTATCTAAGTTGCTATTTCATAAAAATAATTTATATTTTACGACAGTATTTTCAGTATTACAGATAATAATCAGTAAGGATCTTATCCAAAGGCCACCATGAACATATTCAGTAAGGCAAAACAAATAATCTTAGCACCTCCTAGAATTCACATTAACTTAAAAATAGCTAATGCATTGTCAGTTTTCTTACACACGTTGTGTGATTTTGATACTCTTCTATATCTGGACTTCTTTTTCAGGAACTTAAAGATCTCCACATGTTTTCACCACATACATACATTTACTGTATAGTTAAATGCATAGAACGTTTCAATCAAATTGAAAATGATACTATAATTTCTTTCTGGATGAGAAGTTACTACACCTTGAAACAGTCAAATGCCTTTTCAGGTGCTCCTACTAAATTCATAAACTTTTTGCTTTGAAGCTACAGCCTTAAACTTACAGCAATATAAACCCAAAGGTACAGCCTTACACTATAGTTTTTATTTAAATCATGCTTTAATTGCCCAGATGTAATGATAATCTGTATAGGACTGGCAGAACTTAAAAAAAATAGGGAAAAGACGACTAATGGAAGAATCACTTTTGCCACCCACTCTATAGCACTGGCCACACTTAATCACATCATAAGCACTACTGCTGTAGTAATGGTTTTGTTTTCAGAAATTTAAGTTTCAAAGGTCCATGCAAATTTTGGCACGTGCATTTTGTGTGCCTTCTTTGTATGTGCAGTTAACACAGCTCTACTTGTTAAGCGTACAAGGAAACAGGTATTTCAGCCTGTTTGCTCACGCACTTGCCCAATTTGTATTTTCAGTTGTGAGAAGTGTGCATGCAAAGAAGTCACACATTTGGAGCATCTCAACTTTCTGAAAAACTAAGTCCTTAATGGGGATATGTGGTGTTGAACCTCCATAAAGCTTGTATCACAGATGAGATCAGAAATATTGCATCAGATAGAGTATCCATCAGATGGAGCCAGAAATTACTTTTTTCTAATGTTAACAACAAAGAGTAATTACCATCTTAAATAAAGCAACCAGTTACAGGAGCTTTTTATCTTAGAAAGTTGAGGATGATGCATTTGGCAAGAAAGGGACAATCTTTTCATTAGGCTTATATTTATCTGTGCACAATGTGCAGTTTAACTATATTAAGTTTTACATGCAGTAATAAGAAATGCACTATTAATGATGGTACCTTAAAATGACTGAAGTGAGAAAACAGGATATAGCAAAAATAGTTTAGTTACAGCACTTTTGTTTTAAAATTAAAAACACTTACAACTTTCATAATAGATTTTTCCCACGCTATTGATTTCTGTAACTGCTGAAGGCACAGAGATATCTGCGCAGCACTGCGCGCTTCTGACAATGCCCTTCTCCATACCCTTAGCCCTGGAGCAATATCCTCTTCAGTTCTGCAATGAAATACAGAGAAATTAAGTAGGTCGCATCCGTGTTTGCATAAGTTTAAACGTGGAACAATCATTATTCACATTGAAAGCCAAGCAATGACAAAACGTACACAGCCAATAAGTATAAGGTTTAAGCAACTAAATTTCATGTAGTGCACAGACTGTGGCTACGTGCCTCAAAGCTTAGTCACAACCAGTTAAATATAAGATAACTTTGCAAGATTATCAACAAACGTAACAAAAAAATCTTTACAAAGCATCATGCAGAATAACATGATCCATGTGGATCACAGACATACAAGAAAGTACATAGATAACAGGCAATAAGAAAATAGGCTCCAATTAGCAAAGAAGCACAATAATTTTTCAAGTTAATCTCAATAACCTACCCGTCACCATCACCACTAATGGATGGTGCAGGAGCAGGGACAGTAACTGTGCCCACATTATCCAGTTTGATCTGAATGGTGGTACTTAAGGGGCTCTTCAGATACCTTCGCTCTATGTTCCGCTCCAAGTCAGCAAGCCTGGTTACAGCTATATCTAGAGGGTTGTCACTCTTCCGCTCTAGAGAGCTGGTATTGCCTTCTCCGCCTCCAGCACAATCTCCATCGTGCTTCTTGTGCAATCTAGTAATTGACTTATGTTCACGATATACCAAGTCGTCTCTCTCTGACGCAGGTTCAGGACACAGCCAACCCTATGTTAATAGAAAGGTTTGTGCATTTATTGGTTGCTGTTAACTTAGTGTGTAAACAGAGGAACTGTTTTATGGAATCAAACTAAGTAACCGAAGTGCTGTTTCCAGTAGATCTTGGTTACTTGTAATCCATCTGTAGAGACCGTTTCCAAAATATCCAGAGAACTAAATAATTAATCAAAAAACACAAGCATTACCAGACTTTTTGAAGGGACCTTTCTGCAACAGTCTTCATTCTTATCTCCTTTTGAAGTATCCTGTTCTACTGGTCAAAACATCAGAATAGGTCTGTCTGTCCAACGGCTCACGAGACAGTATCAGTTGGTCACACAGAAATAACATCCACCCCCAGAACAAACTAGATCCCAAATACTACAGCTGTACTATAGCCAAACATATGCAATTTGATATCCTTACACCCACCTGGGAAAAACTGCAAATTGTAATGACAGCCAGTGAATTCTTAAATCTTTCACACTCACAACCGTCACGCGTTCTCCACGACTCTACAATACTCAAGCAAAGTATGTACTTGCAGGCTTTTCGGAAAGCATTAACAGCAACAATCACCCTAGCCAGGCAGAACCATGGCAAAAACCCACTATAATTAGGCAGTCTATACGCAATAAAACCTTTGCATTCGTAGAAGGTTAATAAAATGTGCAGGGAACTGCACACTGTACAGCACTCTCCAGGAACTGCCATTCTGAGCGTCTTCAGCTGAAGATTTAACTGCAATAAAGTATTTCAAACACAAACATCCATGACACTGCTGCAGTGGATTTGTTTTATTTGCAGACAATTAGAGATCTATAAGGCGGCACTTACCAACAGCAAAAGGAGTGCTACTATCTACTTTAAATTCTTACCAGTTATTTTAAAGAGACATTTTACTAAAAGTTAGTTTTACCTTAACTTGTAAACTAGCTGATGCAACTCTCCTCTCTAGATCTTCCACCTGCTGAAGAATAGCAAGATCCACCTCCATTGCTTGTTCTTCTACTGACCAGTTTTCCACAACATCTTGAGTTACTTGGTTATCTTCATTTTCATTGATATCAATAATTGCAACTGTATTTGAGAATCACATTTTCATTATTTTAATGAGTATTATAACTTCTCTGACTAAAGTCAAGCTGATTTACCTGTCACTCCAGTCATATACTGAAGAACTGTTGTAAAAGGGTGCTACTCTTAAGATACCCAGTATGGACAACAACTTCTGTAGGTTTTCAAACTTGCAATTTAAAGGCAAGACGGGGAAGGAGAGCTAGAGCGTCACAGAGATGGAAAGAGCTTAAAAAGGTTACCAACACTTGCGCCACTAGGGCAATTTATATTAAATAGGATTTCTCCAATCCTATAAGCTTCCAAAACAAGGATGGTGAACAGGCAACTACAGACAATAATATCTTTACTGTTTTTCTCCAGCCGCTACTCTAACTCTGTATCTAAGCACATCTCAAAGAGCTCTCAGCCAGTCGTCTCATGCCCCAACACCATGCGTAACATAAATAACAATTACATACCATCCTTATTTTTGAGGCAGGCCAGAGTGATATAATCCATGTGTTTCTGTATTTGCTTTTGTAAGGCCTTTTCTCTTATTCCCCTGAGATGCAGCACTTTAAGCAAAGATTTTAGGTCCTCTGGATCAGTAATCCTCCACCACCCATACTGCATTTCTAAATCAAGACAAGCATATAAACACTTTGCAGGCATTTTTTATGTGATCACATACAATCAGATGAGAGAAATCATCTAGCCAAATTCAATAGACAAATTATGAAAAAGAAATGAATTGTAACATCATAGTGGCATTGTAGAAATTATCCCTCACATAGTTCCATCTTATTGGTGTATTATACTTACCTTCTGGTATCGGTTTTGGGTTAGGATAATCTACTGGCTTGGCTACGTCAACTGCTGTAGAAGGGGCAGAAGCTATTTTTTCAGTCTGTAGTGCTGGTGATTCACTTTTAGTGGCAGGAACACTAGATGCCAAGAATGAGTTACCATTCACTTCTGATAATCCCAACCCTGATCCAAGAGCAGGTAAAGGAGATGAAAACGGAACACTTGAAGTAAGAACTCCTGTAGGCCATCCACAAAACTGTAGTCCCATTATAGGTAGTCCAGTCTTCATCTGCTACACAAAATATATTGTTAACACAATCACAACTACCATTATTAATTGTTACCGAGAAACCTGAATTATGGTTAGGATGCTATTTGTCAAACAATATTCAAACATAAAGGAGGCCTTTACTCAGTACTTTGATAAGTTTAAGAAAAACTAATGTAACACTAACATGTAATACTCCTTACTAGGGCCCTGTCAATGCTTAAAAAAATAACAGCTTTTAAAGGGAGGGTGTGGTGAGTCATATTTCTGAAAACCATTTATTTATTTGCTTTTCATTTAATACCAGCGGCCAAGACTCTAAAAGCCAAAATAAATTACTGAAATACACATACAAAAAATCATACATTGGCTTACCTGATTTTACCTATCTTAATCTTTTTTATCAAAAAACTTCTAGTATTATAAAACATGTGTAACATGGAATTAGTTATTAACATTGGGGAAAAAAAAAAAACAACAATTATAATGGTAGCACTTCTGTGAAAAATCTGTCTTAAGAAATTATGCCCAAATAAGCACAGCAAATTCAGACTACTCAAAAATGCATTTATTTACCTGCAGCGGTGACAATGCAAAAGGACTTAATCCCATTGGACTCTGTGCAGAGGTTGAGCCCAGAAGAGGTGATGGAACAGGTGAAGGTGACTTTGATGGTGGATGTGACTGAGGAGTAAGTGAAGCTGTAGTAGCTGGTGTGTCTATATGGGTAACTGACATGTCATCACAGGGTATTCTTGGTAAAAGGCTGAACCACTGTCTGCTCTTTTCAGTAAGAGTCTTTAACAACTGATCATTTGGAATTAGTGGAGAACTGTAAAACTTTCCTGTCCCACTTGCATTAGGACTGAAGAGATTATTAGAATCAGACTTTTCAATGGTGCTTTGTGATACAGCAGGCTGAAGACTGCAGAGAGAATTTTTTGAGTTACTTGGATAAGGTAACATACAGCCATTTGCTGCACTGCCATTAGGTTTTGGGGACATAATGTCAGATTCAGGTGGCATTTTTGCTACCTCTAACAGTTTGCTTAGTTTTGAAAATGACCCAGGCTTTTGTAAAAACAAATTAGTGTTGTCCTTTTCTTTCAGGTCTTCCTTTTGCTCACAGTGAGTTGTATTTAAACAGTGTAATTTTTCTTCCGTCTCAAATTCTTCTTCTTTGATATGCATGCTTTCTACCTTTTTTAACTTCTCTTTTTCTTTTGCAATTTCTTCTAGGCCTAAAAATGGACAAGAAATATAGATGAACTGTTTCAAATCACAGACCAACTAATTTAGACCATTCTTATCATCATAGTTAAACAAAAATTACTTAATTTTTGGTTCACATTCTAGTTTGCAATGTCTTTTTTTTTTTCTTTTTTTTTAATTAAATCACTTTTCACTTTGCAGAAGGAAACCAGCTTGAAGGCACATGCAGACTTAAACCCTGCTAAACACCTAGAGAAATAACAACTTCAACATAGGTAACATAGCTATAGTATGATCCTTAAGATGCATATATGTCTGAATCAGTTTGCCAGTGCAAAGTCTTTGAAAGAGACAAACTCTTGGCAGCTTTCTTTTTGCAAGACTCTTCATGCTTTAATGGAAAAACTCCTCTGTTTGTATCAAGAGAGTACAATGTTTATAGCCTTTAAAGCTTATTTTTGCAAAAGACCCCTTCATTAAACGCACAGACAACTATCGTAGAATAGAATCATAGAATCATTAAGGTTGGAAAAGACCTCTAGGATCAAGTCCAACCATCAACCCAATACCCCCATGCCCACTAAACCATGTCCCAAAGTATTTTTTGAACACTTCCAGAGATGGCGACTCCACCACCTCCCTGGGCAGCCTGTGCCAATGCCTGACCACTCTCTCAGTAAAGAAATTTTTCCCAATATCCAGTCCAGACCTCCCCTGGCACAACTTGAGGCCATTTCCTCTCGTCCTATCATTAGTTAGTTGGGAGAAGAGACCAACATCCACCTCACCACAACCTCCTTTCAGGCAGTTGCAGAGAGCGATGAGGTCTCCCCTCAGCCTCCTCTTCTCCAGACTGAACACCCCCACTTCCCTCAGCCACTCCCCATCAGACTTGTGCTCCAGACCCCTCCCCAGCTCCGTTGCCCTTCTCTGGACACGCTCCAGCACCTCAACGTCCTTCTTGTAGTGAGGGGCCCAACACTGAATACAGGATTCAAGGTGCGGCCTCACCAGTGCCGAGTACAGGGGCACAATCCCTGCCCTGCTCCTGCTGGCCAGACCATTGCTGATACAGGCCAGGACGCTGTTGGCCTTCTTGGCCACCTGGGCACACTGCCGGCTCCTGTTCAGCCAGCTGTTGACCAGCACCCCCAGGTCCTTTTCTACCAGGCAGCTCTCCAGCCGCTCCTCCCCAAGCCTGTAGCGTTGCATGGGGTTGTTGTGACCCAAGTGCAAGACCCGGCACTTGGCCTTGTTGAACCTCACACACTTGGCCTCGGCCCATCGACCCAGCCTGTCCAGATCCCTCTGCAGAGCCCTCCTGCCCTCAAGGAGTCTGAAACTCCCACCCAGCTTGGTGTCATCTGCAAACTTACTAAGGGTGTACTCAGTCCCCTTGTCCAGATCACTGATAAAGACATTGAACAAGACTGGCCCCAAAACTGAGCCCTGGGGAACACCGCTTGTTTTCCTATGAAAAGGAAGGCCAAAATTCCTGTTGTGAAATCAAATAGCCTCAAACATAACATTCAATATTTTACCTCTTTCAATAAAAATCATTAACAGCTTTGACTGTGAAACGATGTCAGCATACTCGGAAGTTTAAAACTCAAGAGCCACCCAACATGATGACTGGGACTCCACACAGCTAAACAGACAGATGCAATCAGACAGCAAAACATCTAATTTGAAGCACAACAAGCAACAGCTGATTGCAAAAGCCAGTTTCTTCAAACACATGAGATGCAGAAGAGATATCTTTTCTGAAAAAGCAAAACATATTTCTGTTGTCTTTCCTCTCTCAGTCTTTCTTAACCATTTCTCTTCTACTCTAATAGTGATGTGTCAGCTTGCACTAAAAGTCTTAAAAAATGTAAAATGTGATGGGAAAGTGTCAGGAAAAGGAGGAAGAGGTAGAAAATCCAACATTCCAACTTCTTACAATTATTTTCATCAGATACTGCAATCACAAATGAACAAAAGTCCTGCTTATGTTTTATGGCCAGAATATCCACAAAAGTTCACATGCTCATTCTGGAAAACCATAATTTCTACAAAGATAATTCATTCAAGAAAATAATATCCTCTCCCATTAAAACTTTAAAGTCCCCAGTTATGGTGTATGTCAATATGTAAACACTTTGAGTATCACCATAAGAACCAAAATAACTACATTGAGAGAGAAGGAGAAGTACTTTTGAACTGGATAAATCATTCAACATTTTATGTCTCACATTTCCATTGTTTAGATAAAGGAATTAGGACTGGATAAACTGTAGAATTAACTGAAACAGGGCAAACTAAGAGCAGAGGGGAAGAAGGAGTATTTGAGAACTTAAGAACATGTCCATTTTGCTATGCAGGGAGATTAAACTTTCATTAAAAAAATATCTTAAAAAATACTGGTTTGCCCTACAGTTCTTGGCTAAAACTTTGCTGTGGGTTTTTTTGTTTGTTTTTACTATCTATCTTAAGACAGGTAGGTATATTTCAATGATTTTCTTTGTGTATAATTGCTGAAGCATTGGGGGATTCATTTGGCTAAAATATAATAAAATAAAATACAGTGAACAAAAGGAATGCAAGTAGTACAGGCAATCTCTCTTCCCACACCTCTCGAGGGGATGGCCTGCAAGACAGGGACTGGAGGAGCAAAGTCCCTCCCACTGTAAGAGAAGATCAGGTTCAAGAGCACCTGAGGAACCTGAACATACACAAGTCCCTGGGACCTGACAAGATGCATCCCAGAGTCCGGAGGGAACTTGTTGTTGCCAAGCCACTCTCCGTGATATTTGAAAAGTCCTGGCAGCCAGGAGAGCTCCCTGGTGACTGGAAAAAGATAAACATTGCACCCATTTTTAAAAAAGGGAGCAAGGAGGACCCTGGGAACTACTGACTTGTCAACCTTGCCTCTGGGCCTGGGCAGATGATGGAGCACATCCTCCTAGAAGCTATGCTAAGGCACATGGAGGACAGGGAGGTGATTCGAGACAGCCAGCATGGCTTCACCAAGGGCAAGTCCTGCCTGGCCAATCTTGTGGCCTTCTGTGATGGAGTGACCGCATCAGTGGACAAGGGGAGGGCTGCCCATGTCATCTGTCTGGCCTTCTGTGAGGCCTCTGACACGGCCCTGAACAACATCCTTCTCTCTAAACTGGGGAGATACGGATTTGATAGGTGGGCTGTTGGGTGGATGAGGAACTGGTTGGATGGTCGCATCCAGAGGGCAGCAGTCAATGGCTCAATCTCCAGATGGAGACTGGTGACGAGTGGTGTCCCTCAGGGGTCTGTACTGGGACCAGTACTCTTTAGTATCTTCATCAATGACACAGTCAGTGGGATCGAGTGCACCGTCAGCAAGTTTGTGGATGACACCAAGCTGAGTGGTGCAGCTGACACACTTCAGGGACGGGATGCCATCCAGAAGGACCTGGACAAGCTCAAGGAAGCGGCCTGTGTGAGACTCATGCAGGGTCCTCCACCTGGGTCAGGGCAACCCCCAGTATCAGTACAGGCTGGAGACAAAGGGATGGAGAGCAGCCCTGCTGAGAAGGGCTTGGGGGTGCTGGTGCATGAAAAGCTGGACATGAGCTATCAATGTACACTCGCAGCCCAGAAAGCCAGCCGTGTCCTGGGCTGCACCCAAAGCCGCGTGGCCAGCAGGGTGAGGGAAGGGATCCTGCCCCTCTGCCCCGCTCTGGGGAGACCCCCCTGCAGTACTGCATCCAGCTCTGGAGCCCTCGGCACAGGAGAGACACGGACCTGCTGGAGCGGGGCCAGAGGAGGCCCCAGCAACGCTCCGAGGGCTGGAACAGCTCTGCTGGGAGGACAGGCTGGGAGAGCTGGGGGGGCTCAGCCTGGAGCAGAGAAGGCTCTGGGGAGACCTTACTGCAGCTGCCAGGGCTTAAAAAGGGCTTAGAAGAAAGATGGGGACAGACTTTTTAGCAGGGCCTGTAGCGATACGACAGGGGGTAATGGTTTTAAACTAAAAGAGGTCAGATTTCGACTACATCTAAGGAAGACATTTTTCACAACAAGGGTGGTGAACCCCCGGCCCAGGTTGCCCAGAGAGGTGGTCGATGCCCCATCCCTGGAAACATCCCAGGTCAGGCTGGACGGGGCTCTGAGCGACCTGATCGAGTTGAAGATGTCCCTGCTCACTGCAGGGCGTTGGACTAGATGGCCTTGAAAGGTCCCTTCCAGCCCAAACCCTTCTATGACTGTATGATACAGCATACAACCGTTTACCTTCTCTATCCAGCTACTCATGTGCAAAACAGTTCCTAACACACAGCATAAAATAATGCAGGACAGGAGACACAGAAAATTACTTTTTATGCTATCCATTCTAGAAAGGTAACTTGAAGATTAAGATTGGGCCCCTCACTACAAGAAGGATGTTGAGGTGCTGGAGCGTGTCCAGAGAAGGGCAACGAAGCTGGGGACGGGTCTGGTGGACAAGTCTTATAAGGAGCGGCTGAGGGAACTGGGGTTGTTCAGTCTGGAGAAGAGGAGGCTGAGGGGAGCCCTCATCGCTCTCTACAACTACCTGAAAGGGGGTTGTGGCGACGAGGGTGTTGGTCTCTTCTCCCAAGTAATCAGCGAGAGGACGAGAGGAAACGGCCTCAAGTTGCGCCAGGGGAGGTTTAGATTGGATATTGGGAAAAATTTCTTCACTGAGAGAGTGGTCAGGCATTGGAACAGGCTGCCCAGGGAGGTGGTGGAGTCGCCATCTCTGGAAGTGTTCAAAAAACGTGTGAATGTGGCGCTTCAGGACATGGTTTGGGGGACATGGTGGCACTGGATTGATGGTTGGACTTTATGATCTTGAAGGTCCTTTCCAACCTAGTGATTCTGTGATTTGATAGATCAAGATTTGATAAATCAAGGAGAAGTTCTATGGCTTATTTTTGGGGCCAAAATAGGGCTCAGATTTCATACCATGCTGTAATGTTACAATTATTTTAATTGAATAGCTGTCTGGAATGATGCAATTCTCATAAGATCATGCAGTTCCGATCTGTATCAGAGATTTTTTTTTTTTTTTTATTTGGGGGATGGGGGGGACGGGGACTGTGAGAGTATTGGGGTTTTGCTTCATCTGTAGCTGAATTAGAAAGGATTCTTCTGTGACCAAAATGAAGACTTATGTTTAAAAATTCTAATACCCACAAAATGGGCAGACTAATAGATGTTTTCTGCATCTATCCCATTTAAAGTGTGTGGAATATTCAATCACAGTTGGTATACAACTGTCACAACCACAAAATTACATTTTAATTTTAGCAAAAATAACTTCAGCACTTGCTGGATTGGAAGAAAGGTTAGTTGGTAAAATACAGAGACTAAATTATATTGTTGATTAGCCAAGATAGTATTTCACTGTGTGAAAGTAAGTTTCATATTTTTTGCAGACATATATCAAATCTTCATCCACAGAACAGTCTGTGTATTTGCACAAAATATAACAACTGATGATTAAAAGATTTTTTTTTTCAGTCGATGGTCATTGCAGTTTTCATATGAAGAGTTCACTGACATAGGGAAACATGAAAAAGTTCAGAAAAAGCCAAAAAATATCCCATGCAGATAAGTATGAAAAGCATAACATACAAAACTATAACAACTGAAAACTTCCAAATTCTTAATCCTCATTTAGAAAGATATTAACTGATACTTCATAACCAGGAAGAGTGTATCAGAGAGCACCATATGAATAGATCTACTGACAATAGCTCGTTTAGCCCCTGGTTGAAGGTGAAGCCTAAAGACACTGCTGCACAAAACTACAGCCTACAGAGAGAGGCAGTATGTCTTGGCATAGTATGCCTCGGTGTGACATTATTCCTTCGTGTTTCTTACCTTCACCACTTTCCATGCCTTCTACAAAAACACCACCACACTGGGGCAGAATCCAGTATCGGCGCCTGTAGCGATCTTGACCGAACATCATTGAACGCAAACAGTGTGAAGCTTCAAATAATTTCTTTCTGTACTGGCTTTGTTGCTGTTTTAAAAAAGGGGAAGCATTATAATTCAGTAGGGGGAAAAAAAATCCATTATAACGAAATAATCTCCTGGCTGCCAGACTGAACAGAAGTTCAAGGGTCACATGAGAGGGCTCTCACAGATTTTGTGTTTGTGTTATGTGATATTCTACTCACAACTGCTGCCTTGGTGATTTGACTTACAGAGCTCCCTTTAAAAAAAAATCAATTCAATCCCTTCCTGGTTCAGCCTCAGTTTATCAGTCTTCCTTTAAAAACACACTTTGTGATGGTAGGTCCTGTCTTTTTAACACTGACTCCCAGAGAACGACAGGATCAAAGATTTCATTGCACAAGAACAGCTGACGCCCTATCGATCACACAGTAATAGCAAACGGTGCACAGAGCGCTGAAGGCAGCTGATACTGCAGTTCCTGATGGGAAACTAATGACATATTTTAACTGGTTCATAAAAGAACAATAATGTCTGAAAATAAACTCTGTATTCTAACACGAACAGTTCTCTGAGGGGGGCCAACAAGACTTTCAGGGCATTTATGCAATTCTTGTTCTGCTAAATTGACACTGCTGGAAGTCAGGTGTAATTCTGGACTGCTAATTTATTGCAGTTTGCAACGTGAGAGAAACTAAGAGACGAAGTCTTAAAATTATGAATTTTCTCATACGATGAATAAAAACATGGGCTATCAGCACTGTTATCTACAGCAGTCTATCTTTCTCATTTACATTTCTCTTCCTATTCCATTGTTTCTTCTTCCAAAATCTGAAGCAAGGACAGATCTCTGTACCGGCTTGGAACACAGCTGCAGAAATTAGCCGACGGTAGGAGGGAAGGAGAACTGCCACAATTTGTATAATGGAAAAGTCATTGCTTCTCATAAACAAAATTTATCATCACTTTCAAAGATCAACAAAGAGAAGTATATCAATTAGGTCTGGATAAAAATTATTTTACTTTTTATTCTGAGATGTGTGACTATATCACCAACAGCTTTCTAACTGTCTTTTGAGTCATATCCACTTAGTGCTGCTAAACTCACAACTCAGGTGTCATGAACAGTAGCATCATATTCATATTTCATGAAACAAAAGCTCATCTTTATTTCAATTTATATTAAGTTGGAGCATGGAAAATGTTAGTTAATGTTCTAACTCATGACATCTAGTGATCAAATTTGTAGTATAACAAAGACAAATGACCTCTCACCTTTGTCAGTTTATCAATCTGCTTCTCTAGTTCTTCAACACTTGCTGTTTGGTCCCCATCATCCTATAATCACCAAATATACTGTCACGCCAAATTTATTTCAGGATAAAATCATACTATATCTAACTAATATTACAGTAAAAAGATGTAACAGAAAATGAGAGGCAAAATCTAAGAGTAAAAAAGTTTAGATCATGTGCTCATTCAATGTATTTGACTAGGAACAACATAACTGGAAAAAGACACAACTTGACTCTTTCCCAACCATCCCAGATGCATACAAAGGAGAAAGCTTGTAGCCAAATGTTCCCTGTAAATATTCTTTTACTGGAAGCAATAATTCAGTTTGTGCATGAACAATTAAGACTACAGAATTTAATCTTTGTTTCTTTGAAGCTTTTTAGATACTCAAATTATTTTCTAAGTGTTTTTCATGCATGACCTAACGGAATCTGTCAAAATCTTATCCATCAGTCTTTGGTCAGTGCACACTTGCATTTTATTTCAATGTCTACAAGAAATTGTAGAGCCACTTTAAATTACAAGTCCGCTATAAAAGTTCCAGTATTAATCTTGCTGATTTTTGAAGAGGAATGCACCCATGGTTAAGCCTATGGTTCCCTTCTATTTGACACAGTTTAAAAATGAGAGTCATTTCTATAAAGAGAGTTTTAATTTTGTTCAAGAAAGTCTTTGGGGATAACAGCAAGTTTCCAAAAGAATACAACCAAAATCCTAGGGCTCCCAATCACCTGCACCGTAAGATACTGGTCTTGCACTTCTTGGCCCTGTGAAAGTGCACCAGAGCGAAGCCTTCTGAAGTACCACATATAGCATGAATGCAATGGAAGTTCTGTTATACAAGGAAATTAATCACTCTACAGGAGTTACAGGACTTTTGCCTATGAAATGCCCAGTGTACCAATATACAAGATTGTGCTAAAGGGAAAAAGACTGAGGCACAAATGTGATTAGATGCCTAAACAGTACTTATTTTTAATTCTGAAGTGTTAATTTGTACGAACTCCATGCTATGCCTCTAAGGTATTCTCTTAAATTCACACTCTTAAATTATAGTACTTGAAATAAATCCAGAATAATAGCACAAACAGCTGTTCCTACCCTAGGAACTAGCTGGGTTTCCAATGAAGAGTGCTTGCAAAAGTTTGAGTTCACATAGCACGTTGCATACATGCATGGTTCAAGTGGCCATATCCGCAGCACCCGTAAAACCTTACTGTGAACTTTTATAACCTTGCATAAATGAATCGGTTCCAGCAAACGGTGCAACACCCAGTGCACTAAAATGTAGCATTCGGTATCACTTGTGTCTCTTATCAGGTTTCATCCTGCAGAGAATTCTAAAGTTCCACAGTGAATCTTACAGGCCTGTGGCACTTCTATTACAAAAATCTTTTGACCATTGTAGATACAATTCAGCTCAACAAGCTAAAAATGTTTCAGTGGTCCTTCCTGTATCTTATCTGATATTAACTAGCAAAATTTATCATCTTGTGATCCAATACAGTTGGGCAGTGATTACCCTAGAAAAGTTATGAAAAAAATACACAGGAAGGTCACAAGCAAGCTTTATAATAAATAATGTTAAATGTAACTTTGCACTTCTTTATTATTTTGTTAACTAATAAATAACCTTTATTCTCCACTAAGAGAAAGCTACAGTTATGCTCATTTGCTAACAGGGCTGCAGTTCTCTGGATCTGGTACAATCTTTCAGAATTTCAGAGAAATTAAGATTAAGTCAAAACGGGGAGGGGGGACACACGACGACGACAGACAAACCCAAAAGGAAAAAAAAAAAAACCAAAACCCACACACAAAAAACCCACCAACAAAACCCCAAACAAACAAACAAGAAACCCCACCACACCCCACCAACCCATACTGTAATAGCTATCAAAAAAAGAAAAAATACTCTGGAAAATAAACTTATTCCCAAAGTTTAAAAATATTGGAGGCAAGTTATTCTTCCTTCCCTTTGTATTACGAAAATTTGGGGAAGCAGTGCCATATTGCAGAGAAACAGAAGGAAAACAAGTTCTAACTTATTAGTGAATTAAGTTTCACTATACTTAAAATCCCCCACCTCATCCTCACAAACTTCTGCCTTCTTTCCTTTTTTATCTTCTTTGTCTTCTTCATCCTCATCATCATCATCTGCCTGATCATCACTGTCGTCATCGTCATCATCATCGTAATCACTGTCCCCGCCCTTTCGTCTGCGCTTGCGGCCTGGTGTTGGTGTTTCCAAAGAGTGCTGCTCCTCTCCTATGTCACCACCTCCCGTGGCATCTCTTTTGCCAGTTTTCTTGGCATGAATGATTCTAAGCCTTGAAACACATGACAAGGGGTGAAATTATGGAGTATGTCTGTAGCAGAAACATACCTTTCTTCCTATGTGATTGAAAGTAAATAACTGAATTTTAGATCCCAGTTAGCTCTTCTGTTCCAATATGATATTGCAGTTTCTCAATATTTATTGCCATTAGTCAACAAGAAAAATTCAGGTTATAAAACCCCTTAAGCCACTTATTCAGTTCTGAATAGAGTTTCTATTTCTCTCAGGTGAGTTTTACTGCGTAACTGTTTAGAAGAAATGAAACACAAGAGGGATTTTGAAAAGTCAGGAAAGACAATTAGAAGAAAGAACCATTTCAACTTCTTTATCTTTTGTTTTATGCATTTAAGAATACGATCACAGAATACCGGGGGGGGGGGGGGGGGGGGGGGGGGGGAGGCAAGACAGAAATCCTCAGTTGGAAGTATGAAATTATTTACATTTGCATGGCAACAGCAAGGTTGGATTAAAACATTATTTTTTTCATTTCAGATTTTAATACATTTTTAATTTATTATATGTTATTTGATTTTAGTTCTTTGACTCATCTTTTTATTCTAGGACATACTTCCTGTTCTGAGAAATCTTGGCTACCTGAACTACTAGGGGGTTCCTCAATCAAACTCTCACTTTCCTTTATGAAAGAAAAGGGAAACTTACATACCAGTAATTATGGTTGTAGTAGAGCTTCTTCTTCTATACAAACCCTATAAGACAAGATTCCACACAGCAAAAATTACAGTTCCACCTATCAGGGAGCTAGCAGGCAAACATGCTGAATCACAGGAGGTGTAAATAGCCAGCCCTAACCAGTCACTTATAACGCAGACCAAAAACGCAACCATCTTAGAAGAGATTCATAAACGTGCAGAAAAGACAAAGATTTTTGTAAGAGATGACTGGAAGAAGGTAGGATGGGAAAAGTAGAACGGTAACGACAAACACAATTACCAGTACGTAATTTTTCCTTGTCGTACTTCTCTCTCTTCCCATCCTACAAAACAATATTCCATACAGCAAGTGGCTACAAGTACGATGAGTGTTGCAGAAATACTGGCTACTGGGCACACTGACAAACGTATCAACCTTCTAAGATGCCGATAAACAAAGCCAGTGCTCAACAGCACAGATTTAAATGAAGCTGTCACTGCTCAATTGGTAGCAGCACTTTTTAAAAAGACCGTTAGCAAGAATTAACAAGGGACCTTCTGTTTGCTTGAAAACAGCTGGGCTTCAGGTTTCGTTGGGTTTTTTTGGGGGGGTAGGGGTGAAGGGGTGGGGGGGTGTTCTTTTTTTAATGCAGCCGTTAATCCACTGAAGAATTTAGGAAGTTTTACACTTCTATTTTTTGCAATACAAATGGATTTTTAGCTATTTTAGCAATTCAAAATATTTTTTAATTAAAAAATTTCTCAAGCCTTCCAATGAATTTGGAAGCAAGTAACATTTTCAGGTCTGGTGCAAAAACCCTTAGTCCCACTGAGTATCAGTATTACTCAGGTTGCCACTGAGTTAAGGTTTTTTTAGGAAAAAAAATTTCCTTGTTATGAGAGTAACTTCAAACCATCAAGTCCTCTTCATCCGAACTGGAAATTCCTGCCTATACACAGGAATTAACTATGAAACAAAGCCACTAGTCAATGACTGGATTGACTACTGTGTGACTGGACAATCTTAGAGACAAATTAGACTAAGATAATCTTGAAGACAATTCAATAATAAAGCTGGCAGGTGGAAGCTCAATGACCAGCAAACACCTCTTTCATATACATAAAAGAAATTAGAAGAAGCAAAAAAGGTTACTTTTGCTGGAAGCAAAAACAGAGATACAGTGCTGTCAAGCACTAAAGGAAGCCTGCATGACACTACAAATTACAAGGATGGAGATGAATCAAGGATGTTCTCCTTTAATAGCAGCATAGGCGTAAGAAGGCAGCAGTCTGTATCTGAAGTAGCCTAGAGACAGAAACCAATGAGAGTGTAACTTAAAAAATGCTCTGGTAATTCAAGAGCTAGCGTAATTTTCCTGCTGCTACCTAGACCTATGGCTCACTGAGAGAAGAAAACCTTCACTTACAAAACTGTTTCATCCTTCTCACTTTCATGTATATACCAAAACGACATCTGCAACTATTGAGAGAATGGTATTTAAAATATAATTGTATCTATTGAGAATTATAAAGTCTACTGGCCTACAAAAAGAGTGGGTGGCCCATCAGACAATCAGATGTGTCACCTAACCCTGCTCTAATCTAATCTGTAATGTTTACTAGATCATAAAAGGGAAATTCACTTTTTTACTTAATTTTCATGCATTCCTCGTAATTTTTGCACATAAGTAGCAGCAAAGGAAAGAAATTCTAAACATTGCACTTTTAACATACTTCAGCTTGGGTCTCAAAAAATGAGAGTTTCACAAATCAGTATTACTACCTCCTACCCAAACTCAGGGTGTAACTTCTCCCCTCATGTAACACTGCTTTTGATATACCATCATCATTTACAGTTGAGGCGGCCTTATTGCAAATAAATTAACTTACAAGGAGTATGCTGTAATACTGGCATGTTGGAAAGAACATTGTTGCAGTGAAAAAACTTGTTCAAGTCTTGTAAAGAAACAGCTACTACCTAATCCTTTAAGTAGCAATATTTCATTTTTATTCCCTTTTATATTGATCAAGCTGCACAAGAGATGCCAAGGACAAAACATGTAATGGAAAAGGAGACACTGAGATTATGATTATCCAGTTAAAAAACAGCTGAATCCTCTCATCTGAGACAGTCGTCTGACTATAATTGTGATACAGAAAGCACAAAGAAAGATGAATTTCTTGTATGAGACAGGTGCCTTTACAAAAATGGTGATGAATATCAAGATTCACATCCTAAATATGATAGAGAAGGAATGAGATGCAACCTCTCACTGACCACCAGCCCAGCAGAAACAGTCCAGGCAGCTCCGAATTCCGTTTCCAACCATGAATCTCATACTTATCAAGGAATTTTGCTCAATATCCTTAAGAGGGGGTGGTGCGTGTGGCAGCATCCCTATAGGCTTTGATACAATGCTTCCTTTTTCCAGTTGGGATTTTAGCATTGCTTTTTTGTACCTTACACACAGAGCTTCTCTTCCCCCCGCCTTCCCCATGCCCCGATACCCAGTTGAGGAGCCAATCTCATAAAAAGTGATAACGTAAGCATAAAAAAAATCACGTCGTGACAACTTCTGATACAGGTAGAATCTTTCCTCATCCCACCTGCATAAACTTCAAGGCAGTCTGGACATAGTGGCATGAAGATTTACCACAACAAACACTGGCAAGCCAGGCTGAGATGAAATAAACCCACTCCTCAGCATCTGTTATCCTGCCACTATACACTTCCCACACAGGATGGGCTTGTGTTGATGGGCTTGTAAAGTCTGTATACATATGAAAAGAGTACACATCAGTTGATCACATGGCGAGTAGTCGAGAAACCAGATACTCCTATGTAAAACTGTTTGGGAATAGGATGCTTAAAAACTAGACAGAGCTTTGAAATGGATGGGGAAGATAACATGCATAAGAATGAAGCCTGGAAGCAGAAAGAAAGACCGAACAGAAGACTGAAATGGACCTATTTCTTTTCAGAAGCCCCAGAACACTGTAAGAGTTTATGAAAAACACCAACTGACGTACTAAAGAAGAAAACATTGTTTAAAATTGATCAAAGAAGGCTCCTCTAAAAAGCTTCTCAGAGTTCATCAGAAAAACAGTGGGAAATCCAAAGATTTTGAACCAAAGATAAGTGAGACGGAATCAAGTCCAGTGAACTCAAAGACATGGAAGAACGACGTTTCTGAGCACTTGCTTGATACTTACACTGGAAAACAGGGCCAGCACTACTGGAACCTGAAATCCACACATGAGGGGAGAACACAAGAAATAGAAAAATGATTGTAGAAAGGAAGAGGGGCTTGGGAGTTCTGCATATTATGCCCACTATTTGAAAGGGAAGAAAGAGATCATGAGGAAAAGGGAGGATCCTACATCTACAAGTACTTACAGTTTGATGGAGGGAGAGAAAGACTAAGCATTCCCTAAGGAGACAAGGACAGGTAAGGGTCCCATTCTGCTAGCGGACAGTTGGCTACATCAGACATTCAGATACACTTTTAAACAATATCCCACAGAAGGGATACAGATGAAGACAGGAAAATGTATTTGGATTGTCCTTAAAGATAAAATATATTAAGCCTGCGCAGACTGGGATCTGCAGTATTAGTAGATAATTTCTTTTTATTGGTCTAATTTTTTCCTCTACCTCCCTCTTGTCCTTCTTCTTTACTTCTTTCCTTCTTCCTTCTGAGATACATCAAAGGGAAAAAAGGGAGACATAAGATTAGAAACACAAGTACCTAAAGCGAGGACTAAGAAAGGATTCACCGTTCCTAGTAAGAGGTAAAGATGACTAAGAAAAAAAAAGAAAGTAGAATCTGGCTATATATTTTTACCCCCTGTGATTCATGAACTCTGTGCCTTCTAGCTTCCTGGTAGCTGGAGCCATTAGCTTGCTGTATGGAATTTTGTCTTGTAGAATGGGAGAACAGTGGATACAAAACTGACAACCCTTAAAAAATTCCAATTTTACCTTAAATAAGCATATGAAAAAATATCTCAAAGTTCGCATTCTACATATGAACCCTAGCTATAGGGAACAATGCAACATTGACAGATGGGGAACACTAAGGTAATGCAATATAAATTTGCAAAATTCGATTAGTAATTGTATGAAAGTCATGTCTTCTTAAAATGTCTTTCAGAATGAACATTGGTAATTATGGTAGGTCCAAATAAACTTTGATAATGTCAATAGTGATTTGACAGCTCCAGTAACATTCCAATAAAAAAATTTTTACTTTCTTCCAAAGAATAAAAAATGGACTTGACGTTGCTCCAATTTTGAGGCACACCAACCCTCTGAATGTCATGCATCTTTAATAGATTGTAGAAGACTGGTGCTGCACCATTCTAAATCCACATCCATCTGAATTAAGCAGTTCAGTTACTAACTTCTTGGTAAATCCGTAATTGCATCAGCTAATTTTGTCCTTAGAACCAATTGCCTATAGAGTACAATATCTGAGCAAATGCAAAAAAGCAATATATTATAATATTTAAAGAAATGAAACTTACTTCCGAAGTTTGCCTTCAACCATCCATTTATCTCTCCTTAAGTTTGACATATAATCAATGTTTTTATCAATTTCACTGTCAAAGATAAAATAATCCATTAACCGCCAACTTACACATTTTTTCTGACAGACATTTATGTACAGATACTTCGTCTCAAAGAACTATCTTGGAAAAATGTTTAAAATTCAAAATGAATAATTTCAAAGCTAAGAAATTCCAATACTAGGAATGTCAACGTAGCATACTGCTGTACCTATGTCAGGCAGTCTTTATTTACAGTATCACGTAAGCTTTCTTTCCAAAAAAGAGCCTCCAGATGTATTTGCCACAAGCATCTAGCCCTGCACTGAAAACAAAGTCTTCACTGCTATATCTATGGTATTCTACCTAGAATCCATGTGGTCTACAAACTAACATTTGCTTTTCGCTGCAGAAACTGAAGTACCAATAAAGTGCTGTCTGTGAGCCCAATTCTGAGACATCCCAGCCTCAACAATTTAGCAGGTTATAGTTGTTTTCTATGATGAAAACATGAAACTCAAGTTCTGAACGATCATTTCTACAAATTTGACTTAACAGTTGGTCATCAGCAATAAGATAAAGTTTCTTATTATGATGACTTTGATTAACACAGATGAACTGTCTTGCACAGTACATGCACAGCACTTGCACTGCCCACTCCTGCTATTTTTCAACTTTGGAAAACATGAAGCGTCTCTTTCATTCTTGAACTTACACAACCCAGATTCACTGCTGCAGCACAGTATACCAAAAGCAGCAGAATCACCATGAAACAGAACAGCCCTCAGCTAGGTGGTAAAAGACTTTTCCACAGTAAGTTAGTACACGGAGGTATAGGTATCCCAAAGACTGGCATTTCCTAAGTTTTTATAGCATATTGTAGGGCTTTACAATGTTGTTTAACATAGTGGTTTTTAATTATGAAATGCTATACATTACTGACTACAAATTAAGTATACACTTTCTTAAATTACTACCATGATAAATCAGGCTTGCCACCTCAGTTTATGGTCCTAGTTAAAAGTATTTGGACAAGAGAGGTATTAAAAACAGAAGGAAAAGAGGGAAAACAGAGTACTGCAGAACCCTTACACAACTCTTCTAAATCATTCCCTAGAATATCTAGTAAATTTCTTTGTCATCAACCTCATCTTTTACTCTGAAAATAGCTGGAGGAATTTTGGTGCTAGCTTTGAAAACAAGGTTACAGACCAGACATAGGAAAGTTCTACTCTTCCATTGTATCAGAAGTACATAAAGATAAGAAGCAGTAACATAGCAAATTTTAGCTTTCATTGTAAGAACATCAAGACTCCTCCTGTAACAGTGTATACCGTATTTTTGAACTGTAACATTTATACAATTTTATTTTTACAGACTTGCTTGGGAAAAATCTTACCTTACTACACTTTTGCTGCATGCTAACTCATTGACAAGAAAAGCGAGTACTGATGCTTTCTGAGCTGGAGTATGTGCCTGAAAAGCTGTTGTCTTCAAGCTCTCTGTCAGCTCAGTTTGCCCACAGTGAGCCTCCATGAATAATTGCAGAATCTCAGACACATTATCTCGATTGATACCAACATTCAGTAAGTGCTCCCCAAGAATAGTTTTAGCCTAAAAAGAATAAAGACATTTCAAACCATCACATTTAAAAATACTATTCTCCTCTGCAAGCTATACTATTGTTTGCAAAACAGAGGGGTGGGTTTGTTTGCATTTTCATGTAAGCATTTTAATCAGGACTTTGCTTTAAAACTAATCAAATGTAAATCTTGAATAAAGTAACAAATTAGAATGTCTCTACCTCCAAGTTTTTAAGAACAGAGATACTACTAATATTAATGAAATAGGTTAAATGCAACAAGACATGGTCCAGCTGGAACTTGATGAGTACTGTTTTGTACAATCACGCTATGTAGAGTTCTACAGTAGAAAAGAGCTATGTTGGCTTGAAAAAGAAGGCTAAGATGAAAGAGAATCACGAATGAAACAGTTTTGATAAAGTGACAGAGAGAGCAGACTTTGGAGAAAGAAATGGCAAGATTCAGTGAGAGCATAACATGAGGGCAAGAATGAAAGGGGAAAGAAAAAAAAAAAAGAGTTAAAAGACATTGCCACAGATGTGATAGTGCCCTACAAGAGGTCCAAATAAAAATGGGGGACGGCAGAGAAAATGCCCAGAAATACAACACTTCTGGAAAGTGGGAAGGCTGACAGGGCACCGAAGGTCTTTGAGTAGCATTAGAAGAGTGACATCAAAAAGAAGAATTAGGAAAGAGAATGGAAATCCAAATGAGAGAGGTGTCAAAAACGCTTTATGAAGAATACATTCATAAATATATGGTGTTTACTGTGCATTATTTTTCCTCCTCTGTTTTTTACCTTGTATCCTGTAACAAGTCCTGGATCACAAACAGCTGCAGAGACAAGCTTTACAAGCAAGTCTTGTACTTCTCCCATGCTGTCCCCGATGTTTAGCAAACCCTCTTGCAGAACGCTCAGGGAAGGGACATCCACATTCACATCAAAGCCAAGAACTTTACCAAAGTTACGCAAGAACTGCACTACCATGAGACAATCTGAAAATGTGCTTCCATCGAGAACAAGGCCTGGGATGCGAGGCAACTCTGGCAAAGGCTGAAAAGTAAAGAAAAACAACGAAAGATTGAGCATTATATTTCAAAAGAAAACTCTTTTTTTGATACTAGCTAGAGAAATTGGCTGATAGTTCCGTATGACCTACAGCAATCATCAATGCTATAGAGAAGCTGCCCTCCGCCACGTCCCACCCAATTTAATTTAAAGCTGAAGCACATTTACCTTTTGATATATTACAGGAGGCAAGAGATTAATAATTTTTGGCAAGAAGATGCTCTCAGGCTCTATTCTGAGCCAAAATATTATAAAAAGGTAGTGTAAAAATATTTGGGGTACATAGGGGGGCGGAATTCTCTGGAACAAAGAGGTCTTGAACCTGAGGTATGTCAAGTCCTGAAGGACAAGAACTAAACACAGAAGACTGGGAGAGTAACTTTTTTGAGCAACAGCTTAGAATACTTGCTCATAAGTGAAAAGCTGTATCTAGTGCCTATGTACTTAGACATGATGTACATTCCTGCTGTAAAAAATAACTCAGAGTAAGTGATTTTTTTTTTCAAGCAATCATGCAAGTGCTTTTTAGGAAGCAGGCCACTTTTAAACAAAATGCTTTTAATTACCTAAACATATGCTGTGTTAGTGTTTGTATATATTTCAAATATTTATCTAATTATCTAGACCAAAACTTGAATGCTTTGGGAGTGGCTGCAAGAAAAGAAGTTATTGTCACAATGGCAAAATACAGAAACAAGAGGCAAGAAAGTAAGTTTACTTTATTATGATTACCTTCTGGTCTGCTAAGCACATATCTTCGTTAGGCTTCTTTAGCTCCTTTGCCATTTCTAACTCCAATCTTCTCTGCTCCAGTTTACGTTCTTTATTTAATCTTTTTTCATCACGTTTCTCTTGCTTCAACCGCTCTTTTTCCTTAAGTAGGATTAAAAGAGCAGAAAATAAAACCCATATATTACACTTACAATGGAATAATCTAGGAATTTGAAAAGCACTACTTACATAATCTTAATAATTACCACAGCAATTAAGGAACCTGCATTCGAGGGAAGGGGGAAACTACAGAAGTAGAACTGTAATTCTAAATCGAATTTGTGAGCAAACGAAAGACTCACTTTTTTTCCTCTCCTGTCCACATGGAAATGGGCATTGAGTATGTTTATACTGAAAGATTCTTAGCAGTACCATTTGAGAAAGATAACTGAGTGAAAATATGGTAAACAGCAGCCATACATGCAAGGCATCCAATTTTAAAGGCCCCGCTCACACACCAGTGTCATCAACATGCATCTGCTGAAGCAGAGACCACTCAAGAAAACAGCAGCTGGGAAGACCTCTCTGGACAACACACAGTTTAAGAATTCCCACAAAAACTGGATATGAATAGCTTATAAAACACAACTTGTCCTTTCAACACACGTAGCTTCTGGCCTTGAACTACCACACGCTTAGCACGCAATCTGAAAACTGAACAGTCATTAATACCTCGTTCGGTGCACAAGAACACAGGGGTAATCAAGTGAGAAGCCAAGCACCTATTATTCTTCTCTTCCAACACCCTCTCCATTGACCCCATGCAGAAGGCTCTATTAACCGTCTCTCACCTGCCAAGACTGGCCCTGAATCTGGAGCTCCGGGTGCCTTTCCCACCCCGACTCCAGGGGTTCTGCTGTCACACGCCCCGCGCTGATCTGCTGGCCTACGCAATGCCTTACGTACCTCTGCGCAACCGATACGGGGGCGGGACGTAAGCTTGTTTTTGTCACGACCTAAGAACCTGACGCAATATAACGGTGAAGACACTATACGCGCTTTTCACCTGTGGACATAGAAGGGCTAAAGAGCCAAGCTAAGCTGGTTCATATTGTTCAGAATCCCTCCCCATTATTCTGTCAGTTTAAGAGGTCACTCCAGTCTCTTCAGTTTACTACTACCAAATTTTGCATAAATAAGACTATGGTCTGTAACTAAGTCAGGACTCGGTTACGTTTGCAGAACAGGATTTACTGCCGACTTTGCCATATAGTTCTGTCAGGCCCCGTAAATTTTTATTCTTCCTTTTGATTCTATACTGAGTATTACTAGACCACTGGTGATAACTGTGCCTAAACACTATGACTGCACAGAGCACTTGATAACTGGTTTAGGGGGCCATGGTTAGTGGGCATGGTGGTGATGGGTTGGTAGTTGGACTTGATGATCTTAAAGATGTTTTCCAAGACTAATGATTCTGTGATTCTGTTACAATGACCTCTACTACTACAGTCTTTAGTGCATTTTAGGCAAGATAGAGTGCAAAGCTGGGCACAAAGAACATGTTTGGACCAGCAACCTTACACCAGCAGAAAAAAAGCAGTCATGTACAGACCCACTCATCTGCCCAGCTGCTGCTCTGCAGCTGTGTAAGCACCCTCTGTCCTGACAACGCAGGCCCTCCTATCTCTGATGGGCCACACTGCTTATTCATGGTTTTCTCCCTTTACCAGCATATACCTTGTATGCAAAATCACAACACACTAAAAGCAGCACACAAAATCGGTAACTTTTTGAAATGGAAAATATTCCCTGACGTTGTTTTGTAATTGGTTCATTGCCTTTTATCTTAACCTGTGTCAAGGTCTCAAAGCCAACTGGCATTTCCTACAATTTGTTTTTGACACCTAGAAACATACTATGCCAGAAAAAAACCACGAGAAGTACATATGGATATTTAACTGGCAACATATTAATTTGCAGTTATGATTAAAAGTGCGAACCTTGGTGGATGAAAAGCTGGATGTGCGCTCCCAGCCCAGAAGGCCGTGTCCTGGGCTGCACCCAAAGCCACGTGGCCAGTGGGGTGAGGGAGGGGATTCTGCCCCTCTGCCCCGCTCTGGGGAGACCCCCCTGCAGTGCTGCATCCAGCTCTGGAGCCCTCGGCACAGGAGAGACACGGACCTGCTGGAGCAGGGCCAGAGGAGGCCCCAGCAACGCTCCGAGGGCTGGAACAGCTCTGCTGGGAGGACAGGCTGGGAGAGCTGGGGGGGCTCAGCCTGGAGCAGAGAAGGCTCCGGGGAGACCTTCCTGCAGCTGCCAGGGCTTAAAAAGGGCTTAGAGGAAAGATGGGGGTCAGACTTTTTAGCAGGGCCTGTTGCGATAGGACAAGGGGTGATGGTTTTAAACTAAAAGAGGTCAGATTTCAACTAGACCTAAGGAAGAAATTTCTGACAACGAGGGTGGTGAACCTCTGGCCCAGGTTGCCCAGAGAGGTGGTCGATGCCCCATCCCTGGAGACATCCGAGGTCAGGCTGGATGGGGCTCTGAGCGACCTGATCGAGTTGAAGATGTCCCTGCTCATGGCAGGGGGTTGGCCTAGATGATATTACCCTGTCCCAGGTGGAAAATCTGGCACTTGCTCTTGTTAAATTTTGTATGGCTGGTGATTGCCCAGCTCTCTAGTCTGTCCAGATCTCACTGTCAGGCCTCTCTACCCTTCGAGTCCGCAGCTCCTCCTAGTTTAGTACCGTTGAGTAAATTTACTTAATGTACATTCGACTCCTGCATCAGGATCATTTATAAAAACATCAAAGAGCACTGGCCCTAAAACTGAGCCCTGGGGAACTCCACTGGTGACTGGCCGCCAGCCTGATTGATGTGACCTAATTAATTAGAATTCTTTGAGCCTGACCCATCAGCTAACTCTTCACCCAACGTATTATGCACTTGTCTAGTTGTACACTGGACATGTTGTCCTGAAGGATGCTGTGAGAGGCAGTACCCAAACCCTGCTTACAATTAAAAAAAAAAATCCAAAAACCACAAACAAACAAACAAACCCCGAAACAAAAACCACCACACATCTACTGGCTTCCCTTGGTCAACTAGATAGGTGACATTGTCATAAAAGGAAATTAAGTTGGTTAAGCAGGACTTTCCCCTCATAAACCCATGCAGGCTATGACCAATGACTGCAATGTGTCTCAGGTGGTTTTCAGTAACCCCCACAATAACCTTCTCCATAATTTTACCAGGCACTGAAGTAAGACTGACATGTCTGTAATTACCAGGGTCTGTCTTCTTTGCCTTCTTGAAATTGGGACAACATTTGCCAGGGACTTCCATTTGACTGGGACTTCTCCCAATTCCCAAGACCATTGAAAAACAATGGAGAGAGGTCCCACAATAAAATAAGCAGGCTCTTTGAGTACCCTGGAATGAATCCCATTGGGCCCCAGAGCCTAATGCGCATGCAGCTGGAGCACCGGGTCTCCAACATGTTCAGAGTCAGTGGGAATTTATCATCCACCCAGTCACGGTCTTCCAACACAGGGCTCCAGGGATCCCGGGGCCATCATCAGTGTTAAAGACAAAGGCAAAGAAGGTATTAAATGTCTCTACTTTTTCTACATCCCCATTTGTGAGGTGACTGACCTCATCAAGTAACAGACCAGTGTCACCTCTGATCCTCCTTTTGCTGTTAACATATTTTAAAAAGCCCTTTTTGTTGTCCTTCACAGTACCAGCCAGCTTGAACTCTTAATCGAGCTTTGGCCGCAAGAATTTTCTCCCTACAATGTCCAACAGCATCCCAATAGTCCTCCCATGTCACCTGTCCTTGCTTCCAATGTCCATACACCTCCCATTTTCGCCTAAGTTCTAGAACAATATCCCTGCTCAGCCAAGCCAGCCTTCTGCCCCACTTGCTTGACTTCCCACACTTTGGAATTGCCTGCTGCTCCGCTCTTACGAGATGGCTCTTAAAGCAACCACCATTCATGAACCCCAACACCTTCAAGAGCAGACTCCCAGGGGTCCTTACGAACTAGCTCCTTCAGCAGCCAAAAGTCTCCTCTCCCCACACCCAGGGTCAAAGTTTTGCTGGCTTTTTTCCCCTCCTACTGCCAACGATTTGACACTCACATGGTCACTGTGACGAAGACAGCCATCAATCGCCACTTTGCTCACGAGACCCTCTCTGTTTACAAACAAGAAATCTAGGAGGGCACCTTTCCTAGTCAGCTTAAGTGTTAACCCTGAAATTCCTCCTTGCACTGAAGTATTATTCAATTTTTCTTTGTTTTGGTCTGTCACTTTCATTTCAATTTATGAACATAGCTAAGAGAAAAGTTTTAACAATTTCTTTGACAACTAGATGGTGTCACGATGGTTATTGTACTTCAATCTCTTAGCTACCTGTACTTCATTTATAAAAGTCTCAGGATCCAGAGATTAAGTGTCTCAGGATATAGAGAAACATATAAAAATAAAATAAAGTCAGCAATTACATTTTAGCATTGACAGTCCCCCTTAAGATAATATCAGAGTTAAAACTGAAGAAAGCCTCAGGACTAATTAAGATGTAAATTAGTTTATCATGGTCTAATAAAGTTTCATCAATCATACTGTACAGCTCTGGTTTCATCATCAATGCGATTCCATCATGTACTTTTTTTTTTTAATAATTTTTTTAAACCATCTATAATGCAACAAACACTACTGTATTATGTCAAACCAACGAAGCTAAAAAAGTTTGAGTTGTTTTAGCCACTAACATTTAATTTACTGCGGGGTAACCTGAATAAGCAGGATGTATTCCTGTAAGACAGGCTTCTTCCCAGGCTGCCTCAGTCCCCAACATAAGCACTGTTGTTACAACTGCTTCTCAAGGCAAAGCTGAAGACTTTTCCCTCACTTCCTTCTGCAACCTAATGAAACTGAGACCTCTCAACTGGTTATAAGAACAAGTTCTATTACAAAAACATTATTACATTAGCAGGGGAACTTCAGTCTTTCATGCAATAGTATGGCTAAGAGTAAAATTTAACTAGTTAAAGGCCTGATTAGGCGACTCAGTGAAAACATTTTCATGGCTTTTGGGTTAGGTTGTGCTGATACAGACTACCAGTGTTTCTTGAATACTTTTTCCCCCTCTAAGTAAATTATCTAGAGTTCCTTAACTTGCAAGGAAAGTAATCATTTGAATTATGAAAAACACTTCCATTTTGCAGCACTTCAAAAGGAAAAGTTTAATTCAGTTTCCCAACAAACACCCAGTTAATTGCATAGAATGTGTATTTAATCTTTAGCATTAATCCTCATAATAAGCAAGCGTTACTAGGTCCTTTTGTGCTAATACTAGATTTATATACATGAAAGCAGTCACCAGAATAAGAAGCATTCATCATAAGGAAAGGGCAGCTATTTTGAAAATAGTCTTATTTTCAGAAGCAAGACAGAACAAAACATCTAGATGCTTAGATGATCAGCATCAAAAAAAGCCTGAAATTTTGGCAAGTGAAATCAACCAGAGTTTTTGTTATCAGCTTAATGTCACTGTGTTTGAAAAAGAAAACAAGTTAAATAACTAGATTCAGAGATGGACAAAGTAAAAGGACTGTACACAAAATGACACATACACACTTCGGACTTTAGGACTCTGTCTCTTGGTTCAGAATTTCTGACATTTTTTTAGTACAACAAAACAAGAAGTGAAGCATCTACTTTCTGTAGTGCAGCAGTACTTTCTGCTAAATAAGAAAAAAATAAAATTAAGGCATAATAATCCTATTTGTCTGGTTTCATCGTGGTTCAAATCCAGAATCATCTACAAAATCCGCAAGTTCTAAGCAGCCTGGACTGGAATGAGATGTATATTTTTACCCCTGGATAAGTATTGAGGAAAAGCTGGTCAGCAAGTCTAACAAGTCAGTATGATGAAGTCCTTGCTCTTCTTCTACACATGAACAGCGTGAAGAAGAGGAGAAAATAAAACTTCCTGTTGGGGAAATACTAAGGACTCTGAAGTGACTAAGCAATTATTGGCTTCTTGCTCAGAATCACTGAGGATAGAAGGGACCTCTTGAGATCATCCAGTCCCCATCCATGTGTGTGTCCTGTCCCCGCTATTGTCCCCTGAGCAGTATCAGCTAAGGCAGGCTGGAACTCCACAACCTTCCTGGGCAATCCGTGCCAGTGTTCAACCATCACCCTCAAAAGTAAAAAAGTTTTTCTTAAGTTTAAACAGAATTTCATGTATTTCAATTTGTACCTATTGCTTCTTTTCCTACGACTGCCACGTATACAAAAGAAATTATACATTCAGGCACATCAAAGACACTGCTCTGCTACAGATCACTGCAGAATGAAACCATGAAAACTTAAAATTTTCAGAGGTTAATACTCACTTCTGCTTTTTTACGTGCTTCCATGGCTTTCATAAGCATCATATGTTGTCTTCTCCTTTCTCGTTCCTATTGAAGCAGGTAAGATTAGAACAAAACTAATCCACATTTTCAAATCAGTAAAAAAGCTGAGTAACAAATTTAGCATTAATAGACAAGTCACAGTAAATACTAAATATAGGACAAGAATGGCCAAGTCTGTGCATGTTTTAGTTCAGGTTTAGAAAGCAAATACAAGAACAATCAAAAGCAAAAAGGTAAAGCAATGAACATGGAGACAGTGTAAAAAAGAAGCATACAAGTTTACTTATGGTCAGTTGTGATGCTCCTTCATAAGCTGGCAGAACAAAAAGCATAATGGTTGGCTGGAACAGGTCAGTTACCTTACATCTGCTATTATGGAACTTGCAATTTACTTCTTCAATAGCCAATTCAGCGGAAATTTTAAAGTGGTCATTTTCAAACATTGCAAATAGTAACGTTTTTGTAACCGAGCAACAAATCAATACGATTAATTTCCTCAGCTCTAGATCAGTTTTAATGAAGCTAGTGGTGGCGCATATACATACGCAACAACACTGGCATTTACTGATGCCTGTCCCTCAAGAAATGTCAGTAGCTTCAAATGCATTAAGGAGCTGTATTCTAGAGCATTAAGTAAGGGGTTTTTTTGCCTTAACAGCTGTAGAGTAAATCTTGGCCCCAGTAAAGGCTATGGGAATTTTATCACCTAATTCAGTGAGGCTAGGACTACATTCTAACGTTTCACTGTATACTTATAACATTATGTATTTACCACTGACTGAAAACCGATTTCCTTAGTACCTTACAAACTTAGGAAAGCCATCATCCTGATTTCTAGAATACATCAATTCAAATTGTAGTTAAAATGTTTGGATTCATTCCCAGTGAATGGGACATGGCTTGCAAAAATTATCCAAGTGACTACCTATTAATTTCGCATTACACTGATATTACAGAGTAGTCCAATCTCTATTGGGACATCAGTAACATAGATTTCTGTTTAAAAGCCTCAATTATTTATTGCCACGTTAAATTTACACACAAGTTCAGGACATGTCTTTGTTTTTTTCCTTAACAGACAAGACAAGCAGATGTATGCAATGCACTGTGCTGTAAAGCCATGCAGCAGTATGTAATATGACAGCAGCCAGTGCTACATTTTATGCATTGCTATGACAACCATATCACAACCAAATCACAATGCGGTGTTAGATGTACAAAAATAAACATACCCATACCATATCTAGTCTATGCCTCTCCAACTCCTGGTAGAAAGAGTTGGCACAACATTATGAAACAGAAATCACAAAGTCATAAAACCACTTTATAATCCCCCAAAAGACCCCAGTACCAAAGCAAAGCAATAAATCATAAGGTGAAAGAAAATTTGTGCAGGAATCAAACCCAGAAATTTTAAAAGGGCATATTTTGAAGATTCCACCCCGCCCCCTCCAGCTTAAGCAGTACTTCACAATCGGCATTCTGTCTGTTTGGTCAACTGAATGCATACAAACCTGGTGTTTCAGAAGAACAGCTTGCTGCCTTCGCATCTCTTTTTCCTTAAACAAAGAACAGAAATGTATTTAAAATATCTACAAAAATTTATTTACCAAGTTGCACATTTTTGCCACCCTAAAACAGCACATCTGAATTAAATTTCTCCGGCCCCCACAAACTGATCCCAGCGAAGTATACATAGTACACACGACAGCAAGTCTACGGAGTTGGGAGTTCCGTGTCAAAATACACCAAGAATGCCAAAGCAGTAATAGAAGTACATATATCAACTCTATTTTCCAATGTCTGTTAGAGTTCTGTAGTCTTGTATACATACAGTCTAGAAAAGACTACGCTTTCTGAGAAGCAACAGAAGCTTTTTGATACAGCGTGCTTAAAGGAGTATTGTGAATACTGTTACTTCACGAGCATTTTAAGTTATACAAACCAAGTGTCATGTAAGCAAAACTCATGGTAATGGCACACAAAAAATTACTGTCTCGCTCTATATTCATGTCGGTGTGTGTTTTTGTCACACATACGCAAACTTCTCTCTGCGTATGCTCCACCTATTTATATGAATATATGTACACATGTTCTTCATACACCATTTCTATTCACAGTTTCATTATCAATGAATATTCTTCCAAATTTACTGCTCTTATACATCAAGATATATTATGCACAATAACACAGTTCTTGTATTCGGAGCTCCTCTAAACTAACCTTTATTCGTTTTTCGGCCTCCAATAATTTGGCATTTGCTGCTTCTTCCTTCTTCTTCTTTTTTGCCTGTGCATGCAAAACAGGTCACACAACAGCACCATCACAACTTGAAAATAATCTGACTAGAAATAAAGTTACATGCCTTTAAAAGTTCAAAACATCATCACATATCATGTACATTGCAACAGATTTCTTCCCCAATGCAGCTTTCATAATTAATCAATTTACAATCCATTTGCTTTTAAAGAATTAAGTCGGAATTCAAGTCCCATTCAAATTCCTTCACTTGGCTATTATAACTAAGAAAGTAAGTATACATAGAAACAATAAAATGTAAATGGCAGAGATTACCATTATTTTTTCCATGAATGGAGACTCGGAAACTAGAAATCTATCTTTGCTAGTATACTAGCCAAATAGTATAGTGTACCAGTCTCTTCCAGCATTTATATAAACTTAGTACTTTAAGCCCACTGTACTTCATACAGAGCAGAGCATGATACTGGTTCAACATCCTATTATTGTAATCTTGTTTTCTAACAAAGGCACAGTTATGCTGTTAATATTAGCAAATACAAGACTATTTGTGTAAAAACTCGGGAACTCAAGTGAACATTTGCAATATAGATTAATTAAAATATATTATTATTATATAATAGTATTATATATACTTATTATATATAATCTTATATTCTTCATTATACATAATCTTAATATAGTTGTGGGGTTTTTTGTTTGTTTGGTTTTTTTGGTGGGTTTTTTGTTTTGTTTTTTTAAGCAAAAGTATTTTAAGGAACATTTTTGAACTGGCCTTTGGAAGTCCAGGTTGTTAGAGCTGTTATGTTTAGTTACATCCCTGACTGCACACCTAACCATTAAAATACAACACTCTTTAAAATCACAACACAAAAATTTTGAGCCATTATTTCTACCTCTAAAATTTGCTGAGCTCGAAGTTCCTTCTCCATTCTGATTTGCTGGATTCGCTTAATTTTTTCCTACAAAGGGGAAAAAAGTTATTAATTTTATAAAAACAATATTGAGAAAGAAAATTTGCTTTTACATCTAAAAAAATGACCAAGCTTATACATATATACTGAGTCTCACACCCACTGTAGTCAACTGTTCACATACAACAACGTACACTTAGAATTTTCACTAGCATTAGATGATGTCTGGTATATCCCTGAAGGAACCAACACTTCGTGATGCATAGGTGCTAACGTTTAAGTTGTCATGGTATATGTATATGTCAGTTTGGTGGGTTTTTTTCAAACAGCTTTGAGAGGACCAGATTAATGACAACCTAAGTAAGCCAGCAGCATTCACATTCTAGCTGGCAATGGTGGAGCTATTTAGCAATGAATAGAAATGGGAGCTACGACAAGAAAAACATCACGTTTCCATTTCCACCAAACCACTACTTTCCGCCTTGGTTCCGGCAGCCTTTCAGTGGGCGATGGTACCACAGGCCACGTGGAGAGCCTGCGTGCTGCGACCCCCAAGGCGCCGCCTCTGGCGGCCAGCGACGCTCACCCACGTGCGGCCCGGCCGGCGCACCCACAGCTAACTGCACGCCAGTTTCTCCAGGTTTTTAAAGCATTCCGGTAATTGATGACGAGTTTGGATGCCTTAATATGCAGTTCGGGGGACCGAGTTTTATACATGCTGAAGAGTAAAGTTACAAAACCAGTAACCGCAAGAGCGGCCACAGGCTGTACAGCACATTTCAGCATGTTTCATCACAGTAAGAAGGAAACGATCAAGCTAAGCACTCCGCAGATGGGTGCTGCGTAACCATATTCTGATTTATTCTTTTTCAGGAATTAGTTCCTAAAATATGAATAAAGTCTTATTACATTGATTTAGAAATGCAAACATTGCAACTTTGGGATTACTTCACGTTTCCTGTGCTGCACGGGTTTTGTCTGTTAAATAGTAATAACCCAAGCTCATATTAAACGTTTCTACCACACGTATTTGAGGTTTTATTATCTCAAGACAGCTGCTTGAGCCAAAGTGACTAGGAAGGGGCTACTACGAAAGCAGTGTTGCAATACCTTCAGCTGGACTTGCTGTGACGTTTTACCAGCAAGACCCAGGCCGTGTTTTCATTGGCTTTTTTTAACAACCCCAGGATGCCACTTACAGGCAAAATAATGAGACACCTGGTTTTCTAGCACTATTTCTAAGTAGTGGGATGATGAGAGCATACAAAGACCCTCAGGTGCTGGAGCATGTCCAGAGAAGGGCAACGGAGCTGGGGAGGGGTCTGGAGCACAAGTCTGATGAGGAGCGGCTGAGGGAACTGGGGGTGTTCAGTCTGGAGAAGAGGAGGCTGAGGGGAGCCCTCATCGCTCTCTACAACCACCTGAAAGGGGGTTGTGGTGAGGTGAGGGTTGATCTCTTCTCCCAAGTAACAAGAGATAGGACAAGTTGCACCCAGGGGAGGTTTAGCTATTAGGAAAATAATATTGGATATTAGGAAAAATTTCTTCACCAAAAGGGTTGTCCAGCACTGGAACAGGCTGCCCAGGGAAGTGGCGGAGTCACCATCCCTGGAGGTATGGTATAGATGTGGTGCCTAGGGACATGGTTTAGTGGTGGACTTGGCAATGTTAGGTTAACACAGTTGGGACTCTATGAATATCTTCAAGGTCTGTTGCAACCTAAATGATTCTATGATTCCATTATTTCATCCTAATTAATTGCTCTCTGAGATTAAAAACCACAAAATAAATCAAATACAGGTATGTTTTGGTTTGCTAATTTCTAATCGGAATGTTAGATCTGAAGCTTCTATAGAGGTCTAAATGCTACTTAGCTGCAAGATAAAATTACTAAACAGAGCCTAACACAACAGGTTGAAAAGGTGTAACTAGAGGTCAAAAAAAGTAACTAGACCATCTTTAGAAAAAACACAACTGAACTACAACATAAATAGAAACCAGTCATGAAACTACAGTGAAGACACTGCACCACTCAGGAAATATTTTCCCTGCAACGGAAGGCATGAGGTATTTCAAATCAGGAAGTTAATGGTACGTCCCAAGAAGCTGATGCAGTGCATTGCAGTGGAAATCAAACCCGGTATCCTCTCTTCCCACGTCCAACTTCAAAATTCTATTTAGAGCTAAAAATCATATTACATTACAAAGTAACATACCAGAAAGTGTAAATATTTGTAGAATTTCATGGAAATTTCAGTGACAGTTTCTATCACAAATAAAAGATATTGGTTTTAATGGTAAATGTTCATCCTTTCCATCTCCCCATATCCCTTTAATTTAAGTCGCTATAAATACTATTATAACAGGAATATGAACACTGAACATAAACAGTTAATTCAAACAATATTTAGACATTCTTGTTTTAAAATAATTACATGTACTACCTGTACTATGCGTACACATACTAATTCAACAGTAGTACAGGTTGAATTGGCCTACTGAAGTGAACTTTTCCTACCTCTGCAAGGTTCTATATACTTAATTCTCTGTCGCCGTAAGAGGGTAAAAAACTGAAGCAATAATGGCACTGAACACAAAAAATGTCTTTCCTCTGAAAGCTAAAAAACCTTGTCCTTTGACTGCTAACAGATGAAGTATTTAATTCTGAACTCTGCAGTAAGTTTCATACTGAACAGAGAGAATATAAAAAAACAGCAATGCAAATATATTTTTAGATGCAAAAATTTTTTACTCCCTTTTAAAAGATTTTCAGATTCCCAACATACTTAACTTTTCACTGATTTGTTAAAATCAGTTGTTAAAAAAATTAAAAGCCTGCTTCCGTAAGTAGCTTAATTTGGTAAAGTTTATACAGGCTCACTTTTATTGGAAGTATTTGCTACGACAATATTTAACAAGACTTGTATGTTTAAAAACCCGCATGTTGAGAAACAAGCCTTCGCACACAACCTAAAACCACTGACAGCCAGCCAGAATCATTGAAGAAGCTAATTACACTATAGTATTTATATGAGCAGATATAAAACTGTTTGTTTTCACAGAACCAAATAGAGGAAGACTTCATCACTGTACTTTAGTAGCATGTTTTTTAATTTTTTAAGGAATTACATCTGTTGGGTGGCTTAAATCAACACAGACAAAATTGGGATGTCCTGAAAACACGGACAATAACTACAGAATTTTAAATAAAGACACTTTGTGCTCTTTAAAACTAGATTTAAAACGTTCACTTTGTAATCAGCATACTTAACAAGTTACTAAATAATTAAAATACTCCTTATTCAATAGTCCAAAACATAATTTAAAGAGCTTATTTATCAATCACAAAGTTTACCTGCTGCTTCATTATCTTTATCTGCTCCTTCTGCTTTCGCTTTTCTTCGGCTGCCATAATAGCTAACAAACAAAAGCAAACCAAAAATTAATTTCAGCAGAACATCGCAAGAGACAGGTAAGTTTTCATTAATTCAAAATGAATTATTCAAAGTAATTCCTTCCTTCCCACAATAATCTGCTAGTGTGCACAAAGTTTCACAAGTAATACTTACCTTGCTGTTTTTTTGCTTCTTTGGCAGCTCGAGCTTGTTCCTGCTTCTGGAGTTTTCGCAGTAGCTTTATTTGTGCTGCTTGCCTAGCTATCTCTGTTACAAAAAGAAAATATTAAGTTCATAAAAACAGCGCTGTCCAACAATAAAGATATAGCTCATATTGCAGACATTTGCATGAGGTAAAGATAAAGAAAACTCTTATGCACACAATTTATCTTGATATTTCACTATTACCTGTCTTCTAGTGGTATCTCGTGTACCAGTAACTACATCAACAGCGCAAATGAGCATGGATAGTTTCTACATAAAAGAAAGTACTATTTTTGGAAGAAAAAATACCTTTTAAGTGATCAGGCCAATAATACTGCTTCATTTAAAAACTGATCTCTTCCTTCTTTTTAAAGCAGAACACATTTGTGTCAGAGTACGAAATCAACTCTAATTCGGAAAGCATGTAATTACTGTTTTCCTGGTAAGTCACCTCATGTAATTATCTAATCCTTTTTTAACAATGCAGTAAGAGCACGCTCACCTGGGGCACACTCCTCTTGACTGTGGCCACCTACAGCCAGCCACTCTTCCGCTAATGAGTCACTTCCTGAGGCATCCTACTACTTTAAGTGGGAATATCTATGAAACCTGGATGAACCGCTCATGAACACACTGACGTAAGACAGCTATAGGAAGGATCTTCTGGAGGCTGAATTCAGCTTGCTATTCAAAAGACTGAGGTCCAGGACCTCTTTAATCACATTCTCCAAAATACTGTCAGCTTCTTGTGCAATGACCAAGATGCAGGCAGACATATGGAAAAATCCATGTATCGATAAAATGATGCTGTAGGTAGCAAGGGTAGTGTAAATAGGTACACAACAACAGGGAAACCTTCAGGGCCAACGGGAAAACATACAGAAGGAGAAGTTACACCTTAAACGAAACAGAACCAGCAGGTGGAAATTAGAATTTATGTTATAGAGGAGAAGTTAAACTATGAACTATGGAAAGGACAACAGATATGGAGGACCGCTTAGTCTGAATTGACACACTCCATGAGGAGGACGTAGTTGATGTTCAGCACGCATTTGAAAAGGACAGATGGGAAACAAACACCTATATGGAAGGAGGAAAAAAAAAAAAAAAGGAATGACAAATCAAACCACTTGTATTGCCATTCAACTAGTATGTGCAGTATTGAGCAAAATTTAAGGGCTTCCAAATCAAGCCAAGAAATCTAAAAAAGAAATTAGGGAAACTAGAATTCTTGGTATTAAATGATAATCCAGATGTAGCGGACAACGATAATTAATAATACACGGTGTTACCAGGTACCAACAGTACAGGAATATCAGGATGAGCTGTAGAGACAGAAGACCAGCCTTCTACACAAAGTGCAGTATCAAGTCACACAACATAAAAACAACAAATGAAGAGATCTCTATGTAGTCCATTTGGTGGAACCCTAAAAAAAGCTGTACCAAAGCAGTCTTCAAGCATGCATGCTTCAAGTGAGCAACCTAGAAGCAGATAAAAAAAATGTATACTTGTCCAGGTAAACACTGAGCCACAATCTAAAAAAGCAAAAAGGTGGTCCATGTATGTGGCTCTTGGGAAAAGGAGGCTGTCATAGGAAAATGGTGAGCATGTAAAAAACTAAAAGCTTGAAGAACAGGAAAACCTCTGACATGCCAAACTTAAAGAGCGACTTAGGCTAAAAAAGATTGTGAAGAGCACCTTGCAAAGGATGCCTGAGCAGAAAGTAAAAGATCTTTACATAAGTCACAACAGGAAGCCAGAAATGCAATCAGTGGTACCTAACAATGAACAGGATAGAAAAAAGAGCCTTAGAAAAAAGGTTACGGAATTGTAACTGACTTGTGCCAGTCTCTACTGCTGAAGATATTGGGTAGATTCCCCTACTCAGTACATCATCTACAGCAGACAGGTCAGAAGAGCTAGATGAATCTGAGGTGAATATAAAAGAAGTATTAGATCAAGAAGGTAAGTCAGATGTTAACAGATCACTGGGACGGGACAGAGTAAGCTGAGAAATTTGAATGAACACTAACATGAAACCTTAAGGCACATTGATCTGGGTGTTCACCATATTATTAAGAACAGCCACTGTCATAGGATTGGTGACTCTCATCAAATAAAAAAAAAAGGGCTATAGAAGTAGTCTTGGAAACTGCAGATCAGTTACTCTGATTTTCCTTTCCTGTTGAGGTGGTAGAGTCTTACTGTACATATTATGTCTTAGATGTACTTACTGAGTACATTATAAAAGACCGTCAGTTCAGATAGCATAGCTTCTACAAAGGGAAATTCTACCTAATTTGGGGTTTCAATGAGAGTGTCAGTAACAGGGAAATAAAGAGAATCTAATGGACATAATGTATTCAGAATTTCACAAAGTATTTGACTAGGTTCTAAGTCAAACGTTTATTAATAAACTAAGCTCTTACGTGTCACTGAAGGAAACTTTCTTATGTTCTCATGAGGGGAGAAAAGCAGCAATGTAGATATGAACATACATAACACCAAATATTATACATTCCGAACCTTCTTGTATATATAAACCATATGTTTTTGTTCCTTTTATTAAACGATACAGCGTGTGGGGGGAAAAAAACAGACATGGGAGAATGCTCCTAAATACTTCCCCCCCACCCCTTACAGTGACAAGGGAAGATATAAAGTGAAGCAAAATGGCTTAGTGACTAGGGCTTATCTTTTCCCACTGAGAAGAAAAGACTTCTGGTATCAGTTACTGTGGCTCACCAATAAATACACAGCCTCTCAGGAACTGCTACGATGCTTCAGTAGTTGACACAGTTTCCTAATTCTCAGACTGAACAAAAGGTGGTGGTGGCCTTAACACACAGGTAAAATAGCTGTGCAACACTACAAGATATACCACGTACTAAGGTATTTCTAAAACTGCCTTCTCTCTGCCCATGTGTCCAAAGCACTACCATTGCATGCCTTAAATATATCTATACAGAAGAGTTCTCTTTGCAGGCAACAAGGGAAAAGGATGCAAAGAATCGCACCAGGGCGGATATTAAAGGCACCTGTACTGCTAGCAAGGACATTATGCAAAATACAGGTAACTACCCAAACATTTCCAGAGTCAACACATGAAAGAACAGTTAAGTCTTAAGTTAAAACAAACATCCTCACTCCTGGGCTGTAAGAATTTTTCATATTGGATTAGATGACTTCAGAAAATATGATACAGTTATGGACTAAATAACTGAAATTCAGAAGTCATGTACCTGATGTTTCTTTAAAACCAGGCCCTCACCCTGTTGATATATAGTAGTACTTGATATAAGGAAAGTTCTACTGTCAACATTGGCACCACTTATTGCCACTCAACATAGGTTGAGTAGGATCCTACTCAACCTTATGGGCATTTATGTCTTGTCACTGTCAAGGATTTCGCAAGAAAAGTATTCTCCCTGGAACAGCCAAAAGCTCCACAGAAATGCTAACTTCAGTGGCTCCTCAATTTCAATTTCTAGGTCCACTGTTTGAGCTGATACAGGGGAAAAGAAAGATCTGTTAATTTTTGCCAATTAAAAAAAATACATCAGTAGTAAACAGATTGTTGGATGTTAAATTAAATTTTTATAATTCTAAATAAAGTAACTACAGAGTAAGCTGAGACATGCATTTACACACACGCTTCCTCCTTTAATCATATATACGTTTACTGATCTTGAAAAAGGCTTCAGTAAAAGCATGTGACAAATTTCCAAAATAAAATACTGTATACTAACATCCTAGTAAGACACATCACTCCTGTTTAGAAAACAATATTAACTCTCTATGTACTGATACCTTCTGTTTGTGAAAACAGTAACATACTTCTTACCTTGAGCCTGGAGCTTTCTTAAAAGCTTTGCGTCGGTGTTGTCTAGAAATTCAGTGGTACCAACATTCGGAGGTCGGCCTTTCCGTCGTCTCATTCTTGACTCCTCTCTAGAGTGCTGTCTGTCTGGATTTGGTGGTCGTCCTCTACGCCCTTCCATAGCTCTGATACGGGGAATGACTTCCTCTTCCTTCAGAAGACACCACTGTACACCCTTTTAATTGACACATTTCACAGACAGGTATTATAAACACAGATTAAAAGAAGGAAAAATAAATCTAAGACACTTGAAAACATTAACAGCAATATATATATATGTATTTTGCTTTCAAGTAAGTTATATACATAAAATATGCGAGAGCTGTGATGTACTATTTGGGTAGTACAATGTTTTTATGATGCACAGGAGCTATATATTGAGAGCTTACCACTATAAACTTTTGTGAACTGTACTGCTATGCAAGATTTTGAAAACTCTTCAGAGACATGCACAGTATTACCTAGCAGGTATGCCACTGCTGTGTTATTTCTAGTCCTTTCTGACCAAATCGCTTATTGCTCAACCGTTTTTAAAAAGCAAAATAGATTCTTCCTTATCATGTAAACTCAAAAATAACTACCCTGCTTTCACATAATCCACTGCTCAACGTGAACGAAAAAAATGTGTCAAGCTATGAGTCGCTGTGTTTCAACTGTTAAGTGTTTACAGAAATTTTGACATACATAACAAGCAAATGCAGCAGTGTATTTTCAAATACTGCTTTCTGGGGTGTTGTAGATCTCAACAACAGAGTTGAAAAAACACAGACTCACTTTATCCTTGAAGTTTTATTTAGTACAATTTAGTTCTCCCCTCATCCACTGCAAGAAATTAATTTCTGTGCCAACTTGAAGCAATCAGAAGTTCATAACTTTTAAGAATCCACCTATCTGAACTAAAAGTTATGTTAGCTATATTCTGTAACTAAACAAAGTATGCAGCAATAGATTCAACGCTTTCTTTCACTATTACTACTATTGTTTTGTGGAATCTCAAAAACAAATACTAAAATACTTTGTTAATATAAATACCCAAGTTAGAGTTCATTGCATCTGCTGAGCAGAGCAGGTGCGGTGTCTATCTGACCCTGTTTGACTGAACAGGAGTATTTCAAAATTGTAACATCTTTTACCATTTTCCCAAGTTTTTGAAAAATGCGGGGAAAAATGTAAATATCCTTCAGGACTACTCCATAATTTGCGTTAAAAAGGTTTATTAAAGATTTTGAAAACATCTGCTAAAGCAAGAATGAAAGTTGGTAAGTTATAAAACATTAATTAAGTATCTGATCATAAAAAGTACATTTGCATTACCAAAGTTTTCACATTTATATGTACATAAATACTGAAATAAAATTTACTGTACCATAAAACACATTCTTCCTTGCTTATTCTGACAATTTATGTTTTAATTCTTTCTGCTTGTTTTTCATAATTACAAATGTTTAACATAAGATTCAAAAAAGAAATGGCATTTTGCTAATGAAACATCCAGATTCCAAGAAAGCTATTTTCTGGAAGTCTGAATCACTCCCAGTTAAGACCATCCCAAGAGTACATCTCACACTTGAATTACAAAGGGCTTTGTTATTAGCGATGCTCCTAAAAACAAGCTGTTCAGAATCATGACCATACCACTATGTGTACAATGCGTCATCGCTAAGGACCTTTTAATCCAAAAGTTACCTCTACCAGTTAAACAGAAGTTAACTCGTTTTCTATCTACCTACAATTTGTCACAGGCTCAGCGTGTAGAGCAATGTAAGCCAGATTTAATACTGTACTTATCACCTACACCAACCTCCAACCTAGGAAATCTTATCCCATAAACTGCAAGCGCGGGGGGGTGAGGGGGGGCGGAGGGCACGCGTATAGGCTACGTAGAATTCAAAGAAAAGGAGGAGAAGCAACCACAGTTCAAGAAGTACCCACGATTCTGCAGTGGAGACTGCTCTTGCTTTGTATTTTCTATGGTTTAGTGACACTAATGATAACAAATACGTGGAAAAGAGAGAGGTCTACAAGATCATTCGTGCCAGAGATGCTATGGATGTATATTACATTTTCCTAATGCCTCCTAAAAGAGAAACTAGAGGCCATCAAATGAAGCTAGTAGAAGGTTCAATAAGCAAAAGGAGCTGGTGTTTCAAGGAATCAGGAGAAGACTGTTTAATGTCCTGCCAAAGGACATCATGGATGCAACAAGTTTCAACAAGTTTAAGAGAGGACAAGACAAAAATAGTCCAGAACAGATCCACTAAGGGTTAAGCAGGAGTTAATTGACCATCTATATCTTTTAAAATCTGACCCAAAAAGCATATCTATTAAAAGAAGATACAATCTGATATTCTGTGGATTTTCAATATTCCAAAGAAAAAAATACGGGGGTTGTGCCCCAACATAGGAGAATCGGGGCTTTCCATAAAATCTAAGCTTCACTACACAAATGTTAAGAGAAAAAACTGCAATAGCACAGTGAAATGTTGTGTTTTAGTGTTGAAACCAATCAAAATATGAATGTAATTCAATTTCTCACCTTCAGGAATCTACCACCTATTGCAATGCTGTATTATAATCAGGACATTTGCCAAAAAGGCACCAGATAACTGTGCGTGCTAGCAGAATCAAGCTCAATGCCTGTTAACCAAGCTAATGAACAAAACCATAGCCACTCTGCAAGAAGCAGACATCCTCACTAATTTCAGTTTAGATTTGTGAGAGGAAGTTAATAACAAAGCTTTCTAAATTGAATTGCAGAATAAAAAAAGCAAATAATGACTACTACATTACAAACACCTATGACAGCTGACTTTATAGTTGGTTGTTCTGTATGGTATTTCTATTGCATCTGTAATAAACACCTTAGACTTCTAAATACTTAAGTCTCTTAAGTAAACAACAGTAAGCTTGAGAATTGGCTTAAAAGAGGTAGACTCCATGCCTTATGAAGATGCACCATATTTGTTCTGAGGCAGCACCACAATCAGACACTCTGAGGAAGAGTAACGCACATAGGAGTTACTTCACACTAGAGAGATGGGGAAAGGCACTTTAAGCACTTTCTTCCTTTCCTGCTCCTGAAATCAGCTGCCTTTCCAGGCAAGCATTTAGACTCACTCGGGGAAAAAAACCCACCAACATTATTTTCACAGCTTTATGCAAAATCTTATTGGGAAAAAAAAAGTGCATGCTATGTTTACCATGACTTAACTATTACTCCCAGAAAGCTACATCCAGATTAAAGAGCCTGTATTTTGCCCTTGATGATATTTCATCTTCAGCTAACATGCATCTGAACGCAGCTCCAGAGTCACCTTTTCTCTAGCTACATCATGACCCTGCAAAGGAAAGAGCTGAGAGAGAGCTGGGAGAGCTGCTGAGCCTGGAGAAGAGAAGGCTCACGGGGATCTCACCGGTGTGTATAAATACCTGGAGGGCGGGTGCCAAGAGGATGGAGCCAGGCTCTTTTCAGAGGTGCCCAGTGACAGGTCAAGAGGCAGTGGGCACAAAGTGAAACACAGGAGGTTCCCTCTGGACATCAGGAAACACTTTGTCACTGTGACGGTGACGGAGAACTGGAACAAGTGGGCCAGGGAGGTTGTGGAGTCTCCCACCTTAGAGATTTTCAACAGCTGTCTGGACGTGGTTCTGGGTAACTGGCTCTGGGTGACCCTTCTTGACCAGGGGGGGTTTAGATAAGGTGACCTCCAGAGGTCCCCTCCAACCTCAACCATTCTGTGATGGATACTCTTGGTGTTCTATATTAATCAAAGCCAGCAAGATGCAATCTTAGGGCACAGCTCAGTATCATTCCACAACACTGTCTTCCACCTACTAATTGATGCAGTATTCCCACCCATATTACTCAATTACCGTATTACTCAAACTCGTAAGAACCCATGCCCTCTATCACCCCAAATCACATTCACACTGATCTTCCTAAACCACAGCAGTTTAAAGCCTCCAGGTCTTGTCAGTGAACCTCCACATTTGCCAAACTTCAAACATTCCTCTAACCCCACTATTTCGTGTCCCACTTCTGCCAGATATGCTTCTCTGTTAAAGCAGTTAAGCACTGCTTTGAATAACCCATAATATCTGGTTGCTTGTGTACCAGGAGAAACACAGGCACTATCAGAAGCAGGTAATGCATTATTTTTGGCTTGCCGTAGGTAATTCTTCAGTATAACTCACTTAGCCCTTACATCATTTTCTTCACATCTTGTCGCATCTTTAAGTTTTGTGAAACTTACCCAATCACTTTGGATGCATGCTGCATGTCTCAAAAGATGACAGAAATATATAACGAAGAAAAGGAAGAGTAACCACAAAGGCTATACAGAGTAATTGAAATTACAGCAAAAGCAGAAATAAAACTCCTGGAATTACCTCCAGACATCGGTGAAGATATGATTATCACATATTGTTTTGAAGCTGGACAATTTACAAAATTCAGTAAAAAGCATGCAAACTCTCTTCATGAAATATCAGTATCACATACTGTTTTACTAAGTGCACGCTATCAGTCTGTGTAGCCCAACTGTTTACATTATAATCCTCTCATTCAAAATCTCACACATAAAATGTAAATACATTTTAGCACATTTGAAACAGGTGCCCTCCAGTCCTTTTTTTTTTTCTTTTAAACAAGAAAGCTTTTCCTTTGTCTAACCAAGTCTCAGTGGAACCTACCACAAACTATATGAGTGAAAACTACAGTGAGATGTACAGCAACTTAATATTCCTATTGCCAACCTTGCCTACAGAAACCTGCCTTCATTCTCAAGTTCTATAGTAACAAAGGGCAAAATCTGCAAATCAGCTCATGAATTACAGGGAGAAAGAAGAGACAACTAGAGAAGGGGACAAGACTAATGAAGTAATATGGGCAGACACAAAAAAGGTACCAGGTAAAAAGACAGCAAATACCCAGACATGACATCATAGTCACAGTATAAGGAATTATTTCAATCAGGTACATAATGAAGTTCACAACTACTCAACTTGCAATTGTTGTTTTATGAAGGCCAAACATGAACAGGGTTTAGCAGTGTTTTACCCTGTAAGCCATAAATCGGAAGCATCACCTGGAAGCAGCTGCTTACTATGCAATCAGTCTGTATTGCTTTCAAATTCATACCATGTAAACATTAGTATTTCTACAGGGTGTCACAAGGACACAAGGCTTAGCTAGAGCCTGAATTCAAGATTGCTGAGATCATGGTGTTTGTCCGCATTCCTGTAGTTAACATATTCAGGATACTTATCTTTTAAAGAAGCAAATACATTCACTGACATAAGTCCAAAAACTTTCGCGCACATCCTGAAGACAAGGCAAGATGACTAAAATACAGTAACACAGTATGGCACAAACACAGTATTCATTTCCTTAAAATTTTAATTTTACTTCTCCTTGTGTGGTTTATCTACACAAGGTCTAACAGTTCTACCCCTGTAAAGCATAACTGGTAAAACTCAGCACTCCTTCCAGTAAAAACCTCATGCTTCAGGAAGCTCAGATGGTATTCTCAATACAGGTAGCACTTGTATTTAAACACGTATTTTATTAATATTATGCACATGAATACATAAAAAGAGTGTGATTGAATGCATACATATAAATTACTACCAATAGCAGGTTTGTACAGTAAAGGAAAAAATAGAGTTTTAGTCAGAAATATCTGAACACCGACCAAGATAAAATATGTAGCTCAGAGTTCTTTCGTACTAGACAAACCCAGGCTCAGAGCTGATCATAAGGCATGCCAAACTCCTGCAACCTCCTAATAAAATCACCGAGGAGTGGTTTTCAACACTGCCAAGGATCAAGCTCTCAGCATCTTAATATACCTACTATTATGAAACAAGCACAATCTTTAGAAAGAATTAGCTAAAAACAGGCAATGCTTCAGACTGTAGCAAAATTATTTCACCTAAATTTAAGTTAATGTTCCTTGGATCAAAGACTTTTACTTTTTAAAAAGTGGATACCTGCGGTCCATCTCTGGCTTCATAGAAGTCACCCACTCCTATTTTTGCACTGAAGCTGAAATTGTCCCTTGAGATATCCATTATTCCATTTCTGCTGAGATACTGAAAAAATCACATATTTTTCCACTTCAGCTTGTAAATAATTACAACCCAGCTTTGATGTACAGCTAACTTTGTGAGTGTAATGTTTTGCATATTCTATCAAAGCAATACGCATTTATAGGAGATCAAATCAGTAACAGACTGAGATACATTACGCTTCACATCACAGGATATTTTGACATAAGTATCTTTACTGGAGGGAAAAAAATGGCACTTTTTAATTGCAAGCATGCTTAGTAGCATTAGAACACAGAAGTTAATAAAAGGAATGTACCTTTACTACTTCAGGATACTGTCTCAGCTTCTTTCCACATGGTGCAAAATATGCTACTTCTCCTTGCAGACGACCACCGAAGTTTCTTATTCGGGTTTCTCTTTGCCAGCTACAGTAATGTGAAATAGTTGCATACAACAACACACTTTTTTAAAAACAAGTAATTTGTATCAACTTAAGATTTTTACGAAAAAGGCACATATCTAAAATGTGCAAGAATATCATAAATCAAATAGGCAAAACCAGAAATTGTTATTATGTAGTGTCCAAACTCTGACTACGTGTGGATTTATTTATATCAAGCTACTTACGTATTACCAAATTCTAAATTATGTAGAACTATATTTCAGAGAGTGATCTGAAGTCTATACTGGCTCAGATCTAACCATCAGGATTAATTTCCAGCGGCAAAACTGCTAAGCGATGGGTCTTGTTTGCAAAAGAGCAAATTTGATGCACAAAAATTAACATGTGAAATATGCTGACACTTCTAAAGAGATTCACATTCACTGTGATTTGGAAATCTAAGTTTTTGAAGCCCTTTCCTTATTATTCAGCCTCAAAAAACTTTTAAACAGTCATTTCTTTACCAACTGACTTTTGAAGGTATTATCTCCCTTTAAGGAGTATCAAGTATATACACAACCTACCCGTATTCGAGAGGAACACGCAGCTCCCGTTCATCTGTTACTCTTCGTCTTTTTGAAATACCTAAAACAGAATTTCTGATTAGCACCTAAGAGAATTTACAAAATGCAAACATGTTCCTAAAATATACTTTTATCCTTATATCCCAAAACCAAAAGATAAATCATTTTTACATTCTAGCCATTACGTACCTCAAGTACGAAAAAAATTAATGTAACTATTCCCCTTTTGAAATACATTTCCCTCTAAGTTTCCTTTAACCTCTTCTTCTGAGATTATAAACAGAAGAAAACCTAATTATGCCATATTGAACTACTTGCCTTGTTTGGCACTCTCAGATACTGCTAAAATAATTCTTTGTACACCTGCTTTTCTATACTAGACTGTATTTAAATTTTTTCTGTACAGAAGATGAAAATTAGAACACTCTTTACTTTAAAAATCTATACTTATAACAGGCTCAGCCTTCAACAAAAACTGTGTATAGATTGCTGCGAACGGCCAAATACAGAAAATTTTTCGGATTATTCCAGTTTTTAAAAGTTCAAACAGATGTTGTGTTTGTGCCCGTCAATAGACTAAACCAATAAGATGACAGAGACAATTGCCGAACATGGGGTTCTGCGGAGTGCCAAGGGCTCGTACTTTTCTCAGGCCTCTTTGAGAGAACTGTTGGACATGAACTATGTACACAGACAAACTTCTGGAAGATGCATTTCTCAAAAACATTGTTTGGACCTTGTGTGAAGAACGTGACACATCTCTCCCCTGTGGCAAGGACACGAGGGAGTATCAGTATCAGACTGAACCCTTTGAAACTTGCTCCAACCTCTCACAGCCAAAAGGAGCATCACATGATGCAACGGGACGGGTTTCCCACTGAGATGCCTGCACGACCTGGAAGCAACTGCTAAGAAAGAGTCTGCCATAGAAACTATAGCTCAGCTACAGACGGCGCCGGGGAACTGCCCACGCTTGGATGTCAAACTTCTCGGACACGTGTCCACAATCTGAAACTAGCGTGACCGACTATCGCGTTACTTCTGATAGCCACAGTGGAGGGGAGGAGCCTGCTTGTCCAAATACAAGTGAATTGAAAAAATGAGTTCTCCAGTGAAAAACAGATACAGAGAAGAGACACAAGAAGTCTTCAGTGACTGACCAGCTTTAGGTAAAATGGACACAAAAATATTTTAATTGTATTATGGTGATGATTATTATTAGGGAAAAACTACTACACCTAAAACAAAGACACAAAACTAATTTATTAGTTAATACCTCCATAATACACCTCCATAAACAGACAAAAATCCGCTATCAGCTTTTTCAAGGAATCATAAATCAACAAGGATTCCTGAGCAAAAAAATTCACTTTGTATTTTAACAATTTGGATTACTCTTAATGCATGGGAAATCTTTTACAAACTGTGCAATTAACGGGCCTGCGTCTGGGAAAAAAATATGAAGTAGATCACATTACACTGCTTCAAAGTTAATGCCCTTGATGACGTGGAATCAAATTCCTATTCCACTGAATCCAAATATAAAAGCCAATTTATGAGAGGGTGTCCCCATTTAAAAATCTACTTACTTGCATGTTAATTAAATATAAAGTTTCTAATTCAAAATAGTAAATACACAACCTCGTTCAATTGTTACCATGCAAAATGAGAAGTGTGACTTTCAAAAAATGCATTCTTTCCTGTACCAGTAGTAATTACTAAATTAGTCATGAAAGGAAGTATTAAAAATGCTATGTAACATCAGGCATATGCTAAATGTACTTTTCATGAACCTTTTAGAAATAATTCCTTGCACATAATCCACAAATTCTACTGTGAATTTTGAACAAATAAAGTTGTATTTTAACTAAATACAGTTATTAAATTTGTTGAGGACGGGGCAGAAATAGAAGGTTCAGAATGCAAACTGACGCACAGAAATTAGAAATAAATAATATATAGTTGAGGATAAAATGGTAACTAACAAAGAGTAAATAATTAAGAATCGTAATGTAATAAATATCCACTCTGGCTATTTCATCCTACCTTCTCTCAAATAATTGTATGAGTTAAAATGTCCTGGACTAAGTGTCACGTTCAGGTCTTGAGAACTTGCAATTCTGTGACGGATTTTAATGCCTGTTGCAGACAGCCGTGAAAAGATCACAGAATCACAGAATGTCCCACTTTGGAAGGGATCTCAAAAGATCATCTGGTCCAACTTTTTGTGGGAAGGGGAGCCTAGGTAAGATTATGTAGCACCCTGTCCAACCACATCTTGAAAACTTCCAGTGACAGGGACTCTACCACATCCCTGGGGAGGTTGTTCCACTGAATCACAGCTCTTACTGTCAAAAAAAATTTCTTTCGTATGTCAGGATATCACTTGATACCAGTGTCTAAACTACTTTTATAACTAGTTTTACAACACATGCCACTTAGATGTTACATTGTACTATAACAAAAGACATTGAGGTACCACAGTGTGTACTTGGTGCAAGAGCAGATGGTGCTGTCCCAAGAAAAACCGCAGACTGGGACTCGGGACATAAGGCAGCTGGTGCAGAGCTTGGGGTCTTTGCTACTTGGAGATTAAGAAGGGTGGAATGAGCTGCAAGACCAATGGAAGAGCTCTTCGCAGAGGATGAAGTTTTATTCAGTTTCAGTGGAGTTTTTTCTCCCTCAGTGTCTGTATCCGATTCATCTTGATCTTTATCATCCTCATCATCTTCATCCTCAGACCCTTCTGTATCTGACTCAGAATTACTGTCAGACTCTGTTCAAAAAAAAGTGTGGCAAAAGGCACATTATGACTTGATACCTAATGGCAAATACATTTAAGTTCTAACACTTGCAAAGTCTTCTGTCTTACTCATTTGTCTTATTATTGACTTCCATTTATGTTTTATAACATCATTCGAGTATAAATTAGTTAAAATTAACTACCTAAACTTTAAAATTACTATAAATGTAACAGCATAAAGGTAATTCTGCATGATGAAGCACTGTTGTTTCAGATGGATGACTTTGTGTTTCCACGAGGAGATGAGACACAGAAGCTGCAGTATTTTTAGCGACTGTTTAACCTAGAAGGAGCTACAGGCGAGACATCCCCTGCGAGGCAGGCAGTGGCTGAACACTACCACTGGAAGGGCACTTCACAGGTTGTGACATCTATCATGAAGAGGAAGCAAACGATGGAGCTGGGTACAGGCTGAAAGGTGTCAGCACTGAAGTGTGGCGATCTGGGCAAAGGGAGAGTCAGAGACAGAGTGACGGGTGGACAGGGTAAGGAGCTGAAGATAGGCTACAGCTGTGAGGAAAAAAAGAGGGTTAGTACAGGATGTGTGGATGAGAGCGGGAAAGAGAACGATGAAGATGGAGCTGGACCCAAGGGGTATCGGCACACAGGGGAGAACAGAGTGACCAGGAATACAATGAACTCTGTGAAAACAGGCCTTGCCTTTCTGAATTGCTTACGGGCCTTTAAAATAGTAGTCTGAATGCTATCTGTGAACACTGCAGCCCTTAGTACTGTCCCGGTAATTTTCTCTAATCTTGCTCATTGGCTACCATGCTCCTCAACAAAGCCTAGAAACATGCTTTTTTTGCCACTCTTGACAATTTAAAGGCCTTTGTTTAGTCCCTCTCTGGCTGGGGAAGCCTGTTCCGCAGATGGCCTCTGCCAGACAGAATAATTAACCAAGCCTATTCCCTCCGTCCCCCTCCTGGGGACCTTGCCACATAAGCAGTATGTGAGCTGCAGGCTGGGTGATTGATCTGGAAGGTAGGTCTCTGACAGCCTCTCCAGAAGGCTGTGAAGCCATCTTACCGGCACAGCTGAAAGTATACTTGCCGTATGACCACGTATCAGAATACCCACAACGTGATTTTGGATATGACACAATGGGCAACTGGGAGACATGTGCTACTTCCCAGGATATCTGTACGCTGTGTGTGCCACACTGCCCAAAAATCTCCTATCCCTACTTTAAAATACGGTGGGAAATGCATGTTTTCAATACTCAAAAAAAAAAAAAAAAGTTTTTGCTTTTCCTAATAAAAGATTAAACCACCTGATTGGCTATCATCAGAATCATCATCTTCATCGTCCTCATCTTCATCTTCATCATCGTCGTCATCATCATTTGAGTCGTCAGAGTCCTTACTGCTGGGGGCATCTGAGTCTACCCCTCTGAACTGCTCCACCACCAGTTTTGCAGAATGAAGGCGGTGTTGTGTTTTTACTGCATTTACTGCATTATTGCTGACTGTTTTATCCTTTCCTGAACCAGGTAACACAGGAGAGGTAGAGGGCATAACAGGCGTCCGGTTACCAGCTGTTTTTTTCCCACATGCACTCAAGTTTACTGGCAAAGAAAAGGGGGCACTACTAGAAATGGCTACGCTTTCATTGATCTTGGTCTGGGATTTCAGTTTCGTAGTAAGTGCAAGAGGAGCCTCCTGGATGACGCTCTGAATAACTCCATTGGGTTGGTGATTACCTAAAAGTGCATTTGTCAGGAATGGATTAGAATGGTTGTTTTCCAAGGATGTGAGTTTTTGATGAGCTGGTGAACTAGATGCTGATTTGGGGCTTGACAAAGCTGCAATAACCTTCTTCAGGTTCTTAGATGATTCCTGTTTCTTTAGCTGTGTCACTGGGAATGTCTGTTTATATTGTTCCTAAAGAAACAAGAAGACAGAGGAATAAAATATGGGTTGGGTTTTTTTGTTGTTTTTTTAGTATTCAGGCAGGTGAACTCTATGAAATCTTAAACATTTGCTAAGCTTTTTTACTAGGTCAAAAGTAGGTGCTAGCTACAACAGAAGACAGGAGTAACAAGTTAGTCTCGTGATTTTCACTGTAAATCAAGTAGGAAAAGACAAACTGAACTCAAGATGAAGCTGATCTAAATCATGTAGGGAAGCTTTTCCACTTGCTATATCACTCTAGACAGTGTTTTTCATAAAGATATTAAGCATCTTGAGAAAAGGTTTTTTTAAAAGATATTACTCTTCTTTACTGGCATAGGAAAAACCCTGCTTTTTTATATGCTGAAATGAATAGATCTCATTAGTGAATATAAAACTAGATTTAGTAATTTGTTCATTTTAAAGCACAAGGTAAACACAACACATTAATGGCTACAATACTAGCAGAAAACCAAGAGAAGGCTCTTGGCACAGAAAAATTGTATCAAAAAACAACATGGGGGGAAAAAAGGTATTACTCAGAATCACTGTGACATACTGGGTTTTCTAACTCAAAAAAGTAGTACTTGAAAGTTCATCAGGTAGAACTTAACCAGTAGTGGCTCAGAAACGCATGTAAAGCTTACGCTGTCTTTAGTTTCAAGACTCTTCCAAGGAAAAAGAAAATACATCACCTTTGATGGAAAAAAATAATAGAACGGATAAAGATGGTACATTTTAAATAATTTTTAAAATATTAAGTCAAATAATTTTAAGGTACTAATGTTTAAAACGGAATAGGAAATTATGAAAACCTTTAAAATAAATATTCACACAGCGCATGTTTCCAGTAAAAGTTTTAAAGAAATCAAATGATTAAATGGGTGATGTATCATCAGCTAAAGACTCATAACCTAAATCTGACAGCAGAAGCCTCTTCCAATAGCAAAGACGTATGTTTTCATAATTGTAATTTATTTAACCATTTCAGGTAAATGACTAGCTTATTTGAATTTTCCAAAGTAACTCGGTGTTTAAAGGAAAAACAGTGTTTCTCTTCTGGTCTAGGAATAAAAACTATGTGATAAAAATATTTTTCAGTCCTCACTGAGGACTGAGTTAGCTGTGAATCAGAGTTCAATTTACTCTTCACCAATCCTACTTAGTTTAAAACAAAGTTTAACAATGAAACTTGCCTTGGCAAACATACTTTTATATCTATGTCAAGCCTCAACATTTCTAAAATGCATAGACTTTTATTCTTTTCTAATCTCCTCTCAAATCTAACTGAACAGAAATTACAAAAATTCATTGCTGGTCACCATAATCACTACTAACAAGATACATAAACCAAGAGTTTACAAAGAATTTTTGTAAGCTACCGAACTGTTAAGACACATGCATGTAAACATGTTGTGGAGTCCTGACCAGTAAAAAGGAAGATCAAATTTATTGCGATGGCCATACTGAGTTTTAACAGCTATCAGTGCACAAATATCCTGTTGTCGTTAATGAGCAAACAAACCCCAAGATTAATTGAACCTTTTTGTAAAAAAAGGCCTTCAGCTACTTTGTTTAAAATCATCATTAAATGTTAATTTTAGTTACTCTGACTTAAAACTATCCAGCTTGAAACAAAGCTAAGCTATGCTTACATACTATATATAGGAACCATTAAATCAGCGTTCTGACAGAAACTAGGAGAAGCAGAGGAAGAATATCCAGGCCACAGAATTTACCCGCGAATACTTTTCTTATTTTGATATTAATTTTAGCTACTCATTTTCCTTGAGAGATGCATGACAAAATCCTTTGCTTGCTTTATACCCATTACTCTCACCAGTTCACTGATTGCTTTCAGCAGAGCTGTAAAGTTCCACTATGTGATGAGCAAGAAACTCAAGTTTGGCATTATGGGACAGTACGACTACATCATGTATACATTGGGGTACGCATGCATGCATGTGCACCACCAAGTAGATGACCCTTCTCCGACACAAAATTATGGAATAGTTCAGGGCACTTGTACAGTATAGTGAATCATCTCTGGAATTAGTAATATTTGATGCCCTTTAAAAAAATCAAAACCAAAAACAAACACCAAAAAACCCCACCACCACACACACCCCCCCCCAAACAAAAAGCATAGTTCAGAACATACACTACAATTTAGTCAAATTTACACCATTGAGAAATCCATATCAACTCTAAAAATATGCCAAAAAATCATGATATGAAAATAAATATACACACAATTTTAAAACATCATATTTAAAACAGTTTGATAGCACATGCATGTTGCATCTTGCTAAACACACAACACAGGTTACAAAAACCCAGTGATTTTTCACTCACCCGTTTTGATCTTACATCGCTGGTCAAAGAGAGAGATTCTTCAGAGGTATTTTTATTCCCTGCTTTGAGTAGATCAGGGGAAGGAACTATGAGTTTTAAATAGGTTTCCTTTTTGGCTTGATGTACCAAAGACAAAGGTTTCACATTGGGAACCAATCCCGTGGACTGTATTACACTGGTGTGTTTGTTCACAGATTCCTCCTTTGCCTGAGAGCTTTGGAAAATAAATGGAAGCTGCTGTGACAAAACCTGAGGCTGCTTCTGCTGGGACTGGAATGATGAGTGAGTCTGGGAATCAGACACAAGAGGTATCTGCTGGTGTGTTCTTGTTTCTTGGGACTTTTCATGTGGTTTTTGTCCATCAGTTTTCGTATCTGTTATGCCAGTATGCATTAGCACCTGCAAAACACCAGTTAAAGATCCTTAATTAAAAAAAAAAAAAACCAAAAGTCCATCATCAGTCCCCATGAAACAATCATACTATTCTTGGCAGAGGATGAAAAATAATGACTTTAAATTTTAATAGTTTCAGCATGTGAAGCCAATGCTTAATAGAGGAGGAGTACTACATGATGGTTGTTTTTTAAATGTGTTTTTGACTGTAAACATAACAGGATACTCGGGATTCCAATCTTGTTCTTCTATTGGCTACCAGGAAAAGAAACCATGCTCTTAGGGAAAAAGCAACTGCTAAAGCAGTATCTGTAGGAAGATATATTTCCAACACACTATCAGCACATAGCACTTAATTTCTTTACATGTCCCACTTTGTAACAAAAACAATAGTCTACCAACTGTTAAACTCCATGCCCGTAAAGAACAACACACACACACACACACAAAGGAAGCAAACAACCCAGAAAACCCTGAAGCAAAACCAAAAAGAGTATTCTTAGCATTCATTAATGTGTAGTTAAATAATTGCTCACTGGTACAAACGTGAACAGGTCAATTTTTCCACAAATACCTTTCAGTGACAGGACTGTAAGCAGCAGAGTGAGGTGTCATACCTTGTTCTTGGTTTTGAGATGTGCTTCATTTTCAGAATCAGATTCGTCATCTTCACTCTCTTCAGCACTCTGCTCTTCCTCCTCCTCTTCATCCTCCTCTAGATCATCGGAGTCGCTAGTACTTATGCCTTCACTTGAGGTGTCTGAAGAGGAGCCCGAATCACTGTCACTGTTACTAGAGCTTTCCACTGCTTTTTTTCTGGGCTTCTGCCAGAAAGATGAATGCTCTATTAATGGTTCAGCTTTAATCTGTTATTATCATTTTATTATTATGCATAATCTTTAAAACAAAAAACACTAAGACTTTGGAGTAAAGTTATCTGCAATCCTGGAACACAACTGACTGTCTTTGCAGGAGACTGAAGAGAAAGAAGTGCTTCACAAGATGATGAAAATGGAAAACTGGTCACCAGGTTCTGCTAAAGTATTTTTCTGACCACACGCACCGGCGGAACAGTTGACATCACTACATTTCTAAGTAATGTATCAAATTTAGGCCTAGAAAAATTGGCCTGGAATTCAGGTCTAGCAAACCTCCACAGAACATACTGCTTCCAAAAAATTTAAAACCAAAAGCTTTACTGCAACCTAACATAGAAAGAACAATACATATTAGATTCATCAATAGGTTTCAATGACACATTCACTGAAACTGTATTACTTATAATTTCACAGTATGTGCTGTACAGCAATGTAGGGTATTGAGGACTGAAAAGAATATGCTCATCAAATTGCTTCTGGGATTTGCTTCTGAAACATGGACCAAAATCTGCTGAAATACTCTGACAACTATATTATATTTCAATTCTTGGAAAGAACAGATTTGCAGACCAGAAAGGAAAAGTAAAGAAGCAACACACAAGAACATAGAAAAAGAAGGTGTAAAAAGCCACAGGAACTCCAAAACGCTGACACTGCAAGAACAGATTTTAAAGTGCAATGGATGAGGCAAGTTAGCTTTTTGGGGAGCTAATTAAAACAAACGTGTATTTTACAAAGATATCTGAAGGAGGCACCTGTGGCCTCGTGGCTGAGAGAGACATGGAAGTATGCATTACCGTATTAAAGCCTATTTAATCATTAAAGAGAGTTCACAGAATGATGTTGGAAGGTGGAGCGATACGAGAAACAAGATTATGGATGTCAGGCAGCGGAGCAAAGTCTTATGTAGCATCTAAACAGGGCACATGGAGTCACTGAGGGAACCGTAAGGTTAAAATTAGTCAAAAGGAAGAGAGGTGGACAGCAGAAGTAGGTGACTGCAGGGCAAAACAGTTGCAGCAATTCTAGATAACAATGCAAACAGAAGCATCAGAGAAACAGTGCTTTAAAACTATGTGCTTTCTTAACAAAACTTTCCCCAGAAGTTTACTTTTCAAATCTATTTTTTAAAGGTAGGTGTATTATAAAACAAGAGGCTAAAATGAAAAAGCAATTTTATGTCAAAGATCCTTGTCTCATGAAGAAGAAATTCACCTGAATTAGAGGGAGAACGTAACAAACTTATAAGTGGGTGTACTGGTTTTGCATGGCATGGAGATAACTTTGTACTGGGATGCTTTGGGTAACACAGGGATGCGTTAGCCACCGCTGAGCGCTGCTCGCGCAGCCTCGAGGCCATCTCTGCCCTTCACCCTGCCCCGCCAGCAAGCAGGCTGGGGGTGCACAAGAAGCTGGGAAGGGACCCAGCCGGCACGGGACAGCTGCCCCGACTGCCCAAAGGGTCATCCCACACCGTACGGCATCGCGCTCCGCAACAGAAGCCGGGGAACGAGAAGGAAGGGAAGGATGTTCAGAGTGAAGACACTTGTCTCCTCAAGCCACCGTTACGTGCGAAGAATCCCTGATTTCCTGAAGATAGCTGAACAACGTGTCTGCTGATGGGAAGGGGTGAATGAACTCCTCATTTTGCTTTGCCTGCATGTATAACTTTCGCTTTCATATTAAACTGCCTTTATGTCAAGCCACGAGCTTTCACCCTTTTACCCTTCGATTCTCTCTGCATCCCACTGCAGGGGAGTGCGTGAGCTGAGCTGCCCACTGGGGTTTACCACAACAATGGGATTCAATTTACTTTGTGAATAGCTATGGAACGTGGAAGCTATGGATGGATCAAGTCTCATCTATTCATCAGTTTTCCAGTACCTTTATCTTTTTTTAAACGAAGTTCTCATTCTCAATTTCTGTGAAGAATACAGCAATACTTCTATCTCCATACCTTCTGCATACTGTCACATGCACTGCTTCATTGCTGGGAAATCCTAGGATTTTAAGTGTATTTACTTGGATTTATTGTTTCACTGCTCAATTCAGAAAGATGTCAACTGATACTTCAACATGAAGGACAATGATCTGAATGTATGCAGACACTTAAAAAACAACAGATCTAAATAACTGTGCCAACCTATGGTAGGTCCTGTATGTTTCATTGCTGGTGTCCTTAACCTTCAGAAAGATATTTAAATAGGATGTAAAGATCATAAAATTAAGGACAAGACCATGATCTGAAGCAGTAAAAGTAACAATGCCTCCTGGAATCACATCTCTAGGGGTCTATTCTATTTTTTCCCCTTCATGGTTCTCTCTCTCTATATGTGGGAAGGGAAACACCCAAACCACTGCACTAATACTAAAATCATAAATATCCAGTTTATTCACAGTGCTCATAAAATACGTATTCGTGACATCAGCTTCTTAAGAGATGCAGGTAACAGTCTGGAAAAAGAAGAGTACGTCAATGGGCTTACTTAGCTGATAGTGTTTACTTCCACTCAACACTTTAAAACTTCCGCTGTCCATCACCTCTACAAAACGCGTTAGCTGCTGTCTCTTACAAACCTATCTTTTCATACTGCAGACAAGAACATAAGAAAATTGCCATACCAAGAAAGGAGTCAGGAACATTCTTGTCAAAAGGAGGCAGCAAGTGCCAAGCAGAACTACCCCAAGTAAGAAAAGGGACAGCTAATTTTGACATAGAATTTTGTATAAATTGTAAGCAATCAAGTGCTTCAAAACGAATCAGGCACTTAGCTACACTGTGGAACAATCGCTTCCCAGGAAGTTTCTACTTCATAACCAAATAGAATCTGTTTTGACACAGATAAAACCAATAGAAAGAAGTTGGATTAGTAAGATTCCACAAGCAGGGATGGCAAATTAGTAGCTTAGAGAAAACGTAATGGCAGGGAAAATTTAAACTCGTGCATTTAGCAGATAGAAAAGGATTAATCTTGATGGAGAAGTTTCTATCAAATCCAGCATAAAAGGTAAGGCAGCTGGTGCGGGGAGAAAGCCAGTAAACTGCATAGAGAAGAAATAATTCAGAAAAAAACATATCATGTTAAGCCTGAAGGAGAAAAACGTAACTGTAAAGAAAAATCTCTCTGTACAGACATTCAGAACAACAAAAAATACTTGAAATAAATTCTAAAAGCTTGCTGACACAAAAAAAAAAATAGTCAGGAAGGAGCAGGAAAAGTACAGACCAAAAAGTAAGTACTGTTTTACTTGCTTTGAAATATACTAGGAAGAAAAAAAGAGCGCATTAGATTTATGAAGATATATGTAAGACCAGGCAGATATTTATAGAATATAAAAAAAAAAAATATTATGTAGAAAAAGGTAACAAAAGGCTCTTCAAGAAAAACACTTAATAAAAAATTACGATTAGGCTATATATTTAAAGACCAAATTTCACTTCGACTAGTTCCTCTATTGGCAACAATATTGTCGTAAAAGTTGAAGCAAGAGTGGGTTCAATTAAAATAAATTTCATATTTGATTTTGGTTCCGTGACTTTAGCAAATCTGCTGGATGGTTACGCTAATTGAAAACGTCCATCGTTCAGAAAGCAGCGACTGAGACTGACTATGAGTACCAGGAAAAGTAGCACGACCTCAATGATCCATTGGGATAGTCCCATAAAAGTGTGACTAAAGAGGTTAAGTTCAAAAAGATTTTAGTCACTATTTCAAAGTACTGAAGTTTATAAAGGAAATACAACATGGTGACTGCCAAGAAGAGATATTAAAAGTAAAGGATGTGACTACAGTTCATAACCCAGCATCCTGATGCTAGTTCTGGAATCCAGACAAGCAAAAGCCCCCAGCGCAAGATCTTGCGGTAGATTCCTCTCTCATCAGCTGCCCATAATGGTAGGGGACTTTCTCTAAGCCAAATAAGACTCAAGTTCACCGGTTACACCTTCTTTCCCTGAAGACTGTTGCTTTACCAACATAAAAATCCTGCTGACCTTCCTCATCCTAGAAATCCACTGATGCAATCAATCGAGGGGCAGTCAGTTCTAGATTTCTTTTGTGAGGCTGAGGCAGCACATTCAGATGAATGATTACTTATAAAGTGTATCTGCTTATTCAGTTTTATCGTGGCCACAAACAGGGCAGGCTTTAAGGAAGACAATTAAAGCATGCTATGGTTATCAACACAGTGACCAACACAGCTAAGTAAAAAGGGAACACAATTACCAAATTTTTCTATGTAAGAAGTATGTCATGGATAGTACATCAGATCATCACAATGACTTCTATCTTCAATACAACATCATTATGCTCAACAAACATAACATGACACACCACAAATATACAGTGATGAGGATCTGGCACAATTTTTTAACTCTCGTTTCAGACAGATTCCGGTTTATCGTCGTCTGATACGTACAGCCGTCTCAATGATCAAATACATGCCCTAGACAAAAGGAACCCAATCAGAACTTCTACAGCTTTGCAAACTACGGCTTTGAACATTAGATGCTTCTATCAACTCAGAATTTGCTTTTCGCACACTGCAGGCAAAAAAATGTATATAATACAAATTACTATCAGGCTGCACTTCAGGTTTCCCTAAGACGGTAGGACAACAGAACTAGAATTCAATCAGGAAGAAACACTGAACAGGAAGTAACTCTTCAGATTTTCACCAACTGTAAAAACAGCTTGGTATCAGGTTTGCCTTTTCTTTAAAAGAAGTTTACAAATTTTAAATACCAACCCCAAGAGAAATAAACAACTAAGGATATTACTGAAGAAATCAGCAGATGAATACTAAAAAAATAAAATCTTAAAAGAAAGGAACATTTAGAGAAGTGTAACTAGAATGTTTTACAATACACCATGCTCTTTAGAAAAAGAGGCAAGTGTTGTTACATTTGGAAATTTAAAACCATAACATGACTTTTACAAAGCCCAGTACGAAACACTCCATCTGCCTCCTGCCCCCTGCTTATTCCTCTGCCTTCAGTTTCCAGTTGCGGCTTTGTTCTAGCACACTGAAATAGAAATACCTTTTTTTTTTTTTTTAAATCAAATCTCTTAATCTTCTTCTCGTGTTCGAGTTCTTATTTAGAGCATTTCGTACATTTTGATTGGAAACTTTGTTCAAATCATTACGTTAGCAGATACCAATTACCTCAAAAAGGTTCAGTGGAAAAGAACTTAAGAATAAGGATTAGAGGAACATCTAGAATGTCAGCATATCAAGTAAAACCAGGAACAAATTCCACTTCAGTATTAGAAAAATTACTAAAAAAACTTAGGAAGCAAAACTGTTGACAACCTGAAATGTATCTGCATTAGAGAAACAATTTAAATGGTAAGATACAAGAATAAATAAATCTAAGAAAGGAGACACACGTATTGCTTGATTAGATTGTTTTACAGCAACTCAGTATTTAGCAAATTGAAACTGGAGTTTGAAATCAGTACCCACATCAAAAGAAAATGTATCAAGGATACAGACCTTACACTTAAAGACAAATGGTAATATAAAGGAGAAGATAAGAATGCCGACAAACATCGGGGAGGGGAGGCAATTTTCAGTGAGATTTTCAGTGAAATTCGTATTAACTAATAACTAGCTTAACCAGCTCAGTTTTCTCAATAAGGAAAAGAGACAAAAAGCGAACAGAAAAAGAATCTGTTCATTTACTTATGATACAAACTTTTGGGAAGGTATTTAGAGATAATAAAAGATAGTAATCTATTTGGTACTCTGCATAACTACAGTAATTAATTATCAGAAATGCAGAGACACTGTCTGGAAAAAGCTTTACTTCTGCACCACAGAAACAAAGCTTACGTTTTCCACATAGATATACAGGATAAAAGCAGAATTTCAGAAAGGAGTCATTTCTAGTATTTAAGCCTGAAAAAAAGTAAAATATTTCCCAAATACCTATAACTACCTTAATACCTTCAAAAACTGTTGATCGTTGAACACACGACAAATTTTTTGAGGGAAAATGTTCTTTAACAGATTAGTAATTTCCCTATTATCAAGATATTAAACACTGTATCAGTACACAAACATAATTAACCATTTTAGTGCGAACAGCTATTTTTATGCAGATAAATGCAAACACCAACTGTCCTTTGAAAATGCCAGCTTCTCACCTAAGAACACTCAGATTCAGGAGCCAAATGTAATGCAATAACAGAAAGAGAAAGAAAACAACAGGCCCAATTCATCCACAAAACAAAAATATAAATAAAAGTATTTCAGCCTAGATAGCTGTCAGTAGGGAACGACTGACTCCCTTAGCTTCTGTTCTGGCAGTTATCAATTTCCCAGTATCCAATTTCCTGTGTTTTGACTCCGCAGTTCTGATTCCAAGAGTAGCAGTTCTTAAGGAGTGCTTGGGTCAGTATATAAGGAGGTTTACTGACTCACTAAGACTACTCATGTCTTTCATATTAGATGGTATCTTAAGTTTTTTGCTGAATCGCAGCCATTATTAATACTTCTTTCTTCTGATAAATAGGAAATTACTCCCAGAAAAGCATTTTTCTTTTAATATCTAAAAATTTAATTTTGCTTCTGCATTTTTAAGTTAAACAAAAACATAATTAAACAGATATAATTTTAATTATTTTTCTTATTTAATTTTAATAAGTATTTATAGTCTACTAAAATAATGTCAAGTATTGGTGTTTAAAAATATTTCATTTTTATAATTATATAAATTAAATAAAAATATGTTATCACATACAGCTATTAATTAGTGGAATCAGTGCTAATGGTACTTTTTGGTTCATAAATATGTCAACAACAACAACAACAAAAAAAACCACCCCCCAACCAAAAAAAACCAAGAAAAAGCCACAACACAAAAAAACACTCCCACAGAGACAAGGGTACAGGTCTTGCTCTAATAAATAACAAGAAGAAAATCCTAAAGCATTTTATACTGGGAGAGAACGCTTTAAAACGCCGCTGTGTGCACAATCAGAACACTTACCATGTCAATTTTTTGTCTGAATCTTACCTTTTTTTCTGTATTTACCTTATCTTTGATTTTGTCAGGTCTGGTGTCCAAAAGCTGAACTTTGCTTTGCTCCTGGTTGTATTTGCGGCCTCCTGCTCCTGAGGTTATAGCTTTCGCTTGTCCTGCAGATGCTGCAACGCTAGTGGGTAGTGCAGATGTGCTGATACCAGATATTGCAGTGGTACTGTTCCCATTGAGTGATCCATTTATACCTTAAGATGACAGATTTACAAAATGACACTTAAAAAAATCTGAGGTAGCAGATACTTCTTTGAGATGTTCCAGCCACTATAACCTAGCTTCCATGAACACGTAACAACATATTGGACTACTCACAAGTTAATATAACATATACTAAAAATTTGCCATCCAAGAGTCACTTTGATTTTCTCATGGAGTTACTTTAATTAAAACATGCACAGCACCAATGCTTTAAAGGACAAACACATTTAATGCTGTAAGGGGGGGGGGGGAACATTTGAAATTGTCCACTTGTAAGCCCAATCTATGCTTGAATTTAGTCAGGGGCAGCAAAATAAGACTTTGAAGAAAGAAGACACAAAAATATACATGCCAGTAAATATGTCACAGAATAATTTGTTTGTAATTTTGAAGTGTCAATCAGCTCCAAGGAAAACCACGAGGCCCAAGATATTTTAGTTTTGCAATGTGTATTATTTCAATGCTATTTCAAATAACATCCACATTCAAGCTTGCTTACTTATCTGTCAAGAAGACTCTTGTTTTCTAAGAAAATACACCTACCCACACAAGCTTGCTACTCTGCACTCCCAGGACTGTTACCAGATTGAGTCTGAAACACACATCAGGCCCTATAACCTACCAAAACTACAAAAAAAAAAAAGGAAAAAAAAAAAAAGCTTTGTTTGTACATCACAGATTCACAGAACAGAATACCCTGAATTAGAAGAGATCCACAAGGATCATTGACTCCACACAGGACAACTTACAATTTAAACCTCAGATCTAAGACCATTGTCCAAACGCTCTGGAACAGAGACAGGCTTGGGGCCATGACCCAAGCTCCTTGAGGAGCCTGCTCACCCTCCCAGCGAACAACGTTTTCCTAACGTCCGACGTGAATTTCCCTGATGCAGCTTTTCAGCCTGTCGCCGGACACCTGAGAAGAGACCAGCACCTCCCTCTCCGCTCCCCGTCATGAGGGAGCCATAGACAGCAATGAGGTCACCCCCCAGCCTCCTCTCCTCCAGCTGAACAAACCTGCTCTCAAACATCAAACAAACATCCCTTGCATTCAAAAGGCATGCAATACCATTACGTAACCTACTGGCTTGAACTGCAAGAAAACGTTCTAATGTCACTGGGCTATTTTCATTGCCACCCTGCAGCTGCAGCCATCGCCCCCCCGCCACCTACCCGATGCCTGCTCCTAATATGCAGAGGAACAGTACCCACTACAGAAGCACAAGGCCTCCCAAATCAAACCACAAACTTGGAAAGAAAACTTCTCCCTACTGCTCAGTCCCAGACAAACTATCTACGGAAAAGGGGCGGGGGGGGGAGGAATACTAGTAGCAAGAGTATTTCGCTACTGAAAGCCCACACTTGTATGCCTCAGGCTTAGCTAACAGAACGGTTATAGAACGGTTTAGGAATGGGAAGAACGATGAGATGTAAAGCTCAACTTCTACATCTTTATGCATGTGCAGAAGTTCAATACGATTATTTCCTCTACAACTTTAGCCATTACCTTTTTCTGTACTGCTCCGACTATTTTTTCCTGTAGCTCTTGAGTGGAACGAAGCAGACTCATGATTCTGTGCAGGAGGTGCAAACAGCGGTGGAATTCCCAAGAGCGGTGGGAAAAAAGCTGCCCCGGGACGAGAGTGCGTGTCCGCTGTTCGCCACCATTCTGCACCGCAAGGGAAGTAAAAATAAACATCAGTTGTTCTAATTATCATAGAATCATGGTATCTTTGTGTGGGAAGGGACCTGTCAAGGCCATCTAGGCCAACCCCTTGCCACAAGCAGGGACATCTTCAACTCGATCGGGTTGCTCAGAGCCCCGTCCAGCCTGACCTGGGATGTTTCCAGGGATGGGGCATCCACCACCTCTCTGGGCAACCTGGGCCAATGTTGCACCACCTAAGACTCTTAATGAATACATAAAATGAAGCTTCAACAATGGTAATAGATTTTAACCTGCCAGTGTCAACAGACAATGAAATTGCAAGAACATACGTCACAGTGATTTAAAAATGCTATAAATTAAAAGATTCCAATTGCTAAAAAGACACAAAATACAGCTAGATCACCAACAACGAAAACAGAACACTGGACACGCTAGAGCAACAACTCCAAGACTTACATCATGGTATGATAAGCAGGCTGTGCTTGAGCTACAAAACTTCACATTATTCTATTATCTTAAATTTGGAATTTGAGCATATTGATGCATAGTAGTGTTGTATGTATTCTGAGTGTCCCATAAAGTTACGGAATCATTGCCTGGGAATGTACTAACCAAGAAACATGACAACAATGGTCACTGGACAATATATGTAAAATAGTTCACATGCAGGCAAATTGCTACCAAATTAAGGACAAAGGCTTAAGCAAGATTATAACAATTACATATAGCTAGACTGTCTAAGGTAAGTTCAGAGGTATTTATTATATTATCAAGTTCTATAGAAAATACTGAAAAAATACAGCAAAATCAAAGTTTTACTCACTTTTTCCCATACGCTTATTTACCCAGATACATGAATATCAAAAACCCATCTTTACGGACATGAGTGTCTCAATTTTCAGTTGAAAATTTTAAGACTATCGCAGGTCAGAAAATTTTCTAGGGTCAGATGCAGAGTTCTTTCATTCCTACTTCAGCAAAAATAAATTTTTTTCCATGAAGAAAGTTTCTCTTGCCAAATGGAACACAGTCAATGGTAGCTATGAATAACTACCATCCTTTATAGCAAAGCTTAAAACAAGTACCCATTAACTCTGCTGTGCTAACACATATTAGATGGCTGTTACAACTGAATGAATTTTTTCATAGAATAAAAAAAATTTCACTGAATGACAATATTACAAATGAATCAGTATTCACAAAGATCTTTGTGCAATATTTGCTGTAGGTTATAACCCACATTCCTAAAACTCTACCGGCGGTGGAATCCCACAATCCTAAATTCTACCAGAGGCAGGAATGGACAGCAGGGCCTGGCCAGCCAAGAAAAGGGGAGGCCTCTTCAAGATACTCTCTTCCTGGCAGGAATAGCTTTTCTTCAAACTACAGAAAAAGTGAATTAAGCAGCATCTTGACTTAGGGCGTACTTTGGAGAATGCATTACAGTATTTAATTTCCTTTAGAAAGCTTTGTTCTCAGGTGTAAGATTTACAGGGTATGCAAGACTGGAAAACACTAGCTGAGGAACCCAGGTCTGACAGTAGAAGACAGATGCATCACTTTCCATTCCTCTCTCTTGTGTGGAATGCTGATAATTTAAAGGATGGAAGACTACTGCCTTTGCAAGATACCACCAAAAATACCTCTTTACTTACGAATAAAATCAAGTAAGCAACCAGGTCATGCTGGCCAGTCCTGGTACAGCCGAATGCTGCGGCTGTAATAGTACCACGCGTGTGAACTCCTCTGGCTTTCTACAGTCTGCGGTCCCAGGCCTTGGAGGGGGCCAAAACCAGACTGGGTAAGGGCCCGGGCGACATGCTCCGATCCTGTCAATGCGTGCTGCTCTTCAGATGGGAGGCCTCCTGAAGTCCCCTCCAACCTGAGCTTTCCTATGATCCTACAAATTTACATGCACTTCTCGGTGTAAACTCAAGACAATATCCCAGTGATTTTTTTATTTTGCAGCCATATTTCAGAAACACACATTACCAAATTCCAATTCAACCACTTTAATTACTTTTTCAAGCATCCAGTTCTTCGTTTTCATACCATTTTATCATCATCTGATAAGATATAATCTGTGATAACTTCTTAAGAGCCAAGAACTGGTTTTCTTTACTTTTTAAATTGATAGAAGGAAAACTTTTTCGTTGCATATACAGGTGATAAAAGCGGTAAGAATCAATACTACCACAAGAACCTCTACACGCGTGTAAAAACAAATTATTTACAACTAGTTCTATTTAGCATCTTATACTTCATGTGAAACTTTACAGTTAGTTCTGACAAATATACCTTAAAATACAGCAAATATTTAGCAGTAAGTTAAAAAATTTACTGTCCTTTAGTTAGATATTTTTGCTTACAATATACATTTTTAATTTACAGAAGTCTTGCCAGCGTTCTGTACCACTCCAGTACCTTATAATTTAGATAGAATTTTTTTTTTAATTTGTTACTATTGACACGTAGAAGCATAAAGGCCATTTTAAGCTCTTTCCTTGTAATTTGTTGACTTCCAGAACATTCTGACCTGACTTTTGGCACTAGCACAGCCATACCACAATGATGCCTTTCCCAACATAACCGCGTACAGCGGACATATTGCAGACGCTCCTAACTGTCACGTACCTAACTGTCACCATTTCTAGCCAAATCACTGTAATGTGACTCTGGGACAGAACCAGCCAATGCAAGGACAAGGTCACAGGCTATCATCTCTGAAAGGTCATACAGATTAGCGCAGATCACCAACAACTGGAGAAAGGCCAATGTTGCACCCGTCTTCAGAACAGACCAAGAGGACAATCAGAGGAACTACAAAATGGTCAGACTTATGGTAGTCTCCAGGAACACAACGCAGTGAGGCCTCTGTATGAACCACGTCGGAACACATGCGGAATGCCTTATGCGGTAAAATTATTGGGTTTAGGGACAAGAGGAGAACAGTTCATGTCATCAACCCCTAATTAAGCACAGCTTTTCATACTGTCTCCCACAAATAGTCCTTAATAAAAATTAGGACGTTATGGTCTGGATGTGGTGAGAACTAGGTGAGTAGGAAAACAGTGGGATGCTCAGAGGATAATGACTAATGGGCCCTACTCTACCTGGATGCCTGTGACAAGTGGAGTGCTGGAGGGCTTTATCCTAGGATCTGTCCTGTTTAACATGATTATCGATGTCCCAGGGTAGGAAATGGAGTGCTTTCTCATGAAGTTTGTGGAAAACATTGCACTAGAGGAACAAATCACCTGAGAAAAGGTTGCTATCCAGGGGGACCTAGACAAGCTGGAGGAATGGACTGGCAGGAATCTTAAGAAACTCAACAAGAACAAAAGCAAAGCCCTGCACGCTAGAAGGAGTAACCGCTTGGAACAGTTCAGGATGGAGACTGGCTGGCTGGGGCGCACCACTACAGAAAATACTCTACGGGTTTCGGCAGACTCTAAACCATACATTAGCCAGCAGTGTGTCCTGGCAGCAACGGTCAGCAGCAGCTTGGGCAAGAGAAGGAGAACAGCAAGTAGAGGAGGGGAAGTAAATATCCCTCTTAACTCATTACTCATCAGATGGCGTTTAGAATGCTGCATACTGTTTTGGGTCCCAAAACCAAGAAAGACACTGACCTCACAGCTGACCTTGCTTTGATTACAAGTCTGGACTAGATCACAGAATCACAGAATCTTTGGCTTAGAAGGAACCTTTCAAGGTCATCTAGGCCAACCCCTGCAGTGAGCAGGGACATCTTCAACTCGATCAGGTTGCTCAGAGTCCCGTCCAGCCTGACCTGGGATGTCCCCAGGGATGGGGCATCGACCACCTCTCTGGGCAACCTGGGCTGGGGGTTCACCACGCTCGTTGTGAAAAATGGCTTCCTTAGGTCTAGTTGAAATCTGACCTTTTAGTTTAAAACCATCACCCCTTGTCTTATCGCAACAGGCCCCGCTAAAAAGTCTGTCCCCATCTTTCTTCTAAGCTCTTTTTAAGCCCTGGCAGCTGCAGGAAGGTCTCCCCGGAGCCTTCTCTGCTCCAGGCTGAGCCCCCCCAGCTCTCCCAGCCTGTCCTCCCAGCAGAGCTGTTCCAGCCCTCGGAGCGTTGCTGGGGCCTCCTCTGGCCCCGCTCCAGCAGGTCCATGTCTCTCCTGTGCCAAGGGCTCCAGAGCTGGACGCAGCACGGCAGGTGGGTCTCCCCAGAGCGGGGCTAAGGGGCAGGATCCCCTCCCTCGACCTGCTGGCCACATGGCTTTGGGTGCAGCCCAGGACACGGCTGGCTTTCTGGGCTGCGAGCGTACATTGCCGGCTCGTGTGCAGCATTCCATCCACCAGGACCCCCAAGCCCTCCTCAGCAGGGCTGCTCTCCATCCCTTCATCCCCAACCTGTACTGATACCAGGGGTTGCCCTGGCCCAGTTGCAGGACCCTGCACTTGGCCTTGTTGAACCTCATAAGGTTCACACAGGCCCATTCCTTGAGCTTGTCCAGGTCCCTCTGGATGGCATCCCATCCCTCAAGTGTGTCAACCGCACCACTCAGCTTGGTGTCATCTGCAAACTTGCTGACGGTGCACTCGATCCCATTCTCTATGTCACTCACTGACAATGATATTGAAGAGTACTGGTCCCAGTACAGACCCCTGAGGGACACCACTCGTCACCAATCTCCATCTGGAGATTGAGCCATTGACTGCTGCCCTCTGGATGCGACCATCCAACCAGTTCCTCATCCACCCAACAGCCCACCTATCAAATCCGTATCTCCCCAGTTTAGAGAGAAGGATGTTGTTCAGGGCCGTGTCAGAGGCCTCACAGAAGGCCAGACAGATGACATGGGCAGCTCTCCCCTTGTCCACTGATGCGGTCACTCCATCATAGAAGGCCACAAGATTGGCCAGGCAGGACTTGCCCTTGGTGAAGCCATGCTGGCTGTCTCGAATCACCTCCCTGTCCTCCATGTGCCTTAGCATAGCTTCTAGGAGGATGTGCTCCATCATCTGCCCAGGCCCAGAGGCAAGGTTGACAAGTCAGTAGTTCCCAGGGTCCTCCTTGCTCCCTTTTTTAAAAATGGGTGCAAACTTTTTCCAGTCACCAGGGAGCTCTCCTGGCTGCCAGGACTTTTCAGATATCACGGAGAGTGGCTTGGCAACAACATCAGCCAGTTCCTTCCGGACTCTGGGATGCATCTCGTCAGGTCCCAGGGACTTGTGTATGTTCAGGTTCCTCAGGTGCTCTTGAACCTGATCTTCTCTTACAGTGGGAAGGACTTTGCTCCTCCAGTCCCTGTCTTGCAGGCCATCCCCTCGAGAGGTGTGGGAAGGGGCACCACCAGTGCAGACTGAGGCAAAGAAGTCGCTGAGTACCTCGGCCTTCTCCTCATCCATTGTTACCAGTCCGCCAGTCTTGCTCATCAAGGGCGGTACGCTTTGTTTGATCTTCCCTTTTCTGGCTGACCTACCTACAGAAGCCCTTATTATTCTTCTTTGCAGACCCTGGCAAGCTCAGCTCCAGCCACACCTTGGCCTTCCTCACCTCATCCCTATATAACCGAGCAGTGTCCCTGTACACATGCCAGGAGACCTGTCCCTGCTTCCACTGCCTGTGCATTTCCTTCTGCCCCTTTAGTCTGCCCACCAGGTCTCCACTCGGCCATGCTGGTCTCTCGCCTTCCTTTCCCGACTTCTTACACCTGGGCATCGAGAGCTCTTGCGCTCTATGGAAAGCATCCTTAAAGATCTGCCAGCTTTGCTCTGCTCCCTCGTCCCTGAGGGCAGTTTCCCGAGGGGTCCTAGGGATTAACTCCCTGAAGTGCTAGAAGATTGCTTTCCTGAAATCCAGGGTCCTGACTTTACTCTTCACCTGCCCCGCTATCCCTCAGGACTGCGAACTCCACCACTGCATGATCCCTGCAGCCCAGGCTGCCTCCAGTCTTGATGTCACCAATTAGCTCACGCGCGTTGGCGACCAACAGGTCCAGGACGGCATCCCCTCTGGTAGGGCTGTCTATCACCCGGCACGGGAAGTTATCCTCCATGAACCCCAGGAGTCTCCTGGATTGCCTACGGCCAGCCGTGCTACTTCTCCAGCAGCTGCCAGGGTGGCTGAAGTCCCCTAGGAGGACAAGAGCCTGCGAGCGCGATGCCTCCTGTAGCTGGAGCGAGAAGACTTCGTCAATAGACTCCCCTTGGTCGGGCAGCTGGTAGCAGACACCAATCACAAGGTTCCCTTTACTGCCTCGGTCCCTGATTCTCACCCATAAGCTTTCGACCTGCTCGTGGCCATTCCTCAGAGACAGCTCTTCACACTCTATCCATTTCTCGACACAGAGGGCAACACCTCTGCCCTTCCTTCCTCGCCTGCCCCTTCTGAACAGCCTGTAGCCATTGATAGCCACACTCCAGTTGTGGGATTCGTCCCACCAAGTTTCAATAATGGCTATGAGGTCATAGCTTCCTAGCAGCACGGTGGCTTCCAACTCCTCCTGTTTGCTGCCCATGCTGCGTGCACTGGTGTAAAGACACTTCAGCTGGGCTGTTGACCTCCTTTAGTTCCTCTGAGGTCTTTGGTGCAACAGGCTGAGGGGCCTCACTAGCACCCTGTCCCTCTAACCTTGGTGTTTCATCCCACAGTTTGTCGTGGGTAAGCCTGATATTAACCCCCTCATCCTTCGAGTCTAGTTTAAAGCTCTGTCAATAAGTCCTGCTAGCTTGCGAGCAAAGACTCTCTTCCCCTTTGATGACCTCTGAAGTCCTTTCCAAGCTTAATTTTTCAATGATTTACATCTACAGATATGCAGAGACCCAAGGTAGTTCTGAATAAACAAGTAGCAACTGCCATAAGCTCTCTAGCTACAGAGCTTGAAGCTCCACAAGGCCAACTTACTGTACTTCTCAGGAGAATTAATTAACCTATGAGATCAAAAGCACAGTGATATCACTTGTCTCAGCCTGACCGGCTTGACCTTCTCTTTCATGTGTTTTACTGAACTACAAAGACATACCCTACACATGCTGGAGGGAATCTCATTCATGTATGTAAAAATTCTCTTAGTGCAAGGATTGTCTCACCTGAGCAATTTGTCCCTTTGCCCTAGCACACAAGTAGCACCATTTGAGTTTTGAGTAAACACATTTCTTGAAGAGGGGCGGACAATAGCCCCCGCTTTCTTTCTAGGCACTGTTTGTTGGGGGTGGGCAGTGGAGAGAAGTATCTTACTGCTAGATGACGAATGACAGTAGAGGTGGATTATAGCAAGTATGTTCCAAAATTGGTCTTTACAAGGTAGCTATAACATGTTTGTTGAACAGATCATTTCAGTAAATTTTACATTGTTCTGAAATTTTCATGTGCAGCAATGAAAATGCCAACAGGTCCTGTCACGGTGCTTATTTAAGACTTTGCAGAGCAGGTACTGATCCAATTCAATACCCTGTAGCAACCATTTTTTATTGCACGTTCTCATAAAGAAACAGGCATTACAGAAAACCTGTTCTACCTTCAAACATTGTCTTCAGTCACGCCACTGTGATAAAACTTACACATTTCAGAATGTAAACAATAAGAACATCCCATCACTATTCACAAAAATTCCAGCTGAGGTCATTAAAAGTTGATTTTTTTTTTTTTTCCCCTTTCTAGAAAGCCATTATCCCATTGCCAGGCTTTCACTTTAATAACTAATATATCAAAAATTTCATGGCTTTATCCCTCTGCAAAACTGTAATGAACAATCTAACAGAAGATAGAAGATATTCTTCACCGCTCCTCGCGAAAACCATCAAAACAAGCAATACACATTAAGCAATTCTATCTGCAGAAATGAACTGAACAAAAGGTGATTGAAACTAGCACAAGGAGGAAAGCCTCATCAAGCAACAGTTAAGCTCTATCATGACACCTTCAGATTTCTTGTTGGAGAAATGACATTGTTTAAAAACAAAAAAATCACCAGGGAATTAGCTGCACAAAACTGCAAGATGATTCCAAGTCTTCACTTTATGAACATAGTGTTAATATCTTTCATCATTTGTTTAATTTTATGTACACTGCTGTATTATTCCAATTTCTTTAGTTTGCTTTCACAGTAAACCTGCTCTGACCAAGTTAACTGAAAAGCTTGAGAAACAAACGCTTTAGAACAAAAGTCTCTTCCCTTTTTTCTGGTATCATCTGTTCTTTGATGGAAAAGCATTATTCAAACATTCCAAAGCTGTCACCTTCATATTCATAGTTTCAACTATGGTGAGACCATTCCTTATATCATCCATCACTCAGAAATAACTACGCAAAGGCAAGTTAGGCAATAGTTTATTACATTGGAAGTCTAGTATCATCACTGTGCAACACGAGACCTTCTACAGAGGGCTTCTCTCTTTGCTGACTCTTGGATCATTTAAAAGGCATAATCTCCCACACAAGGTACTCCGTGATATTTTTGTGAGGACATATATCATCATACTTCTTGCCAGGTCATTCCTTACTCTGTGAGTAATCTTACCTGAAGTCTAGCAAGTGATTAAGAGTAGTTCTAAATGAGAAAAACAAACCAAATGAGCTAAAAGGGACAATGCTTACATGAATTCCGAGATTGTATACGATCTTCTATGCTCAACTCCATTTTTTAACTTTGAAAAACATGCAGGAAGAAAAGACAGGCTGTGAGTAGCATCTATGTTAGAGCAGAAAGCAGACCTGGAGGATATTTTTTACAACAAAGACTTGTCTGAGATGGAAGGGATGTCTGGCATCCTGAGAGCAGGAAAACTTAAGTAGAGAATCTTGACAATCGTACACACCAATTAGTTTCTCATAAGAATCCCTGAATTTATCTAAACTTTTTTTTTTAAAATAATTGTTTCTGCTTTTTTCATTTACAAGAACTCCACCCAATTAATAACTACATCAGGCAATTAATTGCTAAGGAGTGCCAATGGGATATCTTCCTTTCAAAGCCCTTCACACAATTTGGAACGTCAGCTGTAGAGTGAGCAATGAGATGCACCATTTTTGTGCAATCTGCTGCATTGTTTCTGACCACACTCTGATTTTCAGGACATACAGTGTGCTTTCTTCGTTTAATCAACAGGTGCAACTGCCCCAGTTTCAACAGGTGCCCACGCTTTTAACTACAGTATCAGTAAAGCCATCTGTAAGACTGGGAGGTTGGCTGGCAATATGAAGATAAGACATGGTGGGTTAGAGGAAAAAAACACAATAGGGCTGGATGAATTAGACTGTAAAAATTATGGGCAAAATGTAAGCATAGATGGAGTTGTGCATACCTTAAACAATAAGGACAGTCAATCTAGTGCGGAAAGGAAAAGAAGTGAAAAGGAAAATGAAAAGGGGAAGTGACCAGAAAGAAATAAAAAGAAAGTTTACTTGAGCTTCTTTTGAAGCCGAGGAAAGGCATCACAGAAGAGAGCAGGCAAGGTACAGCAAGTCAGCACGTGTTTGTATGTTAGGACAAGGCAAGAATTTATAACAACACAGATAAGAGACAAAAAACAAAGGGATGACAAGAAATTTTGTTAACACTGGTAAAGGAAATTTCATAGGAGTTTCAGAGCTAAACTGCAACTTTGAGATAGCCTGAACATGAGGATGCGAGAAAAATCAGGGAACTCCAAGACTGTAAAAGCATACATAACCAGCAGAAACAGAATGGTTGCTAACGGAGAGAAAAAGCCAGAGAAGACCAATATCAAAGAACAGAAAGCTCATTTGTGCCATGTTTTAATATAAAAAGCAGTGCACCAAAAAAGCATCAGAAGGACCAAGTATTCCCTGTTTTCCAAGAGACTCCCTTTACCGCCAAAGGCCGCTGCAAACTGACCACACTTTTGGGGGGCTTTGTACACAGAAACCATTACTTGACCTTGTTCGTTAATTCTATTCCTCCTCCTAGACTTTTTTTATGCTATTATTGTGTTAGTATATATAATGGGTAATTTTGGAATTATCTCCTGACAGCATTAGCTCATCATGTTAGGTGCTATGAACACAGGGGCATTCACTAGGATTTTTTATTTAGTAAGTAGTAGTAACTACAAGGCAACGTAATGGCAGTACTGCATACACTGTGCATGGCAATTCCTCTTACTGATTTCAAATTTCTGGTTCAGGCGCTTTTTTTTTTACCTTTTTTCCCCCCTCCTCTAAAACAAGAATGGATTTGCATTTCATTTCACTGATGCTAACTATTGCAGGTGATGTGTATAGGTGTATAGTGAGTACTGCTTTACACTTTCAGCCTGAGTTTAAAAATAGTGTATTTCAGTTCAGTGTTTGCTGAACTTAAGTTAGTAAATTATCACATTAAGAATAAAAACCAAACAACCCAACCCTCATTTATGTACCTTCTTCCACAACTAATGTCCATACTCAACTAGTGATACTAAAGTTAGTTACCATCTGCTACACAGTTCAATCAGGAAACATCACAATATTCTTTGTGCTTTTTTCTTTAAAAAAAAAAACAGTAAAAACATTTGCTTCTCTCTCAGAGACCACAGTGGTGATCCTTAACAATGTTGATGAGCAGCAATGCATTGCACTGTTTCATATTTTCAAGATAGGTCAAGTTAAAACATCCTTTAAGCTTGTTAAGTTTACCAACCTCCTTCATCACACAAAAAAAAGAGTAGATGACTTTATACTGTATTACACATTATTACAGCCTTTAAAAAAAAAAATACAGTCTGCTACCTAAGCCATTCTCTAGTGTGTCTAGAAAAGAGAAGCCATCAATTTTTAAATATCCATTTAGAAACATGGAAGAAATAAAACATAAAGGAAAAATGATAGCAAAGTCTTGTAACAATAAACTGAACTCTAATGACATTTTTCCTCTTTCTTATTTGATGAAAACATTAACAGTCTGTCTAGCAATTAGTTCTAGTATTTCCTTAATTTTCCCATTTTAGTGTTTGCTCTTCAAGTTACTAACTTACTGTAAACATGCTCTGCATAGCAAAATTTCGTATTAAACGGCACTCCTTAACATTCTTGACTTACTTCAAATAGGTTAAATAATTTTGAGCACAGCTTTTGAAATTCTACTAACCACTGCACAGATAAATGATTGAAAGCATTACTCCAAAGGGCAACATATTTCAACAATGCTGGTCTGTTAATAACAAGGAATGATAACTGTGAGCGCTGTTGTCAGTATTAATGAACTTCACAGTGCAATATAAGGTTTTCAAAAGAGTTAAAAATTAATAAATACTTTAAAAATGCCTTAAAATACTCCATGCTCAATGCAGTAACCAGCAGAAATACAAAAGTAACGTGATAGTATTTCTAACAATGATATAGGCATTCCAACTTACACAGCAAGTCTAAAGAACTGCTTAGGGTGACAGAAAGTACTGTATATTTTCCTCCTTTCTGTGTTGTTCTTTAATCATTACACTGCTAGCAAAGTTTGCCTTCTACACGCCATCCTAAGAGCAGCAAGTCTTCCAAACTCCTCATATGCATGATTCAAAACTGCTTGTATGCATGATTTCAGAGTACTGGTCAAAGTCCCTCAGTGTAAAGTTGGAAAGCATAGAAAAAACTGGAAATGGTTTACATACACATAACTAGCCATCATACACCCTTATCGTTGCTTTAAAAAACAAAACCCCTGATCTCAATAAAGAAACATCAAAAATATCCGCTAATTTAAATTAAGAACAAAGCACTGGCAATCTCATTAAAGCACTTCAAAAAAACCCCCAAAAAATTAGCATTTTCATTAACTCTGAACATGCTCTCACAGAAGCAAGTACACAGGTAACAAACATGAATGCAACTGCAAGGACTCCCACATTTACTTCCTAAATCTTCTAACTTCCCTTCATAAATCATAGGTTAAAAGAAGCTAGTCTTAGACTAATTTTCTAAAAAAACCACACAATTTTCAAAAGGGATTGGCAAAACTGCACTCTACTGAGAAAGCTGATACATAATTTAGGGAGAAGCACTGGATTAACTTTCAGGAGTACGAACACCAGGAACATACACCGAGCACTGACCTACCAAGTCATAGTTTAACAAGTATCAATCACATGGCAACTCTCAACAAGGCTTGCTTTACTGTAAGAACTACTAGGTGCTTGATGTGGTTTTAAACAAAATTATTCAGCTGCTCAAACACCATGGTCTCCTTTGATCTCTAACATCCAAAAAGCAATGCACTGAAACTGTTTTTCTTTCATTGTTGTTTCTACTAAGTCCGTTCCTTACATAAAAATTCCACGCCCAAACAATACTCAAAATTGTTCACTCATCTGTGTAGTCCTTATAACAAATACTAGATTATATTGATGATGTATTTGGGGGTTTTGTTGCTTGTTTGTTTTGTTCATTTAAATCAAGCATAATTCTTCTCATAGTCTTGTCCCTAAAAACAAGAGTTTAGTCAGTGCCTGGACCCCACTGCACTATGCAATGCAAACACTGAGAAAGAAATCAGCTTCTGGCCCATAAAGGTAATAATATGAAGCAGGAAGTCTAAGAGAGGCTGGTATCATAGAACCATTTAGGTTAGAAAAGACCTTTAAGATCATCAAGTCCAACCATAAACCTAACCCTGCCAAGTCCACCACTAAACCATATCCCTAAGCACCATCTCTATACTTATTTTAAATACCTCCAGGGATGGTGCCTCAACCACTTCCCTAGGTAAGCATAGAGCATGCTTAAAGAATTATTAAATTATTATATGAATATACATCATGTTTAAAGAATTATTGATAGTAATGAAATTAGAGACTGCTTCTTAATGATACCTATATAAGACACTAAAATTAAGATGTACTTGACCATCTTAACATTGATTTCCAAAAATAAAGAACTTGTGATGTTGACTGAATAACACCGTGGGTACTCTGTTAGTATCAGAACTGACAATTACACTCTACTATTGTTCACATCCTTGTACTTAATCTAAGCATCTGCACCCCTTTAACTATTACCATCGCATTCTCCCTCAGCATTTGAAATTGTTGTACATTCCACAAACTGTAAATCACCACTTTGTTTTTACATATCCATTTAAATTTTGCTATTGTCACTTATCATTCAGAATCCTTAAAATCTCCAGAAGTCAATAAATACCTACAAGCCTCAGATGAAAATTTTCACAAAACCAAGGACTATGAAAAACATTTATGGCAAAATAAATTTGTTTACACAGTTCTACATTTTAGGCACTAAATCAGATCCTTCTCGACAGCCACAATGTCATTTTTATATAAAGACTGAGACACAAAAATATATCTGGTGTTAAAACAAAAAACCTCTTTCTTACTATGAATCAGAAAATCAAGTAGAAAATTAAAGACTTTTCAAATTAAAACAGTCCTGTGACTTTGTGCATTTATGTCAACAACTTTAAAATTCTTCTGGGTCTTACGCAAGGAGAAACAGTGGCCTCCAGAAAGACTGAAGATTTTTGCTGAGAGGCAGCAGGTTTTTGTTATTATTTTTCATTTTATAAAAAGTTAATGAACTTTTTTTTCTTTTTTTTAAACTAAAAATAAAGAACCCTTCAGGTTTGATAATATCAAATCAGTATGTCTCGCTTGTTCAGCTTTGAACAGTTTCACATGCTGCTATTATTGCCCCTCAAAAAAACCCACCAAATTATGGTATCATTTACCCATGTGAGAAAAGGCTGTTGATTTACATTCTTCCCAAAGTTGCTAACCTTCTCATGAGGACGAACTTAAACCTCTTTCCAGAGTCAATTTTCTTTTCCAATGAGCCTTTTTATTTTCACCAATGAATGAATAAGAAAAAAGCAAGTAAAGTATCTGTTTACTTGATTGGAATGCTTCGATTATTCGGGAACTAGTGCTGTATTAACCGATTAAAGTAACAGAATGTGATATATTCCATATTGGTTTCACACAGGTGTTTTGTCTATTTGGCCTGGCAATATGCCAAAATAATTTATTTGTAGTGTAACCTCCCTGGCAAAGCATAAAGACTCCCAGTCCTAACTCACCATGCATCGTGGGCACCTGACAGGGTACACAGTCAAGTTTATTGCAGCGACTACTTAATAAACTATTGATTGCTGCAAAGAAAATAAATAGACGAATTGGAGTAAAAAGAACCTCTCTAATCTAATGCATAGATTAAGATTCCTGTACCTTCTCTTAGTAAGAATAATTGTTCATTTTTGAACAATTATTTTATTAGATGCTAGAGAAATGCATTTTTAAATGTGAAAACAGTTTAACTATCAGATTGAGATTGACAGACACTGTCATAATTTTTTTTTTTTTTTTAAATATCACGGAAGTGAGTAACACCTCAGTTTAAGAACAGGCTAGGATACTAGTCTATCTTGACTACAGACTATCTTGTAAATTCAAGAAAGTTTTGACTCAATGAAATTGCCTTTCCAGACATATGTCATTCAACGGAAAAGAGTCTTTGGCTGGTTGACAGTGTAAACACTTCTGTGAAGTTTCTCTAGGACAACGTATACCTTTTCAGAGTGGATGCAACAGCAACCATAGTGTACTGTGTCAGGTAGAGACATGGATATACTCGTAAATAAAACCGATGGACAGTACTGATAGTACACTACATTCCAGCTTGTATTTAGGAATACGAAGTGTCCTTGAAAAAAAAAGTATACCTTCTTAAGGATCAGATGCAGCCAGGCAAAGGATCTGACCATTAAAAAAAATAAAAGGAAACAACCCATGAATACTGGGAATTGCTATCAGTCTTGATAACTATTAGCTACCAGACAGAAATGAGACTTTTATTCTCAACTTTTATTTTAAAAAAATACTTTTCAAAACTACTTAAGAAAAAGACTACCTGGATTTTCTAATGAAGAAAGAAACTGACAGTTTAGAATCTTCGTTACATCATCCATCTGCTTTAGTCTTACTGTATTTTGATAGACCGAATACATATCCTACACATACACACAGTACAGGAGACACAAAATTACATGCTGTACTATCTACAAAGCAAAGACGGCAAGGAGAGGGAAAATGAGTTCCTTAGATCCTCAGTCTGGGACTGTACATTTATAGCCACATGTAAATGAATGCCTACTACGTTCTGTGAATGACCACAGAGAACTATTTCAAGTGGCATGGGCTAATGAAGATAGACACAAAAGTCTTTTGGAGTTGAATTTGTAGTGGGGTACTGAAAAATAAAACACATTATTATATGTTCTGGATCAGATTTAGTCAAGAACTTTTCTGGCTGATTTTAGAGTAATTAAATTAAATAGTTGAGACATAACTCTAGGTACGCAGACATTCTGGTTTCTATTTTTCTTCCAAAGGAAGATGCAAATGAACAAATGCAGGCTGTAGTAGGGCACTCAGAATCTACTGGTTCTATAGTATCAGGGCAAAAGAGTTTTCCAGTTTGGAGAACACATACTCGCTCACTCTACTGTGAGAACCAAGTTTCTTCTGAAAGTAGTGGATTACCATGAATTTAGGCTGAAAAATCTTCCTATTTACAGTCTATCTTGTAAGAATCAGTAGTACTCAGGCTAACAAGAAGAATGTATATGACCTGTTCACCAAAGAGAAGAAGGAAACAGCAGGGAAGAGTTATTTACCATTTCTTGTTCTGTTGATGACATACGCATCATTCAGCTGAAATATGAGTTTCATTCACAAAGATGAGATTCTTGAGTTTCTGATTCAAGCCAAAATGTTTCACTCTAGTCAAGACTATCTACGACTATGACATTTTGAAATTCACCTTTTCAAAATTAAATTCCATTAGAAGAAACTACTCCTCCAGATATAAAAATACAGTAGGGGTTGGGCTTGAATGCTGAGAACATGATGTATATTCAAGAAGTTCATTATTCGTTCTTAATCTGAAAGTGGCACAGGGTTTGCTGGATCAATCCTTAATTCGATCCCCACTTCCGAGGCAGCTTTGCAAACTGAAAATTTATTTCACATTTGAAATAGGCAATTTAAAATTATTTTCATTCCTTCAATAAACAAAGTACTATGTAAAATGTATTCACATGATACGAATGTCGCTTAGTGACAAAAAAACCCCACCCAAACGTGTTTCTTCAATGCATCCGTGCAGCCTTACTAGATGTGATTTGTAATAATAATTACAAGTGTTGACAAGTACTACAATCACATCGCAATATATAATCGAGTCATTTTTACCGCGTGTGTTGATTGTGGAACTGAGCGACGCAGCTCCAGTGGAAAGGCCACCTTTCGATACTGCTGAAGCTACAGACGGTGTAGAAGACGCCGGAGTCGATGAAGTTGAAGCAGCTGCACTGGAGGAGACTGACAATGACGTTAACCGCTCTCCAGACTCCATATCTGCAAGAGAGAAGATAAACATCTGTCTTCTATGGCAGGAAATGAAATCACAAGGGGACACTGCAGGAGTGTCTGTGCTGACCATGTCTCAGCCTGTGCATGCGATTCTCAAGTGATTCCTACGAGACCTTCACGTGAGAGGTACAGCACTCGGTCATCAGGGGATTCAGCACAACTGCAGCAGGAAGGGAATCGGGTAGTGCTGTCCGGAGCTGCGTCACATTTCAACCTGAATGCCAACAGCCTCACCTGGGACCACCACCCACACCCTCTGCTCAGGAGCCCCGTTTTGGCTCAGGCTGGCACCTTCAGCCCTTGCCCGAGTCAGGTCATAACTCCGCAGCCGGGTCTGTTCCCACGCCTCACGTTACAGCTTCTCTCCAGGCCAGCATCAGCTCCGACCTTCCCCTACTCCTGACCAGGCTGCCAGATGGCCCCTGGGCCTGACAGATGCCTTTATTTTGGCTGGAGCCTGTGACCAGAAGAGTGTTCAGAACCTGTGGGATTGTCATGATCCTCCACGGTCGACTTGTCCCTCCTTGCAGAGCAGCCCTGCTCTTCCTGCTCCCCGACAGAACCCAGCTTTAAACAACCTGTAATGCATGCCAAGAAGTCCAACTCCAGACTCTTCATTTAGGGAAAGACCCAGCAGTTATGGTGGGATAGTGTAAATATAAGAACTCCTGTAAGATGCTACCTTCCCCCCCCCCCCCAGTGTTCTCACATAAAATAAGGCATTTTTATTTGTGCCGTGAATTGCCTACATGAAAAGTTACCAGATTTTTTTAACTGAACAAGCATGTGTATTTTAAGAAAAACAAACAGTAAAATTATTAAAAGTACCACTTGTTGAAAAGTAGTTTCTCAAATACTTAAAAACCGCAGCCAAGCAAGTGATGTCTAAGCATTGTTGTACCTAAGACTGACTCAATCTGCCAGAACTGCAGCTGAGGGTGAGTCAAGACCAGAGTATAAATAAGGTGAGAAGAAATCTTTTCAGAGTCCCTTTATTATTACAAAAGCAACTAGACTAAGCACAGTTAACTCCCAACAGGGAAACTCCTGAGAAACCGGTTTCTGTCCTGAAGTTTCCTCCAGCTACAGAGGCAACACCCTTTCTCCGACCTCTCGCTGGAAACAAGAGGCGGCCACATACTAAGCCTAAGTCAACTATACAACTAGTGTAAAAATCTCACTCCCAGCCCTTGTAAAACAGAATGCCAAGTGCATGACAGACACGCTTTTCCAAATCCTATTTTAATCAGTTTAGAAAACTCATGCGTTGAAGAGCATTTCTGATCCAAAGTTATGTTAAGCAGTGACTTCCCAAATACGCGTTTGGAAAGCCAGCGTGTTTCTGTTCTCTCTTCTCCAGAAAGATGCAGTATTCTTGGTTCCTCTCAGTCAGAAAAAATGACTCTTAAAAAGCGAACGGAAACACAAAAGCAAAAGTTACGGAGAAACGCACAAAACATCAGGACGATACACTGCGCCCATTTGAACTACAGCATTAATTCCTTCTCATTTTTATATCTGGGGGCAGTTTCTATGTAGTGGATAAAGCCTCTAGACTTTGCTAGCTAGCAAAACAAAAAAGACCACTTTCCTGAAGTGAAAATTCTGCTAACAAGGGAACTACAGTATATCATAGAGAACTGGCCACCCTTTACCCCAACTACAAACAACCACTCTGCAGAGAACAGCACTGAAAGACTTCATTGCTTTCATTCTTTACAGCCCAATTTATCACACATAATCTTCATGCGTGCAGAAGGAAATTAATTTTTTTTCTGCAAATACAGAAAAATCAACTACTTACGCTGATATGGTATAAAAAAAAGTATCTACTATTATACTGAATATGAGGGCTATGAACTTTTCCTTCAGAACAATAGCAGAAATCACAAAAACAATTTCCTTCAGAGAATTTATCGAGGCAAAATATTATTAGACTTTTAAATTTTTTAATTCAGGGCTCCTAAATACATGCTCTTCTCCAATTAAACATTTTCTATCTACAGTTAAAGAATACCTCATTGATCTTTAGTAGCCTGTGAATACAATTCAGCTGACCTGCTACACAGTGGAAGTAGGCCACTGAAAAATATTGTATATACTGTATACTTTAAGTTTTATCTTATGTCCGTTAAACCTTATAATTATTCCTAAGGATAATAATAGAAATCCCTTTCATAAGGGATTAAGATTTAAGTCTGTTTCCACAGATATAAGTCTGTAGCAACTGCAAACACATGCACTGTTTCATGCTACAAAAAATTTACCATCTTTAGTACATATTTAGAGAGATCGATAAATAGACATAAATGAATATAACAAGTCCATTTTTTAGACACTGTGAATGACTGAACTTAGGTGAGGCCAACAGGCAGTCCTTATACAAAAACCTATGGTTTTGTTGTATCTTGGTATTCATTGTTGTAAGTATGGCCACAGCGAATTTACTGTATGGCATAAAGGAAATTATAAACACATTTTAATCGTATCATTACAGTAATCACTTGTAAAATGGAAGGTACTTCTAAGCTTTAATGCAGTGCATTCAAAACTCAGGATTGAAACTCTGTACTTTATTTATGTTTCCTGATAAAAACATCCAAGAAGTCTCAAATTCCTAAAAAAAAATTGCTTGTCGTGTGTGTAATAATGCAACATTAAAGTAAGTCTTTACCATCTAACGTACTTTATAAATAAGCATAGTTAAGAACCACCTATGAGCAATCCACATTTCTGCCATAAATGGGAAGACATCTGTGGTAAATCAATACTTTTTTTTAATACAGAAATATAAATTTAGCTATACTTGCAAGCTTTTAACCAATGTAAGCCATCTGTTTGAATTGGAAATACAGCATAAAAAGAACTGGGAGAATAGTAATAAACTACCCTTTTAAGGCTCCCTTCCTCCCCCTGCCCCTTTCTGTTGGGGGGGGGGGGGGCCCTTTTTAACTAATTCAGCTGCTTGTTTTAAGTCATTAATAGAAAACTGGAATATTAGTATTTCTGAACTATTTTGAACTGAAGAAATGATACTCTTGTCCTAGAGACATACATACTTTTGCTTTCCAACTAAGTCAACCCTTAATTATGTTTCGTTAGTTTATTACTCTAACCACAGCAGATGGCTGGCTCCGAAAGAGATAATCCCTGAAACAGTCATTAGTCAGGATCCGCAATAATTACACTGTAGACCTAATGCGTTCTGTGACTGAAGTAGTCCACACCAGTTACAGCAGATCCACATTCTTTCTAACCTCAAGTAAAATTAGACATTTGTCCCACTTCAGTGTATTTTGCCAGTCAATACTTAACGATGAACTTTCATGCCTGCTTTTTAAACTCTCATTCAATTTCTCTTTTACAAACAGAAGTAAAACTAGTAAAACCTGGTATTTTTGTTTTTCAGGTATAGTGATTTATATCAGTTCCTCTCAATGCTTTGCCAAAATCTCCAGTTAATTTTCCCAGAATTTTCCATAGTGAATAATGATCATGAATGCAACTGAACCCAATGAAAACAGAAAGCAATCTCCCATTAAAAAGAAACAAAGGGAAGTATGTGCAGCTTTACACTAGGAAAATGTTGCCTTCCCCCCCCCCAAAAAAAACACACCACACACACAAAAACCCCAACAACAACAACAAGGAAAAAATTACTATATTTGATAAAAATAAGGACACTAAAAACAGCTAAAGGTCTACTAAAGGAAACAACAATCAAGTAATTTTCACATTTAACAAGGTGAAATTTCTTTAATTACCTCGGAATTCCATGCTCAAAACCTTTGCTGAAACATATACTAACATAGAAAAAAAAACACCTTCACAGGACATTATCATAGAAGTGACAGTATACTGTCCATGTTAGTTGGGATGCGTGAACACTATGAAGTGGGTCTTGACAAAAATCTAAACAGTAGACTGACTTACCTCCGACTTCCAGTTTAACCTCTACACTCCCGTGTATTGCTTCATTATTTCAATGACTACCTCTAACACAGCAAAAAAGAAGTTGAAAGTGCAGGGGTAAAAATATAGTTCAGTCTCCTTCACTGACCAGGTGAAACATCTAACAACTATTTGATAGCCAATGGGAGAAAAGTCCCTCAATATCTGGTGTTCTCTTGCCTTACAGCAAGGTATTTAATGGCATTGTATCATAGTATTGCCAGTCCGTGACTACTTCTGGAGTCAATGCGAGTGCTCTAATGCGAAGATCTTACAGCTGCTGAAGGGAAGCACATCCGAGTCTCTCAGAACAGACAGTCCAGCACAGTAGAGTTCATCGCAAATCTGAAACGCAGTTTCATTTCATGAAGTGAAATTTTACATCTAACTCTTCTCCTCCAAAGTGGAGCAGAGCCCCAGAAGGTCAGCACATAGAAGATAAATGCAGAGCATGGGTGCTGGCCGGTGGAGTGACCCAGCAGGCCAAGAGGCACCCATGGGTTCTGCACTGCGATGTCACAAAGCCACAGAACCAAGGAGGAGTGGGTGTAAAAGCAGCGGCGTGCCAGAAAATACTCAAAACAAGCACCCTGACCAAAACCTCACGGAGAAGGAACTGTAGCACTCACAGGAAGGGGTGCAGTCCATTACAGACAAGCTATGGACCCAGGAGGATCCCAGTGATGCTCCCTGCTTTAGTCACAAGGTCTGCTCACAGACCTTCCAACACGCAGCCTGCTACTGCTACCAGGTTTTAGACATCTGAGATTTTTCAACCCAAATAGAAGTGAGATTCATTTTACATGTCTCAAATGCTGTACAAGAACTGGCATTCCATAAACCTTTCTGTTTCCAGGAAAAAAAAAATTAATCACTGCAGTATTTTATACTTGTGATGAGTATCAGTTTTTAAGGATTTTGGTTTTGTGCATGACAGTTCAGCTTACACAGATTAAAAACAACGTATTTCCAGTTTCTGTGTAAAAAGTCAATCTTTCATTCCCCACATAACTATCTTTTTTCATATCCCGATTATGAGACTCTGATACTAGGTTCATCTGGACTAGATTCTAGTACCACTAAACCTTGTTCTACAGAAGCAAGACTGATAGCGTTTTATACTATTGCTTAAGTTTGTAAGGGCACTGAGCAAACTGTATCTGTAACTACCTCTGTAATTTTTAGAATCATACAGCATTATTCAATCTTTGCATACTGATACTCGATAAAACATTTTTGAAATACATAGCAAAAATTCCTTCTTACGGTAGCTCTGAAATAGCTAATAGGAACCCACCCTAGAAATCCTATGCCAAATCCTAGCAGTTTGAGAATCAGTACGTGTTGAAGAAGCAGAGAAAATAAATTACCAGTGAGAAATTTCACTAGCATGTTTTTTACAAAATTAGTATTTGGCTTTATCAAACAAAAATTCCATGTCTAAGAATAACTGCAAAAATAACCAAAATATGAAAAAGTATAAAGATTTATAGTATTTCAGGTATTTGAAAGCCCATTTTTTATTCATTTTTGTTGTGTATCTTAAAAAATAAGGTGGTAAACATTCTATTTCCTCTAATTTTTAATTTATCCAGTTATTTGATAATCAGGTGATTTTTAACACTGAGCTAAAAGGAAAATGCACTGCTTCCTTGTTGGCAATACTTTGTCAATACACCTGCTTCACTGCAGCTTACAATCAAGAAAACTTAATTAAATACATAAATATCTATGTAAGTAGGGTTCCTATAGAAAATCTCAAGAAATTATCTCAGATGGGGGAGATCAAGGGATGCATTCCTTGACACAGTAGCATAATTCATGTTTAAGGACTCAAAAGAATTACATTTTGCTCTACAGTCTTAAAAACCTAATGGTGTGCTAGGGCTCCCGGTACTATGAACATCAGGTCCGCAGTTTCTAAACGCTGTTAAGAGAAACAGGACTAGTCAGTAAAATGTTATCTAGCCACTACCTAGTCTAGCATTCTGTGATTGAGAGTAAGCACAAACACTTACTTTTGTGCTTATCAGTATCCCGTTTCCCTGCTCACCTCTCTAAGCTAAGCAACTGGACTTTTACAGGTTCTCTTCCTGAGAATCACTTGGTTATCCTCCCTGCTCATATCGAAAACTTTACGTTATATCTGAAACAAGTATTCCTGCATATAATTACCCCGTGACACACTGCACATTATTTTGCTTACCGGCTATTACGCATCCGAATTTTTTACTTGCTGATGCCTAACAAGCTAATCGTTTCATTCAAATATGCACTACTTATGCACAAAATACCTAGATATTTCACAGAGCTGAAGAAATGCATTTAGAACTCATGAAAGCATGAACGCACTTTTATGTTACTACCCTTTATCCTCATCTACAAAGAAGGGACAACAAAGAAAAGTGTCATTTTAGAAATGAAGGTACCAGAATGACCAGTGAAATGCAGCAGCACAGCCTCTTTCGATACACTTCTTGAGAAGGTCTTCAAAGCAGCAGAACTTGAGTGCTGAAATAATACCCCTGACAAAGAATTGCTTTGACTGGACTTGAACAGGAAGGAAGAGGAACGGAGTGTCTAAACACCCCTGTGGCAGACAAATCCATTAAAATCAGGAGTGTGAAATAAAAACTGTTACTTTTTATTTATCTGTCTCAAAGTCTCACCATCATTGCTTTAAAGACATCAGACATTCTGATAGTAAAAGACAGGTATCCTATACTGGCAACTGAAGGTAAGAAAGTTCCCGGGCCTCATACGACTAAACACATGGGACTTGCTGCTATGAACTGCATTAAGTGGTCTTTTTGTACTTTAACTGTGTAAACAGCTAGCCAAAATCCTCTCTCACTGTCTTCCCTCCAATTTCAAGTATCCATAAAATGATGGTCCAGTAAGAATAAAGGGAAGAACATTGCCTTGCAGTAAATGCCTTGTCTTGTTTCATTAACACCAAGAGAGGCTCCTGAGGCATTCATTTTCCATAGGATACGGCAGGCCAGCTGTGAAAAAACAGCTCAGATGTTTGAATGGTGAAAGCACCAAAACCTTTTTCCCCAGCAAAGCAAGCCAGTTTAACAGGGTCATATACTAGATTCAGATGTGCACCTTTTACTGAACTAATGCTGGTTTAAAGTCACTGTGATCCAGCCAATTTTTGACAACCTCTTTTTCTAGTCTGCCTGAAATCTCTGGATCATTCACGCACTAGAAAGCTCCACATATATTAAGAACTGGATTTGGTGTTTCCACCTCCTCTCTATAGAAACACCATCTAGAATCACTTGGAGGTATAGGTGTCCATGGACCGAATTACAGGTGCTTCAATGATGATCTGTGCGTAAAGGACAGAAGCAACTGAAAACAGAAAAAGTTCCAGAAAGTTTACATAGTCATTTCACTGAAGTGCCTGTGACAGTAACGCATCCTGAAATTGCCTTCATCTCCAATAATTACATACCTAAAACAGATGCCTAACAAAAAAGTTTCTCTTCCCCCTACATCCTAATCTTTCCTCCGAGATAAAACATTTTCTCTTCAGTGAAGAAACGCTGAATACACTTCATTCTGTGAGAACCAGGTGAGAAATGCTCCTTCCACCTAAGTCCCTATTCATTAAGCTAAAGGAGAATCAGTACCGTACTTTGAAGTGACCTAGGCATTCATGGGATAAGTCTGACAAGTTTTTTCAAGACTGATGTCACAGCAGTGTCCTGCAGTCAGTATTTTTTAGCTTGGTAAATACCACCATTGAGAACGGTATAAGTGCATAATTAACTTCTATAATATAATAATTACCACGTAACAAGTAGCTCACATACCAGGGGTTTAGGTCAGCACTTTCTAATGTTTTCAATGTTAATATCTAGATATATGCCAATTGGTAACATATCTTCCTCCTTATTTTCTTCTCCTTATCTTTCTCTACAAGGAAGGAAGGAGAAAACAACAGTTTGAAAAATGAAGATTATATTTCAGTTGAGCATAAAGAACTTCTTACCCATAGTTATGTGTTCTAAGTAACAGTGAAAGGAACACTAATTACAAAATAACCTCTTTTAAAATGAAATTGAAAACAGGTGAAAGTCACACGGATAATGCGGCTCCAGAAACCATATTACAGCTTTCTGACCTCGCCTGTGGCAGCGCAGCAAACGGGGCAGCTGACAGGGGCAGAGAAATTGTCGCAGCAGGTAACCAGGCTGCGTCTTCAGGGAGCGTGGGGGGGAAATTTCTTCAGGAGTCACCTCTCAGGAGCTTCTGGTGGCCTGCTGCCGACAGCGATGGCTTGCACCAGGAGCCTTTCGCTTCTGTGGCCTGTAACCGCCCGCGCCTCCCTGCCGCGCTCCGGGCGGGGAGCGCCGGCTGCGGGCAACGGAGGCGGCGCGAGCCCCCGCCCGGCCCGCGCGGGGCCGCAGCGCGGCTCGCGGGGGAGCGCCTCCAGGCGCCCAGAAGCCCTGCTGCGACTGCGCGAGGCCTGCGGTCAGCAGCAGCCGCGCCCGGTACCCCAGAGCGCCCGAACCGTGACAAGCTCTCCTGGATGTGCTCGACGCCGTACCGGTACGTTTGATTTATCAAGATGAAGCAAACCTGAATAAGCCAGATGGTTTCTTGCGCTGTTACGTAAACAGTTGGAAAATATTACTAGTAGCTATTTTGTAACTGACTTTTCAAGATAAACAGCTTGAAAAAAAGGAAAGATAAAGGATTCCCACATTTTGTTCTGTTTCACCTGACAATATTCATGCAGCAAAACAGCAGCTGTCCGAGGACTGGGTCGTTAAAGCAACTGTTCTTCCTTCAGCAAAGCTCGTTTAATTAAACCTGATTATCTTAGCAGAATAAGCTACTTTTAAATAAACACAGAATTGACTCACTGAAGTCTTTACACATAATTCTAAATGTTACTACTGACACTTGACTGAAACGTGTTCTATTTTTAAATGCAAGTAGAAACAAATGCTTAAGGTAGCTAGCTACCATAAGCGATCTACTGAGCTTAACTAGCGTTACTTTTTAATCCTTAATTTTGTTCTCAATGTGCTTATAAAGTTGTGTGCATGGTATACAACAGTCTATTACCTAACAGTCTATTATCTAAACAAAAAGCCCAGTGGAAATATCCAAATTTTGCATCGTTATGCTCAACTGAATGGAATTCAACTAAGAGATAACTTAGGTGCACCTTCAAGAAAATAAGTTTAGATTTCTTGTAATGAGTTCTGAAAGCTTATTGTCAAATGGCTACACTCGTATTTTACATTTATACCTCAAAAATTCCTGTCCTCATAACTGTAGTTAGTATTACATAAAGTGTTTTCCATTTCCAGCTCTACAACTCCAAGAAAAAAACTTCACCTTTTAGACTAACACTCCGGGAGGGGGGAGACACCACAATACACAACCAGTACATTCTGAAATATATTATTTTGCTTAAACATGAATGAAAACCAAGTTTGAAACAAAAAATAGTCTCATCCAACATTTTTGAAGTCCTAGAATTATAAGAAGCTTCTAGCTCAGCTATATTTAAACAAATTCTCTTAACTGCGTATTAGCACCAGATCTACATGACAAAAGACAGAAAAGCAATCTATGCAGACTGTCGTCTTAACTTAATAGTTGTAGTCTGAAGTCAACTGTTTATGTGTGTATCTCTCAACATGAACTTTCTTTAGTGTTATGTTATGGCATTTATTATTAAAGAGTCAACAAACAGGAAAGCAGTGTTGCTTAGCAGCTGGGTATTCTTGACTATTGTATGATTTAACCACAATTTTCTAATCCATTTTTGTATTCTTCATGAGGATTGGATGTTATGAATTCAGCACGTCTCAAATAAAACAGTACATTAACCTAATAGATAATTAATGTTCCAATTATCTGTTAAAACTCACCTTGTATTAAGGAAACATACAACCATCCTGTCAAAGTATGTAAATAAATTTTAAATAAATTCTGCGCAATGGCTCAAGAAATCTTTTCAATCTCAGAATCTGTTTCTTCATCTCCTACTGATAACCATATAGCAGTGCATTTGCACAAGCTAGTAACTTCAAGCATTTTAACTCTATTAGAGCTGTCTCAGAGCAGATACAGAACTAAACAGGGAATACAACAGAGAAACACACACTGTAGCCAAGAAGTTCGAAATCTGGGACAGCTGAAGTCAATGCCCTTTTTTTGTGCTTTTCCAAGACCTAACTCTCAATCTGACAGAAGCACAGTTTCTGCTTTTCTGCTTTTTGTCACTCAGAAACTTAGTACCAGTATAGCCATTGTATTGTTCACCTATTCCCAAGGTTCAAAAGCCAGACTTCACCTCCTCAAACTCAGAATCTAGGCTCAGCTCCCATTACGGGCACCAACAGAGTTTGAGAAAAACGTACAGAGGAAATGCCCTGCTGAACTTTTGATAGCAAAAGCTGCCGTTTGTCTGGGAATTGTTAAAATTCTAGAGTGTTAAAATTTATGCTTGTGCCAAACATGCTGCTTAGTATTTCCGTAACTGAACCTTGCCCATCTTTGCCAAAAAATGATAGAAGGCACTAAAACAAAGGCTAACTTTGTGAAACCTAATGTATCTGCCCTAACATACATATAAAAAACCTCCCCAAAAAACTCACTACAAGCAACCTCTTTTGCCCACCTGGTATTATTTTGCTTCATGTTGAGGAAAAAAAAAAAAAAAACACATATTTTAAAAAAAAAATGAGCAGGCAGAGAAAAATGTCAATCCAGACACTTAAACTTTAAAAGCATAAGCAGAGGGAAAGATAATTTTGGGAAGAAATAACTACAAACCCAGATATCTATTTATGTGTATGAACTCCACATGAGTCAAAGTAACCAATGCAGAATTAATTCATGGGCATCCTCCTATAATCTTTCAAAGAATAAGGGAGCAGGAAAAGGATTCCTTTACCCTACAGTCCTAGACTTGTCACAAGACTACCATAATACCTCATGTACTCCAACGAGTAAGAAGTGGCAAGGATGTTAATCAAATTCCTTCATAATAAATGGTCTAAAGTCTGCATTAGCCGCTACTTCTTTTGGTTTTGGGGTTTTGTTTTGCCTTTTTAAGTTTTTTCATACTAACAATTTAAGATACTATTCTAGTCCTTTAAGACTTGGTAAAACTAAACGACCATATTCAGATGAGGGATGAGTTCCAAATCAGAGTTCCATAAAAGCATTCAGAAGAAACAAATCTACCTGTACCAGCCTCAGGCTTTGCACTTGGTCCTGATTTTGTTTTAGAATAGCACCAAACTTCAGTCTCATTATTCTAACATTGATTTACATTTAAACAAAAAGAGAAAAAGCCAAACATGGAAAGTGTACATTCAGTTCTCCAATGCCAGCAAAGACTAGTTTTAGTCCACATGATAGCGAAGAAGTCTATCAGCCTCTCATGTTATTAAGCAAGTTTTGGCACCTTGATTAAAAAACTTATCATTGAGGAATGCTAATTCCTCAGTTTGGAACTCTTAAGTACCTTGTAGTGTCATCTAGCAGGAATTAACTGGTTCCCACTAATAGTCTGAGTCAGCAAGGCAGAGACATCAATAACTGGTTTCCACATTTTCATGTTGCTCCACTCACGTAGCTATTCCGAAACCCAGAAGCAGTTCTAGACGGAAGTAAATCAATGGCTAGTGTAGCACAGAATAAGTCAGCTTCATCACTGCAACCACCCTCATTTCCAAAGTATCTTCCAGTTTTAAGGCATTATGATCTTTTAAGAAATTGAGACATTTAAGCAAAACAAAACAAAAACAAATAAAACAAAACAAACACCACCAAAAAAAAAGTCCAGTGAAGTTTACCAGAGTAATTAGAAGGAATAATAATGGGTTTCTTAAGATACAATAAAATAAAACCAAGCCTCAACAGAAGTCACAGCCGCTATTACCATGTCAGAAGTCTATCCTTGCTGACGCCATTCAAAATATTATTCCTACACACCAAGCAGATGCAAATCTGACATCACAACGTTATTTACAAACTTGAAGGAAGTGGTTAGACAAAGAAAAAAAACAAACAGAATGTATTTTTATTTCCTCATACTGGAGAGAAACAAGATAATAAACCATCCCTACTTCCATCCACAAAAACAGAAGTACGTGTCAGAGTATGCATCTAGATTTCAGGCTTCTAACAAAGCCATATTGTAAACATTTTATTCTCCTAAATTATTAAAGGATACTAGTTAAAATACATTTTAGCTGCATCAGGTGTTAATTTTTGGCAAAGCTTCATAATCACTTAAGGATTAACAATGATACACAGTATTCCCAGAGACCATCCCTTCAGAATTTAAAGGCACTCTGCAAAGGCAAGCTGGTACCTCAGGGTCATATCTGAGGAACAGATGAAACTGCAGCTCTTCTGCAGGGTGGGGCAGAAGGAAGCCTAAGCAGCCCCAACTCCTGCCACAGAGCATTCGCTTCAGGAGGATGGCAACCAGACCTGCATAGTGGTGACCTACTGCTGTTCCCTGGATTAGGATCCAGCTGCATCCCTCGGCTGCGGCTGCCCCCGCGACTTCCCTCTCCCTGCGGGAGGCAGAGCTGAAGGCAGCCCATGAACCAGAAGCTCCAGCAGCACCCATCAGGGCCGTCCCTCCCAGGGGAAGGGAAGAGAGTTTTGTCAAGTAAGCTCAGCTCTAGCTTTGAGCCAACCAGTTCAGCTGTGAGGCACCGAGCTTTGCCTTTAAGAGCCTCTATAGATTAAAAATAGCAAGGGAAACATTTTTATGACACCAGGACTGCAGGAAATTGGAAAACACTGACCAGGAATACAAGAAGCCAGCTAGACAGTGAAGGAGCGCAAGCCTGCTGGAAGACGATACGCATATTTTGCTGGTACCCAAGTTAGAAGATTTCTTAGACGTTGTCAATATTGTAACCTATTTAGAACATGAAATCATACAAAATGTTATCTAGTGACAGGAGCAATTCAGTATTTTGTTAAAAAAATTAGTGGAATATTGTTTTGAAAGAGGGATTAGTATAGAACAGTACTCCAGGTCACAGGTCTTTCAAATTAAATAGCCAGTGTACAGGGCTTGAAAGGGAGGCAGCGTGCATGTGTAAGATACCTAAGTCTATCCTATGAAACCTTTATTTTGCAGTTAATGTTCTCAATATGAAGAGGTCACAGTTTTATACGGAATGCTGACAGAGAGTTGGGGTTGTTCAGCCTGGAGAAGAGGTAGCTCCGTGAAGACCCATGGCATTTTCCCTGCCTTGTTCCCCTCAAAATAGACCTGTACCTACATGCTCTAGCCACTCTACTGGCCACACCCTTTTCTCCATACGAAACCACCCATGTGAACTAACAGGTCAAGCATCTCCAAAAACCTTTCTCTACCCCAAGGTGGAGGAACACCACCTCTGTTCCTCACCTACTTATTTTTCTCACAGTGTAAATAAAGATTTCTTGTATATACTGTCTACTTTACAAGTTTTTTAATAAGGGCTATTTAATTTGAAAGTATCTATTCTTTTAACTATTTATTATGAAAATATTTGTTTCTTTTCACTTGAATAATTTTTCTCAAGATTTCATTTTCAGTTCCACTATCTGCCAACACAGTGGATACCTCCATTTACTAAATGAAACTGTACATAATTTTATTTCCATATTAAGATATGGTAATAGAAAAAGTGGACATTGTGTCAGGCCCCTCCCGTCCTCCCCCTCCCCCCAAAAAACAAAAGAAAAAAAGGACAAGTCATCTTTGGTACCAAGAGCACAATATTATTTTAACAAGAATTTATCTTGGAACTGCAAAATCTGAATTAGCACCTTTCTAAACTTTCACAAAATAACCCGGAACATGCAATGGTATTATCTGGTATAGAACTTTAGTAATGATTGTCGCAGTACGTACAACGCTATTGCAAATACTATGCCACTTATACTAGCCTAACATAAGACTAACTTTAAAAAAAAAAAAGTCACTGTAGACCCATTTAACAGAGCAACGTAAGACCAAAAATGCACTGCAACCATCCTTTTACAATACAAAATCTGTTAGACTGATACCCTGCAGCAAAATAAAACTGGACCTGTGCACTGAGTGATAGCTGTCACATCCGCCTAGTCCTCATCAGCAAAAGCCAAGAAATTACTTGAAGTAAAAAATCTCATCAACTATAACAAATATAAAAACAGCACAACATTTCCTATACATATAAGAAAGACTCACAAAAAGGCTGTTTTATTTGAAAACTAAGTTCATGTTAGACATGAAACAGTTTTGCAAGTAATAACAATAAGCTGTGAAATACCAATACTTCAAAATGTGCATGAAACAGGCATTTTATGTCACTGTATTTGTCCAGTGAGTATTCATCAGAATTTTTCATAGCTAATACCAGTTGTCTAACACCTAAACAGACTTAAATGTTTTTTTTCCCCAATCTCATGCGAATCGGATATATTTGCTCATCACTACTATCAGATAAGCATTACAAAAAAGCAGTAGTTGTGTCTTAGAATATAAAAATAATTGAAAGTTGTGACTCTATATATTCTTTCTTCAATCTATAAACATTTCAAACTATTTACCTGGGGGAGAGGGAGGGAGAGGGAGAGGGAAGGAAGCACAGAAGAAAAGCACTGAATACTTGGCATTACAGAAGAACAGATACAGAACGTTAATAGCTTACTGTGGCGAGTGGTTTAATCAGGAAGTAGCCATTATCCTGTCGCTACTCAGCAATGACAGCACTCCAAAACAAGCCGTGGTTTTGGTGTTGGTTTGTTTTGTTGGGGTTTTTTTTTCAGTCAAGAAAGAAGAGAGAACACATGCTGTCGTGCTCGAGCTTTGCTGAGCCCAAAGGTCGCCAGATGTCTATTGTCAAAAGCTACCCTGAAAACGAAATTCAAGCAAGCATTTACAAAGCTGGTTTTGAGGAAGCATCTAAAATCTACCACAACCTCCCTCTGTGTTACACACAAAACATGGCTGTCTTATTCAGAGATTAGCAATTATTGTAATGAGATACTGTCGGAGCGGGTCAAATAGTGCTTCCTGCAGTGTGCGCGTCTTGATTTCCTGGTAAACAAACCGAAGGCAGGTGGAGCACTTAGATCACCAGCAAACACACACGCTCACATGACAGGACCAGCCCAGGTGAACTATGCCGTTTTAATAAAATGCATATCTGTATTTTAGTTACACGAGGCAACATGCCAGCAGAAAACGTACAAATGCCTGAACCATGAAGGAAATTTTTTCCACGATGTTACATAGTCATCAATGCTGTACTTTGTTGGGTTTTTTTTAAGACAAGCCCAAGGAAAAAAAAAATTTTTTAAGTGATGTTTATGTACACACACACACACACACCCCCCCCAGAACAAACTGCTCACAAAGTTATGGTGGTAAAAGAAAATGCTACGAAATGATAACCTGAATCAAAAACCTGAAACAGAGAAAAACAAATGCTAATCACTGTCTTCAGAATTTAAGCATCAATCTCCAAAAGAGCACAATTAAAGAACTCTACTAACAATATTCAGAAGTGACCAAAATTAACTTACTGAACACAGTTTTAAAAGAAAAAATTCAAACACCTTTTTTTTTTTTTTTTGCTTTGAAACTGCCTAACAATTTTCCTCCTCAAAAAAATTTATCACATATGGACTAGTCAAGGTTGCAATCCAGTGAGAAAACCTAGTTGCTTCCTACCTATAATCTTTCAAAAAAATAATTCCAACAAGCTCCAGTTTAAAAATCAGATTTTCACAGTGGAATTGAAGAGGGCCCTAGGCTACTATGAAAATTAAAATGGAAAAAAGAAAAAATAACCCCCAACAAACAAACACCACCACCACGCCAAAAAAACCCGACTACCAGAAGAGTAATGCTGCTGCTCCAAAGTAACTAGAATGAAGTACTTGGTCCACTGACAGAAGACAGAATTTCTTTAAGGGATAAATACAATCAACTTACTACAGAACAGGCTGATGCAAGTGAAACTGCTACAGTCCCCTAAAACAACCGCACAAAGGCTTGAACTTCAGCAGGCCGTAAGTTGAAAGATTATTTGCATACTACAGGAACACAGTGGGTTGACCCTGGCTGGAGGCCAGGTGGCCACCAAGCTGCTCTATCCCTCCCCTCCTCAGCTGGACAGCAGAGAAAAAAATGTATGGGAAAGCTCATGGGTCGAGATACAGACAGGGAGACCACTCACGGGAAAAAAATTCATTTATTACCAATTAAATCAGAGTAGGATAATGAGAAATAAAACCAAATCTTAAAAACACCTTCTCCCCAGGCACAACTTCACTCCCCATGTTCTCTACCTCCTCTTCCTTAGCTGCACAGGGGGACAGGGAATGAGGGCTGTGGTCAGTTCATCACACCTTGCCCCTGCCACTGCTTCGCCCTCAGGGGAGGACTCCTCACACTCTGCCCTGCTCCAGTATGGGGGCCCTCCCACGGGAGGAGGAGTCCTCCACCAACTTCTCTAACGTGGGTCCTTCCCACAGGCTGCAGTTCTTCAGGAGCTGCTCCAGCCCGGGTCCCCCCACGGGTGCCGTCCTTCAGGAACAGGCTGCTCCAGCCCGGGTCCCCCCACGAGTGCCGTCCTTCAGGAACAGGCTGCTCCGGCCTGGCCCCCACAGGGTCCCAGGTCCTGCCAGCAAACCTGCTCCAGCCGGGGCTCCTCTCTCTCCCCGCGGGGCCACAGGCCCTGCCAGCAGCCGGCCCCAGCGCGGGCTGCCCACGGGGTCACGGCCTCCTTTGGGCATCCCCCTGCTCCGGCGTGGGGCCCTCCCCGGGTGCGGGCGCAGATCTGCTCCCCCGTGGAGCTCCATGGTGGCAGGGGCACAGCCGGCCCCCCCGGGGGCTTCCGGGGACCCTCTGCTCCGGCGCCTGGAGCCCCTCCTGCCTCTCCTGCTCTGGGCTGGGGGCTGCAGGGCTGCTCCTCTCACATCCTCACTCCCCTCTCCAGCTGCAGTTGCTGTTGCCATTTTTCCCCTCCTTCACTCCGTTCCCCAGAGGCGCTGCCACCATCGCCGATGGGCTCGGCCTCGGCCGGCGGCGGGTCCATCTTGGAGCCGCTGGCACTGGCTCTGTCGGACATGGGCGAAGCTTCTGGCAGCTTCTCGCAGAAGCTGCCCCTGCAGCCCCTGCTACCAAACCCTTCCCAGGCAAACCAATACAAGGAAATAGGAAAAGGCAGTGGGGGGAATGGATATATCAATTAATTCTCCCTCTCTCAGAAACTCATCAGCACAAAACAAAATGACGTAGGAAACACACCAAAGTAACAGGCCTGAAGAAACACATTGCAGTACAGAACAGTAAAGACATTTCTAGTAACAATGTTATAAATACATTGCAGCCATTTATCACATTAAGCTCAAGAAAGGAACAAAGGAAAGCGATGAGGGAAAAAAAAAAGTACAGAAAACATTACTGGAGAGATCATGAGGTATCAAAGGGTGTATCTGTATCAGCAAACCCTGCTACTGAAAATGTAGCTTGTGCCAATGAAGGTGTTCTTCTGCCACCACAGTCTCCCAAACAAGGCATCTTAACAAGAGGGATCCCTGCAACCGAAACAATACCCAAAGAGGGCCTTTTGCAAGCTGTGCCTGTTATAATTAGTACAGCCACAATTTACTAATCAAGCACTTGGACATACTCATTCCCTCAAGTAAAACCTTCAAAACTTCAGCATTTCATTCATCTGGTTTTCTACTGTTACTCATCTTACAAAAAAACAGCCTTGTCAAACAATATATAGCGTTTCTAAAGAAAACAGTGAAAATGCAAGCCATCAAATAAAAAAAGCCTTCTGCAAAGACAAGGAGTATCAGGCAGAACTCTTCACAGTAGTCTTAAAATAGTTTTTAAAAACAATGTACCTTGTATTTAATAAGGGTAAATCTGGTATTAGTATCACTGCAAACAATGTCTCAAAGCAAGATTCAGGAAATCGTGATCTAAAATCTCTATCTGGGAATTATTCTTAATTCCAGCAATCTGCACATTGAAATACAGCCACAATGAATTTGAGTCTTAAATGGCTCAGGGAGAATCGAGTTCAGTAGTTCTACGTGTTAAAATACTAGCTCAGAAGTGATGATTTTGGTAAAATTACTTCAAACCATATTGCTCATAATGTGAAAAATAGATACTGTGGAACAGCTGTTTCGCACTGAGATAGCAATGAAGGAGGGGGAAACAAAAACATAACATTGGAAACAGCCAAACAGAAGGTCCACACTCACTTTGTGAACTTCAGGTTGACTCAGACCCTAGCCCAGTAACAGTCTGTGAAAGATGTCAGAAGCAGGAATTTGCTTTCTACCAGTACAACCGTTAGAGAAGCTAAACATAATGAAGTACAACCCACTACCTCCATGCTAGTCAGCAAAAGAATAAGAATAATGATTCAAAAATTGATGTTCTCAGCCAGAAATTCTACAGGCTACTAAAATACTGGTGCCCAACACTTCAGATCCATGAAGAAATTGTGTTTATAAAACATGCAGTATTAGTCTATCTTTTACTTCTAGCAATTTTAGCTGGAATCCTTTCACACTAGCTGCATGGAGAAATAACGAGGAGACAAAAGGGACAACTCATTACTTACAGAAATAATTTTCTGTGGTGGGACACCTGAAGTTCTAAATCACTTTTTTACTCAAGAAAAATTAGCAAATTAATAAAAGTGACTTCCAACTAAACTACGAAAGATAGAGGGGGAAGGGAGGGGACACCAGACGGCCACACCAAACAACCAACTTGCCTCCTCATACTCAGCCTGTGCCAAAAGTCTCAACCACCTTTTCCTCCCGAGAGCCCTTCACACCAACAGCATACCAAAGCAAGTCCTGTTTGTGTCCGTATAAATTAGATTCTGACAACATTCAGAAGCCTCAGTACCACTTTTTCCCCACCTACGCCACTGCACAGAGACCACCCCGGGTTCCCCTGTTACACAGTGTAACACTGCACACTGCAATTGGTCTCCACATTTGAAAACATTAAGATGCAGCAAGATACAGATTATCTCATTTAAATTCGTTTCTCACCACCAAAAAAAAAACCTGAACCAACTAATCTTTAAAACCCATCAGCTGACACTACGTAATCTGTATACTTACACTGTTACAGCCCTACCAAAGCAAAGGGAGAGAGGCCTCCCTTCCCAAGGGGAAAAAGAGAGGCCACAATCTTCTCTTTGTTCTACCTCCTCCATATTCTGGTTGCATATATTGGTCATATTGTTCATGATTTAGCTTCATTTTAAAGGCCCTTTGATCCCCAGTGAATTATTTACCAAACGCATGGACACACTCCATCTATCAATCTGATCCTTAAAACAGTATCTTGGAATTGGAGTAAACACAGTAGCTACTACAGGACTACCACTCAGAGCCAGCCATATTGTACCGTTGTTAAAGACTTCTCTAAGAAAACCCTAATTAGAACAGAATTATTTCAGGGCATGTAGAAGTCACTCAAAATCCCTGAAAATTAGCTTATTCTTTACATTACTACAGTGCCCAAAAGCATTCTTCATGCTGGCTCATTACCTAGAACTAATCACAAAACTATTCCAAATCCCAAATTATCATTTATTTAGTAGCATTTCATACATTTTCTACCAGATTTCAACCCCACAAAGTTAATATACGGAATAAATTCAGAAAGAGCATAGAAAAATACCCGAATTAAACAATTTCAGCGCCTTTTCATTTTCCTGCAGCAAACCCTTCCTGTACGTTTCTTCTCATTTTGAGTATTGTTTATCAAATATTACAGAAACAGTAGTTTTAACTAGCAACTTGGAAACAAAAGAAACTAAAACACACCAGTTTCTTAAGGAACCCATTGTCCTATGTACCAAAACATGTAATCTCGTAATAAAGTTGATGTATCTTACAATAAACAGGTTTTCAGTATTTTTAGTACAGTCTATTAAAATATAAAGAGTCAAGTTTGATGAGATTTGAGACTCAGATGTTTGTTTCAGTATTCTATACATGTTACTATTAGTCATTTTAAAAAGCATTAAAGAGACAATATTCTTATAGCTAAATTTTTATCTTTGATATGGTGAATTCAGTATTAAGTTTTATTTAGTCAAACTGAAGGTTTTAGGGAAAGATCACATCGGTAGCAAACATGGCAAAGAAATGCACAGAGAAGAAGGGTTAAACTTCTACTTTCCATAAAAATAACCATTAATGTACTATTTCATTGGAAAATTGAAAAAGAAAATTATCTTGAAAATATAAAGATTTTTCAGAAGTTTTAGAAGGTTAAAACAACTATATATATATATTCTTTAGCTCTCATCCTAATATACACATACACACACTCACAGACCCTCTGAGAATACAATATTCATTTTGCTGCAGAAGAACAGACATTGCATAACAATGAGATTTGCTAATGAAATCAGCCATCAACCTGGAATACATATGTATTAAACCAAGACCTCAGTGTCATTTTCTTTTTGCATCGTTTGTTCTTTCTCTAATTTTTCCTCGACCTTTCAGTATCCTGTCCTCCTCCTGGTTTCACTGCTTCAAGTACAGCAATATTTTGTTAACGCTGTATGTACACCACTTTATTTTACAAAATTTATTTCTCTACTTATTGCTAAACATAGATTCTAATTACATGGGTTCTATCAGCATAGCCTTGAAAGAAAAATCAATGGGTGCTAAGGAGACAAAGGAGTTTTATTTCTCTGTAAAACAGCAGAAATATCTAATAAAAATTGGGTGTCACTTGGAACAAACTATACTTTCACAGCTGAAGTTGCACAACAATTAATAAAAGAATTTAATACAACAACACATTTTTTAAAATCTCATCTACATTGCTCTAATGAATAGACAGGAACAGAATGTAGAACCATTCCATGAATAAAAGTGTAATTGCTTTGCATGAACATGCAAAATCATAACAAAGCCAAGTAAAACAATCAAGGAAGTTCAGTAACAGTGTATAAGCATGCAGTATACATACCAGTTACATATCTTTACTGAAAAAGAGATGAATACCGAATGGAATTATTTATTCTACTACTCAGAACTGACCACAAAAATTAAAACAAAATACAGAAGTATTTTAAAAGACATTTTTCTCTCATTATACTAATACCGTATTTTGGTTTTATGGGATATATGCCGCCTTATACTTCATAGATAAAAAGCAACCTATTTACACTTCTAGCTCCAAGAGTATCAAAACCATGTTTCGAATTCACCCCAAAACTATTAAAACTCATAATACAGCCCACTGAATATTTCCACTGTTCTCACTTTACAGAGTTTCTTAATTGAAATAATACCAGTAAGGTATTGTTACTATAATGCCACTATCAAGTTAGCGTTTGTGTTGATAAGCTCCAAAGCCATACCAAACACTAATACAAAACAGCAGAAAATTAAATGTTTGCCAGTTTGGGAGGGTTAGTTTTTTCATTTGTGTATGTGGTTTATTTGCTTGGTTTTTTTTCTCTCTCTCTCTCTCTTTTTCCCCCACTGCCCTCCCCCCCAACTAACACTCCAAAACCCTAATTCCATTAAGACAAATGGCCGATTAGTTACATTTAGTATACCAAAATTGCATTCAGAACTCCTTTGGAATAAATTAATTTGTAATTTATTTTCGCATTTTATCTTGAGGGCATGAGGAAGTCATTCAGTCATTCTATAGTTACAACGGCCATCTGTGCTGGTTTTGGCTGGGATAGAGTTAACTTTCTTCAGCGAAGCCAGGACGGGGCTGCGTTTTGGATTTGCGCTGCGATCAGTGCTGATGCTACAGGGATGTGTTAGGTACTGCTGAGCAGCGCGCGCGCAGCATCAGCGCCTTTCTGCTCCTCGCCCCATCCCACCCGCGAGCAGGCTGGGCGTGCACAAGGCGTTGGGACAGCTGACCCCGACTGTTCCATACCATATGACGTCATGCTCAGCATAGAGAGCTGGGGGAAGAAGAGGGAAGGGGGGGATGTTTGGAGTGATGGCATTTGTCTTCCCAAGTCACCATCACGCGTGATGGAGCCCCGCTTCCCTGGAGATGGCTGAACCCCTGCCTGCCGATGGCAAGTGGTGAATGGATTCCCTGTTTTGCTCTGCTGGTGCGCGCGGCTCTTGCTTTGCCTGTTAAACTGTCTTTATCTCAACCCACGAGTTTTCTCACTTTTACCCGTTGGATTCTCTCCCCTGTCCCACCAGGGGGGAGCGAGAGAGCAGCTGCCTGGGGCTCAGTTGCCGGCTGGGGTTGAACCACACCACCATCCCAACACCAAAGAAACAGAAGGCACAAGAAACCACTGAAAAAATAGAGAAATTATCCCCACACAACCCAGGAAGAATACCATCAAAATACTGTACGTAATGAACTAGGTAAGTAATTGAAAGCACAAAAATGTCCATAAACTCTCTTCACAAGTGCTCCAATTCTTCCTTTTTAAGTTAACAAGCACTTATGTCATTGAGGGCTTTGAAAGCTGAAAGCATGTAACACCTGGCCTTATTTTTCCTCCCATTTCTTTCGCTTTTAAAGATTTGTGGCTACATGATATAAACATCCAGGCACGTCACATGAAGCAGTCTTACTCTCATTCATACATTACAATGTCCTAATAAGAAGATGTGTGAAGACTATTTTCAATCACACACTATCAAAAATGCTTCTGCTTCAATTACAAAGCGTTCGTCCTTCTGTAAAAAAGCCATCCATGCTACATCTCAAAATTACAGAGACTGAATAGATAGAGGCACAGTTAATTACAGTGGGCTCACCTTTAAAAGCAAACCTCCAGGGTATGCAAGAAAGAGACTCTACTGCAACAACCTTGACCCTTGAAAGTGCTGGGTCATTTTCTTCTGTGATGAACACTGATTGCTTTCTACAATTCTAACAATCGTCAAGTAGGCTAAAGAGTATGGCTGGCAGGTGATAGTTGTGAAATGGTTGCACTTTTAACAATGACTTATTACCCTGCAATATAGGTCAACCGTCCAATAGAGCATCTTCTACAAGATGTTATAGGCTCTTGAAGCCATATACTACAACAACTGACATTGATGGTTTTATTAAGGATCAAACTAGAGTATGTCGGACCTAAGAACAGAGAGAACTGTTAAAGGATATAGCCTTAATTCAAGCAATTAAATGCGAATGACTCTAAGATACCAAAATCTACTGTCTGTATGAAATATGTGATCCTGCTACCTAACTGGTGACACTAGGCAATCATGCATATATCTTACATACAGGACATCGAACTTTATAACTTAGCACAAATACCATTAGTAGGAATGACAATTTAGAAACCAGTTACTCTACAAATATAAGTGAACCCTCATTCTATAAATACAGACTCAACCTCACAGAACACAGATGAAACTGTACCAACAGCCCACAGAATTAGATGCTGCCAGGTACTAAAACATACCTGAATTTTTATCGATTAAAAAAAACCCACAACATTAACTCAGAAATGAGACTGAATTTATCAACCATATTTATCCCCTCTGATATAACTAGAGATAGCTTCTTCAATATAGAGTGCAAAATTCTGTATTTTGCTGGAATAAATCACACAGATATAGGTGCCCAGAGCATGAATATATTCTAAAAATTGACATTGTCCAGTTTACTGTGTTTTTTTATTGTGTTTTAGAACCGTATTCCAGAGAATTAACAGTTCACATATACAGTTTTAGTATTGTGCTGTACCAGTAGTTGTAACCATGCGCACAAACACACATACACCCCTTTATTTTCGGTAACACACAATGCTTAGTTAAAAACTATTTCTGGCACTTTATGCAGAAATTGCAGGCATGCTTCAAAGCTTACCTTAAAAAAAAATTGTGGTAATGAAACATGCTTATGTTTTCTCATAATTAAATACCACAAATTGTACTGAATTATGATGACTACTGTTTATCTACTTTTACGGGAATAAAAGTGGAAGACAATTTATTAAAGCACAGGAGGAACTCGCGAATACTGGAAGGTCACAGCCTATGTGCTGAGCTGCTAAGCAAAAACATCTATGATGTTCCAGAGCTGCCATTTTTCTTCCTTGACAAAGACTCCATCTGCCACAGAGCCATTTACAGCCTCAGAGTCAGAATATCAATGATTTCCAACCATTCTGCAAGTCTGCTTTCACCTTGACATCACCTCTGTAATACATCTAAAACAGATGATACTTCTAACCCCTCTACAAGCTCTAAGCCCCTGCTTTATTCAATTGATATGCATTTAAGCTGTGCTCCAACATACCATTTCTTCGCTTCCTCTGAATTGTGCAAGAATATTAAAACTCCAAATTCTACATCCTTTTCACTCCTGCGCTTGTTGAAAAGAAATTACATCTTTGGAAAACCTAGAAAGAAAACCTTTCAAATATTTATAAAACATGTAAAACCAGTTAGAAAACCCCTCGTCATTTAAAAAAAAAAAAAATCTGTATTTACGTAACGTATATACACACAATCTCAATTTATTTTTTCATTTTAAAATAGACAGAACATGCCTAGCACTATCCTTATCACAGACCACCATGCAGAATAAACTATCACAACTTCACTGAAACCAACAAAACTACGTTTGGCTCTACATCTCTTGATGTAGGTACAAACTGATTTAAAAAAAAAACCCCACCAGGTTAGAGCTAGGACGGAAAAAGGAAAGAGAAGCCGTACTGAATGAATACCTGAAGAATTAGGTCCTCAGATAAAACAAATTATACATGGATGGATAAAGCATTTATATATATACACACAATATATATGTAAAAATATATATGCACATATTCATGTATACACACATACACGCATACACACACGCTCTCCATCAAGTATGAGAATATACAGTCCCTCATCAGGCTGATCACAACACGACTTGAGTGAATGTTATTCCTTTATAGCAACTTTTGGAATCTTGAAATTCAGGTAGTTGTTGGTACCCCAGAGTAATTTTTAAACGTGCAAACTTGCACCTTGAATTTACAGTGAAACTGGACCACAGCAGAAACAATTTTCTATTACAAATACGTATGTAAACAAATACGACCACATAGTTAGATATCCAACTGTTGCCATACGAACCCTCCATATGTTAACTATACAGGAGCAAAATATTTGAGCACTAGACAAAACTTGCAAGCAACTTTATGAGAGTTTACTTCATAACACCTGTAAAGCACACATTTTACAATTTCAGGTTTACCTCCCACCCTGTCTTCTCACTGCCTATGTCTCTACTTCTTCCTGTTACAGAAGTAATAGTGTCAGACACTTGATAAATTGAATCTGTTCTATTTCTATGTGCTCTCTGCCCACTACTCACTTTCTTCAGGCTGCTTTTAATATTCCAAACATAAACACAATTTAAGCCAAGAATATTCAAATTTTTCAATATTCAATTTTTTATTTAATTTTTCAATAATATTCAAAATTTTCTCAATCCATATGGAAAAAATATCTCTTCGTGCCCCAAAATAAATTGCCTGCTAGAATTTCCCTGGCTAGATGACACTAGGGCTTGGGTAGACTGCAGTATAAGGTTGAACCAGTTCAGGCATTACCTTTGTGCTTGCCTTAGAAAGGATAGTATCAGATATACACAGATACGTATCCAACATGTTTATTTTATGACTTAGACTTATTCACCTGACACTCCCATATCACATCTCTCACCCAAAAAAACGCAAAACCAACCCAACAAAAAACCCCACTAAACATGTTCAATGTTCCACCTGCTATCAATATACGTTTCAGTCATTTCTTATCTCGCCTGCAATTCAACTACTCCTACCCATCTCCTCATTACCACTACCTAATTACATTGGGTTTTTAGCAGTGTAAAAGTAGGTTGGCAAACTACAGAATACAGGGGAGCACCTGCATGAAACATGCTTGTCTCAAGTCAAATACAGACCAACACTTCATTATTCACTATTTTTTGTGCCTAAGAGTCAATTTTTTGCGCCTAAAAGTAAACCTGAAGAAGGGCACCATGCTGCATCCAAATGCAAGACAACTGTTCCCAAACTGGGCAAAACCAGACCCAACAGAAAAGCAAAGGAACACATCTTTGAGAGGATCTACTACAATGCAGCAGAGCTAAGGAGGTGACCAAGGTTAAGGTATTCAGGCATGGCCAGATCTGGGAGACAGCAGTACCCTAAGAAAGATCTCTGAGGATGTGGAAGGGCAGTGTAAAAAAACAAGAGTCAATTACTGTTAGAAGTCCAATGTACCTCAGTCTTACACAACTGCAGCTGTCTTCCACCATCTCCCTGCTATGAAGCACTGACTTGACTCAACAACTCCTTGATGCCACCGCCTTTCTAATTCTACGATCTTCCTTTAAAAATCAAAGGAAGAAAGAGACAAAGGGCATGAAAAGAAAAATAATTAAGAACTTTTTAGTCAAGATCATAAAGTCATTTACATTGGAAAGATCTTACAGAGGTCATCTAGTCCCATCTCCTGCTCAAAGCACAGTTAACTTCGAAGTTACATCAAGTTGCTCAGAGCCTTGTCCAGTAAACGAGATGCAGACTTTGCAGGCTGAGTGCCCATTTCAGTGTTTCACAGAACCATAGACTGGTCTGGGTTAAGAGGAGACCTTCAAAAACCATCTAGTCCAACACCACTGCTGTAGGCAGGGACGTCTTTCACTAGGTCAGGTTGCTCAAAGCCCTATCCAACAAAACTTTGACTGCTTGCAACGATGGGGCCTCCACAATCTCTCTGGGCAAACTTGTTAACAGCGTCTCACCACCCTCACAGTAAAAAAAAAAAAAAAAAAAAAAAATATATCTTCCCTATGTCCAATGATCCCCCTTTATACATTGAAAGGCTACAAGCAGGTCTCCCTGGAGCCTTTTCTTCTCCAAGGTGAAAAAGCCCCACGTTCTGCCTTTCACAGGAGAGGAGTTCCAGCCCTCTGATCACTGCTGGGGCCCTCCTCTGGACCCACTCCGACAGGTCCATGTCTGTCTTGTACTGGTAACCCCAGAGCTGGATGCAGTGCTCCACATGGGGTCTGATGAGAGCCGAGGCGGGGGGAGAACCACCTCCCTTGACCTGCTGGCCATGCTTCTTTTGATGCAGCCCATGACATGATGGTTTTCTGGGCTGCAAGAGCACACTGCCACTTTGTGAAGTTTGACAACTTTCATTTTCAGGAATTTTTCCCTTTTATCTACTCGTATTTTATCTTTGCATAACTTGTGTCTTTCACCTCTTCTCATTGTACACTTCCAAGAATCTGACTTCTAACACCTTTTAGGCAGCTCAAGATAACCATTAGCTTCCTTGAGCCTCCTCAAGGCTAAATGATCACAATTCTCCCACACATACGCATTATGTCATGTGCTCTTGTTCCTAGCCTTGTTTTGGTAGCCTACGACTCGACTCGCTACAGTATATCACTATCTTTCTTGTAGTGGCGACCCCAAAATTGGGATAGAGCACTCCAGATGTGGTTTCACAAGGGTCAAGTAGGGCAGCGGGAATCACTTCCCTCAGCAAGAGTGTAGACAGCAGTCCAACACCCCCATCATGCAGCCGGCCTGTTTTGCTGCACGAGTGCACAGCTGACTCGTGTTCAGCCTGCTGTCTACCGAAATGCCAAGGCCTTTTCTGCTACCGCCCCCAACATGTCCTGCTAGGCAAAAATTTCTGAAAAAAATATTTTGTTCTTATTCACGCGCTGTTAGGATAAATTAGTAAATGTTTTATGGACTACCTATGCTACAACAACAGAAGAACAGAGCTACAACCACAAATCAAGAATAAGCCAAGGCCTTTTGCCTTTCACACGTGGTTGAAGAGAGATGCTGATCAGTATGTCACACGCAGCTACCAAGCTATTCTGTTTTCACATCAGTTTCTAACAAAACATAGATCTAAGCTTTTCTAGCTGTCAAGTTAAAAATAAAAGAATGAGCATTGTTTATTTAATTAAGGATTCTGGTTGCCTTTTCAGTTTTGACGCTTTTGATTCCACTATTTCAAGTTTTCTTTATTACCACGGGATTGTCTACTTACCTTAAAATCGGAAAAGAAATTAAATAAAGCAAATTTAGTTTTGCCTACAGATTTTTAAGACTTTAAGAATATAATCAAATATCAAATGATTCATAATATTATGAATTCTAGCAACAGCCAATAAAAAAACCCACATGTAAAATAGCCTCCCTCCTTGAACCTGTAAACCTTACTCAGACCACAGATTTCGGAGCTTTCCTGTGGTGGATTGCTGAAGTCCCACTAAAAGCAGCTTTCTAGTCGAAACAGGAACACAATGCTCAGATTAGCTACCAGCAGAAAAGTCCCTGAAGACTTAGATTCAAATGAGAAGGTTGCACCGACTTACATATGGAAAATTTTCTTTTCAACAGTTGACTAGAAATGTCATCTTAACCTAAACATCTAAATTACAGAGCTACTGTACATTCAGAGTCCGAAATTTAGTTAGAAAAAATATTTCTCATTTCCCATAAGTGGACAAAGCTTTGTATTTAAATGCTAAGAACACTTCTTTCTATACGAAAGCCAAAGCGAAGTAACAACTCTTACCTAATCAAATGTCCTTTGAAAGAGTTCCAAACATTTAAACTTCTGAAGTGACTGTAAACCACAAAAACATTTCTTTGTGCAAATGGATCACTGCTATTGCAAAGATAAAACCAGCTTGTCTTAACAATACAGTGATATTACGGAAAATTCAATTTACATCTGAGCTCCTCCAGTTGCCATCTGTACAGTAAAGCTTAGTAAACCACTTCATCTTAACAGATGCTAATCGTGGATTGACAATACATAATCAAAAATCTGCTCTTTAACCCTTTCAGCACTTCGGCCACAACAACACCATGCAACGCTACAGGCTTGGGGAGGAGTGGCTAGAGAGCTGCGTGGCAGAAAGGGACCTGTATCAGGAATAGTGTGGCCAGCAGGAGTAGGGAAGTGATCGTGCCCCTGGACTTGGCACTAGTGAGGCCACACCTTGAACCCTGTGTTCAGTGTTGGGCCCCTCACTACAAGAAGGACGTTGAGGTGCTGGAGCATGTCCAGAGAAGGGCAACGAAGCTGGGGAGGGGTCTGGAGCACAAGTCTTATGAGGAGCAGCTGAGGGAACTGGGGGTGTTCAGTCTGGAGAAGAGGAGGCTGAGGGGAGCCCTCATCGCTCTCTACAACTACCTGAAAGGGGGTTGTGGCAACGAGGGTGTTGGTCTCTTCTCTCAAGTAACCAGCGATAGGACGAGAGGAAATGGCCTCAAGTTGCGCCGGGGAGGTTTAGATTGGATATTAGGAAAAATTTCTTCACTGAGAGGGTGGTCAGGCATTGGCACAGGCTGCCCAGGGAGGTGGTGGAGTCGCCATCTCTGGAAGTGTTCAAAAAACGTGTGAATGTGGCGCTTCAGGACATGGTTTAGGGGACATGGTGGCACTGGATTAATGGTTGGACTTGATGATCTTGAAGGTCCTTTCCAACCTAGTGATTCTGTGATTCTGTTATTCTGACTATTAAATCCAGTTTGCAGCAGCAGCATTAAAACAGTTGGGTGTAACTTTTACAGAAGTTGTGGGGTTTTTTTTTTTTTTTTTAGAACTGTCTTCCTATTATAAAAATACATTAAATACATTAAAAGTAGTCTACTAGTTTAAAAGAAAACTGTAACAACACTAGGCATTCCGCAGAGAAATATGCAGTTTATTCTTTCCTTGAAACTTTCATTTTGTAATTTTACTTCCATAATTTTATCTAGCATGTTAATTTGTTTTCCTTGATTAATTAATCTAAACATACACATACAAGGAAGCATATACACATACACACACAATGACCATATTTGCAGACAAATCAGTAACATACAGAAATAAACTACTTTCAATTTTAATGAGATTCTCTAAAAATAAATACATACAAAAATAAGTAGAAAAAAGGCATAATTGCTTCCTGCCTTTTATTTACACTGTGTATAATTACTCTAAGCCCATAAAACTGTTGAAGTTGTATTATTTTTCGTTTCTCAGTCAATGTTAATTGTTGTCATTAAACTGAAGTAAAGATATAATTAAATCTGCAGGTGTTCAACATGTACGAAGGAAGTAAATTCTCACGTTTTTTGGGGGTGGGCTGTTTTGGAAGCTTTTATATTTTTTCTGAGCTTGCCAAATGTACATCCACCTACACTGTCAAAAACCCAAACCGCTACTTTTCAAATACTATCACTGCAAGCAATGAACGGCGTGTCTGCATAGAATCACGGAACGGTTCAGCTTGGAAGGGACCTTCAGAGATCGTCTAGCCCGACCCCTGCGGTGGGCAGGGACATCTTTCACTAGGTGAGGTTGCCCAAAGCTCTGTCCAACCAAACTCCAGCCGCTTCCAACGGTGGGGCATCCAGACACGGTGCCTCACCACCCTCACAGTAAAAAAATAAATAAAAAATTCTTCCCCATGTCCAACCTTAATCTACCCTCATTCAGTTTAAAACCATTTCTCCTCATCCCATCACTGCAGGCCCCGGTAAAAAGTCTCTGCCCATCTTTCTTATGGTTCCCCTTAACATACAGGAAGGCAGCAATCAGGTGTCCCCCAGAGCCTTCTCTGCTCCAGGCTGAGCCCCCCCAGCTCTCCCAGCCTGTCCTCCCAGCAGAGCTGTTCCAGCCCTCGGAGCGTTGCTGGGGCCTCCTCTGGCCCCGCTCCAACAGGCCCGTGTCTTTCTCGTACTGTAGGCCCCCGAATTGTTTTGGGGGAATATAAAAACAAAGATTCCTTTTCCATAACCAAACCTGCATCTTCACACAAGTTCTCTGCATCCTTTTGAGTATTTACATGATGAAAAAAGGCAAACACAGCTACGTATCTAGATGCTTAAGCTGACTTCTGACAAGAAGAATGGGAACCATTGTGGGGAGGGAGCTAATGATACAATCCAATTGCCATAAAAGCGTTGAACCCAAGCTTACCAAATTTTTCTTCTTTCTTTCCCCCTTACATCTCTGTACAGTGTGTTCCAATTTGTTATCAATAGTTTCTCATTAGTTACCAGACTGCTTATCACATTTCACTTGCAGTTCAACAATCACATTTTTGGTGTAATTTCTTTTTTTCTGAGACATAGCAGCTGACAAGTGATAAAGCACATGGTTTTAAAAAAAAAAAAAAAAGGCAAGAAGTTTGCCTAGCTTACATGTTTCTGCAAGTCCGCTGCATTTTTATTTAGTTTGTGAATGGGCTACTATTTACATACACTTAGGTTTCACGTAAAGGAAGTGCTTTTCTTGGCAATTTGCTTCTGTATTTTAGAACCAGTAGTTGAAATACACACAATCTTTCCTGAGTCTGACAGCAAAAAACCTGAAGGGCTTTTGCTGTTGTTGTTCACCTTCACACTCCCAGTCACCAATTCAAAGTAGGACAATGCATACTTCATTACTGTGAGTAGAAACTGGATAGTTTTCAAAACCTGCCAAATCCTTACTTCTACTTTCTGTAGAAAGCACAATTTACAAATCCTTTAACATCATCTTCTTTGCTCCAGGCTTTTTTTTTCTCCTCCACCCTCCCCATCAAAACAGAGAGATCTCACCTACAAAGATTCTTCTGCTAACCGCAGTATTCACCAGCTCTAGTACTCCTGTAATGACAACATCTCTCATAAAATGCAACTTGCCAGCACAATTTTGGTCAAATTCTGAGGCCTTTCTCCTTAACTTTACCTTAAGTCTCTAGAAAATTTTGTTCAGCCTCTGCTCAGCTGATCATTTACTTTTAAATCGCTTGTTTAATTATAGTCATTAATACATTTTTTAGTTACAACCATATAGAAAATTTTTAGAAAGTATTATCTGCATAATGCTCAAGTACTGTGTCAACATTCTACATAATGTCTGTTTCCAGAGGTAAAGTGGTACTCTTAGAACTTACCATCACCTTTTGGAACAAATAAAAACAGCCATCATTACGCATAATTCTGTATTTTGGTATTAGAAACTAGTATCCTCCAGAATCTCTTATCTAAAATGGCAGGACTTTAGGGGGGGAACACCCACAACTCACAAAAAGCGCAAGGAATTATTACTTGCCATTTCCCCTAATCTTTTCAAGGTCTCCCTTGAGCAACCCATTTGTTACATGAGAATGCATACTGAGGTGCCATTTCTTTGTTTGGATGGAAGGGTTGTTATTGCTTCATAACAAAGAAAGTGTAAGCCAAAGAATTGATGGTACCCACAAAACTGTTAGAGATGACTAAGGAAATGTTTTTCATCTTTTTCAGAGACTTGACATTTTTCATACCTCACAAAAGGATTAAGTAATTTATAGTTGACCATAAACACACAAGCAGAATAAACTGCTACACTGAGTTAGTACAATCAGCCTTAAAATAAGCTTGTTGAGAGAGAGGTCTACACCTGGCTATTCTTTCCCTTGCATTTTTTCAGGCCTACAGTAAAACTGACCAAAAAGCACAAATCTTTCTATAAATTCCTGTTCTTTTCCAATCACATATTTAAAGGGAGAAAGTCATGCATGTTAACTTGACCACTTATGGACCATTCTTCCCATTCTAAGGCACTTTTTTGTTCAGTATTCATCTTGATTGTTCCACAGAGTAAGAGAGGTCAGCTGCAGCCAGCTAGCAGCTCGCATGCCATGGCTGTAGGTCTAGGGAAAACTGCCCCTCAAAGTAAGATCTAGACTTGTTTGTGGGCAGTAACTTCCAAAACCTTAAGACAGAAGAAGTCCTCGTAACACTTGAGTGTTCAGGAAAATGAGAGAAATTTTCAACTTGGGCAATCGTTTCCATATTTCTACGTACCTGTACTCTCAATGGGATTGCACCTCCTTCCCAAGGAAAAGCACTAATTTTATTTTTTTTTTAACAAGATTCCACAAACCAGAAAGTTAGGTTTAGCTTTTTAAAGCCCAAGATAAGGGTAATGTTTAAAATTAGATACTACACCCCCTACCCCCAGAAGCTTCTCCTAGCAAGTTTCGGTGCCTTTCTTCAGACATGGGGAAGCTGGGGGAAGGCAGCAGAGTCTAAGTTTCAGTACATACCAGGAAAAAAATGTTACCCCATTAAGAAAAAAAAAACAGTTCAGCTTTTATGAAAAGCAAGTTTTTGCATTAAAAATGGCTTGCCTTACAGAAGCTGGCAGTATACTACTGTATTATTGAAAGTTTCACAACGTCTGATGTTTGCAGTAAATTCTAAATCCCAGATACAGTCTTCTATTTTTGCCTATTATTGCAAATTACTTAATGTCTTTCCTAGTTCTGCCTTTTTTTTTTTTTTTTTTTTTAAATTGGTTCACATTGCTGCTCCTCACTTCAAAATAGCAGGCTCTCTTACCTCCCACCCTTACCTGCTGTGGTATCACCGCCTGCTAAGCATGCGTTCAATAGAAAACTGTTCTTTTGACCTTTAACTCACTTGATCCCTCCTACTTAATAGATCTGCTCTCTCCACATGAACCTAGTTGTTCTTTGAATTCAGCAGATGTCGATGCTCTTACCATTCCTGTAAGTACTGTATTAAGTCACATATAGTAGTTTTAATAGCTTCTCTTTCCCCATTGTACAGGAAACATGCAACTGTACATTTGAAGTAGTATTCCTAAAACCTGAGCCTTTTAAATTTAATCTTTGAAATTATTTCAATCAGCATGCAAAAATAATTTATCTAGCTTTTTTTTTTTTTTTCTTATTGTCAGTGCAAATTTCATCTTTACTGATTGTAAAGTTACCTCTGGGATGAGGGCATGAAGGTTGCTACTGAAACGTAAAACTCCACTGTATCACACAGTATCACGTCCAGGATCTAAACAAGGCTCTTGTTAGAGCACACCCAACAGATCTCATTACTGGTTTGTAAACTTAGCAGTATGTCTTTACAAATGTAAGTATGTTATTTGCTATTTTCAGGGACTATAATCACAAGTGTATGAAGAGTTGATGGTTAATATGAGGAGCACCAAAATGATAAGCTTGAAAAATCATTTCAAATCTATTTCATTTCCTCTCTTAGTGTCTGTCAGATATATAAAGTAAGTATATAAAAAGTTTTAAGTGTGCCTGGTTTTGCTTAGCTCACAGATGCAACTTTCAATCAGTTTTAATGTTTAAATCTCTATTTTAGTTTTCACTGTTAACTTTGTCTAAAGCAAAGTACTGGAGTAAGACACAAACACCTTTTTTTCTTTAGTTAACCTGAAAAAAAACAAGCAGACTGATGTAAATGCAAAATTCTTCCTCTCCTCACAGTCTAGTAAACTATTAATACAACAAGGTAATTCATGCTTACCATGAGGCAAGATATCACACATTCTCTGACTATTCAAAATACTTTTCAAAGTTGACAAATTGATTTTGGAATCAAAACTCTCCATAATCTTTCAATTCATTATAAATATTCCCTAAACTGCATAACGTCAGACATCAAAACTACTAAAGGTACATCAAAAATATTCAACACACTAAAATTGCATTCTACCGTATTTATATTTCTAGCCTACATATAAAGAAATCCAGAAAGAAGGGTAACAGTGTTATCATAGAGATTAATTGTTAAAGACCTACTCAATAATTGAGCCTGAAGTCACAAAAGTAATTGCACATGTGGACTAAGAACCTAAAAGTCTTAGTTAAGGTTGTGCTTAATGTCTCACTGAAGTCAAGATCTGGATGCAGAATGTAGCACTAAGCCATACAGTACGTAGCATTTTCCTCTTCCCTATATGATTCATGTTTCTCAGAAAATATCAGAATGCTTATTGCTACGGCTTACTTACTGCGATGAGTGTGGTTAGTTCTGTGACATTGCTGTTTTGCAATCTGCAAACAGAAAACAATTAATGATCAGCTGAGTCATCCTTTCATCAAGTAACTTTTACAAGGACAAAGACAGACACACACAGAACAGTAAAGTATCTCAAAAAAAAAAAACCCCAAACATGTCTGTCAAGTATTTCCAGTGTACTGAAAACACTTTGTTTCCCACAGCCAGCTATAAGCCATTAAAACAAGAATAGTTTAAGCCAAATGTTACATAATAATAATTTTTTAATTTACAACCAGCCGTTTAAATACACATACACATTTTACCCTTACTAAATTGTGAATAGCACAGTATAGTGTGTTCATCTTTGATGTACACAGTAAGTCAAAGGAATCTTTCTGTTAAAACACAAAAAGAATTTTGGCCTTGCAGGAATTAATGAGAATTTTCAATTTTGTTTATACAAAACCAGAGTTTCATTCCATTACTGATGCTCACTAGCATGCAGATTTCAAACTCTCCTCATGCTATGAGAATTCAGAAGCATCTATATGTCAGTAAAAATCCACACATATTTCACTGAAAATTTAAAACTTAAAATAATTTTTGAACACTTATTTGGATTGCTTGCTTTGCAGATTTCGCTGAGTAGATAAAGTTTTTCTAAACACACAGTTCATACACTGTATATAGCAAATAGAAAACAGCACAACAGATGCAAAATTTGGAATACAACCATTTCAGGAAAATGTTACTTGCTATAATAGTAGAAATCTGATATTATTGGGGTTTTCCAGTATTTTTTTTGTCACTGAGGACTAGTAAAGAGTTAGTGAAATTTTACATTCAATATTTTAAAAATAACTTCTGAAGCATCAAACATATACTTGCTATACCAAGCTTGTAGATGCTCTCTTCGGCTACACTGATAGAAAATTTAAACTGAGCAAATACGCATAATTGCCTATATATCAAAAATGCTAAGGTAAAATGATAATTCAGGAGGTCTTTTTGTTGTTTATTTGGCGCTTTTATTTTTCACTGAAAGCTTCTGCTAAAAAACAAATGTGTAGAAAAATGGACCATGTTACTCTAGAATTTTTTGTACAGCATCATACTGATGGGAGCACAAATCTGGCCTATCACACAGTGGCACAGTCGAGAAAATGTAAAATTTACACAAACAAAACTTCAGCCATCTACATGAGCATGACCTTCTTTCACAGAGTTAGGTAAGCTAAGTAACAATTTAAAGCTAGGTAGATAATTACATCAACAGCAGCCTTTTTTTTATTTTTTATTTAATTTTAAATTACCAGCTGTAAACGTGTGGGCACTAACACAACAATTGCTTTTTTGTTTGTTATGGTCACTACTGTCAAACTACACTCCTGGGCCTGCCAAGAAAACAATAGGTATTTTTCTCTCTTGTCCAAGGACGGCCAGGAACAAATCGTTCCTCCTAACAGTCAGTGGCAATACCACCAACCTATACAGGAAAGGAATCGCATTTGCTCTCCCAAGAAGAAATCCAAACATTGCTGTTTTCCTTCTCTACCCTACTGCCATGCTTTGACAACACACACAAAAACCAACCCAACCTACTAGACCAGAAACAAGACAGACAGAAGTGATGGAAGGAGATGACATAGTCACTACACCACTTAAAAAGTGGAAGCAAAGCACCCGAGAGAGGAAAAGCTTACGAAAGTACGTATTTTGCTACTCTCTCAACCGTCCTGCTGGCTGACTAGAACCCTGAACTGTCCTTCAGAAAGTAGAAAACAAAAGTCGTATTTCTTCTTCTAAGTTGGAAACACGGTATCTCCTGTACTAGCTGAAACTCACGTACTTGCTGCCGCTTACAATTCTGTGCATACGTTCCACTTCTGACTACATCTATACCTGTGGCACTGCTAAGTTCTGGGTTTGGTATCTGTCCTGAAGGCATTGAATATCCCACCAAAACCTGAACCTTGGGACAAATTATTAGAGGTTGAGTAGAGCTGAGGATAGTGAAAACAGCTCTTAAAGTGCCGGCTTGCAATTTGGTGATTTGATAACCAACTACCCCACCAGCAGGCAGAACATACCACACAGTCTCAGCTTCCTCAGCCCTGAATACTGTTCAAAGAGAAGAAAAAGTTTCCCTACAGGAAAATTATCCAGAACCCTAAGGATCCAACCACATTGGAAAACAGCCTACTCGTTTCCCTAGGGTAACACCACTTCCAAAAGTGGTGGAAGGCAAAGACTGGGAGGAAATCTTGAGTAGCAGATTCAGCCCAATGCGCTCTGACAAATCAGTTGCTTCAACACATCTCCTTCACCAGCTGCCATCTTCTCCTCTGGGCTTTGTCTGCTCTGACTGGATGCAAGCATGTAAATCAAGGAGCGAGGAAAGCAAGGGGAGCTTTTTTCATCTCTTCTCTACTCTTAGTACATGAAAAGGGTCACCTCTTGGAAAATCCTCTACAACTTTACTAGAAAGGCAAAAAATTGTGAACAAAGAAGTTTCCCCAAGAAATTGGAATAGGTACTTAAGCAACTGTAATACAAAAGACTGCATGACTGCAATAAAAACCGGTATGTTTTAAAAACAGGCTTTACTATGGCTCCAATACTTCAAGGTCTGCATATGTTAAGAATTATTCCCAAAGCAAAAAGATTCAACATTAGGAACATGCATAAGCGAAATCATTTCATACTGTCTGGAGCTATCTCCCAGCTTCATACCGCACAAATGACTTCAAAAGGTAATGTAAAGTATCTTTCCACAAAGTACATCCGCATTTCCTTAGCTTTCTTGGACTGAAGGCCTACTAAAGTTGGTCTTTAATCTCAAATGGTGCAATAAACATTTCAGTCCACCTTCAAAATTCATAGTTCTCAAGATCTGCTGCCTGTGTAAGCTCTCAGCCTTCTATACTCTGATTCTCATGTGATTAGCAGTTGTGTTCTATGTCAATTCCTACCCTGAATACCTGTGTACTTACTTACATGAGCTAAAAGGCAAGTACCTTTCCATAGACAGTTGAGGCATGAAGTTGACTGCACCTGAGGGAAGGGGTGGGGTAGGACAGTTGTCAAATCTAAGCTTCGAAAGGGGTGACAGAACATGAAATCAGAGGTTGAGATAGATGAGCAGAGGTGTCGAGAAATGTCTGGGAGATGCGAGGATGAAAAACCAGAAGAGGAAGGCACCAGAAAACACAATTGTGCAATACCACCAGCAGGTGCTGGAGTACACAAACAGGGTAATTTTCTTAACCCCCTTCTTGAAATGCTTGACAGAAATACACGAGCACAGCCCTCCATTAAAATATCATATGGTATTATGCAAATCACCCAGCATGAACATGTGAATATCGCATACTTTCAGTAGGCTAAATAAAAAGTCTGTATTCAGCAGGAAGATTTTAGCAGTGTATTCAAAATTACAGGTAGTAAACCTAGTACTACTGTTGAATTAATCTAATGCAGTGGTCAAATATTCTTCCTCCCAAACAGTGTCAAATGCACATAGTCAAGATTTTAGTGAAGGTCCAAATTCAAGATTTTCACAGATTGGGAAAGTAAATCTGGCTAGATGTATACACACAAGTTTACCTAATGTCTTTTGAGAAGCCAAAACTGACTTCAGTTAGACAATTTTGTATCACACACAACTGACTGACAAATGCCCTGTGTACCTAATACTCGGGGCGGAGGTGGTAGGGTGTGCATCTTGGTGCAACTGCTGCAAACCTGAGCAAATAAATTCAGTTTTTAAGAACAAAAAGAGAGTTGTCTATTTATGCAAGAACAAATCTAACTTCCCATTTCTTACTCAAGCAAATAAACAAATGCAAATACAACCCAACATGTACAAAATGCATCACATACTGCCCTGGTTCCTTCTCCCACATGCTGTACATATTTACAACAAACAAATAACCATGTTAATTGAAGACCATTGTCCCTTCTTCATCAATAAAGAAAAGCATATTTAATGCATGGTCTTGTATTACTGAGGTTGTTTATTCTCTTTCCAAAGACTAAAGGTTTCATTGTTCAAAGTTTTATTCACTTGCTATAGAAAGCCATCACAATACATTAGTAGCACTCACCAGTCAGCAAATAAACGGTCCAAGACCTCTAAAATAGGCATAGCAACTATTTTTCCCTTCGAAAGGGAGACGGAACTTACATGTTGAACACACCTCTCCCACCACACCCTGCCTTCCCCACCATCAAAGAAATATTGCAAGCTGACATACTGGAATGGGTTGGAATTTGCCTCGTGAATTTTTCTAAAAGATAATGGTACTTTTATACAGAAATAGCTAACCTTACCAGGTATTTACTTTATTCTTAGAATAACCCTATGAAAACATTTTCTTTCTTTAAAAAACAAGACGGGCACCAGTTGAAAACTCAAAAGTCCCAGGATTTAACAGTGTAATTTAGGCTTTAAGTATGTTTTATATTTCTATCACAAGATTAAATCAATGTTATATAAAATGCATTCGTTACTCCACTACTTTGAAACACTTCTTTTTGGTTTTAAATACACATTTCATTCCACAACGGTTACAGTATTTCCTTAAACACACCACCATGAAAGCACAACAAATGGCTTGAAGTTGAGTCGTCATTGTGTCATCAAGTGCCATTTATTCATTTAGTTCCTATTCAGTTCCTGTTGGACTTACGAACCTACCTGCCTTCATTACCCTGGCAAATCTCAGCCCTGTACCCCGCTAACAAAAACACAGCAGTTGCAGAAAAGATACTTTTGTAACTCTAATCATTATTTCATTTTAAACACAGGGGAACTTTACATTTGCCATCACCTGTACATTTCACCTGTGAGACAGACACATATCACACACTGAATTAGCTTGACTTTACTTTAAAAAGTATTCAAAGATTACACATGAAGCAGAATTCGTGTTCTCCCCTCCTTCCAGCACCTTGTACTTGGTGCTCCCAAGAGAGTTAAAAGATGATTCCCATTATTCCAATTATTTCACACTTTACCTTGGAAAAGTGTAAATAAACCTTCTTTGTGTGTAAGAAATTATGCTTTAGCCTCCAAGTAAATACAGTTTAGTACTCACAGTTACTCCAACAACAAAGCCCAACAGAAAATAATTTTATAGTAGTTTATTTTTCTAGATTTGTTTTTAGAACCGAGCATTACAAAGCAAAAACAAAGTATCCTTAAATGCAAACAAAATCCTAATGGAATTTGAGGAAAAAAAAAAGCCAGAAACAGCCGAGATTCCATACTCAATAGAGATAGGTGGAAGTTGAATAATTAGAAGAACAGAAAATTTAGAATGCCTGGAAGAGATTGCAAACCACCTTCTCTGCTTATACCTCCCAGTACCAACCCAGCACAGGCAAAGTATCTCACTGGCTCCATTGCACCACATCGGCACACAGGTGTAATAATTGCTTCTGATCACAAGAACAGGACAGTTAACATGGACAGCAAAGATTATATTCACAGAATCTTTAGGTTGCAAAGGACCTTTCAAAGTCACATAGTCCAACCCCCTGCAGTGAGCAGGGACATCCCCAACTCGATCAGGTTGCTCAGAGCCCCGTCCAACCTGACCTGGTATGTTTCTAGGGATGGGGCATCGACCACCTCTCTGGGCAACCTGGGCTGAGGGTTCACCACCCTCGTTGTGAAAAATGGCTTCCTTAGGTCTAGTCAAAATCTGACCTCTTTAAGCTTAAAACCATTAACAGTTAACCTATCACTACAGGCCCTGCTAAAAAGTCTGACCCCCATCTTTCCTCTAAGCCCTTTTTAAGCCCTGGCAGCTGCAGGAAGGTCTCCCCGGAGCCTTCTCTGCTCCAGGCTGAGCCCCCCCAGCCTGTCCTCCCAGCAGAGCTGTTCCAGCCCTCGGAGCGTTGCTGGGGCCTCCTCTGGCCCCACTCCAGCAGGTCCATGTCTCTCCTGTGCCGAGGGCTCCAGAGCTGGACGCAGCACTGCAGGGGGCAGAGGGGCAGAACCCCCTCCCTCGAGCTGCTGGCCACGTGGCTTTGGGTGCAGCCCAGGACACGGCTGGCCTTCTGGGCTGCGAGCGTACATTGCCGGCTCGTGTGCAGCGTTCCATCCACCAGGACCCCCAAGCCCTCCTCAGCAGGGCTGCTCTCCATCCCTAACCTGTACTGATACCAGGGGTTGCCCCAGCCCAGGTGCAGGACCCTGCACTTGGCCTTGTTGAACCTCATAAGGTTCACACAGGCCCATTCCTTGAGCTTGTCCAGGTCCCTCTGGATGGCATCCCGTCCCTCAAGTGTGTCAACCGCACCACTCAGCTTGGTGTCATCTGCAAACTTGCTGACGGTGCACTCGATCCCATTCTCTATGTCACTCACTGACAATGATATTGAAGAGTACTGGTCCCAGTACAGACCCCTGAGGGACACCACTCGTCACCAATCTCCATCTGGAGATTGAGCCATTGACCGCTACCCTCTGGATGCGACCATCCAACCAGTTCCTCATCCACCCAACAGCCCACCTATCAAATCCGTATCTCCCCAGTTTAGAGAGAAGGATGTTGTTCAGGGCCGTGTCAGAGGCCTCACAGAAGGCCAGACAGACGACATGGGCAGCCCTCCCCTTGTCCACTGATGCGGTCACTCCATCACAGAAGGCCACAAGATTGGCCAGGCAGGACTTGCCCTTGGTGAAGCCATGCTGGCTGTCTCGAATCACCTCCCTGTCCTCCATGTGCCTTAGCATAGCTTCTAGGAGGATGTGCTCCATCATCTGCCCAGGCCCAGAGGCAAGGTTGACAAGTCAGTAGCTCCCAGGGTCCTCCTTGCTCCCTTTTTTAAAAATGGGTGCAAACTTTTTCCAGTCACCAGGGAGCTCTCCTGGCTGCCAGGACTTTTCAGATATCACGGAGAGTGGCTTGGCAACAACATCAGCCAGTTCCCTCCGGACTCTGGGATGCATCTCGTCAGGTCCCAGGGACTTGTGTATGTTCAGGTTCCTCAGGTGCTCTTGAACCTGATCTTCTCTTACAGTGGGAAGGACTTTGCTCCTCCAGTCCCTGTCTTGCAGGCCATCCCCTCGAGAGGTGTGGGAAGGGACACCGCCAGTGCAGACTGAGGCAAAGAAGTCGCTGAGTACCTCGGCCTTCTCCTCATCCGTTGTTACCAGTCCGCCAGTCTTGCTCATCAAGGGCGGTACGCTTTGTTTGATCTTCCCTTTTCTGGCTGACCTACCTACAGAAGCCCTTATTATTCTTCTTTGCAGACCCTGGCAAGCTCAGCTCCAGCCACACCTTGGCCTTCCTCACCTCATCCCTATATAACCGAGCAGTGTCCCTGTACACATGCCAGGAGACCTGTCCCTGCTTCCACTGCCTGTGCATTTCCTTCTGCCCCTTTAGTCTGCCCACCAGGTCTCCACTCGGCCATGCTGGTCTCTCGCCTTCCTTTCCCGACTTCTTACACCTGGGCATCGAGAGCTCTTGAGCTCTATGGAAAGCATCCTTAAAGATCTGCCAGCTTTGCTCTGCTCCCTCGTCCCTGAGGGCAGTTTCCCGAGGGGTCCTAGGGATTAACTCCCTGAAGTGCTAGAAGATTGCTTTCCTGAAATCCAGGGTCCTGACTTTACTCTTCACCTGCCCCGCTATCCCTCAGGACTGCGAACTCCACCACTGCATGATCCCTGCAGCCCAGGCTGCCTCCAGTCTTGATGTCACCAATTAGCTCACGCGCGTTGGCGACCAACAGGTCCAGGACGGTATCCCCTCTGGTAGGGCTGTCTATCACCCGGCACGGGAAGTTATCCTCCATGAACCCCAGGAGTCTCCTGGATTGCCTACCGCCAGCCGTGCTACGTCTCCAGCAGCTGCCAGGGTGGCTGAAGTCCCCTAGGAGGACAAGGGCCTGCGAGCGCGATGCCTCCTGTAGCTGGAGCGAGAAGACTTCGTCAATAGACTCCCCTTGGTCGGGCAGCTGGTAGCAGACACCAATCACAAGGTTCCCTTTACTGCCTCGGTCCCCGATTCTTACCCATAAGCTTTCGACCTGCTCGTGGCCATTCCTCAGAGACAGCTCTTCACACTCTATCCATTTCTCGACACAGAGGGCAACACCTCTGCCCTTCCTTCCTCGCCTGCCCCTTCTGAACAGCCTGTAGCCATCGATAGCCACACTCCAGTTGTGGGATTCGTCCCACCAAGTTTCAGTATTGGAAACCAGGTCATAGCTTTCTATTATTACTTTTTATTTTCAAATTTCATTATTAACCATGGAACACTAATGTAACCTCATCTTTTTCTCCTGTTTTGTTTCCTTATTGTGTACAAAGTAAAGAAAAAGGAAGTTTACTGTGCTTAATATTAGGAAATAAATGGAGATAATTGAGGTTTGACTTAACTGGGAAGACAGGGTGAGATGAATTCCCACCTTTGTTACTGTTATCACTTTGCAAGATGTTTTTTTAAGCAAGACTGGAATAACTGGTTTACATTCTGGCAATGGCATCTTCTCAATGAAATCGAAACTTAGAATCTGAGAGCCCTGCAGAATGCAGAAAAAAATCACACCATTTTCGTAAAGCTATAAGGCAAGACGTTTTCTTTCTTGACTGCAATTTGCTTCTTTCTCCAATGCAAACATGCAACAAAAGATATGCCTGTCTTTTAAAAATTGACTCGGTGCCCTTTTTAACTGCAAACCTGAGTTTTCAGGTTACATTCCTCCTGGTTTTAATTAGTAAATCAGGACTCATCGGCTCTGGAAGTTTACTGTGGCAGGAGAGTTAACAAATTTATGGCATTAAAAAAAGGACTGAAAACGTCAGATTAGGGAAACTTTGTCAAACTCTTTCGTACTTCAGTTAACATTTATAACTAGTATTTCTTGAAAACCTCATAGAAAGAACATTTGATAAAATGGGGGCACTTGTTCCCTAAAACTTAGATAAATATTTGAAAAAACTGAAGCAAGTTTCTCTATGCAAGACAAAATATGCCACTACTTTTTGAAGTCTTAGCAGAAAAGTCATTAATACCTATTAAAGACTAATACATGACAATATGCTTCTTGGAAAAGCCTTTTGCCAGAATAGTCAATAGGAAGAGAAAAGAGAAGTCATGGCCCTAAAACACAGTTTTAGAAAAGTACGCTGATGAACACACAAATATTTTTAGAAATCTTTTTTTAAAGGCTTTTATCTCCTTTGATGAACTCATGTGTAGAGAACCAGTAACTCAAACCATGGATGCAGCACAACAGATTGATCAAAAAATTATCCACTGTGACAGTACAGTTAACAATCTAAACTTTGCACAAATATATGAAATAGTTTCAGAAAATTTTTAATCTCCCAAAGCAAAATTATCCCTTATGATTTCGGAAACTGATAATTCAACAGTTCAGTATTTCAGCAGCAGTTTTCAGCAATGCGCCTATTAGTGCTACCAAAGGCTGGGCATCAGTCGGTATGAGGAATATTAAGTACTAGAAATCAAATGCTTTCCCTAAGAGTTTTGTTTCTGGGTTTAATTTCTTTTAGAAGATTTATGTAGTTGGATTTTGCCTGCTTACAATTCTTCCCCCACCCCCTTCCATAAACCAGCGTACTAATATTAAAAGAGCACACGACTGGAAAAAACTTCCTGGATTAAATCTATTTCCTTCCTACCCCACATCACGCAATCCTCTTCATAATGAATCAAATGCCATCTTAAAATTTGGCTTCCTTCTCCCATCTTTCCGTTCCTCAGGTTTTCAACCTAAAATTGTTCATCAGCTTAACCCCATTTGTTCGAATCCTACAATTTTTGTGTTCTTTACACTGTTTGTCTGGGAGTTTGTGGCCCATAGGACAGGAATATGCAAGCTCTGTTTTTAATTTTTTTATAAATTCTTTCAAATCCTTCTGTAGGTCTCCAAATTACCCTCAGAATCCTAGTGTATGGTTTTCTCGCCTATTTTAGTTTCAAGTTTATTTAACATGAAAAATCCTGCTGGACCAAAACCAGAAGTAGACTGTATTCCAGACAAGGCCTTATCAGGACACTCCCAATGCCGCAATGATGTAAGAGCCACTGCACGAAAAGCCTCCTCACCTCAGGGACTCATTCAAGTATTGGCCAGGGCAGATACAGCACTCACACACTCGTCCGCTGCCATGCAGACCTGTTCACGGGTTAAGCTCTTTACACCTCTTGCTGCACTTCTAAGCAGGAACAATGCAACGCAGGGAGGGAGGACCTGGGGGATGGGGGCAGGGGGGCACGGACAACCCCATACTAAACTGTCATCTTAATTTTAGCTTAAGACCAAAAATTTCTTTAAGACTTTCTTGTTTCTTCCACTCACTTGCAATTGTAAGTTCCTCATTCCATTAAGTATTTGAAAGGAAAAAACAAACGTAACTTCTATTCCCCCAAAATGCCCTGTTTTCTCACTTACACTATTACTTTATCATTGCCCAAAGAACTAACCACTCTTCACCTACATTAGAGAAAGTTCTAGAAGTGGCAGGAAATTAAGGCTTTTAGGCACATCTTAACTCTGTAAAAACAGAACGAAGGTAAGAAATGTTAATTCGTTTCTTTGTACTAAGTTATCTTTTGAGCAGCAGAAAACAGGAGCTGTTCATTTATTATGACTATTGTCCTAAACTCAGGAAGCCACATTTTTATTGTGAGTATGCTAGCACTGCTTTATGAAAGCAGAAGCCACACATACCCTTTAATCAATTATAGTCCCTGCTTTCTTCAGCAGGCAGACTATACCTCTCTGTTCTAGAGGAAATACAAGAGCTAGCTGCTAGAACACTGCACACTACTATGAACTGGCCCCGAAATGCAAGACTGAGGCTTTTAGCCCACAGTTCTTCTTTATTCTTTTATTTAAGAAATTTGATCTATGCACCTGGAGACTTCTCTCATATTCAATTCTCTAAGTATAGGGATCCACTTACATAGAATCATAGAATCATTTAGGTTGGAAAGACCTTTAAGATCACCAAGTCCAACCACAAACCTAACACCACCAAGTCTACCACTAAACCATGTCTCTAATCGCCACATTGTCTTTTAAATACCTCCAGGGATGGCAACTCAACCACTTCCCTGGGCAGCCTGTTCCAATGCTTGGCAACTCTTTCGGTGAAGAAATTTTTCCTAATATCCAATCTATAACTAACTCCCCTGATTAAAGATTGCCTGATCATGATCAAGTAAACACCTTCTAGATACAGTCCTTATTATTCTGTGAATTGTTATCCTTCTCCCTAAATCTTCATTAATTTAAATTTGCTTGTTTGACCATTTTCAAATATTTAAAAAACATTATTATCAATTCTCATATTACAACAATTACACATAATCTGATTTCCAAATGCTGAAAACCTCTATATACACTGCGTGAAGAACAAAGAGGATCCTCCTTTGTGCTTATCTCTTTTTCAGTGGAAAAGGCCATAAAAGCTTAACTACTGATCCGAGGCTTTATTTAGTTCAGTAATATTAAAAAAGAATTCAAATTCTAAGTCCTCTTTGCATTTTTCAGGTAAAACACTTGTCTGCAGAACATGACAGTTTTGTAGCATCATTATCCTCGCACTAAAATAGAATTCAAGCTAAAAAGTGAAAAAGTTCAGAATGCTGAGGTATGGGGTTTTTATTCACATTGCTGACCATTTCACACAGCTTGACAAGGTGAGATTCCTAGACTCAGCTACTAAGAAAAAAAAAAATCCCTTTGGAAGAAACAAAAGCTGCGTGGATCGTCAAAGCTCTGTCAGCACATCAGACACTGTGAGGCCACGAACCTTTCCAAATCAGGACCTTTCACCGTTATGATGGATGAAAGCAATGATGTCAGCAATGACAAGAAGGTCTACATCATTATTAGGTATTTTGATCAAGATTCAAGACTTGTGAAAAAATGATCTTTTGGCAAAGCTTGTCTAAAAGTGCCAAAAGGTTTTTGCATCACTGAATTAGTTTTCATCGACTCCCGGATTCTACAGACACGATTGAATTTTTCTCTGACTAAGCACCAACAGGGATCTGCAAGCACACTTACAACTAAAAAGTGTCAGCCATTCTATATAACCTCCCCTGCATGTCACTTCTGTACATTTGATAAACAAGAATGATGTCAAGGCCATTCTCTAACAACTGGTGACATATTGATTAACAACTCTACCATGCCAGTATAAATTGAAGAAAGGAACACTGTCAGTAAAAATACAGTAATGTTCCTCTTCCTGACATCATCATCAGTGGAAGATGAAAGAAAAATGTGAAAAGACTTAAGTTTTTCTTTCCAGCAAAGGAAGCACCATTTCATCCTTTAACATCCATTTTGAGCTGAACAACAAGAGAAAGCCTGAGTATTACTGCATTAAGAGGGACTTTATGTTCATCCTTTGTTTAAAGGCTGACCACTACATCGATACTGTGTTATTTGCTCTACAATGTTGTAAGCTCTAGCAAACAAGGAGGCAGCAGGAAGACCCGACTTTCAGCATTCATGTAGTTGCTCCTGTCTGACAAAAAGACACACTAATTGTTTTGCATATTGCCCCATTAGCCAGAAACCCCAGTCAAAAACAAAACTTCACTGCATTTTACATGATTCAGGTAAACAAGCACAGTATTAAAAAAGCCACAATCACACAGACACAAACATAGCTGGGGAAAAGAGAAAGAAAACAAGGATGAAAGAGCCAGGCAAGGGAAGAAAATAAGGAAAAAACTAAACCTATGAGAAAGGGGAAAATGCCTTTTTTTTCCTAATTAATAAATTAGGTTACTTAACTGAAAAACAAAAACATAATACAAGTGAAAAGAGGGACAAGCGTACAGGAATGAAGTGACAATTCTTTGCGTTATTATTATTATAGTTATTAGAACTGTGAATACAAATAGTTTGAAGCTCTTCGTTTTTGCAAATTCTCACCACTGATACAGGTACCTTTATTAGGCATAACACAAAGTTGAGACATCGTACTTAAAATGTTGGTAAGTCACTTTTATGAAGTCTCCCAGAACTGAAATTTCCTGATAACACATGGTTAGATGAGGTGTGAAATACAGATTTGGTTCCCAACTAAATTATATCAAGTACTCAAGCAAATATCAAGAGTCCTATTCTGAAAACTCTAACCAGAAGCTACTTCTTTCCATGTAAAGATCTTATTCCTGGGTCCTTAACAAAGAAGTTTGATCTCTAAAATTTGAAATCTATGCTCCCTCTGATGTGACAAACAGAAACAGCCTGTTTCCAGTGCCTTTTCTAATAAAAGCAACTACCAGCTGCAAGGTAAAGCACTTTAACCAAATGAAATTGGAAATTAACTGGTTATTAAGTATAGCTACATTTTAACATCCTTTGCATCAGATCTTGTCTCTCTATGACAAGACATATCAGTGACATATTCATGTCATATCAATGACAAAAACACTGCCCTCCCTGTTAGCAAAATCAATTAATCCAACTTGTAAATACACACACACATATATATTTATTTCCTGGTCTTAAAAATCAACCAGACAGAAATAGAGAAATTCTTATACATACGGTTTTCCGAAACAGTAACAAATATCTCTCATTGAACCACACATACAATCATAGAATCACAGAATGGTTTGGGTTGGAAGGGACCTTAGAGATCATCTAGTTCCAACACCCCCCAAGGCAGGGACACCTTCCACTAGATCAGGTTGCTCAGAGCCTCATCCAATTTGGCCCTCAACACTTCCAGTGATGGGGCATCCACAACTTCTCCGGGCAACCTGTTCCAGTGCCTCACCACCCTCATAGTGAAGAATTTCTGCCTTATATCTAGTCTAAATCTACCCTACTCATCACTTGCAATTTAGAGCCTGAGATACCATGGGAGGAAAAAAACCACCCATATTGTGTGACACTGAAGAGTTAATTTAGACCTAATGCAGAAGTAGTACTTTTTGAAACAGAAACACAGCTACTTTTTACAGTAGGAGCGTTATAGGAATGGGGAGAGCTTTTACCTACAAATCTATATTAAGGAACAACAATAATCTATTCTAATTCTAATACACTTTCACTCAAGATAACATTATCTTCTTTCAGCACAAGCGCAGTAACACTTTTAGGCACTGGAATACTCTGCTCACAGGGACCAACAGTTTCCGTCTATCCACAAACCAAGTCAGTGTAACACAATGTTCCAACACCAACATATACCCTTCAGTAGGCCAAACACCTAGAGTTTACAGCTCTTGCTTTTTCTTCCAAGATAACAATCCTAAGCTCCTCCACTGAAATCTATCAGACAAAATAGATCAGAGTAGCACTTACTTTATGTATCGCGTAGTCCTTAAACAGCAGTATCACATTCCCTCTTCTGTATTTCATAAAGCATACTCTTAAATTCTGTCCTTGAGAACCACAGAGTTTGCCGCTTTTATGTTACTACAGAAGGACATGTTCAAATCTTGGTTACATAGCCTTGTATTGAAAGGTGCCACTAACAAATACCTAGTAATCTAAGACAAACAGCAGCAATATGCAAGAACAACAGATCAAGATATGAAGAAGCTCTGATAATAAAATATCCCATTTGTGATTCAAATATTGCATCTTCATTCTTGTTTAATAGCATTTAGCAAAATATTTTATTTAAATTAAAAATCTTGTAGTAAACTTTATTGGTTTACATCAATTCATTTAGATTGGAACACTGCTTTTATTAATCACAGTAAAATTTGCAAGGTAACAGATCATACAGCATGTCTGCTAGTTACACATACAGTGAAGACAGCATTACTTTTCAAAACAACTAATAAAAGATGTAAAAATGGGGTTTGTTATTACAGACAGGGGATTTTGAGGGTTTTTTTTTTTTAATATTTATTTAGTTTCTGAAGTTTACTGCCTTACGAAAAAAAGGCACTGAAGTTGGTAAGCTAACCTTAGCACAGCAAAGAACAAAGGGAAGCACCGACTTTCCTAATTTTCAAAATCATGTTATATTTACATATTACCCTTTACATCTTCATATTTGCAGAAATGGGGAGTGATTATTAAAAGGTAGAATTACAACTGTAAAAAATGAAACTAATGAACATATTTTATCAAATTAAAACAGTGACTTTAAAGTAACATATTACACTTTGGGAACAATAAAAGACTTCAAATTGGTCAATGTGCAAATAATCCTATCAAAGACAACATAACATAAAAGCCTGCGTCACAGAAAAACAATAGTAGTAACGGACATCTACGGCTGTTTATCCCTCAACTGTCAAGATACATGACGTGAGCCATATGACAGGCCTACCTACCTAATTTATCATATCACATGGTAAGTACAGGCGTAAGACATTACCTGAGAGGGGGGAAAAAAACCCAAAAAACGCCCCCCAACCAACACCACACCACTGGGTGAGGTCTGTTTCCTAAACACAGAACTCTGCTACAGAAAGCTCATTTCCCTGAAGCTGAAAGGCAAAGCAGACCCTCCAGCAGGGACTACCACACAAAATTCTGGCAGGGAGCAGCTGTGTTGCTCTCCGCTAGCACGCGAAGTACATGCCCGGAGAAAGCCAATACGCAGAGACAAGACAGGAGTCAGATGAATGCGTCTTACACACCACAGGAGCACCGACAGATATGCAAAAACTGTATTCCCAGCAGGAGGAAAGTATTTTCCTTCTCTCAAAGGGAAGTACTGTTTTAATTTATGCCAATAGTGTCATTTATACCATGGCTCTCTAATGCCTGGTTAAAGGCAGGTACAAGTTGAAAAGCAGGTACAAGTGATTTCAGTTTAGTTGGACTTTGTAATTGTTTTATTATAAGCTTACTAGCAAGTTCTTCAGTTCTGTCTTTGATGGATTACTGCATATATTTACATTGCCAAGTCCTCCCTTACCCAAAAGCTGAGGAGGGAGGGAGAAGGGTTCATTTTTCTTTTGTTGAAACTATCCCCTTGGCTTTTCCCTGAAAACCAACAATTATTTCCATTAAACTTTATCCATGTCTAAGCAAAATACATGATTTTCTTGTCTGTAGCTCCATTCTGCCAACTTAAAACATTCTTATTATCCTGAGGAAAAGCAACAAAAAGAACAGAAGTTTAACCTAGAATGCTCAGGTTTCACTGTCCTCAGTTTATCGCAGAGTTACTAAGATCACCTGTGTCAATATTCCCTCATAACATGATACAACAGCAGAACAAGAAAAGCTATTTTGTACTTTCCACATTCGACAATTTCCTTAACACACTTTTATGAAGTCCTCCTCTTTCAGGACATTGTGCATTAACTGTCAAAACAGTATAAACTAAGAAATAACACAACAACAAAAAGTTATCTTTAAAAAGATCACATTGGGTAGACTGTATTTTAATCCTCATGCATCTTATTCCAATGAAGCTTAAAGACCTCAGAATTTTAGAGTACGTTACTTCAAGACCATAGCAATATTCTATGCTTCTGACCAAAACTGAGGACTCTGCATGCACTCCTAGTATCATCCTGACACAAAAATTAGTTTAAACAAGTCACCAAAACATCCTAAAATATAAAACAAGTAACAAAGAGAATCCCAGAGTGGCTGAGATTGAAAGGGAGGTCATCTCACCAAATGCCCTTGCTCAAGCAGAGTCACCCAGAGCAAGCTGCCCAGGACTGCATCCAGGCGACTATGGAGTATCCCCAAGGGTGAAGACTTCACAAGCTCTCTGGGCAACCTGTGTCAGTGCTCAGTCACCCTCATGATGAAAAGGTTTCCTGATGTTCAGGGGGAAATTCCTGTGTTTCACTTTGTGCCCAGTGCCTCTTGTCCTGTCGCTGGGCACCTCTGAAATGAGCCTGGATCCATCCTGTTTGCACCCTCCCTTCAGGTATTTTGAAGGGAACCACCTCCCCCCAGCCTTCTCTTCTCCAGGCTGAAGAGTCCCAATTCTCTCAGCCTTTCCTCACAGGAGAGATGCTCCAGTCCCTTCAAAATCTTAATAGCTATTTATTGGACTCTCTTCCGTAGTTCCATCTCTCTCCCATACTGAGGAACCCAGAACCATAAACAGAACTCCACACTTCTGGCAAATTTCACCTCTGTTCTTCAGCATGTATTTAGCTGTATTTCAAACAGTGAAATGGTATAAAGAATTATGGTAACAACTTATGAATTATGATCATTCTTATGGCATCATTCTGAGACCACACTCTTTAAAAGATGCAATTTCTGATTATTTCATTGGTTGCTATATGCAAAATATTTCATTAAATTTTTTTTTAAAAAAGGAACTTAAACGTCTCGTTTAAAAAATAAAGCTTCTCTTCAAGTCCTGTAAAAATTGTAGTCTTACACTTCTACTGTTCAAAATTAGTTAAATTTATACTGGTCTAATAGCACCTAATGTGCATTAGCTGAGTCAAAACATATTGAAACCCGTTTTTCAGCAATGATATAATGACTTCAAAAGTTAATTATTGCCACATGCATGAACCAGTGTGATTTATATTACAATAAAGCAGACATTTGTGCAGGCTTTTTAATATCTGACAAACAGGTCTGACTCCTGCTAGTCTGGTTTACTGTTTACAGTATGAAAGTGAATCAGGTATGTTCTCTTGCATCATTGAAATCCAGTCCACAATATTTAAAAAGAAAAAAAAAGAAAAAAAAACCTCACTTGTATTAAAAAATAACCACGACTATACTTTTTATAACCCTATGCTTTTCATTGACATTTGACCAAATAAAATGGCAAGTCCTGCTTTTATTTATGAAACTGCAATCAGCTGTCCATAAACTATGCGCAAATCTGTTTCACAGGACAATGTTAAGTACACAGATATTTTGGTTCTGAAAAATCCCCGACTAAAGTGAAAGCTCTAGAAAACTGTGTATCATGTGCATGCATTTCATGAAGGCAAGTTTTCGTTTCACACATCAATGCAAATGTTTGTTCTCTCATGTAATACTTGAATGAAAAGATAACAAATTAGCATGACTTGCATTAGCATATCTGTGGCCTCAGTAAAAAATACTTACATGTGCACATGGGAATGATTCCAAGGTATTTTCACCAACAAAAATAACTGGATTGCTTATTGCTTGTAGTTACATACGTAAACATCGTTCTATTCATGTTACTTAAGTGTCCAACATTTTCTAATTGAAATCATACCAAATTTATTCTGAAAACATAAATTTGATCCAAAAAGTAAACTTTCATATCCAGTATCCACATTCCATTATGCAAAGAACACGTGTAAGAAGGTACCATGCAAAAGCTTTTTACTACAGGTTTCCTTAAATGCATGCTACTTTTGAGGTGGCATAAAAAAATTCTCATAGGAGCAGTGCTCCTATGATGGCCTTCTGCATGTTCCTCGTGCCATAGGCCAGATCAGAAATAGAAGCCCACTGCAACAACATACTTGGCAAGGGCAGTGATGACAGTGGAGATATACTTGCTGGACAGCGCGCACATGCTGAGGAATTGGAGAACTGCTTTGAGGCAGGGGTGAAGTATCGCTAATAAAGCCTACCATGTCCTCAGCTGGAAGGTCTAATCTGTGCATCTTCTTCAATACAGTGACTAATTTTCACAAAACTGTAGAACTCTCCCTTTGAGTGTCTAGCCTACTTTCAATTACAGCTGAAAATGAATGGCAAAGAACAGTTACTGCATGGAACGGACAAGCACATGGACAAACAGGTGAACAGACAGTGTGATCAGACAATTTTACGTGTGTTGACAACGAGTACTTAAAAGGGAGAGAGACACAAAGGAACATCCTGCATAATTAGGAGTTAGCAGAAGCGTTATAGAAGCAGTTGAGTTTTCTCAGAAATTCTTGTTCAAATTCATAAATAGTATTTGAGTTCAATCTCTGTTTATAATAAAGTGTGTAAATACAAGTTAGTCTACAGCTCCAAGGTTAACGAGGCTCTGGATCCATGACAAAAACTTATTTAAGGATTGTCAAAAATCTACATTATGTAGTATCAGTATTCAAAAGTCTGTTTCATTTTTTAACTAATGCCATTCTTTTTAATTGGGATGGTACCTCACATCATTAAGAGCCACAATGTGAACAGTGTACATGCACCAAAGACAAACTTAAGTACAAAACACTACCATATTCAAAATAGTATCATCTTCACTGGATCAGCCACCAGGTATACTTTCCTTCCTTCTCCAATTATTGTGTCTAGAAAAGGTAGTTACATTCAAAAAACAAAACCGCTCAAACACGAAATGTGCCCAGAAAAAAAACAGCCTAAACTTTTAATGGCCTACATTCTTCTGACAACTGTGATTCAGTGTAAGTGGGGTAAAACATTTTTCATAGTAAAGAAAGTATCCGTTAATGAAATGGGAAGACTGTTGAAGTCTGGTAAATAATTTTTTATGAGAAAAAGTGTATATTATGTTTTGAAAACAAAAAAACTCAAATTACTAAAGGTAATAAAATAGCATTGATATTACTATTGAAATCATGAAAAGACCCCAGTCACTAACTAATTTAAGGCTGAGATTCTGCAAAACAATTTTACATGCTTAGCTCCTTTTAAGTGTCACTAGGTCAATGCCTGTTTATAAACACAGGCACACACTTAAATCTATTCAGGACATGGATATGTCAGCAACATGGACAGTGGGATTGAGTGTACCCTCAGCAAGTTTGCCAACGACACGCTGTGTGATGCCGTAGACACACTGGAGGGAAGGGATGCCATTCAGAGGGACCTGGACAAGCTTAAGGAGGTTTGCACACGCCCACCTCTCAAGTTCAACAAGGCCAAGTAGATGGTCCTGCACATGGATCGGGGCAATCCCAAGCACAAATACAGGCTGCATAGAGAACGGATTGAGAGCAGCCCTGAGAAGGACTTGGGGGGTGTTGGCTCATGAGAAGCTCAACAGGAGCCAGCAATGTGTGCTTGCAGCCCAAAAAGCCAACACTATCCTGGACTGCCTCAAAAGAAGCACAACCAGCAGGTCGAGGGAGGAGATTCTGCCCCTCTACTACACTCTGGTGAGACCCCACCTGGAGTACTGTGTCCAGCTCTAGGACCTCCACAAGAAGGAGGACATGGACCTATTGGACTGAGTCCAGAGGAAGGCCACAAAGATGAGCAGAGGGCTGGAACATCTCTCCGATGAAGACAGGCTGAGCGTTGGTTTGGTTCAGCCTGGAGAAAAGAAGGCACCGGGGAGACCTTATTGCAGTCTGCCAGTACCAGAAGGAGGCCTGTAAGAGAGCTGGAGAGGGGCTTTTTACAACAGCACGTAGTGATAGGACAACAGGTAACAGCTTTAAACTGAAAGAGGGTACATTTAGATCACAGAAAGCAATTCTTCACTATGAGGTTGGTGAGGCACTGGAACAGGTTGCCCAGAGAAGTTGTACATGCCCCCATCACTGGAAGTGTTCATGGCCCATCTGTATGGGGCTTTGAGCAACCTGGTCTAGTGGAAGGTGTCCCTGGCCCATGGCAGGAGGACTAGAACTAGATGGCCTTTAAGGTCCCTTCCAACCCAAACCATTCTGTGATTCTAAGATGTACTGACGTAATCCAACTGCATCTCAGTTATGATACATGCCCTACATCTAATGGTACCTTGTGCAGCAGCATCACCTGAGATCCATATATTGCTTAACCATCAATCCAGCGCCACCATGTCCCCTAAACCATGTCCTGAAGCGCCACATCCACACGTTTTTGAACACTTCCAGAGATGGCGACTCCACCACCTCCCTGGGCAGCCTATTCCAATACCTGACCACCCTCTCGGTGAAGAAATTTTTCCTAATATCAAATCTAAACCTCCCCTGGCACAACTTGAGGCCATTTCCTCTCATCCTATTGCTGGTTACTTGGGAGAAGAGACCAACACCCACCTTGCCACAACCCCCTTTCAGGTAGTTGTAGAGAGCAATAAGGTCTCCCCTCAGCCTCCTTTTCTCCAGACTCAACAATCCCAGTTCCCTCAGCCGCTCCCCCTAAGACTTGTGCTCCAGACCCATCACCAGCTTTGTTGCCCTTCTTTGGACACGCTCCAGCACCTCAACGTCCTTCCTGTAGTGAGGGGCCCAACACTGAACACAGTATTCAAGGTGTGGCCTCACCAGTGCCGAGTACAGGGGCACGATCACTTCCCTACTCCTGCTGGCCACACTATTTCTGATACAGGCCAGGACGCTGTTGGCCGCCTTGGCCACCTGGGCACACTGCCGGCTCATATTCAGCCGGCTGTCAACCAGCACCCCCAGGTCCCTTTCTGCCGGGCTGCTCTCCAGCCACTCCTCCCCAAGCCTGTAGCATTGCATGGGGTTGTTGTGACCCAAGTGCAGGACCCTGCACTTGGCCTTATTAAACCTCATACAGTTGACCTCTGCCCATCGATCCAGCCTGTCCGGATCCCTCTGCAGAGCCCTCCTACCCTCCAGCAGATCAACACTCCCACACAGCTTGATGTCATCTGCAAACTTACTGAGGGAGCACTCGATCCCCTCATCAAGATCATCAATAAAGATATTGAACAAGACCGGCCCCAGAACCGAGCCCTGGGGAACACCACTTGTGACCGGCCGCCAGCCGGATTTAACGCTGTTCACCACAACTCTCTGGGCTCGGCCATCCAGCCAGTTCCTCACCCAGCAAAGACTAAACCCGTCCAAGCCACGAGCCGCCAGTTTTGCCAGGAGAATGCTGTGGGAGACGCTGTCAAAGGCTTTACTAAAGTCCAGGTAGACAACATCCACAGTCTTTCCCTCATCCACTAGGTGGGTCACCTGGTCATAGAAGGAGATCAGGTTGGTCAAGCAGGACCTGCCTTTCATGAACCCATGCTGGCTGGGCCCGATCCCTTGGTTGTCTTGCACATGCCCTGTGAGCACTCTCAAGACAAACCGCTCCATGATCTTCCCCGGTACGGAGGTCAGGCTAACGGGCCTGTAGTTCCCAGGATCCTCCTTCCGGCCTTTCTTGTAGACGGGTGTCACATTGGCAAGCCTCCAGTCTTCTGGGACCTCCCCTGTTAACCAGGACTGCTGATAAATGATGGAGAGTGGCTTGGCAAGCTCCTCCACCAGCTCTCTCAGTACTCTTGGGTGGATCCCATCAGGCCCCATAGACTTGTGGGTGTCCAGGTGGCTTAACAGGTCCATAACTGCTTCCTCCTGGATTATGGGTGGGTTACTGTGCTCTCCATCCCCATCTTCCAGTTCAGTGGGCTGAATACCCTGAGGATACCTGGACTGGCTATTAAAGACTGAGGCAAAGAAGGCATTAAGTACCTTGACCTCGTCCTTGGAGACAATGTTCCCTGACATATCCAGTAAGGGATGGAGATTCTCCTTGCCTCTCTTTTTGTTCTTAATATATTTGTAGAAGCATTTTTTGGTATCCTTTACAACTGTAGCCAGACTGAGCTCTAGCCAGGCTTTTGCCTTTCTAATTTTGTCCCTGCTTGACCTAACGAGATCCTTGTACTCTTCATGAGTTGCCTGCCCCTTCTTCCAGAGGTGGTCAACTCTCCTCTTTTCCCTGAGTCCCAGCAAAATCTCCCTGTTCAGCCAGGCCGGTCGCCTTCCCCGCCAGCTCTTCTTATGGCACATGGGGACCGTCTGCTCCTGCGCCTTTAAGATTTCCTTCTTGAAGACTGTCCAGCCTTCCTGGACCCCTTCGTCCTTCAGGACTGCCTCCCAAGGGACTCTCTCAACCAGTGACCTGAACAGGCCAACGTCTGCCCTCCGGAAGTCCGCGGTAGCAGTTTTGCTGACCCCTCTCCTTACTTCGCTCACAACTGAGAATTCTATCATGTCATGGTCACTAAGCCCAAGACGGCCTCTGACCACCACATCTCTGACCAGTCCTTCTCTGTTTGTAAACAGCAGGTCCAGCCAGGCACCTCCCCTGGTGGGCTCACTCACCAGCTGTGTCAGGAAGTTATCCTCCACACGCTCCAGGAACCTCCCAGATTGTTTCCTCTCTGCCGTGTTATACTTCCAGCAGATGTCCGGTAGGTTGAAGTCCCCCACAAGAACAAGGGCCAGCGAATGCGAGACTTCTGCCAGTCACTTATAGAATGTCTCATCTGTCTCTTCATCCTGGTTGGGTGGTCTGTAACAGACTCCCAGCAAGATATCTGCCTCACTGGCCTTCCCCCTCATCCTTAGCCATAAGCACTGTACTTGGTCTTCACAATCTTTGATTTCTATGCAATCAAAATACTCCCTAACATACAGAGCCACCCCACCACCTCTCCTTCCTTGTCTATCCCTTTGGAAGAGCTTATAGCCATCCATTGCAGCACTCCAGTCATGAGCAGCATCCCACCATGTTTCTGTGATGGCAACTATATCATAGCTGTCCTGCTGCATAATGGCTTCCAGCTCCTCCTGTTTGGTGCCCATGCTGCATCCATTGGTGTAGATGCACTTGAGCTGGGCTATCGATTTCAACTCTGGCACACCACCCCTAGGCTCAACTCTAGTGAGCCTGGTTTTATCCCCTCTCCCCTTCAAATCTAGTTTAAAGCCCTCTCGATGAGGCCTGCCAACTCATAAGCAAAAATCCTTTTGCCCCTTGGAGTCAGTTGCACTCCATTTCTTGCTGGTTGTTGCTGATTTGTTGCTGGTTGTCCTGTACGTGCCACGTGATGGCACTCAAGATGATCTGCTCCATAACCTTCCCTAGCACTGAGGTCAGGCTGACAGGCCTGTAGTTCCCCAGATCCTCCTTCCGGCCTTCCTTGTAGATGGCCGCCGCATTTGCTAATTTCCAGTCAACCGGGACCTCCCCGGTTAGCCAAGAGTGGTGATAAATCATGGGAAGTGGCTTGATGAGCACTTCTGCCAGCTCCCTCAGTACCCCCGCGTGGATCCCATCCGGCCCCAGAGGCTTGCGTGCGCCTAAGTGGTGTAGCAGGCGGCTAACCATTTCCCCTTGGATTGTGGGGTCTTCATTCTGCTCCCAGCCCCCGTCTTCCAGCTCAGGGGGCTGGGTACCCTGAGAACAACCAGCTTACTCTTAACGACTGAGGCAAAGGAGGCATTAAGTACTTCAGCCTTTTCCTCATCCTTTGTTCCGCTCCCCCCCATCCAATTAAGGATGGAGATTCTCCTTAGCCCTCTCCTTTGTTGCTAAGGTATTTATCGAAACATTTGTTTATTGTCTTTTACAGCAGTAGCCAGATTAAGCTCTAGTTGGGCTTTGGCCCTTCTAATTTCCTCCCTGCATAACCTCATGACATCTTTGTAGTCCTCCTGAGCTGCCTGCCCCTTCTGTTAAAGGTCGTAAATTCTTTTTTCCCCGAGTTCCAGCCAACGCTCCCTGTTCAGCCTGGCCCGTCTTCTTCCCCGACAGCTCGTCTTTCGGCACATGGGGACGGCCTGCTCCTGCGCCTTGAAGATCTCCTTCCTAAGGAACATCCAGCCTTCCTGGACTCCTTTGCCCTTCAGGACTGCCTCCCAAAGGAATCCGTCAACCAGGCCCCTAAACAGGCCAAAGTCTGCCCTCCAGAAGTCCGAGGTAGCAGTTCTGCTGACCCCCCCTCCTAACTTCTCTAAGAATTGAAAACTCTAGACAGCCTCTAACCGTCACATCATCCACAAGTCCTCCTCTGTTCGCAAACAACAGGTCCAATGGAGTGCCTTCCCTAGTTTATCTCTTCTACTAGGAGGAGAAACACAATTTAGGTATAAACACATACCTTCTTGTTGAATTGAGGTTTACAATCAATGTTAATCAAGTACACTCGTCTTAATAAGAGCACTGGATCAAATCACTTAACAGTTCTCTGCATTAGATCAGTTTTGCTTCAATTGTATACATTCCATTCAGAAAATAAGCGTATCTGACAAACTGGAGGCTGCAATTTTCACAATATATATGAATTGGAGACAATCTTAAGCTCATGAGAAGACTTAACTTGCTTAATTTAGCCTAACCAAAAGAAGACACTTACTTTGTAAGTAACTAAGATCAAAAAAGTTCCTCTAAAAAACATCACTGTGAAACTGAAGCCACAAACCTATCTTAAGAAAGCACTAAAAACACCAAACAAACAAAAAGCTTTGTGAGACTAGAGCAAAACATATTTCAACACTTTAGAATTAACTACCCATCTATCACATACAATCTTTCAAATTCCTACTACAGCTATTTATCTGATTCTTGTCATGAAAGTTAAATGCAGTATATCCATGTACTGAATGGCCTACCTAATAGTTAAGCCTGTTTGTGACAATTTAATACACTCAGGCTTCCGTGTTTAAAAATAATGTTGTTTGCTATTAGAAGCAATGACATAGCAAGTACAATTCTGAGATAGTCTTATTTTAAAAGCTGCATTTCAGAGAGCAATTACATTCCAAAATGCTCTGCGGATTAGTACTACGTCATTCGCACTGATAGGTTACCTGCTGCACTCAAAAGACGACCAGAATAACATGTTTACACTAGTTTCTGATGTTTCTAATCTCCTTTCACAGGTGATCCAGAAGGAAAACAGGCTGAGAACTGTATGTAGCAGATGGCCTCTCTTAGCCTTTTTTTTCATGTACAAGTTACAACACGCCTTCTCTAAACCAGATGCAAACTCTATGCCTCAGCTACTGTAAGCCCCGAAGGACATGAGTAGTTTCAATATTTTTATTTGTTACTCCAGCCAAACACATTAGCTCAAATTTAACTGCAACTTACTTGCAATGGTTTGTGAAGTCTTTAGGATAGGGCATTTTTAATTTCCATTTAATATAATGCCAACAACATATTCTTTGAGTCAACACCTACTGTGGTTTGTCTTTAGAGTTTTTTACATCATAATTCACAAGAAACTGGTACTTTTCATGTAACAGTTTTGTTGTCTGCTACATTGCCATCACAGTTTTCTCCCAATGAAAAGAACAAACTCATATCGGCCAAGTAACTAACTTATTTATGCACCTTATACATTTTTACTAGTAGTTTTACATTACTCCCGTTCCTAAAATTCTGTTCAATGCTGAAGACCTTTTCGGAAAGTTCATCAAAACATATTTAAAATACAAAGACATAAAGCGTTATTTTTAAGGAACTTCTTGTACATAAAAAAATAAAACCAACTTTTTTAAACAAAAAATCTAACAACATGCTGCAAAGTCTTGTTCAAAATTCTCTTCCTTGCAAAGATTTCATGCCAGCACCTCTGACATTGTTTCAGATGGCTTGGGAGTTTAACACTTGTAAGGCAAATTCAGAATTCCAGATTTAGAGCAGAACTGGATTTTCTTGTTATTTTTCTAGCATATGCATTAATTTACAACTCTAATATGAAAATTGTTACATCTTAGCTATAATATGCATTATGCACACCAAAAATGTTGCATTTTGTAATTCTGTGGTCTGAATATTTAAGTATTTTAAATATGCTTATTCTATATTTATATGTATGTTTATATATGCTAATACACAGACACAAACAACCACACACTATCCTTAAGCTTAAATTGATTTTCTAAAATTGACAAAGGATCAGTTCCAGTCATCAAAGAGAAATATTCAAATATAACAACAGCTATTCAAATACATCAAGGCAAACAGTCTATAGTTTCAAAAGCTCTCAAACTAAAACAAAAAAGTCAAAAAAGTTACAATAGAACAGTGTAGTCAGTGCTCTAGGAATTAGTAAAATTAGCCTATGATTAACAGTTGAGGCCTGTAAGAATCCAGTCTATGGCCCAAACTTTTGTTCACACAAAGTTTCAAAACCAAAGGAATTGCTTTAATGGCATGTCACTGGTTTTTAGAATGCTTGTTGTGGCTAAAACATGTTATGTTGCTTGTAAGACACCTGTGCTGTTTAGTCTGAATGGAATTTTACTTCCATATACCAAATGATTACTAAATCAGTGACTGAAAGGCATTTATGGACACACACACTATAGGCCAAATTGTTCATTTTTAGGATTTAATGGAAACATACACAATTTAAAACACAGCATATTTATGTATCAAATCCTGAAATCACTTGTCAAATCCAAAAAATGAAGCAGCTCTTCCACTCTATCTTCTACTGACACATTAATCTGACTACTCACTACTCGTTCCTCAAGTCCGTAACAAAAACCCCATTCTCAAGTGCTTTTCCCCCAGAGTCAGATGAGTCACAAAAAGGTGAAGTGCAAGGTGCCAGAGTAATTTAAGTATTTACTTTATCCTCCCCTCTAAAACATCTGTTCCCATGGAAAGAGAAGGAGAAACTAAGTCAGACAGTGCAGTTGCTGGTGGCTGGTTCTCCAGTTCTGCTTTTGTTCCCATGGTAACTGATGTGGCATCAGGAAAAACAAGTAAAATAAAAAGAATAAACAGCTGAGGGTAGAAGTGCTGTTTCACACGAAAAAAAAATTACCTCTGTACTCCAAAACGTTAATAAACAAAAATTACACCACTAGAGGCCCTGTGCTATAAGTCAAAAACCAGTCCGCGAAATAACCACAAAAGTATGATCTAAAACATCAAACTCTTCATTTGTAAAAGCATCTTCACAGCATGGAAGTTCTTAATCATCCAGCAAAATTCTTCTTCCCCCTTCCTGTGTAAGGACACACATATACGCTGCCATACACATAGTTGTCATTTATTTGCTCATGCATATCCGGCACCATAATAAATGAGCTTGTCCCAGGCTTATTTTAGAGCAGAAATAGCTTCTGTTTTCTCTGGGTTTTTTCCTTCTAAGCAGCTCAGCCCTGAATTGCCACAAGCAGCAGAGATTAAATCCAAAATATTCTCAGCAAGTACTACCCAGTCATAGTTATACTTGGCCACTGTCTCAAGAAAAAACAGAATGAGGCTATTGATTGCACAAAACTTTAACCATGTCTCTGCCAATAAAATATGGCAAAATATAAAGGATTTCTTTGGTGTATGCATTGTTGTTTAACTGCCATTTCTTGGGCATTTTCTCCTGAACAGTGTTTTCCTTTGATCCTGGAACTTCTGGTTTGCTTTTCCCTCTTCTGAAACTAGCAATAGGTTATCACCTACAACCCATGACGATCTTGTTTTTTTCCCTGCATGCTTCCAGCTAGCTTGAGAGAGGATTACATAGACCAATATATACTTAATATAAGTGACACTGCAACATGCAGTTAGTTCATGTTTTTTACACATGGAAAAGGCATACATTAGGACTAAGGACTAGGTATGGAATGTGCTATCTTCCACCCTCCCCTTCCCATTTTGACAATATTTGGGATCCAGGCTATTTTAGAAATGTATGAGTTTCATCTTATCAGCTATGGTGTTAGGAGAATTTATTCAAGAAGTAGAATGAAAATATCTTCCCCAGAATTAATTTCCTAGAGCTGGAGAGAAAGTAAAGAAATACTTAAATGACCAGGGTCAGGTAAAGACTGAGTTTACAAAAATCACAGGGAAAGGGATATCAGAAAAATCTGTAAGGTTAAAGTTACAGTACATAAAATTATTCAACATTACATTAATGGAAGACTCAGTGCAAAAAGAGCACAGTAAGGAACCAAGAATGAAGGGCAGGATAATCAGTGATGACTGAAAAAACTGTGATGAACAATCATAAACCAAAGACGATTACTTTTCAATCCCTCATATAAAAACATGAAGAAACCTCTATATTAATTTAAATCTTAGAAGAATTTTCATATTTTTGTCATCTTTATTACTCCATCTATACAAATTAACAAAGGCACAAAACATCAAATATTAACACAACCAAAACTAACATTAATAAAGGCCCACCTACACAAATAAGAAATATTTTGAAAAAGAATAAAGGTATATATCCTTCTCTCAGAAATGAGAGGCATGAAGATTTAATGAACCTAACACTGCATTTCAATCACCATATTCAGCAGCCACTGACAAACACATCTTCCATTAATGTATTTAATCATTCTAAGTGCATTGTAATTTTGCTCTCCACAGCATCCAAGAACAATTCCACAGTTTAACCCAGCATCAAACGAAAAGCACTACCTCTTGTTTTATGTTAACAAACTACCGGATTTTGTTTCACCGGGTTATTTTAGTTCCAGTATTGTATTTCAATTGTATCTGAAATGCCGAAAAACTGGTTTTTTATTTACTTTACTATTCCAAACATGACTATAGCACTTGGTCATAGCCCAAGCTGAAGACTTCTATATACTTTTATCTCATATGGCAAGTGCTTCAAAACTGATATTCCTTTCAGTTTTATTTGCCTTTTATTTTACTTCACAGGGCGACCTGAATTAATAGGGTCCTAGATGTTTTCTGGTTTGTGCTTTTTTTTATTTTTCCCCTCCCAGTAATGTGTCAAACTTGCACTGTGACTGCTGCTGCACTGACGTTTTTAACAGAACTATGCATTATGACTCCAATATCTCTACCTGATGGCAGGTAATTCATTTAGAACCCATCACTGTGTACGTTTAGTTCATGTTATTCTCCCTGGTTTCCCTCTGCTCTGTGTGCATTACTTCATATCCATCTGTGATTAATTTCATGCAGCCACTTAGTTTCCTGAGAGTCTTCCAGTTCAGTTTGATCTTTTCATAAGCATGATGGTTTTCCACCATGGTAAAACTTTCTTTTCGTTAACAGATAAGCTCAGCCTGTACCATAAGGCCTTTTCAAATCACATCCTCTTAAAAAAAAAAAAGGATATATCCTGCATTGTAACTAAGCCATGAAAAAAATCTGACATCACTCACTGTAAAGGTAAGCTACCCAGTAGCAGAAATCAATATGGGTTTCATGAATTTGAAGTACGTTGTTTGTGAACACTGTTCCAAAGGTCTTAAACTAGTGTGAGGTCTTAACTTACTTTTTAATCTGCATGCAGCTGCTGCTTTTTCAGAATAAAACTTAATAAAATGTCAGAATTTCAGTAAACCAAAATCTATAAAGCATTGTTGAATGCATGCTGGAAGTAAAATTTTCTTACAAAATTGGGTACATACATGAAGTAATCTGATGCCCCTTTGCCTACATAATGCAATGTTTTAGAGTCAGTTTTGCATTTTTCTGTCCCTAAACACTAATATGGATGTTCATTAACAAGTAGTATCTTAACTTTTATTATGATACTGCAATGGGATAGGTTACAGCCAATGGGCTCAGGGCTAGAGAGATCTAATCACATGTAACTATCTTTTCAAGAAATTGAAGAGACAAAATGAACAGCCAATTATGCCCATTTTTCAGGGGAACAGTTCAGATTTTTAATAGTTTTGACCTGAAAAATGGGTATTAACTGATTCTGTGAATGTCTTTGCATGGCTAGTAAGACAGGCAACCAACTCACAAGTACCAGTCATTTACTTGTCATCCTACTTTTTTCCTCCAAGTAAACCATCACAAACTTTAGCATTAAAAAATATGAATAAAGAAAAGTGGCAATTAGCCATATCAGCACTAGCCCTTCTTACCAAGCCAGAGAAACCTTTCAAACTACTAGATCACTATACATCCAAAAGTATACACAAATCTTCATTTCTACCCTTGACATTCTGAGATCATAAGTAACATAACTAAATAACATAGGCAATGTCTCTAAACTGTCCCTTTAGTTCTTACCAGCCTAACAGAAATATCTACCGATCTGTCTAATGCTATACTTAAACAGAGGTCACTGCATCTCCAGGCTGACTAAATCCTAACCTAATAAAATGCAATTTTTGCTTCTAAACATCCAATACTGTATACCTCAAACATTCTTCTGAAACATGTCTGAAAAAATTGCGTGTTTAGTGTTTGTCACTGCTTTCCACAATCAGCAGTTCTCACTAAACATATTACAACTTACAGTGCTATTTTCAGACAAGAATACTGATTTACTATTTCTGAATCATCTTCTCTGTCATGGGTCTCCCACAGAAGCTGGCACATGATTTTTTTTTTTTCCCTAATAAATCTGAAGCAACTATTCTACAGAATCAGACTTGAAATTTAGCACCCAAATAGCTCTTTCAGATTTAAGCAAACTTCTGCAGAAAACTACAAACTATTTATCGAGCTATGAATCACTCAAATTGTATATGGGAACAGACACTTAAGGAGCTGCTAAACTAAAGAATAAGATTCTGTGTATATATCGAACATAATATAATAAACATGAAAATTTATACACATCACCTAACTATCCTAGCACTCAAATTATCTACATATCACCTATGCTGCTGGAAGCAACAGGGACAAACACTGCAGAATGAACCCTTCCCTCAGTCCAAGTTTTATAAAGTTAATAGAATGCAGGCCAGTTCTGTTGAGGTCAATGTATGAAGCAAAGAAAAGCAACTCAGCTTTACCAAATGTGTTAGACATCCCACTCACCTGCATTTCAAATGTCTCCTACAACATACAACACAGATCATCCATAAGATGGTTGCTCGTGTATTTTTTTAAGCACTTTGCAAGATACCAAAAAAATAAAGTATTTAGAGGGAAAGAAATAAAAAAGTGATTGTTGCCCCTACACGCCTGTTTTATTATAATGCCTCTACACTTGTTAACTGATCCCTCAAAATACATAATTCATTTCCATGACTGCAAAAAGACTGTAGGCTACATTTAAATGCTACTCTGTATAAACAAACCACTTATATCAACACAATAAACTTTGCAATATGCTGTATATCCATAACATCACAATTGTTAACACTGAAAATTTACTGGCATCTGCAAGAGTCAAAACATTATGAATTTACCTCAATGATAATCAGAAACAGTTTGACACATAGAAAACATCTCTCAAAAAAAGGGGAAAGTATTCCAAATTGCTCTGTATCTTTATCACATACAAATAAAAGGGAAAATTACCTAGCATAATCTGTTCCTTTTAGTTCCTAATGCCAGGAGAAAAGGGGCATTTTATAACTGATTGCAGTTACTAGTGCACTTAGTATTAGTTTTACCCTAAAATAAGCAAGAGTGAATTCCTTCCTTCCCCACATGCCCTTTGATTATTCCTTTGCATGATGAACACACTTCTTCATGCAGTTGTAAAAAAACTACTTCAAAACTAACCCTCTGGACAAGGCTTAACTATGGAATCAGTACTTCCCACTCTTATTCAAAAATAGGTTTGGTTCAGTGAAGATGACTTGCTATACATTTAAGCCTGGGGATGGGGGCAGGGGGGTGGAATAAGGCTTGAAAAGCACTTCTAGAAAAGAAAAAAAGATGACAACTGCAGAAAAATGTAGTGCTAGGATCAGAGTTAAATGCCAAACAATAAAGGACCTTCAGTAACAGTTTGTTGTCATTTTAAGAACATATTCTTTTCTAAAATTTACTTTTCCAAACACTCTTACATGCGTTAAGTAGCAAGTAAACTATACAAATCTTTTAATAATTTTTTTTTGTACCTGTTGGCAAGTTAAAAAAAAGGGGGGGGGAAAACCAAACAAACTTGTCAAATGGAAAGCCTCTAGTATGCCATCCAAAGACTTAACAGTTTGGGACCTCCCTATATTGTGTTCAAAAGTCCACCCACTTTGCTTAAGCCCTATCTTCTAAATCTTTCGCCAGTACATTCATAGTATGACTAAATCCGAGTGCTTTCTCTACTAAATTGCCTGAAAGAGAAAGAATTGTTGGAATGTATTACTGTGATTTTTTTCAATAACCTACACCATTTCATTGTCTTTAATCAAGACTTTGGATTTCAACTTTCCTCCCATTTCCCAAACTTTCTTTGGACCAGCAGCTTTCTAACATGATCTATATTGACAATATGGTGAAAAACATTCAATCACCATCTGCTGCTGTCTGATCGTCAATGACTACTAAGTAGACTATTCCCATTCAGTGTTTCAAGGGGGAGGGGAAGAAAAGCATCCATTTACTTCTTTAGGGTCCCACTTAAGGTAATTTCCCTGAAAAAGCCAAAATGAGACTCTCTATTGTTTCTAATATTAGCTTGGCAAGTAAAAAAAAAAAAACCCAGGGAATTCTCCTTGCTTTGAAAGCTCATACAACTGTGCTATAAAGAATTTGTTTCTGGCATTACAGCTGTTGCAGAGGTTGGGTCCCCAAATGATCTAACTATTGAGAACTCTTCTGCCTCGCTTTTCTCCTAAACCACACAGTTGTAGTCTCAACTATTACCTCTGATCTAGGTCTTTCATCAACATTGGAAAAAAAGCAGTGAGGTGCCTAAGGATGAAAAATTATCAGAGCTGCAATGGAAAAATACTGGTTTGCATTTCTTACAGTTTAGCCTTTTTAAAATTGCTGTAACTACTTAGAAAAGACCACAGCTGTAGGGAAAAATCAACTGATACAGCTTGAAAAAACAGGCTCTACTCTGTATGCCTGATACTTTTAACTCACTACCACTATTCCTTAATGGCTTCTCATCTTCCTGAATCCATACATACAAAGTTAAGAATTTACTTACATCTTTCCTCAGCAATACCTTCTGTCTCCACGCCAGGTTAATGAGGTGGTAACTTACAACATACTGGATCAAAAGATGTGCGAGAGTGAGCATTTTGTGCTCCCAAAAGGAGCACAAAATTATTCCCACAGGAACTAAGGATATTCAGAAAACTAGTTGATCTTTATAGTCAAAAGTACAGTTCTCCTTTTAGAAGTTCCAGTCAGTAGGGCAAGGAAAGATACAGAAAAGTTATCAGACTAAGAGTATAAACTAGAGGAAATGCCTCACTTAATTTCTAACCCGGAAAAGCAAAACTGAAGGGAGGGAAAAATCAACTTCACTAACACAGCTTGTATATATTACTGAGCAATATTTCCAAGTATGTATTTTTCACATTATAACAACAGATAAGCTTACCCATGTAAGAGTACTGTCACTTCTAATACATCCGTTATTTTCCCCATACGATACTTGGCAAGACTGTGCTTACTACTATTTTACTACACCATCATTTTGTGTAATACAATCACATTTTATACTTTTGAGTTTTCCTTGAAAAGCACTGGACATACAATGCATGAAAAACACAAATTTCAGCAACTACAGTTTTAGCAAAGTAACCTTGGGTAAATCTAGCACAGATTTCTTGTTCAGAACAAGAAAAGCTACCAAAGGACTACAGAAGTTGGCTGCTGTTAACTTTTTTAGGCTGCTTTACATAACAAGATTTTGTATTTAAGATGTATGTCACTGCTCACCCTTACACTTTGGTTTTTTTGAAGCTCACCGTTTATCATTTTATTCAGCATTTAGTTAAAATTAAATATTTAATACTGAGGCTGTTCTATGATGCAAGCACAGCTAAAATGAAAGGCTCTGTGGCTGCAGTGACCAGATTTCAAATGCAGGTAGATCAATAAAAAAAAGCTCAAGCACAGCCTCCATGTGTCAGTAGAATGGTTTATAATAGCTTTCACATAACTATGTGCTTGCTGTAGCCAGCTGTTCTTAAATTATGAATATGCAACCAATTCATGTTAAAGTCAAATCCCAGCACTATTTCTACAGGGAAATCCCAATAGTTTTTTGCTTGTTCTACATCTTAGTTCTGTTAAGGATACAAATAGCAGTAAGCTTCAGAACAAATAGGACCAAACTATCAGCGTTTCATGTACTAAGTCCATTATCACAGCAGGGGTTGTCAATATCTAGAACTTTCCTGTAACAGCTCAGGCAATTCAACAATGATCTACCAGACAAAAAAAAAAAGAAAAAATATCCACAGCATACCCGAAAGCCTCTGTGCCAAGCTAACGCTTTTTTGCTTCAGCCAATCAGATGGTCAGCCCTGACCTGCTTGAAGGCTTGCATCAAGCTTCAAACACTTCAAAACATCAATCATAAAAACAAAGACAGGACATTGAATTATACAGTATTAACCTCCAGGGTTTGCATACAAAGACCTTAGATTTATTTCTGTCCTAACACGTTAAGAGCTTCAGTACACTGTTCTTTACACCAAACTGGCTGCCAATTTGATGAACCTCTCTGCCCTCAGCAGGAGTACAGTGTCTTTGATTAATGAGTGCATGCCTGTAGAAAAGTGTAAGAACAGAAAATGGGGCAAAATCCACACAACTATGTCCCTACGCATCTGACAGACCACTGCAATAATGTCTGTCAAACTAGTTTTCTTTTGCATCAGAAAAGACTGAGGGCTGGGGAGGGGGTTGTAGGGTTATTTTGCTGATTATATTTGGATACTACACACTATTGTTCTAAAATAAGTATCTGATAAAATGCAATGCATTGTTTTCTAAAGAATAAAAAAAGTGTTTGAAAAACATTAATCCATTAATACAACTTGATTAATAATCATGGTCACAATACAAAAAAGTTAGCTATATATTCAAAGTGAACGAAAAAAATACTCCCTAGAAGACTTCAAGTTTTGAGCTTCTCATCCAACAGTCTCACAACTGAGATTCAAGCTCAGCAACAGCTAGGTAGAGTATTTTGTGCCTTTAAATCACCATATTTAGTAAATATTCTAAAGAAAATCTAGTTTCCTGTAATTTGCAAGAAAACACTAGTAGAGTTCTCCATTATTCAAGAATTTAAATTCTTCATTATCCCTTACAACAATTTCAGGGCAGAATTAAGTTCTGTGTGAGGATCCAAAAAAAAGACAACATTATTTGATGGCCACTGCATTATTTCTAAACCTACCTTATTTTCCAAGGTTTATACTTCAAAGATAACCTTATATCCAGCAGTCCCATTGATTTCAATGTGACCATTACTAATGTAAACAGTCCATCAGGTAGACCAATTTCTCAGAAGGTGCCTTTACATTTTTAGTAGTTTGAATTTTCAAGTTTTGCGTGATTCCTCCCTCAGGGGATAGAAAAATCTACGCAGTCTCTTTTTGCAAACTACCAAGGCTTAACCCATTCAGCTCTTTACAATGCCTGACCTACATCAAGTGAAAAAAAGAGTCTTATGTCCTTTACACACAGAAAACAAAACGTTCAGAAGGCCCTGATGGGTGTGAGTAGGAAGGCAATGGGAGACATTTCACCTCAATGGCAAGAGGCATCATCCTTCTGAAAGAAGGACACTGACTCGCTCAGCACATCTTGGTGTAAATCCATACTTCCAGAGACTACGTCCGAGAGATCCATCTGGCACTAGGTAAGGTTTAAAAACGTATACTTTCTTTGGTATTTGTCCTTCCCCCACCGATCTGAAAAACATTCTCATAAAAAGAGAAGAAACTGGTATTAGGAATTTTGTCAAATGCAGAAATAAATTCTGGTAAACTAAGTAAGAAAAAACCCTCTATCCTTCCTTCCTTGTTGCTACATTAAAAAACTGAAACAAGCATAAGACTTCCTCACTCTTCTGAGAGTGTTTCTTTCGCCTGGTGGTCTCATTAAATGCTAAGACTGCAATAAAGCAAATCACAATCTCTCCTCCCTTCCCCAAAAAAGAAACGAAAATCGAAATAATACTGTAAAATTAGTAAGGTTTTTTGCTTTATTTCCATTTAAACCTCAGAGGAACTTCTGTATCAGACTTTGAAAAGCATATTGATTTTTTTCTTTTTAAGGAATGGCTCAAGACCATGGCATTATAGAACTGTAAATTTAGGGCATCAAAGAGATAAAAAGAGTAAGCAAGAACTTAACACAGCTACTATGTGAAACTGTGTCCTAGCTGGACTAAATGTTCTACATATTTTTTTTAATTTAAATTCTATGATTAAGAAACAAAGAAGCAGAGAAATACTGCGTCTTGCATGGCCATTCTGCAGAGACTGGATGAAAACATGGTCCCAGTTTCTTTTAATGACTACATGCTCTCAACTTACCTACTCGACTAGCATTACTCTCTGCAGAATAACAAACCACCAATTTCAGTTTTCAAGGAAACATCTACCCAGCACACTACAGATTAAAGTCAGTGAAAGCACCTTTTCTTTCTGCTTCTACCATCAATTTCTTGTTACGTTGGCAAAAGACTAAACCCTTCTACGCAGAGTCCTTATCTGTGCAACAGTGAAACTAATACATTCTCACCTTTATAAAAGTACTAAGAAACACAAAAAAATTACTGTGAACCTCGTGTTTTCCTTATGCAAATCTTCTGGTGACCCCTTGTTGATTTGTTTGTTGCTTCCCCCCCTTTTTTTTAAAATAAGCAGGAAAAAAATGGAGGAATAGGGTGGGGAAGAATCTATTTTCTTTAATCTTACTCATACAGTATCCTTGTTTCTGTTCCTCACCAGTAAACAGTAAGCAGGGAAGAACTCGAAACCTCTATCACTTACATAAAACAAAGATGCACTTTCATTCCACCATTACACAGAAAGAACACAATAAAAATAGTTTTAAAGTACAAACGTAGCAGCATAACCAGTAATTTTTTAAAAAGCTTAAGTGTCAGTCACAAAGAGGTCATTTCACTTCTTTGATGCACTGGGGAAGATCATCTGCACCCAAATTTTGAATTCTGCATAATGTTATCATCACCAAAAACTTCCAATTTCTTTAAAATATGTTGACCAGCACATACTACATTTTATCAATGTTCAGGATGTTGTAAACTATCAAACAATCACAAAAACCACTGCCGTCCTTGACGCCTGTGTCAGGGTTTCTTCTGATGGCAATTTACGATCACAAGCTAGTTTATAACATGGTATGACATGATTTACTGAACATACTGTAGTAAAATAAAATTAACTCTAAAGTTAAACCACACTTGGGAGAGAACTGGTAGACTTTGGGAATTTTCAGTGGGCCAAATCATTTAACTGATGAAAACACAAAGTACCACTCTTCTGTAACCTTCTATTAGATTAAAGTTTGCTGCTTTTGCGGGGGAGGGGGGGGCAAAAAAAACCCCTGTTTGATTTATTTGATTTTATTTAAAGATAAATGTATTAGGGACTGGAAGGGCAGGGGCAGAAATCAGAGTGAAGCAATTTGAACTGTGGGATACCCTCATTGTGTCAAGGGTGTGTGCATGTAGCAAACTGCATTTTTGCTTGTGCTAAATCTACCTCTCAACAGCTAAGATCTCTTAATCCCAAATATGCTATTATAAGAACATTATAAAACTAAAAGCAGTCAGGGACTAATGCCTCCTTTCCCTAACTCAGGGAGGGGAGACAGAGAGCACAAACTTCCTTTTCTTTGCAACTGTGATAATCCACATCTTGTGTAGGAACAGAAAAGTAGCAACAAAGACATTAACAATTGCAGCTCAAGCTGGGAGTGACTGTTCTGTTTCAATTCAATGACACCACTAATGGCTTCTTCGCAGTTCCACGAAATCAACCAGCTGTCAAGCCGATGCATCAGAAGGAACAGCTATGCACTCCCATAAGAAAAAGCAACACATCAGGATGTATTGCAAAACATCTGGTCCTTTACACTGCAGTTCTATAAAAAACATGCAAACAAAGAAAACAAGGGCAACAGGACCTAAAAGGAAAGGCTTCCATTACTCTCTTACTTGCATTTTCAGTGTATCCCAAAAAGACAAAAAACTCAGTCTCTCAGCACTTTTTTCTAAAGAAAAGATTAAACAAACATACTGCAGTGGTCAACCAATGCTTATTCCCTCCATAATATAAAAATATTGCTAGCTCAACTTTTGAATATGCAAAGCACCGTATTACATTCATTAAAATCAACTCTTTCTCATCAAAAGGACAAAACATGTATTTAGTTATCTTTCCCCTAATACTACTCAAACAATTTTACAATATTGTTGATAAACTACAACATTCTACACGAACAAATCTTAAAAACAATTACTTTTTGTGGAAACACTGTCTTGGAAGGAACCCAGCACAGTCGTATTTAGTTAAAAAAAAATTTAGAATGAGAAATACGAGTACCACAATTCCAGTTTATTTTCAATATACATTAATCACAAGCCATTATTTTGTGCCATTCAGAACAGACTTTGGGTCAGTAATGACAAGGGAACATTGCTTGATGCTCTGAAGAAACATTTTTTTACTCTGCAGAGAGTTCTATTTATGAAGAATTTAATCACAACCTGATAGTAAGCTTGCAAGGCATCGGTACCATCTATGATTAAACAAATATCTCCTGCTTGAAGTGAACATACAATTTCTTCAACATCAAAGAGATCCCTTAACAACTAATGCTTCTTCTATACACACTTTACAAAAATTACCTTGGCTACCATTTTCTTAATGCTACATAGTTTATTGATTTTGCAGCATTGTGACAGAAATGTGTACGCAGTTTATTATAGATAGGAGACATCAACTATACTATCGTTTTCTGAAACTACTTATCCTTTGTCGCTCACCATTTATAATCTGCCAAGTCTTCTAGACCTCTGTTGCATGTATAATTTAGAACCATCTGTTGTACATGCTTTCAACTATTTAAACGTTTTCATCTACCTAATATTCATGTAGCTGGCAAATACCCAATTCAACCACACTTTCTGACGCATTTAAAAAAAAAAAAAAAAAAACACCACACACACAGCCCTCAAGGTAAGTATCTGACATTTGTTCCAACATAACCTTAAGGACACTTTAGGTACATCATTCAATACTGACTTGGATAGAAAAAATGTCTTGATGTACCAACCGCAATTCCTATTACTTTCTATGTTAACTGTTGTTAATGTTTTTCCCAACCCTGAAGACAAAGAAAATGCAAATTAAATACAGGCAATGTCATGTTCTTGTTAGTGTAACTGTAAGTATGCAGCAAGTGAGAAGAGTATATGAAAAAGAATGGAAGAACAAAACTTTACCTATAATAGTTATTCTTTATCAAGTACCCTGTGTATCACTAAGTCCTATCATGCGACCAGAAAAACTTTCATTATCTTTAATAAAGAAAGTGCAATAAAGAAGTAAATTATCAAAACAGTACCTTTTATTGTTTCCCTTTTCACAACAGCTGACACAGAGCTTATAGTCAGAGGTAGAGATACTTTTTTTTTTTTTTAATTAGTTTAGCATAGTAACTATTACGTTTTGCCATCCACATTATATACTATATGGAAAATAACCCAAACTACATGTAACATATGCAGATACTTTCCAAGTAAAACCTTTTAACAATATAGGTTAATAAGTTTGTTGCTTCCAAATACGCCCCCCAAAATCTGTCATTTAAAAATGGAACAACTGTGTATTCCCATGTTCCTCACCCCAAGTACAAACTGTTTATTCCTCAGTGAAGATTCTGTACCGAGTTTTTCATGCAAACTTCACGTCAGATTACTACTTTCCGTAAACAAAAATAATTCAAACCTCCAGATGATTCCTTGTTTAACATAAGAACTTTGGAACGTCTTTTATAAACAAACTAACAGTTAAGCAAGCATTACGTATTAAATACTAAAGGCCAGGACAAAAAAAAAGGCGGGGGGGAGGGGACAGAGGAATAACCCAAAAGCACAATTATTTCCCTACCTGTTACAAAACCAGACACCAGATAAAGAAGCATAGTCTCAACGTTCCCCGAACGTGCAGTCTTAACTAGGAACCTTTCTCTTTAAAGTGCGGTTTACAGCACGTTGGATCAGGAATTCCGGGGGAAAGCACACTCTTGGAAAAATTCCCCTTAAACTTTACATGACGTCACTGCCTGTGCCTGTAACATTTCCTAAACTTTTAAGTCTTACCCAAAAGGACTTTCAGGATTTCCACTCTTACCCTCCTAAAAGAGACAGGCAGACTTGGGAATAAAAATTTGCCCAAGATGGCGAAAGGCTCGTTGTTTAGAGGGCAGAAAAATGGAGGATATTCTAATATACACAAAGGGATAAATTTCAACAACTCGGCCCAGGGCTGCAGCTGCTTGTTTCTCTTTATAAGGAAGCGACACGCACAAAAGACGAAGGCGGAGGGGCCCGCGGTGAGCCGGGAGCGCGGAACGGCGCCCGCTCCCGGCCCGCCCCGCACCCTGCTAGCGCACCCCGCGGAGGGAGGTACGCCTACGCGCCCGCGCTTGGCAGCGCAAAGATGCGCGGAGGCCAGGGGACGCCGGCGAAAAGGCAGAGCGTTCTCCTGCCGGCTCCCCGCGGCCCCTTCCCAACGGCCGCTCCGCGCGGCCCCGCCGAACGCCTCACGCCGCTCCGCGCCCGCGCACTGCCGGCTGGCACGCCTGGGCCGGCCTGACAGCCCCAGCCGGCGGGCCAGCGCCGGACGAGGAGAGCGGGGCAGCTCAGCGGCGGCGAGAGAAGAAGGGACGTGCAGGCGGGGGACGAGAGGGGCGGGAAGGGCCGGCGCGGAGCGCACCGCGCCACACAAAAGAGCCGCCCCGGCGGCCGCCGCCAGCCGCTGCGCCGCCCAAGAGGCTGCGGGCGACCGCCGGCAGAGACGTGACCGGCGCCGCCCGGCCAAGGGACGGGCTCGCGGCCACGAGTAAAGTTTAAAATCGCTCGGGACCCGAGCCGTCCCGTCTCGAGACGCCGCGGCCGCTTCCCCGGGACTCGCCTCCCCGCGGCCCCTCCGCCTCCCGACCGCAGGGCTGCCCGGGCAGGGCCCCATGGCGGGACCTGCACTCGCGCCCAGAGACGCGGCCGGTCCACCACAACAAAGAGGCGACAGGCACCGGCAGGAAAACAGCCAGTCAGGCAGACGCAGCCTAAACTAGGAAACCCAAGCCCGACCTCAGCGCGGCAAAACGCTGTAACGTTTTAGGTGTTCATCTTGAAGAAAAGCTCCCCCCGCTCCCTGGGGGGAGCGGCTTTAACTCACCCCCACGGTTCGGGAGAGCGCTGCCTGCGTCTGAGGTGGCTGGAGGCCGGGGCGTGCGTGTGCCGGGAGGGCGTCCCTTCCCGGCGCTCTCCGGAGCCGAACGCAGCTCGGGGAGGGGGCGGGGGTGCGCGTGCGCGCGCGCGGCGGGCGCAGGGCCGGCCGCTCCGTGCCCCTCGCCGGGCTGCGCCGAGCGCTCCTCGCGGCTTATTCAGACTCACCGACCGAGAGTGACGTCAGCTGGCCCAGCTCTTCTCCCTCCAACAATGCAAGTTGCTGTTAACGAGACGGGAAAAAGAGCGGATTGTTTATCTCGCTCCAGCTCCGGTAATAAGTGACCCCTCGGCTCCTAAAAGGGGCCGGGGAGCGAGCTGCCTTCCGGCTTCCCAGGCGCAGCCTTTGCACAGTCATTTGTTGTTTATAAAAAGTTGTGAACAGTTAATGTTTTTCAAACGACGATCAAAGGATGCAAGTCTGCATTTGGTCATCTCTTAATAATGACCTTATTGATCGGGGGAGAAACACAGCTGCCCACCTTAAGTACGTAGATTAATTATTACACTGCAGAGTAAAGTCACATTAAAGAAAAATGAATATAGCAACAAAGAACCTGCCATACAAACCATAGCCATCTACTGAAGGGGGGGAAAAAAAAAGGCCATCCACTTCCAAAAGAGAAGACATTTTACAGACACCTAGCAAACCAGAAATTCACAGTGGAAGCAATGTTCAAGTTTTATGCTCTAGAAGAACCACATAAATTAAATTCAAGTAAAACAGGCAACAAGGGTGGGGGAATTAAGTTAAAGTTATGGGGAAGTATTAAAAGTCACCAGCTATTGACACAAGAATTTTTTTTAAAGATACAGTATATCTTTTAAATACCAATGTGCTCGCCTTGCCTGGAACATCCTATACAGGTTATTTGTAAAAAAAAGTAAAAGCTGTGTATCCCTACACCAACCCATCAAACTACACACATGGTATCCTCCTCTTTTTTTTTTTCTTTCCTTTCTTTGGCATAGTCTCAAACTCGGGCAGGGTTAAAGTACACTTCAAGAGCTTCCAAAAGGACTGCTCCCTATAAACCGTAACGCTGTAGATTTAAAGTTGTACCACAGTGCAATGAAGAAAATCTAAGTGATTTCAGTATGCGCTAGTAAAAATCATACTTGCAGAACTCAAGAATATGTACAGCTTGTTAACCTTGCTAAATGCTACATACAAGCATTTTCAAAATCAACGTTATTTCTAAAGAAAGCTGATCTCAGCATAAAGAAATACGCATATCTTGAAAGATGCCATTGTTTTCTGTTTCCTCTTCAGCCACTGGCTGTGATTTTAATTGTGCTGGAGGATCTTCATTAGTATTAACACATGGGGAGATTTCACAAAGCTGCTTCATTAGGAAAAAAAAAAGCGCTTGGCAGACTAGCTCTTTTTGCATGCAATGAGAATGTCAGCCTTACCTCGGTCATTTGTAACATAATAAGTGCAAGCACAATGATTGCAATGCAGGAACATTGGGGGAAGGGCAAAAATGCTGCCTAATACGGATATGAGAAAAGAAAGCTTCTCATTACACAGTAAAATGTATGCTAAAAATTAGTGAAGATGATGTCTCATGAGACTTATGCTAAATCCATTAATGTGCTGATATGTTTTTAATTATTATTTCTGTACTGGTTTATTTCATTCCCAGGATTCACATCCAGCAGCAAAGGTTTGCTAGCATTTATTGATTTTTTTGTCCGCCACATTCCCGGAATACAGATTTTAATCATTTCACTACACCACACCAGTAATTTCATTAAAAACTGGAACCTTCCATCCCCAGAAAGGCATTTAATTTCAATGACACACAATTTCTTTTAGCAGCAAACTGTCTCAACAGTAAAAGCTGGCCTAAGGTTCAAACGCATAATTTAGTCCTGAGTTCTCCATGATCTGCATTCCTTTGAAGCTATAATTTGACTAACTACCTAATAACTGTAATAAGGACAATGATTTCCCTATAATATGTTATTAACCCGTATTTAATTAACTCGGAGGCCAAGCTCTGTACATGTTTGATTGGGTCAGTACCTCTCTAACCTCAAAATTTACTAATAATGGCCTTGAAAAAAAGAGTGTGGGATAAGAATGAGTATGGGTACAATAAACAGCTGTTTTGCTCAGAATGTTATGCATCAAAAACTCATGCATCTTCCAAGACAACAATATTGTCACTCGGGAGGTAACAGGATTCTGTAAGGGGAGCCAAACAATGGATTTAGATAATTCACTATCAAATTTACTGGCTGTTATGTACGTGTTTAATAATTCTTCTTGTAACACTTAAAATAACTTCTAGTATCTATTAGTATCATGACTACTCTAAACAACCATTCTAAATGTATTTTTTGCTGTTAATAACCAAACCACAGTATCTTGTGAAAAATAGAGATGTGTGGACAATGTTACGTAACATTTGTTTTCTGTAATGCTCAGCAGGACAGAAGTTAATCAACTTGAATCCAGAACCACAGGCCCCGACACATACTTCTCCCTCTTCACAAAGTTCAGTCAATTATCCAAATTTAAACCACTGGGATATATTTGACATGAAAATATGAACAGTATCTTTCTCGTGGCACTGAATATTAATTTGGCCTTCAGTCAACAACTTAAAATAGTTCTAGGGAACTACATAGTACTTTATCGGCTACACCAAAATATGCTTAAAAAGTTTTCGTTTTTCCGTTGGTCACAAACAAATCAGTTTTACTACAGCAAAACTTACTAAGGTTTTAAAAATCTATTAACAATTCCTTTGTTTTAATATGCTTATTCAACAGAAGCTGTTGTTAGTGGATGCTACTGATGCATTTAAAGTGATTAACTATTACATCAGAAGGGTTCCTAGCTTTCAAGTTTGGCTGTTCTCCCCCAGGCAATATTAAAGCTGCAATTCTCAATTTTAAAAAATGCAAATTCAAACTGCAGCATGTATACTACAAAAGAGGATTCTTGTTTCTTTTGCTTTCTTTGCGTGATGAATTAATTACAAATACGGTTAGCCTTTGCATTCATTTCAGGCTACCAGTGTAAGTGCCATAAAAAACCCCCACAATACCATGTCAGAGTATTGTTTTGTATTTTTTTTGTCTCTTCTGCTATGCTTATTGACCCTGTCATTAATATTTCTTTAACTATTTGCACCCACCACTGCATTCATAAACTTAATTGCTGAATTGGGAGAAAACAGAAATAAATAGAAATAAAATCAAGCTCCGTATTTACAGACATGGAACCTTACACATTTGAATAATTATACTGATGTCACTAGGACCATTTACATACCATACCTAGCTGTCTGGAAGGTCAAGCCTAAAATTCCTACCGGGCTATGTAGGTGGAGCTCACTGTATGATCTGCCCAAAGACAAAGCCAGTTTAAGAGGCTCCTCTCTCCTCTACCCCCATTCACAGGTTAACAGCACAGGTTTACAACCCTTCATTTGTAGCAATTCAGCTGGCTGTGGGGCTACACTCTAAGGTCAGTGAGTAAAGTTAAAACCCACACAAACATTTCCAGGCTCTGATCTTGCAACATGGTCTGTTCTAGGCAGACCTTCTTATCCACCCAAACAAACGAGAAGTCTTTGAAAGTGATTTAAAAGGATATGCAGTATTCTCTAGAGGCTAGGAACCATACTACATACTTCCATTAACCAACATCCTGGAGTTTGCAAAGCATGTATTTTATTATTATAAAACATAACAAGACAGATTTGACACACAGTAAGGACCAGCAAAAAGTTACCATCAAAGAAAAAACAACGAAGTTTTTGCAAGGTTAGTAGGACTAGTCATTCCTCCAACGAAAGGTCGAAACAGCATTTAATGCATGCCATTAATAAAAAAATAAAGATTGATTTTCATAAAAAACTGAATATATCATTCCATTTTGATGTGCAAGCTCTGTTTTAAAACACTACATTCAAAAGTATTAACAGTGCAAACCAGTTAAAAGCATAGCCTTTTTGCTGAATTTACTCTGTGTTTTGGAGGTTTATTCTCACCACAGATACTTGTCGGCGTTGCAGAGGTTATGCTACCACTCTGACAGCTATTTATACAAGTTAACATGTCTAAGTACTCCTGGCTTTATGCTCTTACACCCCCGGTTTTATTATGTCATCCTAGAGTGGTCAGATGGGGATCTACTCCTCACTGTAATGAAAGAGGTTAAAAGTACAAAAGGCCAAGGAATCTTTAAAAGCACAAATAAGTTTACATACAATATAAAACAAAGGTAATAGCTTTGCAACTGGATTGATGTGTTCACCACTACGTAGCTTTAAAACAGAAATACTGTTTAATTACTGAAAATTACTGAAAATCAGTATGTAGGTGGCTTTTCTTCTAAAGCTTTGCAAAAGAGGCAAAAGAATCGCCAGAAGAACAGCTGTAACGGTTTGCAGGATACAGAGATTTGTAGTCAGATGATCAGAACAAGGGCCAAAATAAGAACTTCCAAAGGATGGGAAAGAATCTAGACTGCAACTTCACACATACTATCAAAGCCTAAAAATCTTCCCTATGGAGCTTCTGCATCAGCCTATGTTACAGACAACTTAACAAATACACTTACTAGAAAGTGCAGTCCTGTTGTCACACATCTCACTGTGAAAGAGACAAAATTAGCTACGAGTTACTTTATTTCCCTTCAGTCCTCAACTGTTAAAGGGTACTACTGCTCTTTAAAGACAGAGAAATCTATGATTTATTCTGCCAACCCCATTTTAGCAGCATCTCATACTCTAACCTTGCCTTCTATAGCTCCTCCGGCACCTCTTTGACAACTTCTCCCATCTGAAAGCCCCGAGTGTGAACAAAAATAGTATTTTTATTAACCTATTTAACCACTAACAATGCAAAATGTCCATTCATTTTAAACAATTCAACTATTAATCCTTTAAAAGTAGATAGATGAAAAATATTCTTCCCTACGTCCCCTCTATACTGGTATTCTCATTCCGTTTTACAGATAAAATATATGGCTCTGTCTTGTACTCAGAACCAATGTTTGATTCTAAGTACCAGAGTGCTTTCAGCTGCAAGTTTTTTGTGCCAGATATCCCAGACGTAATTTTGACCCTTGGAATGCATGAAAAATAAGCTCATTTTAAATTTTTCAGTCAGGTAATAAAATATTTCTACATTAGAAAAGACTTCGGTTACTTGTTTCTATTTGACTGGAAAAACACCAGCCTCGCCAATAGTAATGTTAGCAATTAAGGTACCGAAAATCTTTTATTATTGTGAGAGCTCACATTGTTCTGTCAAAATCTTTGCACAGTGAACGTGGCCAAGAGAGATACATACAAACAAAAAATCAGGGGGTTTTGTATCATTGTTTTCTAAGCCTTTTATAAGAAATAGACAGGGAAATACTAAATTGCAAATCCAGTTCATTTTTATCTTTTTCCAAAAAAAAAAAATCAGATGCTATTTGCTATTTAGGCATGTTTGGCATTTCCCCTAACCCTTCGAAATACCATATACAATAGCTTCATTAATTTTCTTTATGTCTATGAAGGTCTCTTTTTTCCTGGACCTAAATTAAAGCTGAGTTTTCTCTGATCAAAGGATGTAGCGTGGAGGTTTTTTCCTCCTGTTGCTTCTTCAACCACAAGGATTCAAAAAAGTCCACCTCAAAATTCAGTGTGTATCTGTAGTAATTACACCCAGAAGTGAAAAGAAGCTCTTCCAGGGCGGAGTACAGCAGCTGCTGCACAGCAGACAAGACTACACAATAGTTTAGAACAGGAAGTGATGGCATCTCTTGTTAAACTATAGCTAAGCAGGAAATAACCTTATGTAATTAGCCAACTTGGAATGTGGCCAGGTTGCAAGGATTAAGAACTCTTGCAAAAAGTTCAGCTCACTCTTCGTTAATTGTCCGTGAACTTAATTTGAAAGCACAGGATATTACTACCTCACATATAGTACTGTATGCACCGAAAGAAGCAATGATAAATTATTATGTACATATATATACATATTCAAGTTGCACTTGGGCCATTAAAGATAAGTTACCTTTAGTGTACTTCAAATAGTTTTATCCATAAAATACTATGCAGTTGGCAACCTTAAAAGCTACATCAAATTTATACATATTTTCTAGCTGATTTTTAGTATATTAAAACAGAATAGTATACTAAAACAGAATAATGCAGTATTTCTTTCCAACACTCAACAAATACTGTGACACAACAGAGATATTTTTTTGGTTGGTTAGTTGGGTTTTGGTGTTTTATGTGTTTTATGTGTTTTTGGTGTTTTATTTTTCTTTTTTTAGAGAGACGCATGCTGGCCAAATTTTTTTTATTAAGATCTCTGAAGAACAAACTGTCTTTGCTTATTGCAGTTCAGACTCCTTGGCTTCTAGCTTTTCTCTCAGCCTATCCTTCTTGTGTTTAAAAATAATGTTGCTAAAGACATTATAAACACACTTTTATCTTTTAAGAACTTGGTGATGAATCCATAAAATAGAAAATACATAAACCAGAATAAGCATAACTGCAAGAAAGCTAACCTGGAGGATAGGTTGGATAAATTTACAAAACCATGTTCACAGAGAAAAAAAACAACATCCTGAAATACCGTTCATCCAACATAGATGTGTATGTTTGATCACCTTTCAGTTACAAAAGCCTCTATTAACTACTTCTTCCCAGTAAATGATTTAACTTAATCTGATACTGTATCATTGCAGATAACTTCATTGATTTGATTAAATATGGGGATCCAATAAGTGGTTAAGTTATTTAAGACAAAGTACGCAATACATCAAAGTGCTCTGACTGTTTTCTTCAGCCACTGGAGTAATGGCTTTTCCAACAATACCATTAAGTGAAAGACATACAGAAGATGTTGGTCTAATGTCCAAAGAATGTCCTTAGCATAACAGAATCAACCAACTAGTATATTTCATTTTTTCCATCTATCATAAATGCTATTCTAGATGAGCGCTAGATTCAAAGGTAGATTATACAATGATCCTGAAAAGTTACATTTACTTGTTTTTTCTTCATTGCCTCAGAAACAGTAACCCTTCAATTTGAAAGCTGCTAATGATTATGTCCTTTTTATAAATAAGGACTGAGGTGGACAGGACTAAGAGCTGAAATCATAAGCTTGTGATTCTAAGTCCTACAAAGTTCCATCTTCCAAACGCTAGACAAAATCATTTTAGGAAGAGTTTTGTACTAAGATTACTTGTACATCTTGGTAAGGAAATGCATATTCCAGAAACCAATTGTTTTCTAGGAGCTTGGTTTATAATAATACAGTTTGTAGAAGAGTTTAGAAGTATTATTCCTGAGTGCAATACTGACTATTGCCATTTTTTAAAAATTTTAAAATTTTATCCTATCGCCATGCCTCCATAAATTCTTGCTAATCCACTATTTCTTAATCTGAGCACATTTTCTGCATCATCAGTTTGATTTCTCAACTCTTCACACTCACTTAGAACCCTCAGAATATCATCACCATGCAGGGCATAACATAACCCAAATATAGATTAGGCTTCTTTCAGGACTACAGAGGGCTGAGCTACAGGTCTAGAAATTATTATTGCATCTATCAGAACGTGAATATTTTTCAAAAGTGTTTCTGAAAGGATTGAAACATGTATTAAGGAAATTTTACACTGGTAAAATTTGTACATCAAATAACTAGCATTTCTTGATATGAAAGCAAGCATGAAAAGGACCTTTTCCTGACTAGTGAAAATTTAAAACACCCTAGGTTATATATTTGGGGGTATCTTAGGCAAACAATTGTTACAAAAAGCTACTTACTGTACCTGGAAAAGTAGAAAGCTGACATATACATATTGATAACTCAAAACTTTCATGATCTTAGCCTTCCTGCTACCTTTTCTCTTCTTCTCTCCCCACAAATTATACTAACTTCCTTTCTTGAAAGTCAAAACTGTGTAAATCCATTACTATACCCTACAGAGAGCTTTTGGCAAAGCTCTAGGACAAAATCTTGCCTAAAGCACTTGCTGGCATGGTAAAATAACGAATTTGTGGTTCTGTGAAAGCACAGAAGAATTCTCCTAAGTGGGAAAAGTGTATCATGTTTGAACTTTTTATGACTGTAATAGATACTGTTCTCAAATTAAGCGTGTCAATCCGATGCTTAGCTTGTAAAAATTACTTTTCTGATCACATTTTGATCAAGGAAATAAGTAAAGATTACTTTGATGCTTCTCATGTCATTGTTTTTTAACATGAACAGAGAAAAACTAAAAGAAATACCCAAAAACATGCCAAATGTCTGGTCTTGACTTTCAATATTAAATCGTACTCAGCAAATATAAATACAGCTGTATGACATAATATAAAAGATTGCATAATTCATAAAATTCAAGAGTTAAAAATAACCTTGATGCTTTCCCTAGCATTTTTAATAAGCTATATATACTAAATTCAATCTCCTTTTATGTGGGTACTTCTGCAGTTCAGCAAAAACATTAAACAGCGATTAAAAAAAAAAAAATTAGAGCAAATAGTGGAATACCTATAAAGTTAATTGCTAGACCCTGCAGCTTTTCTCTGATTTTACCGTATTAATGGCCTTTGGCCCACATTCAGCCATGTCTTTGACTTCTAGCTGTTGAAGACAGCACACAAACTACAGCCGACCTGGGTTTTCAGAGTCCTACACCAGCACACGTGAAGCATCAAGCCAGGGAGCATCTCAGTACCTTCATTACCCCTGAAGCCCCAAGGCTGTCTCCCAGTTGTCTGCCTCTTCCCTTACACTCATGCATATCCAAACAAGGCCCACCCTAAGCTCTTATAAAACGACTTGAGTTTCATCTAGTGAGTGACATAAGGCAACAGGGTCCTCACCGCACCTCACACCCACGGCGCGGCCCTCGCCCGCCCGCTTACCCTCACAGCACCACCCAGGCCTGCGCCCTGCCGGGTACAGTATAGAGCCCTGCCGAGGGAGCCGGGGCGGGGCGGGGGACAGAGCTGCCTGCGTGCTGACTGGCCATCCAGCAACGCTCAGGGTGATTGGCCAAACTTAGTTCAAAGCGGGGCAGCCATGCTGGTCTGTCTGGCTCGGAGAGGGGAGGTGCGGCCTTGCTTCCTGGTTGTACGGTGTGCCGCGGCGGCAAAACTGACAGACGGCTCCGCACTCAACTGACCCTCGCTCTCTCGGAGTTCGTGTTCCCACTAGCAGAGCAGCCTCCAAGTGCCTGAAGACACTTGGGCCCAGGTCCCATCTTGGTTATTAAACCGTATCTCTGCTTGAAGTTGGGTTTTGCTAGATCGACTGGAGGTGACCTCATGCTCAACTGGAGTGGTTTATTGCACAATTAAATTTTCTCACCTACCTCACTCATTGGCAAGAATTCTTCTAAATACAGTGAAATCCAGTTTATGCTCCTTTGTTTAAAATGTGTGTAGGTGTCGAATAGGGTGGTGCTTCTGAATGAGTCTATGTACATAAAAAGTGTTAGGCAACAGCAAGTAATATAAAATACGTGATTGTTTAGAGTAGGTAAGAGCATATTTGCACACAGAGGAATCAAGGCAGACAGTGGGGGAAAGTAGTAGCCATCAACACACACTTTAGATGGAAAACAAAAGATAGTTATTTTCTTTCTTTTTTTCAAAGCAGTTATGGACACAGGTGAGTAGGTGTAGTTGCTTCTTAAAGGACTATGTCTTTTATGAAAGGACTGTGAAAAAGCTGGACCAGGCATATTTATTAACTTTTTTTTCACTTGCTGGACAGAGCTTTAGTATGGAACTCTACAGTAAAAGTACTGAAGGTAATGGCAGAAACTCTTCACAGTCTTATATTAACAGTATCTGAAGAGGCTAGGGGAGCATTTTTTTAACATTTTGGGGCAAGCATATAAGCTTCAACTTGAAAGGAGATGTGTATTTGGCTGTAGATGCAGTCTGAACTATGAAGCCAAGACCCGAGCTTTAACACAGTCAATGTAAACACAGTCAACGTAAAGGTAGTAATAATGCCTCTGGACTAATCATGAGCACAAGTCTTCAATTTAACAGGGGGAAAAAAAAGGTCAGTTTTGGATCTTTCTCTCTCTCAGTAGTTACAGAAAGAGAGGAATAATTCTTCCCAGGAGATAGAAATGTGGAAACTGAATGAAGAATTCCAATGACAAAGAATTATAAAAAAGGCTTGATCTCTATTAGACATATCTGATGTCAAAAATCAGTGTTGGTAGTAGAGGCAGTTCAACAAGTTTGTCCAGTGTTGATCATTGTTTAAGAGTAAGGACAAACTGCCAACAACAGGCAATTATCCCATTGCAGACTAACCTCAAGTGATTTCATTCTGTATACTTCAGTGTCCATAGAAGACAGCCAAGAAATCTACAGATACTGATGACTGCAAGAGAGAAGATCAAGATAAGTCTCAGACAACCTTAATAGCTAACCTTAATAGTATCATTATAGTGCTACTGTCAAGAGACTGCTAGCAAAGAATTCCTGTAGTTATATTTGAAACCTATTCCGTAAGCAAGTCCTCAGTAGTCTGTCTTTTCCTCCATAGGGCATTTATTAAAAATGTGTTTACTAAGGCAACACTGAATTTCTGAACCCACTCTTACCAAGCATTAATTTTCCATCTTACAGAGTACAAAAGGGTATGATTCTACTCTAAGACCTTGACCTATGCATTGTGTTTTACTAATATTTTTCCATTCACTCTGCTGAGTTCAGATAAAATTAGGGGTTTTTACTTTCCCTGCTGTCAAATATATTAGTTCAGTTCTCTGAGCCATCCTAACTTCCACTAATTTGTGTCAAGTCAAATGAATTGACAAAAGTAATCTGAGTATTGATTTCTTTGCCCTACTTTTGCTGCATAGTATTAATTGTATTGATTGATACTATGTCCTTTCATAAAAGTCTGAGTTCTCTAAGCATACCAGCAGGTATTTACAATTAGATATTAAGTTACTTCTTCAGGTTGTCTGAGACTTACCTTGCTCTTCTCTCTTGCAGTCATCAGCATTTATAGATTCCTTGGCTGTCTTCTATGTGCACTGAAGTAATACGGAATCAAAATAAATTGGGGAGCAGGTTCCTTGGTCCAACAATCCTAAGCTTCAGACAAAATTTGATGAATTCGATAAATGAGGCTTTTTTCTCTCAAGTCACACAGAATCACACAGAATCACTAGGTTGGAAAGGACCTTCAAGATCATGAAGTCCAACCATTAATCCAGCACCACCATGTCCCCTAAACCATGTCCTGAAGCGCCACATCCACACGTTTTTTGAACACTTCCAGAGATGGCGACTCCACCACCTCCCTGGGCAGCCTGTTCCAATGCCTGACCACCCTCTCGGTGAAGAAATTTTTCCTAATATCCAATCTAAACCTCCCCTGGCGCAACTTGAGGCCATTTCCTCTTGTCCTATCACTAGTTACTTGGGAGAAGAGACCAACACCCTCGTCGCCACAACCCCCTTTCAGGTAGTTGTAGAGAGCGATGAGGGCTCCCCTCAGCCTCCTCTTCTCCAGACTGAACAACCCCAGTTCCCTCAGCTGCTCCTCATAAGACTTGTGCTCCAGACCCCTCCCCAGCTTCGTTGCCCTTCTCTGGACATGCTCCAGCACCTCAACGTCCTTCTTGTAGTGAGGGGCCCAACACTGAACACAGGGTTCAAGGTGTGGCCTCACCAGTGCCGAGTACAGGGGCACGATCACTTCCCTACTCCTGCTGGCCACACTATTCCTGATACAGGCCAGGACGCTGTTGGCCTTCTTGGCCACCTGGGCACACTGCCGGCTCATGTTCAGCCGGCAGTCAGCCAGCACCCCCAGGTCCCTTTCCGCCGGGCTGCTCTCCAGCCGCTCCTCCCCAAGCCTGTAGCATTGCATGGGGTTGTTGTGGCCGAAGTGCAGGACCCTGCACTTGGCCTTATTAAACCTCATACAGTTGGCCTCTGCCCATCGATCCAGCCTGTCCGGATCCCTCTGCAGAGCCCTCCTACCCTCCAGCAGATCAACACTCCCACCCAACTTGGTGTCATCTGCAAACTTACTGAGGGAGCACTCGATCCCCTCATCAAGATCATCAATAAAGATATTGAACAAGACCGGCCCCAGAACCGAGCTCTGGGGAACACCACTTGTGACCGGCCGCCAGCCGGATTTAACGCCATTCACCACAACTCTCTGGGCTCGGCCATCCAGCCAGAATTCCAGACACTAGTCTGGACACTAGTCCAGACACTAGTCAGATTTCAACTAGGGCTAGGTTGAAAGCACAGCACAACTAGCCCACTAGTAACAACTTAGGTTTTGAAGGGCTGGCTTGATGCAGTCAGCCCTGGAAATTATCTCTTCCACACCTGCCCATATGTTCTTGAGTAGGCTACAAATGGTATTCATGAAATCCCCTTCAATCTGACCTAAGTGCAGCTAGGTCTAGACTTCACATTCTGTAGCTTCATTTATATATTTATGTATCAAGACGTATGCACAATAAGTGCAACTGTCCATCATCTTTTCAGTTGTTTTTTTTTTTTTGACCTAAGAAAGTAAAAATTCCAAATACCCCTCTTTCATGGATGCTTGAAAATCCATACCAGAGGACAGTACTGGGGTTGCTCATATGCACAAGAGCTTCATCACAAAAGACAACTATATACTGATGTGTATGTCTGTAATAACACTCCAATGCAATAGAGATTTGGATGGCCAAGGAAGAAGTGTCTGTATTCCTAAATGCTGGGTGGGAGCTGTAAAAGAAGAAAGTAAGGACAGACTTTTTATGTAAAAAACCTTGTCAAGACTGCAAAGAGAAGCTCTCAGAGTTAAGAACAAACAGGACTAAAGCTGCATGCGTGACATCAATTTGGCCTCCTTGTGCTTATGAACATATTATTCTAGTGTGGTTTGGTGGGGTATCAGGGCTGTACACGAAGGAGGCAGCTGTCTATTGAATTCCTGACTCATTTGCTGCAGAAGTTGGAGCACAGAATTAATGAAATATTGAGTTGTTGGTCTTTAAGTTAAGGAAAATGAAGGAAAGGAAAGCAGGCTTTCTATCTCTACCTCTGACATGAAATGTTTTTTCTTACACTGAATTTTCAGAGCTCGTCAGTAATTACTCTTCAGCACCTAACTATGAAGTCTGACCACCTGTTTTCTGAAAGTATAGGGTATTCAAAACTGCACTGAGCTGTTGTTTGAGCAAAGATCTTCACAAAATACAAGTGCTTGATCTGAGTATTTAAACTGGTCAAGCAAAGTTAGCAGATATGTATTCCAATATGCTACCTATGAAAAATGAGAAAATAACTTGTAATAAACTGGTATGCCAAATCAGGACTACTTATTCCGGAATAAGCTGTCACATAAACAAGGTCTTGTACATGGCCTAATCACCATATTATAAAGAATCTACTTTAAATTCATGTCTGCTCTTGTTCCGGATTAATTTTTACCTGTAAAAAAGACATTACTTATAGGCTACTTCTTGCCTCTGAATTGCTAAGTTCCTCATGTGCCTTCCTACTGTGTACATTGCCATGGTACAAGAAGTAGAAGCTTGTTGTGCTGTCTTCATTTTGTACGCAAAAGGAATTGCCAACATAATCTGGCTTTGTAATTTGACTTCAGTTGCTTTCACACAGGGCAATTGATTTACAGTCAGTGCAGTAGCAAACATATGAAGACTTGTTTAAAATATCTCCTTGTAATCTGATGTGTATTGCCGTTGCTAAAATTACACAGCAGCAATTTGAGACCTATGACTGCAGAGGTAGTTTCATTAAAGATTCCTGTTCTCAGAATGCTGGCGTTTCTGACAGAATGATTTTGCTCATGCATCTCAATCCAAAGGCGATTTTTACTACTGTTGCTTTGTAAATGTGGCAAATGAAATGAAAAATATTTTCTCAAAGTCCTCACTTTGTGAAAAAGCTGGCAAATCTATTTTATTTTGTCACTGATTTCAGGAGGTTTTTTGTCTCCATAAATTAAACATTTTGTTTTCCATAAACTTAGTTCTCATTTTAAAATCCAACTTGTTCAAGGAAACTGAATTTAAAAATAGAGATTTTAGTCTAAAAGCTATGTAATAACCCATGCATTGATTCCATGTCCTATCTCCTATTAAGCTTTTGTTAACTACAGGAAAAGCTCTAATATGGCCTTCTGGAAGAGGGAAAGGAAACTGGGCTTTGCTAGTTCCACTAGTTGTAGAGCTATTTTAATTTGTGTTTATTGGTGTTCTTAAAGCAAAACTGTTCACCTGAATATTTATTTTTGCACAAAACACAAGTTTTCAGTGAACAGAAGAATCAGGAAAGCATTATTTCTGTGCATTTTTGTCCTTTGACTCCTCTTTTACCACAGTAGTCCAGTTTATCCTAGGATCCCTTTGATGTCCTCTCCAGAGCAGGAGACAACACATGCTATGCAAATGTAAATCTACATGAGCATTGACTGGCCAGGAGGTTTGTTCCAACCAGAACATACAGCATATGCATCCTGCCGTTCTTTTCCTCTCTGGAAGTACTAATTTGTATTACTCTCCTTCATGCTTGGAAAGATCCAGTCGCTGAGACCTCCAGTAAGTTTTCCTGCTGTTTGCTTTTACTGCACTCCCAGGATCTTCGCTGAGCATCTCCCTCTCAGCAAGCACATTCTCTCTTTGTCTGTTCAGGCTCAGATTTAGAAATCTCTGCTCCCATGCACCCTGGGTTTATCACTGAAATGGCTACTATTATTTTGGCATTCACCTCTGTACAGCCACTGAGTTTCAGAAAACTTGCAGGAACATGGTTATCTTCCAGATTTCTATCCATCTTTCAAAATGGGTTGAAATTGGTCAACACATTGAACAGGGTGACTGACAGGGCATTTGCATGAGCCTCATTTCCTTGGGAAAGCACGCTAGAATTATGTCTCCCAACCATGCTGGTGAGAGCATTGTAACATATGCAGGTGTCAAAGTGGCTCCAGTTACAGTGTAAGCAGAAATACAGAGTTCTCCCCTTTGAGAACACATCTCCATTATGGTCTATCCATCAGCCCCAGGCACATCCACTACTGTGATTTTACAAGAAGTCTCTAACAAAACACTGGAATTTATGTATGCTAAATGTTTACGTTAGACAGGCATGTATGAAAGAAAAAGCAACTGGTAAATGACTTAGACAATTATTCCTGTCTTTTTCAAGTGCAAAAGAAGGTGATAACCAACAATGCAGAGAAGCTGAAAGTGAACCTTACTGGAAAGGCAGCAGGCGGCAGCTGTGTGCAAGGAGAAAGAGGCGGCAGGCAAAAACACATTGGTATTTTTGGGAGCCCCTGGTTTCTGACGTCTGCAAAAGATCCTTAATATAAACAGATGCATGTCGAGGGAAAAAAAATAATGACTTAGGGCTATGCAAAGGAATCTCTATCAAAATTTGTTTCAAATAAACTTTTAAGATCAACTCTGATCTTCACTTGAAGTTAACCTTCTAAGCAGGAGCAGAAGCCTGCCAAGATGTACTTTGACGCAGCGCACTCAAATGAACAGGCTGGCTCAGTACTTAACCTGAACAGGTACATTGTCTTTATACAAGACTCAGTTGTAAGACTCTTTTGGCAATCTTCTAGACAAAGCAAACAATTGCCACACACACATTGGTTAATAGTTTCAGAAAGGTTCCATTTTAAGTAAGTAAATATTAAGGTGGCGGCAGTTGGTTCCTGGCATTCGCAGGTTTTCCAGCAGTAGGGGACTAGCTGTTTTGCTGGGTTCTTAATGGATGCATATGGTTGACTGCAGACTCCTCCAAGAATGTGTATATATTTCTATCTGTATTTTTTAATTGCAGAGGATTGGAGAAGATGCTGGGATAGATATAAATTTTTAATAAAATATTTTTAGTACAAAAGGGAGGAAATTTCCTCAAAATAATATGACTCTTTTTTCAACTTTTTGCATTATTCCTATACTTTCTTCCATTGGCTTTGTTTCCACATGATAAAGACACAAGTTTCTCATTTTGTTTGTTCTTTTTACTTTGACAGTAATGATGGTTTCTCATGAGAATTGGGTTGTTGGCTCTCACAGGATACTCCTTTTTCTCATTATAAAGTACCAATGGAAAGAAGCAAATTTGGCAAAAGTGGACAAAAAAAGTAAAATAAATAGCTGGTCAAGTATAATGTTCAAAAAGCTACCCCGCTTCATATTTGGAGGACTCCCAAATCAGTCGCTATGTATATACAACATAGAGGAAGCAAAGAACGCAAAAGAAGAATTTTACTAACTTCAGAAAGAGATGTGCCACAGAAATTGGGTGGAATAAGTAGACTATCATTAAGTGAATTACTGTATTAGTGGTTAATTTCTCCCCTTGTCATATGCCACCCTTTTCTCCGTCATTCAGAAGCAACCCCGACAGGTAGGAAGCATCATAAGCATTAGCCTTCTACAGGCAGTGGACTTAGCTCACACTGCAGGACTTCTTTCCAAATGCTGTATCAGCCAAAACTGCAGTGTCTTAGCGTGTAATGACAGGTGAGGGTGAGCACAGAAAGTCCCGGTGACGGTTTTAGGGATCATTGTCACCGATCTCTCAGGCCAGGATAATCACCCATCTGATGAAACCACTCTGCAAAAAGCACCAAGCCTATTAGTAAACAAATTTTCGGGCAGCCACAATATAACTTTTTTTTAGTCTTGGACAGAAAACAGCAATCTGGATTCTTCTAAAGCATTTAATATTATGCCAATCAATTAGACACGTGTAAGCCCAAGGCTTTGAACATCAGTTTTATCTGGACTTTTAAAAATCCTGCGTGAATCTTCAGAAGGCTGTAGGCTTTTAAAAGTCTAGAACTCTTGCCTAAATGACTTCTGACAAAATTGCTGGGAGGGTGTAATATGCAAACTCAGTTCATTCTGGTCATTTGGGGGCTTTTTCTTTTTCTTTTTTTTTTTTTTTTTTAAGGTCAGTAACTATTTGGATTCAGGACCATAATCAACATTAATTGCATATATTTGTTTTGGATAATTGATTTGATGACTGTTTATCATAAACTAAACATTACCATTAACTAGTTATTTTAGAGCTGACTGATAAATGAAGACTGATTATTTTAAAGGAGTACTGTATTTGTTTTCACCTCTCACTTGCAGCTCATAGAGCTTGATGAAGGAACTAAAGGCATGTGTTCTCTTTTCCCCTGCATTATCTCTTCATAGGAAACTGCCAGTCATGCTTATTTATTAAGGCAAACAAAAGAACCTATGGTTTTGGTATCTAATAAAAGATATTAAGTCATTTAACTAATTCCATGAATGTGCCTTAAATTATGAGAAATGATGGGTATTTCTTACCATATTTGTTCTTTATCTTATTAAGTGACAATAATGCAGACAATAAATGACACCTTCCAAGCAAAACTCATCCTAAATTTAATTATGTCAAGTGTAATCACAGGAATCTAAATATATTAGCATAAGAATATTACAATTCTGCACAGTAAATAGAAGAAGACCAAGTTATGTTATAAAAAATTTAAGATAGAAGCTTTCTTTTTGTCAGACCCTTTTTTGTGTTCTCCGGAGTTAGATTTACATCCTGGGTTTTTAACTTCACAGATAAGCAATAATCCATAATTCAATGCACTCTTCCTCCAATGCAAATATTTTTCTTAGTCGATCTACATTATTTAAATTCCAGACAATATTACTTGTTCAGCAATACGCTAAACTCTTACTAGAGCCTGAGCTAAGAAGACAGATGATCTTGAAGACGAAGCAGGAGACGGTTCAAAAATCCATCACTGATTTCAAAGCTGACCAATGCTTAATTGATAGAGACTCAGAAGGCAAAAAGAAAATAACATCAGCTTTTATGATTGTAACTGAATTGAAAGTCTCTAATATATAATAAAAGGAATCTTTAGCATTGATAATGACGTATAAAAAACCAAGACTGGTGTTTTTGCATACAGTTACATGGATGCAAGCCTTATTTGCAAGGGAGACAAAGAAAAGGAGTAAATGTATTAGAAGATGCAATGGTTATGCTAAAAAATTAATCGGATAACTTATCCCCAGAACACACCCAGCCATTTCAGTGGTGTAATAAGTGACCTTGTCCTTCTCACATTACATTCAAAAGGTACGCATAAATTACGCAACAAAGCAGCATAATGTCTTGCAACAAAGCAATTTCTCAAAGGGTATTTAAAAGCAGTTTGAGAGTATTAGGATTGGGGTGGCACAGTCTGTCTTGCTGTGTGGTCTTGCCCCGCTTTGTGCCTTACTGGGACACAGCTAATCAATAAGAATTCAGTGATAAAATTGCTTCAATGTGTAGCTTTCCAGAGCAAGGTCTACTCATCGGAGCGGTTTTCCTCACAAGAGGAAGAAGAAATAGGAAGGGTACATCAAAATCAGCTTTTACTGCAGCACAAGGTTTCTGATTTCACCAGTCAGTGTTACTGTGTCAACTGCTGCTAATAAACTATTACAACAAAGGGGAAAAAACCATGCTGCATCAGTGAGGAAGACGAATACTGAGATATAAAAAGGAAAAAAGAGCACAACGTGATGCTGTGTAGTTACACAATAGAGTCGTCGAGCCTGGAGTATGTTTTGGAAACCTTCTTCTACCTGCATATGGGATTTGGTATTTTAAGGTAAATAAATTATTGTGAAAGCCTTATTTCTGTTTTGTTAGTGTACTACTGCTTGCTTTATTTCCTGGAGATTACATTTTTGGCAGTGTACAGTTTCAGTGAGATCTAACAAACCTAACAAATAACACCAAGGCAATATTGTTTACACCCCCACCTAGCGGTCTTAAACTTAAAAGACAGCCTTTACACTTAGAACTCTCTCCTTATTTGTTGCTGACTATACTCTTCTTATTTTTATACTCGAGAATGCAATTAAAAACCGAATGCACTTTATTTACCCAGGATTTGTGGTATCTCTACGTTTAGCAATTTTCATCCTGAAGAGTCAAAATATTTTATAAGTGCAACACACCACGCCAAGATGCAAACTGTACGTATGGATCCTGTCACACAGTGCTAATTGAATCCATTCTTGAAGTGGAACTCAACATCCACTTGGCAATATACATGGCAACATTACAGACCATTTAAAACAAAGAGGAATAGTGTGAAATCTGAAACTGCAAAAAGACAGACAGAGACTCACACTTCCCAAATGAGGATATTAGGAGTTCACAAGTATAACTGTTTCAGCTCCTACAAATAACGGCGTAGAATACAAATGCTGAGGATCTTGATGTTACATGCAAACTGAGCAACAAACAGCTATCACCTATGGAAGAACGCCGGCCCCCATTACAGGACAGGACAGTTGTACTCTGTTGCTCGGAGGACAGAGTGCCATCTGCTGAATTGCCGATGTATGGAAGTAATTTATTTCCCAGGGTAACCTGGTAAAGAGAGTCTTGCGTTTAGAAATCTTTAAGCACTTACATCTTAATCGTCTTTACATCGGTCTCCTGTACATATGGATTAGGCTTCAACCTTTAAATACATGATGACCTTTTGCTGAGACCACCGTCTGTCTGGTGAGAAATGTGCTCTCATTGACTAGTGACCTCTTTCCCACCTACTTACTTTACAGGCTATAGGGGTTAAGCCCATCTTTTTTTATTCTTTCTGTATTAGAACAGCAGCTATTTCAAAAAGAACTGATGGGTCATTACAGCTTATGTGTGCTTCATGCTACAGATAATATATAAGACAGTATCGCTAAGGCATTGACTAACACCTCATAGACCACATATGAAGTGTCAATAAGGCATGAGAAATACATGCAATACAAAACTGTAATTCTTGGAAAGCGAAGAAAATGCCATAAATCAGCAAAAGAAAAACACGCCTTTGCAAGAAACAATTTTCCTAGTTGGATTTTCAATGAGGCCTTCATAAATGCATTTACCCTCATTAACATTCCAAACAGACCCTTAATTTTTGAATAATGTCTTGGATGTGAAAATCTATACCTGAAAGTTATCTTTTCATCCAGATATAAGGAGTACACAGAAGAACAATTTGTTCCTGTGAAAGCAAAAGCAAACCAATTATGCGTATGTGAATATGTGTGATTATTAGTGGTACAGGCAATAACGTTTTAAAAGAGATAACCTGGTTTCATGGATATTGTATTATTTTTAACCTTTTTCTGCATAACAGCTTCCAGTGACAGGACCCACGCTCCTTGCTTCCTCAGGTACACAGGCTAGCCAAGAGTTTAACGCACGGACATTTCATAGAAGATGGGAGACTTTCCCCAGGAGGAGACCAAACATGATTTTTACCTCTCTGAGGCAAGGGGTCAGCTGGCCACAAAAAGATGCATTTCTTGTATTATATACCTAATTCCTCTTATAGATCCAAGTCACAGTTTGTGATTTTGATGACTTGACATTATTTAAGAACGATCTGTTCAGCCTGAATGGCATGTTTCCCACGTTTCTGACTCTTAGAATTTGCACTTGTTTTCTTCATTTACTTTTTGCGTTCCAGCGTGAATGGCTACGCTACGCTTCCAAAGCCGTTCGCCAAGGCCTTTCGCCAACGGGGCTGCTGGTCGGCAGCGGGCTCAGCGTGAGCCAGCAGCGTGCCCTGGCAGCCCCGCACCCAAACCGCCTTCTAGGTGCACTGAACACCGCAACGCCAGCCGGTCAAGAGGTGGTCATCGCGCCGTACTCGGCGTTCGTGCGGCCTCAGCTCGAGTTCTGCGTGCAGTTCTCAGCCCCACAACTTAATAAGGATGCGAAGGTCTGTGAGTGCGTCCAGAGGAGGGCAACCAAGCTGGTGGCAGGGCTGGAAGGCATGTCCTGTGAGGAGCGGATGAGGACCCCGGGCTTGTCTAATTTGGAGAAGAGGAGGCTGAGAGGCGACCTCATGGCTCTCTGCAGCTTCCTGAGGAGGGGACGTGCAGAGGGAGGTGCTGAGCTCTTCTCCCTGGGATCCAGTTATAGGACGCGTGGGAACGGTTCAAAGCTGGACATGAGGAAGCATTTCTTTACCGGGGGGGTGGTCAAACACTGCAACAGGCTTCCCGGAGAGGTGGTCGATGCCCCAAGCCTGTCAGTGTTTGAGCTGTTTGGACAATGCCCTTAACGACATGCTTTAACTTTTGGTCAGCCCTGAACTGCTCAGGCAGTTGGACTAGATGATCGTTGTAAGGTCCCTTCCGACTGAAACAATCTAGTCTATTCTAAACCTTCTGGCTGAATTAGTTGTACAATATCTTTGGTTTAAGATATCCATCCATTTTATTATAACCTGGCTGATACTTTATGTCATTTGTCATCGAGTCCAATAGTACTTGATCACTGATCCCTTTGAATTATGGCCTTAAATGCAGAAATTAGTTTAAGGCTGTGTTTCTATTAACACTTAAGCTGATTTAATAGGCAACTACAGAGAAAAAAGGGAGATACCATTTAGTGCGCATCTTCCTCCCAACTCCCGGTTATTTATTCTTGCCCTTCACTTGCACTGTGACTTTATTTTGACGTCGAACAGGCCTGTGGCAGGCAGGAGGAAGGAACCCTGCCGGTGCTAGGCCAGGTCAGTCTGTGGTGCCGTTGAGCTGCGCCCTTAGGACACCTGGAAGAAGACGGAAGCTCAAACTACTGGAACTTCAACTTCGTATCAGCTGAGCTATCCTAACTACCCATGAGTGCTCCTCACCTATAGCAAACCTGAGGTTAATTTGGCTGACATTGAAAGGGAAGAAGCTTGATTAGGCTACATCACCTAATATTTACCATGGTCCAAGACTGGGCCCGCTGTCGGGGTGCGGGTAACTTGGCAAACAAGCAGGATCTTGGTTTAGCTCCAAGAACTTGTTCCTGTGGATAAGCCCAAACTCAATACATTGCACATCTCCCGTTCCTAGCGTCCAGACCACAAGCACAGGTGTAACCTTGAGGAACACTGAAGTGGGATGTTGGTTGCAGTGTCAGTGACTGTTGCCGTAACTTCACGTAGCCATAGAACTCACTCTTATTGCCAGCTACTACGGCACTTGCTTTTGTCTGTCTGTATCACTGCTTCCATGTAACAAGCAACACGTTACACCAGTATTATAAATCGAGCAGTATTTAGTTACAATAACTCTGGTAATGGTCTGTTGTTTTGATTCAGGTGTGCTTTAAAGTGTCTGCCTTTACCACATTCAGAGTGTTTTCTCCTATGCAGCTCCCTTTTTTTGCTTTCTTTTAAGTCTTTTTCCTCCAAAAAGATGAAAACCATTTAAATTCTTGTTTAAAAGTGGTTCAGCTGGTTTGTCAGTAAATTATTCTGGAGGTTTGCGTAGGACCTTGTACCTTGCATTGGACTACGTTACCTCAAAAGCTCAGCGGAAATATGCATATCGGTATAAAAAAAATATATACACCGTAGCACCTAATCCACTTTTATAGTCGGTCATAAGGTTTCTGCAAAACAAAACTGCATTCCTATTTGGTGAATGCAGTTCAACACGTCCATAGCTACAGGATGGCGTCAGTTTAATCACATTTCAAGCTTTTGACACTGCATTAAGCAAATACTAGCTTGTATAAATTTGTTTCCAAAAGTATTTTGAGATTCTGTATTTAATCAAGGTGAAGAATAGAAGAAAAATCACATGCATGAAAGATGATGCTTAGCGGTACTCATAAGCAAGCTGGTCAATCACACCACCACAATCTAGTGCATTCCAAGAGGGACTTCGGATGTGCTATGATTGCAGGGAAGAAGTGAGATGGTTTGAAATTGAGCCTCCAGAGAAAAAGAAATTAAGCGACATTTTGCAATAACATTTTTATTGGGTTTTAGGTTTGTTTTTAGGTGGGTACGGAGAAGGACATAAACCACTGAGTTATGTTATGTTTGCAGATTTTCTATGGTTTGAGAATCCTGTAACTTCATTTAGAAATAAAAGTACAAGCTACAAAAGAAAAACACATTATAATGAGTGTAGTGAGTGTTTGAGAGGGATGTGGTCTCTGACCTGATTACAATACTTATTTCTCAATTTTTTACTTAATTCTTGTTCACTTCCCACCCAATACATAAATATTTACTGAAGTAAGATAGCTCTTGAAATTAACCCATTGCAAATTCACATCTAGCTCCAAAAGAAATTTCAGTAGCAAACAATCCCCATTCTATCCAAGAACACTTTGATATTCAGTCTCAAAACTATTAAAAGCAGCAGGCTGAATTCTTCATTCACTGATGAAACAAACTGTAATTTGTTGCATGGAGAGGAGTTACGTACACAGAAAGACAAAGTTGAGGGGAAGAATACTAAAACCATGCACGCAACTGATCACTGAACAGAGATGTGATCAAAGAAAACAGATTGTGAGGTTTTATGCAACAAGTGAATACTTTTCCGTGTGTATTAGCAATGAAATTTAAGCCTGGGTTGCCAAAAGATTAGCCGGAGTTACATCCTAGGTGTCCTGGTTTCAGCCAGGATAGAGCTGGTTTTCCTCACAGAAGCTAGTGTGAGACTGTGTTTTGGATTTGGGATGAGGAACTGTTGATAATGTGCTGATGTTTTGGGTTGTTGCTGAGCAGTCAAGGACAGTCCAGCTTCTTGTGCTGGCCGGCCAGCGAGCAGGCTGGGGGTGCACGGGGCGCTGGGAGGGGACACAGCCGGGACAGCTGACCCAGACTGGCCAAAGAGATATTCCCTACCATACGACGTCATGCCCAGTACATAAACTGGAGTTGGCCGGGGGGGCGGAAATCGCTGCTCGGGGACGGGCTGTCGATCACGGGGTGGTGAGCAATTGCTGTATTGGGCCTCACTTGTTCTTGTACATTCCTTTGTTGGTATTATCATTATTGTTCCCTTCTTTCTGTCCTATTAAACCGTGTTTATCTCAACCCACAAGGTTTTTCCTAATTCTCTCCCCCGTCCCACTGCGGGAGGGGGAGTGAGCGAGCGGCTGCGTGGTGCTTAGTTGCCAGCTGGGGCTAAACCACGACAGTCCTTTTGTATCCACCCCTTATTCCATACCATTTACGTCATGCCCAGGTCCTATACTTTTCAATACATTCCAATTATTCATTATTACTCTTCCTGTCTTTTAATATATACACACAGATATCACTCTCTTAGTCCATGGGCCATCACTTTAAAATGTCTATGGAGTTCAGTCAGTCCATGACTCTGGGCTTCATCCATCATAGCAGTCTCTCAGGGCAGGGGAGATGGTATGTGGTGTTGGATTGTCATCTGGCACGGTCCATGTCCATGATCTGCAGGTCAAAGATGTCGATCTCGAGGGATTTGTTGGGCGCAAGCTGCTGAAGCCAGTTCTGGTTTCATCACTGCTGCACGTTGCTTGGTTTCAGTGAAGCTCATTCTTCATCAGTCTGGGTGATTCTTACTATAATACCATTGATATGGTAGATAGCAACCATAGTAGTAATGTCATACTGAACAATTAACATAATACAATTCAAATCATTGACTGTTTTCACCCAAAATCAAGTCTCCTTGAGGTACACATCGGACTTCCCCATCCTTCCGCATTACCCACCAAGTGTACCCAGGTCCCTGGGCAAAGGCAATCCCACGAACGGGTTTGCCTTTTCCTAATGCAGGAGTAACCCAGACTGTCTTCCCCAGCATGTTTCTCACATGCACCACAGGGACTTTATCCCCTTCTACAGTACGTAGAAGTTTTGATTGGGCAGGGCCGGCTCTACTAGTAGATCCCCTAGTGTTGACTAACCAGGTGGCTTTGGCTAAATGTTTATCCCAATGTTTGAATGTCCCATCACCCATTGCTCTCAGTGTAGTCTTTAACAGTCCGTTGTATCGTTCAATTTTTCCGGAAGCTGGTGCATGATAGGGGATGTGATACACCCACTCAATGCCGTGCTCTTTGGCCCAGGTGTCTATGAGGTTGTTTCGGAAATGAGTCCCATTGTCTGACTCAATTCTTTCGGGGGTGCCATGTCGCCATAAGACTTGCTTTTCAAGGCCCAGGATAGTGTTCCGGGCGGTGGCATGAGGCACAGGGTATGTTTCCAGCCATCCGGTGGTTGCTTCCACCATGGTAAGCACATAGCGCTTGCCTTGGCGAGTTTGTGGAAGTGTGATATAGTCAATCTGCCAGGCCTCCCCATATTTATATTTCAACCATCGTCCTTCATACCAGAGAGGCTTTAACCGCTTGGCTTGTTTGATCGCAGCACACGTTTCACATTCATGGATAACCTGTGCAATAGCATCCATGGTCAGGTCCACCCCTCGATCCCGAGCCCATCTATATGTTGCATCTCTTCCCTGATGGCCTGAGGTGTCATGGGCCCACCGAGCTATAAATAATTCACCCTTATGTTGCCAGTCCAGATCCACCTGAGCCACTTCAATCTTAGCAGCCTGATCCACCTGATGGTTGTTTTGATGTTCTTCGGTGGCCCGACTCTTGGGTACGTGAGCATCTACGTGACGTACTTTTATGACGAGATTCTCTAGTCGGGCAGCAATATCTTGCCACAATTCAGCAGCCCAGATGGGCTTGCCTCTGCGTTGCCAGTTGCTCTGCTTCCATTGCTGCAGCCACCCCCATAGAGCATTTGCCACCATCCATGAGTCAGTATAAAGATAGAGTACTGGCCATTTTTCTCGTTCGGCAATATCTAAAGCCAGCTGGATGGCTTTCACCTCCGCAAACTGACTTGATTCACCTTGTCCTTCAGCCACTTCTGCAACTCGTCGTATAGGGCTCCATACAGCAGCTTTCCACCTTCGATGTTTGCCTACAATACGACAGGACCCATCAGTGAACAGGGCATATTGCCTTTCGTTCTCTGGCAGTTCATTATATGGTGGAGCCTCTTCAGCACGCGCCACCTCCTCTTCCGGTGATATTCCAAAATCTTTGCCTTCTGGCCAGTCCATGATCACTTCCAAGATTCCCGGGTGATTAAGATTTCCTATTTGAGCCCGCTGTGTAATAAGCGCGACCCACTTACTCCACGAAGCATCGGTCGCATGATGTGTAGAGGGGACCCTCCCTTTGAACATCCAGCCCAGCACCGGCAGTCGGGGTGCCAGGAGGAGCTGTGCTTCAGTACCAACCACTTCTGAGGCAGCTCGAACTCCTTCGTATGCCGCCAATATCTCCTTTTCAGTTGGAGTATAGCGGGACTCAGATCCCCTATATCCTCGACTCCAAAACCCTAGAGGTCGACCTCGAGTCTCTCCTGGTGCCTTCTGCCAGAGACTCCAGGTAGGGCCATTCTCCCCGGCTGCCATGTAGAGCACATTTTTAACATCTTGTCCTGCCCGGACTGGCCCGAGGGCTACGGCATGAACTATCTCCTGTTTGATTTGTTCGAAGGCTTGTCGTTGCTCAGGGCCCCATTTAAAATCGTTCTTCTTCCGCGTCACTTGATAAAGAGGGCTTACAATCAGACTGTAATTTGGAATATGCATTCTCCAGAAACCCACAACACCCAAAAATGCTTGTGTTTCTTTTTTGCTAGTTGGTGGAGACATAGCTGTTATTTTGTTGATCACATCCGTTGGGATCTGTCGACGTCCATCTTGCCATTTTATTCCTAAAAACTGGATCTCTTGTGCAGGTCCCTTGACTTTACTTTGTTTTATAGCAAAACCAGCTTTCAGAAGTACTTGAATTATTTTCTTCCCTTTCTCGAAAACTTCTTCTGCTGTGTTGCCTCATACGATGTTGTCATCAATGTATTGCAGATGCTCTGGAGCTTCACCCTGTTCCAGTGCAGTTTGTATCAGCCCATGGCAAATGGTAGGGCTGTGTTTCCACCCCTGGGGAAGTCGATTCCAGGTGTATTGGACACCTCTCCAAGTGAAAGCAAACAGTGGCCTGCACTCTGCCGCCAAAGGGATCGAGAAAAACGCGTTAGCAATATCAATGGTGGTGTACCACTTGGCTGCCTTTGACTCCAGTTCATATTGAAGTTCTAGCATGTCTGGCACGGCAGCGCTCAGTGGCGGCGTGACTTCATTCAGGCCATGATAGTCTACTGTCAGTCTCCACTCTCCATTAGACTTTCGCACTGGCCATATGGGGCTGTTAAAGGGTGAGCGAGTCTTGCTGATCACTCCTTGGCTCTCCAGCCGACGAATCAGCTCATGGATGGGGATCAGGGAGTCTCTGTTGGTGCGATATTGCCGCCGGTGCACTGTTGTGGTAGCGATCGGCACCTGTTGTTCTTTGACCCTGAGCAACCCCACCACAGAAGGGTCCTCTGAGAGACCAGGCAAGGTGGACAGCTGTTTAATTTCTTCCGTCTCCAAGGCAGCTATACCAAAAGCCCACCGGTACCCTTTTGGGTCCTTGAAATACCCTCTGCTGAGGTAGTCTATGCCCAGGATGCACGGAGCCTCCGGGCCAGTCACAATGGGGTGCTTCTGCCACTCATTCCCAGTTAGGCTCACTTCGGCCTCCAGCACAGTCAGCTGTTGGGATCCCCCTGTCACTCCGGAAATACAGATGGGTTCTGCCCCTATATGGCTTGATGGCATCAGGGTACATTGTGCACCGGTGTCCACTAAAGCCTTATATTCCTGTGGGTCTGAAATAAACTCGGTTGTCCCTCTCCTCCGCCTGGCTGGAGGCAGGGCCCCTCTAATCCTGCTCATAGTACTCGTTACCCACTTCTTGTAAATAGGAATCAGAAGTCCCTTCAAGAGGATTAGAGGTGAGATCAGCTCTTCTATTCTTTCTGGGAAGCTGCCCACTGGAAAGTGGAGCGACGATTTTCTTCGAGGAACCTGAACCCCCTTTTTTAATTGTTTTTCCTTGCAGCTCACGTACTCGTGCCTCTAGGGTCGAGGTAGGTTTTCCATCCCACCTCCTCATGTCCTCTCCGTAGTCACGCAATTGAAACCACAGGGTGGCTCGTGGTGTGTATCCTCTGTATCTTCTCTCTTGAACAGAAGAGCGCTTACTCCTAATGGCTGAGACACTGGTCCGTATGGGTGGAGGGTAGGGCATATCCTCTTTGAATTGCCGGAACTCTCGGGACAGTTTCTCTATAGCAGAGACGCCGGCCCGTAGGGAGGAAGAGAGACTTTCTTCGTATTGCTGGAGTTGGCCAGCCAATTCATCCACCGTTGGTCTCTCTCCGTCCTTCCAGGCCATTACTGCTAATGAGTTGGCATATGATGATGGTGCACTCCGTACAAACTTCCGCCACATAGGTTGCGTGCAATTGACTTCATCTGGATCTTTGGATGATTGTCCATTGTCCAAGTCACCATAAATCACTTCCAGCACCGCTAGCTCCCTCAGGTACTGGATACCTTTCTCCATGGTGGTCCACTTGCCTGGGTGACATAGAACACCTTCCTTGAAGGGATACCTTTCCTTCACACCCGACAGGAGTCGTCTCCAGAGGCTGAGGACTTGTGCACCTTTTCCAATTGCTTTGTCAATGCCCCCTTCCCTAGAAAGGGATCCCAGCTGCTTGGCTTCCCTACCCTCTAATTCCAGGCTACTGGCCCCATTATCCCAGCATCGAAGCAGCCAGGTGACAATGTGCTCACCTGGACGACGGCTGAAATCCTTTCGCATATCTCGCAATTCACTCAGGGATAGAGATCGGGTAGTTACCGTCTCTTTTATGAGTTCTTCCTCTTCCTCCTCTTCAAGTGATGACTTGCTCTCTTCCCTCTTCCGTGCTTGTGATGGCCCTGCTTCAGAGCACTCTGCCTCCTCACTCTCTTCCTCTGGCTCCTTCTTAGCAGAATCTTCCTCCTCCCTTACTAAACGAGCTGACTTCCGCTTCCAAGATTTCTTCTTTTGTACAGGGGCAACTGATACCGGGATGGGCTGGTTCTCTGGTTCAGCTGCAACAGTCTGAGTAGCTACAGTGCCCGCCGTGGGGGTTGGAGTAGTGGCAGTGCCCGCCGTGGGAGTTGGAGTAGTGACAGTGCCTGCCACAGGGGTTGGAGTAGTCACAGTGCCTGCCACATTGCCATCAGACCCAGAGAGCCTCTCTCCCCTTTGCATAGTGTTAAATAGGGTTCTGTAGGCATGGGCCAGGCCCCAGCACATGGCAATGATTTGTGTCTCCTTGGAGCTGCCAGGCTGACAGCATACTTCTTCCAGATATTCTGCTAGTTTATCAGGATTCTGCACTTGTTCGGGAGTGAAGCTCCAAAACACCGGAGGTGCCCACCGCCCCAGGCATTTGCCCATGCTGTTCCACACGCCCTGCCATTCATAACTATCCAGCCTTGGGGCAGATCTCCGGGTGATATTCTTAAATTTCTTGCCAACCTTAGACAAAACCGAAACAATGTTCCCCAGAAGTAGCAATAGAGGTATTTTAACCAGCCAAGGGTGTTCAAAATACTGAAAAATTATTGTGATGAAGGAGGAAATGTTATGATAGAGGGTAGCAAAGGTACCACTCTGCATTTCCTCCATAAAAAACCTTTCAGAGGCAGAAGTATAATTGCTAATCGTCTCCACAAAACTGTAGCCAAAATACAGTAACGGCTTTAGTACAGAGCTCAGATGATACCACATTAAGCTCAAGGTCAGTGCTCTAAAAACAAAATTCACAGGCGAGACATTACTAATCATTGCAGAGTACAGCAGCCCACAGAAACCAACACCGATCCTTAACATGTACAGCAAAGACGAGAGCATGATGCAAATCAAATAAACTGATATTGTGACCTGCAACCGTTATTATCTCAAGCCTCGTGCCCCACGTTGGGCGCCAAAAAGGACTGTCGTGGTTTAGCCCCAGCCGGCAACTAAGCACCACGCAGCCGCTCGCTCACTCCCCCTCCCGCAGTGGGACGGGGGAGAGAATTAGGAAAAACCTTGTGGGTTGAGATAAACACGGTTTAATAGGACAGAAAGAAAGAAGGGAACAATAATGATAATACCAACAAAGGAATGTACAAGAACAAGTGAGGCCCAATACAGCAATTGCTCACCACCCCGTGATCGACAGCCCGTCCCCGAGCAGCGATTTCCGCCCCCCGGCCAACTCCAGTTTATGTACTGGGCATGACGTCGGATGGTATGGAATATCTCTTTGGCCAGTCTGGGTCAGCTGTCCCGGCTGTGTCCCCTCCCAGCTCCCCGTGCACCCCCAGCCTGCTCGCTGGCAGGCCAGCACAAGAAGCTGGACTGTCCTTGACTGCTCAGCAACAACCCAAAACATCAGCACATTATCAACAGTTCCTCATCCCAAATCCAAAACACAGTCTCACACTAGCTTCTGTGAGGAAAACCAGCTCTATCCTGGCTGAAACCAGGACACTAGGCAAAACCCTTATCTGCCTGAATGTCAGTTCTGAGCACACTGAATCTCAGTATACTGAAATATACTTTACTCAAAGAAGTTGCAAGGATCTTGATGTGGGATCTTGTTTGAAAGAATCCAGAGAGTATATGACCCAGTAGTGAGATTTAATACCTAAGAGAAAGCTGCTATGAATTGCTGGCGTGTCGTGTCAGGTAAAAATGGAAGATGGCAGATCAGCAAAAGTGCATCACTGGCCATCAACTCATCTTCCTATTTGTTCTAGGGCAAAAGTATGTTAGCATCATCTGTTGCTTCCCCCTCCAGTCTTGAAAATGACCCCAAAGGAAAACTCAGCAGAGAGGTGTGAAGTTCTAGTTTGCTAAAACAAGTTTACGTTCTGTAATTCTTTTGTTGTATAGCTGCCTTAAAACCAGAAAAGCTCTACTGACGTAAAACTGGACTTTTGGGGAATAAAAATTACCTTTCCTTCTGCCTATTTTGATTCATGTCAAAGCCCACCCATTATGTTGCAGGTGCAGGGAGCTTCCTCTAAAGGGAAACGGAACAGAATTCTAACTCGCTTTAACATAGATGAAAAAAGGGTATAATAGTCCTCTACTAAACCACATCTATTCTGAAACAGCTTACATGAGGAATTCTGTCTTCCCTGAAACCCCAAATAAGCTATGCTAATCTTGCTACCAGTAGATGCAATTGGTCTTGTGTACTAGATCACACATTTACTGGGTGCTCTACAGGCAAGCAATATACGCAGAAATGTTTGCAAGCGTTTCCATGCATATTTGGACGTGAAGCTCGTCTTATGTACGTTTTCCATTTAGAGATTAATTTCGATTACTATCACAGCCATAAGATAATCCTACGCTGTTCGACTTTCTTTGGATAAATGCTGCTTTGAAAACATCTAAGACGGCTTAGAATCATTAGTTATATTTTTGTTGATCATAAATATATTAGATGGATATTAATTAGAACAAAGCTTTGGTGCATTTATACAAAAACATTAAGACTATGTACACTTGAAAAAGGAAATTAAACCATTTTCTAGTTTTGCACAGGTCTCACTGGCAAAGAGAAACGCAGTATACACTACACAAGCATCCCGGTTGTAGACTTCTCAGTCTTTGCACGATAAAAAAGTTACTATAGTTAGTCCACTAGAGTGGCAAGATCTGAAAGTAATCAGTGAGTAATAACAAGGCTACATTTCCAAACCACTTAAAACAGCTATCCTAAAATTGTTCCCAGAGAAAACCAGTATGTTTTCAATAAGTTATAAAACATACTTTTTAATATGTGGCAATGTTGTCCCAGCCCAAGTTCCTATGGCAAACTTAGGAACACGCTGCTGGCTCAGCCAGTATCTCCATAGCTATACAATTTTGTATTTTGCTACTCTTAACCTCTGGCAAAAGATTTAGGACTATGTTAACCTTTATGGTTTGTGAGAAGTTCCATAACCCACAGAGCATATAAGAGCAGCTGCTTGGTAATCAGGCTAGAGATCTAAGTATGAATGTCGCAGGCTGTCATATAGAGGATGTCAGTAATGTCTGTAAATATAAATCTAATATTAAATCGTGCGTTGCATATACAAAGTTTATTTATGCGAGTGAAGTCTGCAGGACCAATTTCAGTCTACCAGTAGTCACTCCACTAGCAGATACTAGATGCAGCATTAGTTTTTAATAGGATGTGAAGAGCATGATAAGAGGTCAATATCTGTACAGGTCAAAACCAAAATACGTATCTGTGACTCATTGGAGGATATGTGAAACATAAACTAAAAAAAAATCATGCCAAACATAATACATATGTTCATTTTTTAATAGATAAGATGATAAATACACTATGTTAAGTGCTATTCCATTCCTACAACAGTGTGGGTAGGAATGTTTACGTATATTTTTATAATAAAAGTAAATGGGACAGGTCTGTTAATATGTATGAACTACAGTTTCTGTAACATTATTTACATCTGTAAATGGTTATAACTAAAAATGAAGTTCACAAATTCTAAGTATGAACTCCTAAGAAAGAGCTGCAGCAATGAAGGGGATATTTCCCAGTAAAAATGACAGATTATACGCTTTCCCTAGCAGCCAGCTGATGCAAGACAAATACTGTTCTGCAGCTCTTTTCCAACAGTTGTCCGTGTCTGAACTTCAAACCCATTTGTATGCTGGTCTTTGTTAGGAGCAGTAAATTCCTCCCGGTTGCCAAGAAAACCTTATTTTGCAGTGATTTGTCTACTTTTTTGCATTGCACACCCCGCCTGTGCATAATGGAAGTTAGAAATATTGCAAACGATCGCTTCTGCAGATCGCGATCGCTGACCTTTATCTGCATTTAACAACAGCTTAAATTCCACATTTTGTTCCGAATAGTATTCACACAAAAGTCTTCTAAATAGGCCTCTACCAACTGCTATTCAGTGTGTGAGAGCTGCTCCCGTTGTAAAAGCCTTTTCTCCCACATTCCGTTGTTTTAGGAGTAAAATGTTGTATTTTTAGACTTTTTTATTCTTTACATCTTTAATGAGAAGTGGAGAGGTGCTAAGTCTGCCATGCATTTTCTTGCTATGACTTTCTGCAAGCTACATCAGCAGTCAAAACACTACTGCTTTTTATGTTAACAATAAGAATAATTTGAATAGTGGTTTGAAAAATGTGATTGTGTCACTAACATTTTAGTTCCCATCTACCCAACAAACATTTACAAAGGAAGCATATACTTCTAGCTGTGATAATTTCTTATTTTCACAGCCTGTGGCCAAACCCTCCCCTGACTACCTTGGGAAGCAATAGATTTGTTAGTAGTTTTAAGCTCTAATAATGAAAATGTTAAGAAGTTCTAAATAACTATATTAAAAATATGATTAAAAATGTAAGATCTCATTTTTCTTATTCTATCTTACTAATGTGATGTTATATGTTTGGTTTCCAGGCTATCGAGGTTGGATAAAAACAATTCATTATTTACAAAACAAAAAAAAAAATCTAAATGGAAGCCTTTTATATTGCACTTGACATTTAAAATAAAGACAGAAACAGAAATAAAGCTATGCAAGGCAAAGACATTCTTATTTTCCTACAAAATAAGTTATGAAGTCAAGATGCATGTGAAAGAGGAGAAGCCCGCCTTTCGGTATTCTTGACTGCTCGGTCCTGGTTTCCAGGATGAAGAACATCGCCTTCTCGGCCCCTGGCTTGTGGCTAAACGGAACACAACAGGAGCAACAGGCCCTGTATTCAGTAAGGACTGGGGATTTCTCCCGAGACTTTGGCAAAAAAAAAAAAAAAAAAAAGAAGAAAATGGTATCTGCAGGGTGGGGGCATGCTACCTCATGCGCATCCCTCCTGGATAACCCTCCTATCCCTCTCCCCTGCCCACCGCTGCTCTGGCACTAGGCCAGAGCTTTCAGAACCCCTCCAGATCACGCACCTCTTCTGGCACTCAAGAGAGGACAAAAAATGGCCTTTGTGATGGCGTATAAAAAGAAAGAAGGGAAGGGTACGAACAGCTGCCGCTTGCTTCATGCGTGTGGGTAAGGGCTAGGTGTACTGCAGTCAACACGCATAAATCCACCTTTTCTGGATCGAGGCAGCATGGCAAAAAGTGAATCCCTTTTTATGTAAGTCAAGGCGCTGCATATGAGACACCCAATGGTTTTAGATACAGTATTAGGAAGGAAATGCTCTAATTGGTTTCAGGCTTGCCAAAATTCATACAAGCTTGCTTTAAATGAGAAAGCCATACATCACTAACTACAGATTCTGATTTCAGGTTCAGTCCTCCCAGGCAGGAAGATTCAGATTTATTTAGGGGCACATGCATGGCAGTAATAAAGTTAGATAATCATCTGGCTATTTTGTAAGCAGTGGAGAACGCTACCTCTCCCTCCAGCTGAATTAAATTGGTAATGTGCTCTATGCTGAATATATTGTTTGTGTGCTAGTTATGCTATCAAATCTCCATCGTTAGAGGACTTAAAGATACCTGGTTTGTGCATGCAAAGGGACTCTGGGGATCTGTGGCAATGTCTTCAGCTACTTACAGGGGCAGAACAGCAAGTGCCTACAAAACGCCAGTGGAAAAAGCATAGTCACCTACAGACACAAAAGAGGTTAGCTGCTTTTTTTGTTTTGTTTTTGCTTTTCTGAGTCCTACCCACAGGTGTACAAAATTAAATTCCACTTCAGCACCTAAACGTTTCTAGACATGGACCTGAGCAAAATTAATTGGAATTCTGAGTTCACCATGTCATGAGATTGTTCCACAGCTTGGTGTTTTCAACTTGCTGTACTGAAATCTCCAACAGCCATAGAACCTCAGACATAGTGTAGACAGTATAGATATTTGCTACGTGACAGCTATGTGTCATTTGTCTCTAACTCTCCGTCTGTCAAGCAACTATCAAGTCTAATTCAGAGTCCCCTCCTCAGGTTGATGTAGAGCCATCTTGCCAGTAGAGCTACCAAACTCACACTGCAAGAAAGGAACTACTCAGTAATTGGCAGAGATGTAGTTTGACACCTTTCCTACTTACGGGACATTCAAAGAATGTGAATAAACACACAAGTCTGCCTACACAGGATATGAAGATGAGCATATCCAGGCCAGTATCTCCTTTCCAACAATGTCTAGTGGTGGGTTAACCATGACTGGCTGTCAGATGCCCACTGAGCCGCCCTCCCACTCCCCCACCTCAACAGCTCACGGGGGAGAATATAAGATTAAAAAGCTCGCGGCTGGAGATAAAGGCAGGGAGGTCACTCACTAATTACCGTCAGGGGCAAAACAGAACTGACGGGGGGAAGATTAATTTATTTAATTTATTGACAGTTTAAAATTGAGCAGGATGGTAAGAAACAAAGTCAAAATAAAAATCGCCCTCCCTCCACTCCCCCCCCTTCTTCCCAGGCTCAACTTTACTCCTTTGTCCTGACTCTTCTACCCCCACCCCCACGCCCCCGCGCGGCGCAGCAGGGATGGGGAATGGGGATCGCACTGTTCAGCAGTAAAACATTCCTGTTACCAACCCTGTTTTCATCACAAATCCAAAACATAGAACCATACAAGCCGCTATGAAGAAAATTGCCTCTGTCTCAGCCAAAACCAGTACACACTTCTCTACGGCTCTTCCCTCTTCACGCTGTTCCCCTTCGCCAGCATGGGCTTCCTCCCTCAGGATACAGTCTTTCACGAACTGTTCCGGCCCGGGTCCTTTCCCGGGGTACAGTCCTTCAGGAAGGGACTGCTCCAGCGTGGGTCCCCCACGGGCCACAGGTGCTGCCGGAAAACCTGTTCCTGGGTGGACTCCTCTCCGTGGGCCACAGTTTCTGCCGGCAGCCTGCTCTGGCATGGGGTCTTCCATGGGCTGCTGCGTGGATATCTGCTCCACCGTGGTCCTCCGTGGGCTGCAGGGGGTCAACCTGCATCACCGCGGTCCTTCCCAGGGGCTGCCGGGGCGTCTCCGCTCCAGCGCCGGGAGCACCTCCTGCCCTGCTTCGTCACTGCTGGCTGCAGGGCTGCTTCACGTTTTTCGCACTCCTCCCTCACACAGCTGCCGGACAGTGATTTTACCCTTTCTTAAACACGTTGTCACAGAGGCACCAGCAGCGTCGCTGAGGGGCTCAGCTCTGGCCGGCGGCGGGTCCGCCTCGGAGCCGGCGGGCACCGGCTCTGTCGGACGCGGGGGCAGCTCCTGCTTGTCTTCCCACGGGTGCCAGCCCTGCAGCCCCCCGCTCCCGAGCCCTCGCCACGTAAACCCAGAACAAGGGAACCGCAGATGTCGCGTGAGGGGGCGGGAATAACACAAAGTACAGCGACAGGCAGCTCCTCCGGTTCGCTTTAGAACCCAGCGCACAGAGGAGACGCTGCTCAATCCTCGGTCGGGGGAGGCGGCGTGAAATCCATTCCAGCCGGAATCGTTAGGCACCTGTACTTCTTCTTGCTCTGTCGTGATCTAAAACCCGAGTGCGATATTACGGATGTTTAGAAAGGGAATGCAGTGCAAAAGTGAAAGCACCGCTAAGCCGCTATTAACCCACGGTGTGCCTACATCCTGAATAATCACTTCTGTTCCAGCTACTCCTGGCAGAAAAGACATAGTACGACCAAAAAATGACAAGAAAGGGTGTTCAAAGTTATAGCAGAACTTATGGATTGAGAAACGGACTAGAATCTTGTAGCAAAACTTAAAGGTGGGACGATAGGCATCTATAAAGTCAGAACTTGAAAAGGAAACAATTATTTGCTGTTTCTCTTATTTCAAGAATTACTTCAAAAAGTATCAAATTAAATTATCAGATAGCAAGTTCTAAATGAACAAGAGGACCCTTTTTTTGCACAGCACAAAGCTAAATTCTGGAATTATTACTACAGGATGTATAAAAATATCCAAAAAGTTCCAAAAAGCAATTAAGTAAAATTATGAACCATCAAAGGCTGTTGAAAACATGGGTATGATGTCCAAATTGCTGAAACCTGGGACTGGTGAAGAGAGGAAAGTTTTACAGTGTGCTTTGCCTGTTGTTATACTCTTTGCTAGATGTGTCTACCAGCCATTACCTGGGATGAGATACCACACTGACTGGACCTCTCATAGCCTAGTACGGCTATTCTTATGTTCTAAAAAGGGAGTGCAGTTCAGTCCAAACTTCACCCCTTGACTTCACTGCGCTCAAACTCCTTTCTCATGACTACTCACCCAGAACTAGATCCTCCTTATTGCACATTGAGACTACTCACTTAGCAAGATCCATACTTACTTCAAGGACAAATCTCCGAGAACATCCCCTCACTGTATAAAATGGAGAGCAAGAAGACATTGCTTGTAATGTGTGTATATGTACACATATACTTGTGTGTGTGTGTGTATACTTATGTGCGTGTGTATCAGGAGTCTTCCATGCACCTTCATGGCAGCTACTTCTTACTCTTGTGGACATAATAGAAACGACAAGTAGGGAGTTACAATGGTTGCAGAGCTCCCAGAACAATCTTGGTGTGATCAGAAGAAGAGGCTAGAGTGTTGGGCAGTACGACTAGCACAAGGCATCTTCCACAATCTCTCCTGAATCTCTGCTATTACCAGACTCCTGGGAACCAACCTGACAGCCATAATCAAAGTTCAAAGTCTTGTGCTACTTAAATGGCAAGATGCATTTTATTCTTTTTCAAAACCCAAGGATCGTGTTGATGTTTATAACAGTGTTTACCAAGAACGCTTTCATTGTTTCCTCTGGACAAGAAGGTTGTGGTCTTTTCGTTTTGCCAACAGTCGTCCTTAGTAGTTTTTATGATATTCTATATTTGTAGTTGGAGGGATGAGCATGTAAGGATCACAAGCTGGAACTACTTTCAAAAATCATCCAGAAAATACAATGATTGCAGTACACAATGGCCCACTTATTATACAATACTAGCTACTCATTGATTTCAAGGTGACTTTTACATTTTTGGTTCCAAGTTGTGGAGTCTTAAAAAAAAATTATTCCAGCTAAGATCGGACTAATCTTTTTTTTTCCCTGTAATTTTGCTGTACTTGTTATTTCAGAAGGGATTTTCCATTCTATTTGCAACACTCCAAATGATCTTTGGAGTAAGCAGCAAGGCTATATTCCCTTTATTTCAAATGAGGAGGGAATATGTGTGGAGTCATATTATAGAGCTGACAGCTAACATTTTATTAAGAGTAAATCAATGAGAAAATTATTTGGTAAATTATTTAGTCTTGCATATGCCCTTGAAGACTTGCATTTAGCATATTTTTAAAAGTAATTGACTACATTGTGTCAGCAACCTAATATTCAATTTGCAGGAATTCTTCTTTCCCATCATTCACACTCATATGCATTTTCCTCTCTCTGAAAAAAAAGGTGTAAAACATAAATGGACAACAGTGTTGGAAACATGACTGCAATATTTACAGGTGTTTCTCTACTGGAATTAGTATAGAAATTCCTTGTATGTGCCCTGCGTTGGGGTAATGCTGGAAGAACTGGAAGATCAGCAAGCTAACTCTTTTGCTTCATAGCCATGCTGATTTTTAGGTAAAGACAGAGACAATAACCACCTCTGCTTCCTTCGCATACTTAGGAGATTAAAAGAGCAACGAACTATTAAGAACAGTACAGTTGGGACACCATTAATATAAAGGAATGATAATAGATGTAGAGCCAACTCCTACATTTCTATCCTTGGGACTCCACTTAAACGGAGAGGATCAAAAGCTTGCAAGTGATGGGACAGAGCCATCTAACTATCTTTGTGTAACTTTAGATCCAGAGATAACACTAATACAGACTACCAGCACTCCTCTTTGTAAGACCACGTCCTTAACTAGAAGCTGGCGCCCATGGTGGGCCCTGACAGCCTGTGGTACCAAGTCCATTATTAGAGTATGCATGTGGGAACATCTGCTGGATGCTGTTCTGGCCAAAACTGTCAGGTCGGCCCTACAGCATGGTATGCCTAATTGTGCCAGGGTTGGGACACACATTGCATTTGTACGTCAGTCATACTCATTTTTAGAAACAGATAAAAGTATAGCTCTGCTCACATGCAAAGCATACCGGGCTTTACTAGTCATGACAGGCAATGTGGAATGCAATTGCACAGGTATGCTTCCCCTTACTATTTCCTACTCATTAGTCACCATAAGTGTCAGCACCCATGTCTCATTTAGAAATGTCCTTTCCAACGCACGTGCGCACGTGCACGCGTGCACACACACCCACACCCCCCCCCAGCTCCCTCTCCCTGGCATTTCTTTCAACAGTCATACAACAGCCCACAGCTTTGGGCGCTGATGAGGGAGTGTGGGATTGTGGAAAGGAACAGCAACGCTGAGCACCCTCCCAAAGTGACGAATGCAGAAAACAGACACATTATGAAGTATGAAAATATTTTAGTGTTGTCTAGCGTGAAACCATTTTTTTCTGCTGCCAAATACAAGCAAATTATATTGACTTCACGTGAAGTACTGGCAAAAAGCAGACCCTCAAAGTCTGCATATAACATCAGTATGCTATGGGCAGCCTGTTCCATTTGGAGACATAAAAATAAATAAGAACAGTTATATGGAGGTCAGAACAGCTTAGAAGGAAAGGCTGGACCTGCTTAATGGGACTGCACCCTGCACTCAGGAGGGCACAGCTAGAAGCATGGGGTGCTGTCTGCGGTTGCCCTGAGTTCATTCAAATCAGATGAACGCAGAAGCCTGCTTCAGGTAACTTGCGTATAGCACATTCTCAGAAAAAAGACATGAAGCATTAAAAGCAGATATGTTCTTGCTTGACCCTTAATGGCATCTAAGAAAGAAAAGATATCTTGTAAGCATCAGCCTGTGTCTGTGAGGATAAAATGATCAGTCATCATAAAAATGAGGACTGAAGATCACAGAATCACAGAATCATTAAGGTTCGAAAAGACCTTTAAGATCATCGAGTCCCACTAAACCATAACCTGAAGTGCCACGTCTACAAGTTTGTTGAGCACTTCCAGTGATGGTGACTCCACCACCTCCCTGGGCAGCCTGTTCCAATGCTTGACCACTCTCTCGGTGAAGAAATTTTTCCTAATATCTATTCTGAACCTCCCCTGGTGCAACTTGAGGCCAAGATGTGTGTCACCGCTTGTTTTTGATGTATAGTTCTGGGCTGCCAGTCTGGTATTTGGTGTCTCTTCCCACAAACACGGTGAGTGGCCAGTATCACAGCCTATGAAACCCTGATAGTGCGTATCACCACATCAGTGACAAACTCAACAAAAGGCAACAAAAATGCCTCAGTTGTCCAATATCCCACGGAGTCAAGGAGCGTCTTTACTCCCCGAGCTGTCTCCAGCATTGTCTATGTTGTCCTCTTCTTATTTCCAACCCTCTCTCTGGGAGGCAAAGGTGAAGATATGCTGTCTCAGGCCCACCTGGGCCTCCCTGATAAAAACCTCCAAGAACACTTCACACCAAAAGGAGATCTGTGACCGCATCTTCTCTCTTCCCCCTTCCTGTCTCTGCTGACTGGTGGCTCCCCATCCTTGGTCAAAACAAAACCCTTTTCTTTTCTCCTTCAATGTCTTTATCTTAAGCTAGTATAAAATGGACACTATAGAAAATACGGTTTGTTTTTTTAGTGCAAATCACTTGTTATGAGGTAAACTCTAACTAGGCCTTTGTTGTATTTATGTACATATCCTTTCGTTTTACATCAGTAATTGCATATTTTTCAAAGATTATTACTTTATCTACCACACCTGAACTGTAAAGCAGAAGAAAATCAGGCAGCCAGGGCATAGTTGCGCAGCTTTTCCACGGGTGAAATGTACTTCTGGTACATATAACAGTAGAAGCCAGGACTATGTTCCTAATCCTACACTTGATAGTATTAAGTAAAATCTTCTTGATATTTATTTTGTCATTTGTGTTGGGCACGAGAAGAAGAGATTTACTCTGGTCTCATTAAGTGCACAGCAAAACACAATTGTTCATTTTTACTTTTTCTTAGTTGAACCTCAAGAAAGGGATATTAATCTTTTCAACCTTACAGCAAGAGCAACAGAGAGGTGTAGTTTCACCAAAAGTTGAAAATGTCTTCTGGTTTAATCATGGTCATTTGTTCTTACCCATAATAATGATGGATGTAAGATAAATTAAGGGAAATAAATAAATAAATAAATAAATAAATAAATAAATAAATCCAAGTAGTTATTTTGAGAGGGGAGAGAGAAACAACTGTATTGCCTGTATTACAATTACAGGAAAAGCACAATGATCCCCTTGTGCGTACAGGCAACTAATAATTCCTGAAGCTTTGCTCCTCCCACTTCCTTCTCTGCTTTAACCCTAAATTAGTCACAATAACACTATGACAATACTTACTTATGTTGTTCCTGGATTCTGGTCCATTCTCATCAACACAGTAGTAAAACATACTGTACTCCCCACCCTACTTAGATGTAACAGAGCTCAGATAGATTTCAATAAAATCTTACGCTGATATTATTCTTCTTAAAAAAACTTTTATGCCCCATATGTTTACATATATATATGTATTGGTTTTGTTCAATTACCCGATTCTTAAAACTTAGGCACATCGAAAGATATCTTAAGGCTATCGAAGTTTTCTTAAGTTATCAGGAGCAAAAAGTTCTTCCTAAATGACAATAAGCAAAGACGTGTTCATCTTCAGAGGAGAAGATGAACTGCTCTAGCCTGGGTTAAGCAATAGAAATTAACTGCCACCCAGGTTTTTCTGCACCTGCAGAGATCAAGTTGTCTTAAATCTGCAAGCACTGTCCCTAACTGAAGACATCATCCTGGACAGGGAGATGGAAGAGAATATTGGTATCTACACACTCGATTTTCTCTCAAACGTTTTGTGACTTTCCACTATTAGCTTCATATATTAAAAAAAAAAGTGAATCAATCCATATATGTGATTCAGGTGAAGAATTCTTCCTATTTATTAGGATATTTGTAAATAAGATATACAAATACATAGTTTTTTTCTTTTTTTAAAACATATAATAAAAGCTATTGGAAAGCAGAAAGGTAGTTGTGATTCGTGTTGTCTGCTGAAGAATATGTTAGTTCTGAATTATTTTTTTGTTTTAAGTTCATGTATCTCTGTTTAATATTTGCCTTGGCTTCAGAAAGAAGGCTAGTTATTTCACAGAAATGAATGAAAGAGAATACATGTATTCTGAGAAGACAAACCAGCCGAGGCATTTTGATCAATGTTTTTAATTCAAATCAGCTGTATGAGCTCCTCAGTGAACAAAAAATTATTGGAGGTTGAGTTTTGTGCCTCGTAGAGCTTTAGAGTTCTTCCTGACATGGAGTATGCAACTGAAGGAAGTAGGCTTTAAACAAAGATTTTAACACATTGACACTTTCTGTAATATTAGAATTCCAGAAATAGTAACTACAGTAAAAAAAAGAACTAACCACCTTTATAAAACAAAACCTAATAATTTTTAATGATTCTAAAATATTTCTGTCATTTTAAGATGCACTCTTTTAGCTTGCAAAATGTATCTGTAATCTAAAACTAAAATTTTAAAAGAAGCTATGGGTACACTTGGTCCATCTACGCAAAGTATTACCATCTGACAAATTTAATCTATTAATATCGTTTAATTTCCTTCTACTTTACACTCTTTTAAAGCAAGAACAGATGTAATTCAGAAGGTACATAAAACCTTAAAATAAATTGGTACCAGAATGAAGTAAATATTTTTATGCTTTAAAAAAATAATTATCAGGAACACTAGACAATGACTTTTTTCCTGGATACTGAAAAGGAAGTATAGATTTATAAGGTAAAGTAGCAAGAAGAAAACCTTTTTAAAATGGGTGTGCACCACTGTTTTTTCTCACAAAACTGGGATCTGTATGGGCAAACATTATTTCAGTTTGATTTCGATAAACTTAAAAAGTCTTTTCGTTTCACAGCTTCCTATATCAAAACTAGTTTTTATTTAAATTAGTTTCCCTTATAAAAAAGTTTAACAGCAGTGATTTTGACCTTGCCTTAAAAAAATTACTATGTTCATAATGCCTGCATTGTAAAGGCTAGACATATATTTTGATAAATTATTTATTTCTGTAAGAATTATGCAATATTTCTCACTGGCAGTATTACAGTAGCTTCTTTAAGGCTTTGCCTGTTCTAAATTGTTTCTGCAATAAACTATTTTTTTCTTCTTTTTTCGTATCACTACTGTGTACCTTGCAGTTTGGATGTTAGCCTGAGCCTTTCACACTCACCATACTTACAAGGTTTGTTTAAGCTGTGAATGGTGATTTGGGTTTGTCCTCTGAGGACAACTTTCTAGTTCACTGTCCCCTCTCACAAATCTTTCCTGTGTAATATTTACCACAGACACTCTAGCATGAGCTCTGCTTTTCCTCACATCCCAGCGCTCCCTCCTCTGTAACATGCTCTAAACTTACTTCGGTGGTGCAGCCTTACTGTTTAGCAAGTCACCCAGGAGCTACCCCACAGCTCCTCCTGGCAAGCTGGAAGCCGGGGAACCCGTAACACATTCAGTGTCACCCTCAGTAACCATAGTGCACACAACAGCCTGTCGCTAACCTACGGCACAAAGAGGACAAGGCAAGGGTAAAACTAACTGAAGATAGCCCTCGGAATCTGTATTGAGTCAACGGTCAACGGTAGGGACTATTTCCGTAGTACTTGTTTTAGATTACATAGTAAAAAGAGCAAGTCCACATATAACTCTTTGCTACAGAAAAACCACAGTAAAAGGATGATTTGAGACTGCTCTGGTTTTGACTGTCTGCAAGTAATTCAACCTATTCCTTATCTCCAGTCTAAGCTACGCGTACACAGCAGGTGGTGTATTCCAAAAACTGTATTTCATAGTATACGTAGAGTTGAGTGGACTGACTTTTGACTCAAGGATGCATTTTCCTTTTTCTAGGACACAATGTCTGCTATCCATGGAGGTCTTCCTCCTGCCTGTGTCCAGCTTTACAATTATGAATGCTTACTGTAATATTTGGGACCACTATGAAAAGACATGACACATCCAAAAACCTTTTCTTGATTTGGGACTTTCTGCTGCCATTTCTTACTGAAAAAAGAGGGTCAAAATTCTTAGGATATTGTCTGAAGTCCTTCATAACAAATGAATATTCAAGATGGAATCTAAACTGCATTAAAAAAAAAAAAGGTTAGCGTTCTCTAATAAAATTCTTGCAGTCTGGTCAGAAATGTTATGAAAACTCTTTGGAAAGTGTCTATCTCCTGTTTGTATCCATCCAGTCTACCTTCTGATTGTTATTAGAAGTGAATTTTACTGAAGAATGACTTACTCATATGGGTAGATTAAAACTAGACAAGTAGACAACACCGATTTCAGATCATCGTAACATTTCAGACTATGATCTACTGAAGTTAAGGACAGGCTCTATGAAAGGTTCAGTCATTTGTGGAAAAACAGCTTTTGTGAGAGGACATTAGAATGGACAGTTAGGGATAGTAACTCTGTTAATAACTATCTGACTTGAATATGTCTGTTTCCATATTCTTGATATGGTTAAAGGACATGATGAAGCAGGTGTACTCTAAACCTGCTGCTTTGCCATTTACAAGCACATTATTACACAGGCTTTTGTGACTTCAGCTACTATCACTGATAATGTAATTTGTTTTATCCTAAGAAGAAAAACAAAGTTGTGACAACACTATGGCCAACAAATGGCTCATAGGTTGCTGATAAATGGCTACTGCATCAACCCTCAAGTAATACAGATTGTGCATTGCATTGGACAGGGCTGATGTAGTGAATGGTATAGCATCTTTCTTAGCACGCCCAGTAAATCTCCTACTGATGATAGTGAGGCTGAGTTGAAGAGCTCTGACGCTTTGTATTGGATAGAGCTTACCCTACTTACCTTTTAACTTGTTTTTAAAAAGAAAAGCATAACAGACTTAGCGGTGGCCATGGTCTATTCTGGCTGCAGGAAGGCTGTATGCTCTGTCCTCTACATTCACGCAGTCATTTTACTTGATCTGTGAATTACAGTTGATTTGTGTATGACTAAAAGACAGAATGCCTCCTTTAAAGATTGAATTTAAAGTAGATGTAGCTCTTTCTATAAGTATTCTTGTTTTCTACCCAGGAAAAAGGGCAGCCTCTACTGCTGAAATAATTCATGAAGTCCATTCTCAGCTGTCCTCTTCCCCTGGAGACTGATATGCCGAATAAATGGTACTGGCAGGGGCAGCAGCCTGCTTCTGGCTGCTATAGACAAGATTTTTCTGAGTCCAATAAGCATTGTTTTGGGCATGCTGGTAAAAGGCAACATGCCCATCGGCAAAAAAACAGCAACCTTTCTCTCCTATCAGTTTTTGTTCAATTGCTTCTCTCTCTGTTTACAGCTCTTCCCAGCCCTTTGTCCTCTGTCTCCAATTCACCAGTACTTTGCCCACCATTTCTCTATGGAATAGAACCAGTGAACAAAACCCAATCCAAACATATGGAAATAGGCATTTAAAAGCACGAATGGATAACAGAATCAAGGATATAGCTAAACACAGGATTGTCCTATAATTGAGAGATGCCACCTGGCTAGTTTCTAACCAGCTTGGCTGGACTTACACGTGTCCAAGATCTGTCAGAGCTATTAGGCATGCACACACTGAATTTGTATGTGTTGCAGCCCTGTGCCAGGGTGGCTGGTCGTGTTTTCTGGTTTTGGGATTTTTTTTTTTCTTTTTTCCTCCCTTAAAGAAGGGCCAGCCTGCTTGTATTGCGCACCCCTTTATCTGACCTACAACAAATGCAATCTAGGGCACTCAGTGTGGTACTGGGATTCCAGAAAGCCCTGCTGTAGACTGATGGCAGATGGAAGTTGGATCAGTAAAATTCTGAGACGTGTGACTGCAGCAAGAGAAGCCTAGACTCCATAGTAATAACACGGCATGTCTTCTTCTGTGCCTGGTTCGGAAAGCATAGTCGTGTCAGATCTCTGACACTATCTGTAGTGGGCTGAGACACCGGAAACCATCATTTGTTTAGGCTTGAAAGAGATTTTGAGAAGGCTTGGCATTTTCAGAATTTGATGAGATTATCTCCTGATTTCATAAGTCATGCAAAATCTTCCCCCCAAGTAAAAATGTCTGCCAATGTCTATCACTTCCGAGAGGACAAAACTGAAGCCTGAACACAATTTAAATGAATGGCATTTCCGTTGCTCTGTCACTGAGGGGGCTTTCTCCAATAACCCCAGCCCACCCTGTCCTTCGGGGAACTGAGATCAAATCCAGGCTACACGGGGCTGTTCATGAGACACGGTGATTTATTTCTAAAACAATATTGAAACTGGGAAGAGTATGTGGCACAGGAAGAAAACTCACCACCTCTGCCTGCTGTCTTAAGGCTGAACATTGAACTTGAAAGCCGACTCAAACTGTGGCTTTCGGGATGCTTCTCCACAAAAAGAAACGACATTCTGTCGCTAATATGAGGATTTTTCAGATCGCCTTCATTTTCAAGACGCCACAATTTTATTCTCACAGCTGAGGTGAGCAGGGCTCACCTCAGGGGCTCCTCGTGGCACCATTCTCTGTGCGAAAACACACCCCGGCAGCAGCTCCCGCCCCACGACTCGGCCGGCGAGGCCGGGCCGGGTAACACCGGCCGAGCACCCCGCCTTCCCCCGCCATCAGGTTGCTCCCGCCAAGGTTCTCGCGAGAGCTCGGCGTGGGCGGGGCGCGGGTGGTGATTGACAGTCGTGCACTCTCCGCGTTGTCGCCATTGTGTTGCGGGGAGAGGCGGCTGGTTTGGCGTGGCAGCCTGTGGGCTCGGCCCGACTTGGCCTTTCCGGTGCATCTGCAGCTCCTGAATGTCTGCGTCGTGAGGGTTGTGCCGCGAGAGTGAGTACAGGCCGCTTACGGTGTCGAGGAGGGGAAGATGTCCCTGTACGGCCCAGCTCGCGCCTGTGTGCGGGGCCGGGGCCGGCGGCTCCGCGCCAGGGCGCGGGGAACCATTTTGTCTTGGGGCTGGCGCTTGGCTTCTCCGCCCTTGTCTCTGCGAAGCACCTCTGACGGCTGCACGCTTCAGCGGAGCTGCGTGACACTGCCTGTGCCTTTCCTCCCTTAGAGGAGCCGCCGCCCTGCCGGGTCGGGGCACAGCGGTCGGGGCTGCCCTTCAGCCTGGCGCCAGCCGCAGTTCGGCATTGGCCTGGAGCGCGGGCGCAGCACGGGTGCGGCCGTGAGCTCCTGGCCGGGACCTGAGCCTTGCTGGCCGGGCCGCTCCCTTCAAGCCTGGGGCGGAGGGTACGGCGCTCTCTTCAGCGGCTCTGCGGAGCACCCGCTGTCTAGAGCCTGTTGGCTCCAGTCAGGGAAACAGCCCAGCGTCGTGGCACCAGCTGCTACATCAGCGTAGGCAGACGTTCGGCATTTATAAATATTTTTCTTGCTCATGGGAATCTTGAGAGGCTGCTGAGGTTATTGTCGGCCTTCCTTGATTGAAGGTTGAGAAAATATCCCGAACAAAGAATTGTGCAGACTGAGAGACTTGTCCCTGAACGCCATCTTGTTTGTCGTAAAAACATGATTGTGAGTAAACACAGAGGAAGACACGTGACCACAAGTTGCTCGAGGGGAAGTCTTATGAACAGCTGTATATCAAACCATACAAAAACCTGTAGATGTAAAAGCTCAAGTCTTAGGTAGGAGTGTCACTGCATATTTCCAAGGCAGAAAACTTGAATTTAGGAGCTGTGAGTGAAGCGTGTGCTTCTCTCTGAGGGTACAAGAATGCTTTAAGCTGTTAGTAGAAAGCATGGAAGCTACTAAAGGCTTCCCCTACTGGTAGACATGACTACCTGATATTGCTCCTCGTTTCTCAGTAGAGGGGGTTAGGGCAGGAGAGAGGAGTGAGAGGGTTTTATTCTAAGTATTTGCTGTTTGTGTTATTTTTACTTTTTGAGATTACACTGCTCTCCCGCAAAGACCTCTTGGATCTTTTATCTCTTGATATCTCTATCCATGGCTGTGTTAAGTCTAGTTGATCTTTTATAATGTAGTTGGAGGGGTGACAGATCAAGAAGGGCAGGACATTTGAGCTGTGTACTCAAAATAGGCTGTTCTGTTCCACCTCCTGTTACAAGTTGTTCATCTGTTTCCCAGGTACAACTTTAAAGTTTGATTTCAGAACTTGGTTTCTTACCAAGTCTTTAGAGGGATCACATGTATCACTTATTTCAGGACACACAAGGTTGTTTCCAGATTTTTCCATGAGGGTTTGATTGCTAAGTTGCATAACATGGCATGAAATTATGAAATATGTTGCTTTAATCAGAAGAGCACTTCTCACCCAGCTGTTCCCTTTCTCATTTCTCTGTTGTTGGATACCCACATGAGTAGTGTCAAAATGAGGGAGAAGACAGAAGTGCGTTTTGCCAGGATAGTGTCTTGAGGTTGCTCAATGAAGGACAGAGCAGGTGTCATATGTGAGTAAGGTGTTCCTTTCCTTTGTGGCAACAACAGGCCTTTAAATCAGTTCAGCCTACAACACAACTTCTTTTTTTAATTTGCTCCTCAGAGAAGTCACTGAAGTGTTTTTTGGCCTCAGTACCTTCTGTGTAAATTGAGGTGACTACTTTGTTATTATAGTACTCATTACAGCATGTTAATTACCACTTGGGATTTGTTGAATTCCCATGTGGGTAAACAAAATGTTTGAGGTTTTAATTGGAGTGTCTTTGTGCTCGTTCAAAAAAACCCTTGAGATGCTGATACTGTAAAAGGGGAACCATTCTCATTCTGAAATATCCTATAAAAACATGATATTCCCCTTGCAGACAAGTAGTATTGTGCCTTTAATAATAGAGAATTTTTTTTTGTTGCAAGACCACTGTCTCACTCTCACTCTCTGTCCTTTGTTCTGTGATACCTTAGCATGTTCATCCTGACCACCTCATTGTGTTACCATGATCAGCATATGTCTATTGGGTGTATTCAGGCCAACTATGAAGATGGTTGCTTCTCAAGCTTCCAAGGTGCAGTGCTTAATAGTTGTCAAAGAATTCTGGACAAAAAATAAAACCAAACCAAAAAACCCAGAAGACTTCTTACTAGCATTAATTACCAAAGTTGAGATGCCAGCATCTAATTTTATCTAATATATTGAAGTCATGACTCCATTAACTTCAGTTGCAGATATATGCTTTCATGATTTCAACTAGTTGGATTCCAAGTAAATTTTATAATGATTGCCTAGAAATTGAAGAGCTCTTGTGTAGTGGCTTTTTAAAAAATTATTAATCTGAATGACATGCTTCATGTCACAGAATCTTTGTTGAAAGGCAAAGATAAAATCCAGTTTCCTTGAGCGGAAGTTCTTTGTCTAGACCATAAGGCCTTTTTTTTCCACTACCTTTTCACCTCTGCATCAAACAAGGTGGGGTTCCTTTTGTCAAATGCTCTTAAGACAACTCTGATTCGTCTTTATAGCAGATCCTTCTCTTTTGCTGGCTGAGGCCAGGACTGCAGAAAAAAATGTATGATTGTATTAAAGAAATTAATCATAATGTTCATGCATAAATTGTCATATGAATTTTTGCATTTTCTAACATGCTGCCTTTATCTTGTTTTAACACTTTTTTGTGTATCATTTCTGCAAGTTTTCTTCACTTAGAGAAATATTATGTAGCTAGTATCATCCTGAAATATTCAGGTTGAAATCACAGCCTGTACTAATTTACAAGATTAAGCTGATTGATAACATTGTCCTCTTGGGGTTACCACTGCAGGAGAAAATTAGTCTTCTGCCTTTTTATATATGTTTGTAGAAGCAATTTGCTAATCTTGGACTTCATTTCAGCTTCTAGAGATAGTTGTCTCTGGTGTCCGTAGTCTTCCAACCCCGTCCTTTCCTATCTGAATGCTTTTATTTTGTCTGTTCTGTGGATGGTGCATGAGCAATTTTATTAGTATTAGATGACCTCTAATTTAGTCTTGAAGTTCTTACAGCTTCTCGCACATCTGTCTCTTCCCCCGTTCATCTACCAGTAGGAGCTTCCATCCCTCCTTCTAGAACTTTTGCATATTCTACCTATGTTTGACTTTTACTTATGTTATTTAATTCATCTGGTACCACATCTATCTGATGCAAAGTGATCCAGAAGCAAAATGATCTGTAACAAAACTGATAACACTGGCGCTCTTTGTCAAGTACCTAATAGTACAGAATTGTATTCATTATTCTGTGTGTCTGTCCCTTAATTTTGTATCAGGGTAAGCTGTAGGTAAACAGTGCTTTGGATGTCAGATCTCATCAAGATCTACAGCTGTCCTGTCCAGTATACACCCTTGTGGCATTAATTTAGCTTCACAGTTTGCAACTTGAATAGTTCCTTTTTCACACCCAGTGCAGCTTCAGACAAGTACTAGACTTGCAGTGCACGTTATGGCAGATTACGCTAAAGCTTAGCTTAGTTTAACCATTGTTACAGTGTCTTATCTAATATTAAAAATATTAAGAAATGTGATTGTTACACTTTATTGCACAAACAATCCACTTGAAGTGTTGTAGCTTAGTTTATTGGATTTGTCCATATTGAATTTCTTTTAAACTTCCACGATTGACAGTGGTGTTCTTCTGTACTTTGGAGCACTGCTTGGAGCATTCTTACTGATACAGCTGTATTGACAACTTTGAGAATTGCATGCAAATGCTCAATATTTACGTAGGGATTTAAATGTGATCTGGGAAATTGAAAGAATTCATGCTTTCATGTTCCTAATCCAAAGTTAGGCAAGTGAGAATTTCAGATTCCTGAACTGATCTTGTTTAACTGATGATGTCTTTGGCAAAAGCTAGTGTCTTGCCAGTGTCTGAAGCATGGTCTAGAAGCTGCTGTCCTTCTCCATAATACAACCCAGCATTTGTTTTGTACCCAAATGTAAGCATTTACTTAAACTTGGTATGCTTTATGTTATTTTTTTCCCCTAAATTAAAAAAAAAAAAATCAGTGTCCTACTTACAAGATTAAGCATTTAGACTACTTTATGTTGTGACCAGTGTTGTAAAGCTAGCAACTGAGCAGGCACCAGAACAGTGGTTAAAAAAGCTTCCATTAGGGAAATTAACCTCAGCTATCCCAACTATTTGATCAGTGGAGTTCTGTAAAAACTAGCTTTTACCAGGTAGAATGTGTAATGCAGCATGACTTTCAGCTAAGATTAAGTCTTGAGTATGGGAACTCAACTTGAAACTGCAGCCAGACATGAGGTATGTCAGGATTGATGCAGCAGCTTTTCATAGACTGTGTTACTGATGAGCATGGCTGATGTGTGGGGAAAAAAAAGTGCTTTACTGATAGATAAATTTTTTTTCTGATATAGCTTACTTCCATTCTCAGAAGGTTAGGCCAGAACTAAAAGTCGTTAAATAAAACAGATTGTACCACTTCCGCAAATCACCTTGTACCAATGAAGTACTCTGCCATCTGTTTTAGAGTTGTTGGGTATCGTGCTGCTCTTCCCACACCACACCACTGAGGATACTGCAGTTCTCTTAAATTTTTTTTTTTAAGAGCTACCTTTTGTGGTCTGATTCTGTCTGTAACATCCTGAGGACGAAGAATCCAGGACGGTTAGCAAACCAGTTAGCTAGCTATCTATCTGGAGTTTCTGAGCAACATTAAATCAAGGTAGCCTTTCAAGGACAGGAATGATTACAGGGTCACTTCTTGTGCAGAAAAGGCAGCAACATTTCTTGAAAAACTTCTGGAAATACCAAAAGAGCAAATGAACACTCAGCAAATCAAAGGTAAACGTATATACCTGTGAGATGGCATGTGCTCTTTTGTATACATTAATTTTCATGGGAGTTGCCTTTGTAAAAGTTAAATATTTCTTTGAGGCAGTTAGACTGCAAATGTATTTTTTTCACAGGAGGGTGAAGTTTCATAATTTGGACCCTGAAGAATAAGTCCGAGTGTAGTTTCTCCAAATGTTGAGATGCAGTTCTTTAACAAAAAGTAATGTATGCATTTAGTCATTTCCTTGACTCCTGCCTCATTTTGTGTTAATGTTAGTGCTGCAGAGTTCTTAAGGGAGCTCCACTTGCAATATAATAGCAAGAATATATTGTAATATAATAATAAGAATAGCAAAAGGGGCTATGTTTCTAGCTTTCTAATATGGAATGGGAGGAGACGTAAAGAAGAGGTTACAGAAACTAGGGTAAGAACTCCTTTCCCCATCTTACTGATGCACAGTCAGACCAAAGCACTGTGTAAATATTTGTATGTGTGAGTCATATTTATGCTACACTCAGAATGACTTGTGCATGTTTTGCATGTAGGTCCCTGCTTCTTAAAGAAAAAATAATCTGTGTGTCCTTACACAGGCTAGAAAGAATGGAGTCAAAACCCTCAAGAATTCCCCGAAGGATATCCGTTCAGGCCTCCAGCTCTTCATTAGGATCCAGAACATTGACTGGAAACAGTTTAGCTGGTCCATATAGTGCAAGAGAATCTTCACGGAGATTAGAATCTGGATACCAGGTAATGCGTTTTGTCTCTTTCTGTAAAGTCTTAATTTAATGTCTGTTTTTGACGAGGAAAAACACTAAAACCCACACAAAAAAAAAGAAAGAGGGGAGGGAATATAAGGGAAAGTTCTACCCAGGGCCTTGCTTTTGGGAGCAAAACCCAAGATTAATGCTGAAATGCAAAGTTTTAATAACCATGCCAATGACAGTATTCTGCAGTGTGAACTGGTAGTTCTGGGTTTGCCATCTTTACCTGCTTTTGTTTTTAGCTGCACCTTTTAAAATCAGCTGTTTGAATTAAGGGTATCCTGATACTATGGATCTGTTTTGATGCTAGTCATTGCAATCTTAAGTCTGGCTAAATGGGATTTTCTCTTGAGGTGAGGTGAGGATTTTGTTTGAATTTTGATGTGTATAGGGCATTACACTTCATGGATGGATGATGGAAGTAATACAGGAATATGTTGCGTTTCTAAGAGTTGACAGTAGGCTGTACTGCTCTGCAGCATCTACTTCCTTTGCATTTTGTGAAGATAAGAAGAGGAGCTTTAGGCTTAAGTCATACTGTCATGTCAGTATGTTAATACAGCTAGGTTTTGTGTGCCAAACACAGGACTGGGGTAAAGGCGTTTGCTGTTTCACGTGCAACATTTTACACTAACCAAATTGCTTTTGCGGGCAAGGGGAGCCATGCTCAAGAATAAGTTGTCACACTCTGCAGGCACTTTCACTTCTGAAAGAGTATTAAGAGAAGCAGAGGTTAAACTCCTTCAGAAATTGTTTTGGGGCACTTGGAAACAATAAGTGGCTGGTCAGCTCAATTCTCTTATTTTGTTTCTGTTCCTGTCAGCAGTTCTCACCTCAAGTTTGGGCCCAGAAATGTAAGCCCATCTTGGTCTTTGAAATTGCAGAAACTTAACTCTGTGATTAAATGTTCGTATATATTTTGATGAAATGGTTATGAGTTTGGCCCCTGCTAACAAGCTATCTGGGCCATTGTATTATATAACACCTTTTCCAGAAAAAGTTTTACAAGTAATAGAGGATTAATTATTTTTAGCACAATTACATGTATATGCATTATATTTTGCCATATTTAGCATGCATGTGTTCATTAGTATATAGGCTATAGGGAGTGTCTAAGGGTCATCTTCAGTCATTTTTGCTTTTTGGATTCCTACATATTGTTCATTGTCTGTCTGGTCAGCAAAACCAAATCAAATAGTCTTACTCTTGTAGGGATTTATGGACTCACACCGCCTACATATCACACTGAAAGCTGTTGATCAGAAGATGAGTCTTGAGCTGAGCTGGTGCTCTGAAGTTCGACGTGTTATCGCTGTTATGAAATGTTAACACAAGAGTGTTATGTACTTTACATTATTTCATTTATTACCTGAATTGCAGTGTGTTCACTGCACTGCATATTATCTTTTGACTATTTCCTGTTGAGCAAAGTGCTTCTAATAGGAGGAATGATCTTTATAACACTTTCCAGTTAAAACAGAGGGGAAGATAATTGTGTAGAAGATAATCTATCCCTTCTTTCCACTCCAATTCATAGAAGGTAGTCTATAGAAGGAGAACTTGTTACACAAGACTAGTGCTGAGTGATAAAAGCATAGGGAAGCTCCCTCTCTTGTCTAACCTTTGATATTTGGAGAGCTGATAGGAGCAAATTCCATTACTGCTTGCAGGTTAAGATTACAAGTGGCTGGGGCAAAAAGAGGCAGATAGTGTAAATAAGATTAAGTCCAGTCAGGTAGGAATGGAGTGGACAGGCCTTTTCACTTTGTTAATCCATTCAGAAGCCTACCTTAAAATATTAAGAGCTGCTTCAGTTCCAACATTTAGCGGGAAAAAATGTATGACTATCAGTAGTGCTTTGGGTATATAGAGGAAAGAGAACTTGGAGACTTAGCTTTTTAATATGAAGTCATTTCTGCAGCTAGAGATCATACTTGACTATGGCTTAACTCAAAAACTTTTGGAGACAGAGCAGTCAAACTTTGAGTATTTGGTTTTGACTAGGGCTAAAAAAAAGAGGGAGGGGAGTTTCTTTTGGTTGCATTTGTTCTCATTCCCCTTTCCTTTTTTTCATATGGGTATGCGTTCTTGTCTGTCATACATGTTTGAGATCAGTCTGGGTAGTAGCCTCTGCTCATCTGAGGAGGCATAATAAGCAGGTTAGTTGTATAACTAATCTGGTGTATGTGACATAGCATTGTTTCTAGGTGACTTGTAATACAAAAATCAAATTACTGTAATGGTATGAGAAAAAAAGTGTACGTTTCATGATACAATGTTGTTAACCGTTTCATGAGAAGTTAAGAGGTTTGATTTGTTGTGTGGCATGGTTGTTGTTGTTTTAGTGGAGTGAGAGGGTCAAGTGTAATGTATAAAATTGTTTTGAATGTTTTCCCAATCACATTTTTCTGCTACTGAAAATAGACACCAAAAATAGAAGACCTGTGTAATGCTTTAATTGTTGAGTTCTGACAAGGGATGTTAAATAGTCTTCAGTTGAACTGAAGGAAGAAAGCAAACAAATTTGTTTTAGCTTCAGATATAGCAAAGACTCAAAATAATTTGAGCACTTTGGTCTCAGGTAATGCATCAAACAATGTTTATCTGCAGGACTGTTTTGCCAAACAGTCTTAGTTTGTCATGCATATCAAACTGTGGATTCAGTATCTTTGCAGTGTGTTTGAAATGGGCTACTAAAAAAATTTAGCTTATTTCTTAAGGCCAAGGTGGTTTTTGTACCCAGTGCTGTTTACTGTTTTATGGTGGTCTTCAATGTTAGTGATTTATGAGTAACTTAGAGACATAAAAGTTTCAATTTTGTAGTGAAAAGTGGAAATGTATTTTTGCTGCTTGCATGAAATGTAACTGGAATTAATAATGACTAATTTGCAAGACTCCCCTACCAATAGCACAATGGTGGATTATTAGAATAGCCTAAAGAGAAATAAAAAACTTAAGCAGTGGTAGAAGGGAAGTGTATAAGACTTAGAGAAGATACTGTGTAATTTGTAGTAGCGTGGGTTTTTTGGGTTTGGTTTTTTTTTTTAATGAATAAGAACTTGGTCACATAGTTCACATTTGTTGTTCCATCTATTTTACTAGGACAGATCATACTCCTTATGTAAAAATAATTATCTGCTAGTAGGCCCAAAACATGATTTTTCTTCCTCTCCCCTTTGCTTCCATTCTTTCCTGTATTAAAACTGATGACCAGGGTAAGATGGATGGCTTGCTTTGGTGGCCAAAAAGCCACTTTTCCTGTCATGGAGACTATTTTTTCTCTTAAGCCTGTTTAATTTCTTCTTGGGTATCCCTTGAGGTTTCTCATGAAAGGTTTTCAGATGTGTTAGTACATCCACTTCCCTGAGTTTTCAACATTCAGATCAGATACTGAGTTAATTTTGAGTTACAAGATGCATATGATAAGCATGTTGTTCTTCAGGAATCCAATGTATTGAATAGTTCCAGCAGAGACTGGGGAATTGGAGAAAGAGAAACGTGTGAAACTCCTTGGAAGCTTACAACGTCCTCTCCAACTCGCTACTCAGGGACACTTGATCATCCACATTCTGGAGGATTTTTGGGAAGCAGAAGCAGATTGGTGAGAATTGTTGATGTGTAATACATTAGAAAAAAATATTTAAAAAATCAGGGTTTTACCTTAGCCTTTCCAATCTGAAAAGCTGCTAGCAGGGGCTCATTGTAATGTTTCTAGATAAGTAGATCTTATTAAGTCAAGATGGAGGGAAAGCAAGAACATAGCAGTGTTAAGAAATTGTTCAGAGGATGAAAATAATAATGTATATTTGAAGTGACAGTGGCTCTGCGGGTATCCGTTTAAAACGAAAAAAGGGGGTGATTAGAATCTCATAGGTGCTATAGTCCTATGAATGGCAAAATTAATATTATTCATACTCCGTTTGTTCCATCAGGTATTTCTAGGGAGTGTATCTTTTGGACAGTACCAGTTTTGAGAGTTAACACAAAGTTCATGGTTTGGGAGACCTGCTTTAGAAAATTTATTTGTGGAGGAGCAGTTCACAGTTCATAGTCTGACTGTGCTTACTTACATGCTGCTTTACAGCATGCTGTGAAAGAAAATGGAGGCTGAACTGTCACCTGACTGAGATCCAATGCTCTGGCTTGAACAGCTTGTCTTAACTGGGCTCCAGAATGTGCCTTCATAATTCCAAAAATAAAGTAGTTTGCATCTTCAACATGCTTATGCACTGTAGAGTTGCAATAAAAGACTTTCAATTCCAGTAGAAATACTAAGATGGGAAAAGCTGAAAACTATGAAGATGCTTGGCCAGAAGATAGGGAACAAGTGAAAATTCTGCTCACTTTCAAACTGAAAGATGTTTGGGTACTTGAGAGTACTTGCACCTTACATACGTGTTTGTTTTCTTACTGTGACTTAAAGGTGAAGACACTTTGAGATAAGGGGGGGGGGGGGAGGAACTAATGTGGAGATGCCCACCTTCAGTGGAAGTCATGGTAGGTGTCTACATGTAGTTGAAATACAAACGCAGTCTGTGGTTGTAAGTGGCCTAGATGACTGGTTAAGCAGAGTTTTCAAAATGATACTTCTTTTTTTCCCATTAAGGTTAATTTTTCTCTTAAGTTCTAATGCAAGTGAATGTTGCAGAAGACACTCTGAGACTTCCACTTATCAAAAGATAAGTTATATGTTAAACAGATGATTCATAAGGGAGATTAACCTGGCTTTGTACTTGGTTTGTGATGTTAGTTTCTGGGTCTCCCCATCTGTCTTTTATGATTTGGTAAGAGAAATACTTAGATACTTAAAAGTAGTGGCATAACCTTAGTAAAAAACATAAAAATAAAACATAACTATAACATCTACTCTAATTTGGTTGATCCTTAAAGGATCTTGGTTGTAGATACTTTCTGGGAGGACAAACAGCTCAGTTGAGCTTTTTGATTAAACTCAAGGTTTTTTTAATATCAAAAAATAAAATCAAAACATTTGAAATAGAAAACGAATGCTTTGGCTGCAAGTAACCAGACTAAGAGCTTTATAGGCTATCCCAATTTTTTTTTTTTAGTGCTAGTTTCTGAAAACTGTTTTATTTCAGTACTGTACACTGCAAAAAATTGTTTTGTACCCATTGTTTACTCTGAACTGTTTCAGTTGCACTTGAGCTTAATGTAGTCAAAATATATCTGGTCTAAACAGCTTACTAGAAGCTAGAGCTGACTCCTTAGCCAAGTATATTTTAGGTTGGTAAAAAATAAACTGGATTAGTTAAACTATTATATAAAATAACAAAGCTGATCAGTTTTGGCCATTTCTGGACAGCAAAATTATGTGTCCTTGAAGAGCTGTAAAGCTATATTGCATCATGGTTATAGCATCTTAGAAGTCAGGAATATCTTCTTCCCCTGTAAGCCACATCTATCTATAAGGGAAGAATAATGCTGATTGTAGTAGAAACTGGCTTTTGTTGGTAAGACTGTCTTGAATAAACTTGGGAATACTGATTAAGAGCACAAGCATGAATCCTACATTGTTTTATATAAAGAGGCTTTGCATCTTAAAGATATTCTTTACTATTGTTGTGAGTCTTGCATTATGTACACTTTTGTTCAGTTTAAGTACACTGAAAATACGGTGTCTGTAAATTTATTTTTTTAATGTTATTTCAGTCTACATCATCTTCCTCTCATTTTACATCTGGGTGTTATGGTGAGTCTGAGAGAACTCAGGGAGCATATTCAAGACTGCATAGCCAGCAGCGAGATAGTGACTCAAAGAGACCTAAACTATCTTGTACATCTACCTCTTCTGTGAGAAGTAATGGCTTGACTGCCTTTTCAGGTGAGAGGTTGATTACTAGAGCTGAGTTACATGAAAATTGTCTGAATAGTAAGATCATGTTCTATCAAGTTTTAAAAGACTTGCTTTGAAATATTTTGCTTTTATTATTCCTAAATACTAAAAACCTGTGCCTAACAGAAGAGTGTGTTCACCCTCATAGCAGTATCCAAAGTACTGAGAATGCTGTTAATGTCGACTTCTGAAAACCCAATTGTACTCATGTCATTTCAGAAGTATTACCTGTACCTATTCCATTTGCAGTAAAGCTGAACTTCATGTCTCAAGTATGTCTGAATTGGTTAAGATTTCAAGGAAAGAGTGAGTGCAGCTGCTGTTATTTCACAGGGCAAATTGTGTTGGTAAACCTACGTGTGTGAGGGACAGCAGAAAGGGAGTCTTTATGTTACTTTGCTCTGTGTTCCAAGCAGCAGTGTCATGGCTGGTTAGAACACTGTTGTTAGGAGTCGGGGAAGAGTTCTTTACCAGGGCCTAAACTCATCCTATAGGCCAGGCAAAAATAAACATTCTACACTAGGAGCTCCTCCAGGAAAAACTGAGATTTTCATTAAAGCTGTAAATAAGTGTGTGATACTTGGATAGGTATAAGTTAAGCAATATGCTAACAAAAGTCTAAAGGTCAGGAATAACGGTCAAACACTTATTGAAAATACTTCTAGAACATTTTGAAACAGGCCTTTAGATCCATTCAGATTACCCTTGTGAGTAGGGATCAATGTTCTTGTATCCCCTTATGGAACCATACAGTCGTCCAAATAAAGTTAATGAATTCTTGCTCAAAGCCCAAAGTGTTGTTGATGCTTTGTTACTCTTTGTTAATAAAGTGACCACCATTAACATTTTTCATTATGGTGTAGGACCATCTTTCTAGATTGGTTGGTTATCACACTTCTGACCAATGAATGCTTAAATTTGGATTTATAAGTTAGCAGTAAAACAAAATCAAGGTGAATTTTTCAGAGCCATTGAAGAACATGTGGAACAAGAGTTTCTTTCACAGCTGAAATACGTACAGTTCCCGATTCAGTTGTTGGAGCTGTTAGCAAAAAAACAAGATCTCTTTCTAAACTGAAGTGTTTTACTCTGCAGTGTGAGCAAGAACAGTATTAGTCATTGCTCTTAAAAGTTGTGTCTAAGCTGCATTTAAGCCTCAGCTATCTTTCTGGAAAATTAATTTTAGGAGCATTTAAGAAGCATCATTAGAACAGCAGCATTTATTAAGTCTCAAGCTGCTGTTTTGGTATATTGTGAAGCCTGTTTAATAACTAGCTACCATTAGAAAGCAAGATGCTATTTCTCTTCTTCTTCCTGTCCTGTATGAGTGTTAATGGGTCTGACTCTTGACAAAAGTATTATACTTTTTTCCAGTTTAGCTTTCAGAACTAACTTGCTGCAAGATTAAATAAGTGCCAGCATCAGCAGAGTGCTGCTTACTGTTGGCTTTATGTTGGCAGCTGGCCACTCGATCAGTTTAGTGGTATTGTTAAACTTGCCCTTGATATGGTATAACCAGAATGCATGCGTAAGTACCAGCTTTAATGGATTTTTTTTAATTACAAAAACAGGGAATTTATTTACTTTTTCATTCTAGATTCCTCTTGGAGGTACAGTAGGATTCCTAGATCTTCATCAGTGATGCTTGGTTCCCTTGGAACTGAGCTGGTGCGAGAGCGAAGAGAGTTAGAAAGAAGAACAGATGTGTCTGTTAATAACCTGGTGGATCACAGCTACAGAAACAGTGACTTTTCATCTTCAACGTGTATGTATTGTGCAACTGAAAGCTTGTAAACCCATAGGTTGCATGCCTGTTAGTTTCTTCACATGTTCTTTTAATATTTTCTTCAAAACATAAAGCCAAAAGATCTATTTAATTTGAAGGTATCACTTTAAATAAAGTTGGTTGGCCATTTTCTATGTGGTTGCTAAACCGTCAAAGGTTATATGAATGGTCTAGCTTGTAGATGCATTCAGTCTTAAGCAAATGATGTCATTGTTTGCCACTGTAACTGTGTGACTAGTCAGCAAGCTTTTCTCCTTGTTCATCTTAAGATCCCTTGGTATTTAGGAATAGAAGAAGAAATAATATCAATTTGACTTGGGAAAGGGTTTTCATGAAGGTGTCTGTATCGTATTACCTCTTTCCATTTGGGTTCTTCAGGGGTTATTAGGGAAAACTGCTAGACCACTGAAAATAAAAATTAATAAACACAGACTTTACATGAGGTGAGAGATTTGTTCCATAGTAACTGCTAGGATTAGTACAGAGTTCTGCATTGTCATTTTCCCTTTCTATTCAGAGTGTTGTGGTGTTTTAGAGTTGTCTCAGGGGAGGCTCGTCATCAGTCTTGATCTGCCACTTTTTGCAGATGCATTAGTGGTATTTTATAATGCAGAAGTTTAAAAAACAAAAAAAAGCCATTTTTATAAGTCTAGAAGATAAGCAGAAAAGATAAAAACTAGTTTCAGATTTCATCCTGCAATTTTGCCTTACCAGAAGAGTATGTTTTAATGTCATCATACTCTACATTTCTTTACTAAGTGGACAGTTGGAGTTTAACTGGTAGAGCCTAATGGAATAAATGGATGGGTGGACAGCCCTGCTTTGTGCTGTCCATGCTGCATTTCTAGCAGTAGTGCCGCTGTTAAGTGCTACAAAAATAACTCCCAGCTGTGTTCCCTGGTGTGTAATCAAAACCATATGGCAGATGGTTGATGGCATCTGTGCAGATGTTTCTTTAGCTAGAATCTACCAGATGCATAAACCTGAGTTTCAACAATAAATGGTAATTGCAATACAGAACCTGTTAAAAAAAAAAACCACAAACCACCAACCACACAACAAACAAAAAACCCACCAAAACTACACACATGAAAGGTTTCAATTCCAGAATACATAGAGAAAGCTTCTGCCTCATACCTTAATCTACCTATGCTTGTTAAGTAGTTAAAATACTGAAGAAATTTCCCTTCTTTAGAGGTTAGCGGGCTTCAGTTGCTTCCTCCTTCTTCCCCCCACCCCCTCCCCAGTCTAGCCTTTTGAGGAAGGAGACTAGCTGATGTTAGCTTCTCCAGGTGCATCATGTAATGTTAACTACAGTTCAGCTACGGTAGAATTCTCTGTGTTGAGGTACTTGCACAGTATTTACAGGAAATATGCTTATAAGAGTCATAGAAGGGTTTGGGTTGGAAGGGACCTTTCAAGGCCATCTAGTCCAACCCCCTGCAGTGAGCAGGGACGTCTTCAACTTGATCAGGTTGCTCAGAGCCCCGTCCAGCCTGAGCTGGGATGTTTCCAGGGATGGGGCATCGACCGCCTCTCTGGACAACCTGGGACAGGGTTTCACTACCCTTATTGTGAAAAATTTCTTCCTTCTGTCAAGTTTAAATCTTCCCTCTTTTAGTTTAAAACCATTACCCCTTGTCCTGTTGCAACAGGCCCTGCCAAAAAGTCTGTCCCCATCTTTCCTCTTTAAGTATAGGCAGGCTGCAAGAAGGTTTCCCTGGAGCCTTTTCTTCTCCAGGCTGAACAACTCCAACTCTCTCAGCCTGTCCTCAGAGGAGAGATGTTTCATCCCTCTCCTCCATCAAAAATGATCCATCCCTCTGGGCAGGCTGGATCAATGGGCCAAGGTCAATTTTGAGGTTTAACAAGGCCAAATGCTGGGTCCTGTGCTTTGGTCACAAGAATCCCATGCAATGCTCCAGGCTTGGGGAGGAGTGGCTGGGGAGCTGCCTGGTAGAAAAGGACCTGAGGGTGTTAGTTGACAGACAGCTGAATATGAGCCAGCAGTGTGCGCAGGTGGCCAAGAAGGCCAACAGCGTCCTGGCCTGTATCAGCAATAGTCTGGCCAGCAGGAGTGGGGAAGTGATCGTGCCCCTGGACTCGGCACTGGTGAGGCCACACCTTGAACCCTGTGTTCAGTGTTGGACCCCTCATGACAAGAAGGACGTTGAGGTGCTTGAGCGTGTCCAGAGAAGGGCAATGAAGCTGGTGATGGGTCTGGAGCACAAGTCTGATGGGGAGCGGCTGAGGGAACTGGGGGTGTTCAGTCTGGAGAAGAGGAGGCTGAGGGGAGACCTCATTGCTTTCTACAGCTACCTGAAACGGGGTTGTGGCAAGGTGGGTGCTGGTCTCTTCTCCCAAGTAACTAGTGATAGGACGAGAGGAAATGGCCTTAAGTTGCATCGGGGAGGGTTTAGATTGGATATTAGGAAAAATACCTTTACTGAAAGAGTGCTTTACTTTTTTGCTTAACTGGTTTTTCTCAGTTGACAGGCAGAATGGGCCTTTAAGTTATAAATAGTATTGTATATAGTTTGCTGTTTTTAATTCAGGTGCTTGTTCTTATGTAACTTCTGACAGATGGTCAGAATTCTCATATTCACATACAAGAAAGCGAGTCATGCCTTGATAATCTGAAGATTTTGGGGGTGTTAGATTCCAAGTGGATTTACCAGACTGAAACCAGTGTAGGTTTCAGTTTAACTTTAGAATTCTGGTAAGTAAACTTAAATTGACACTGTTCTAGAATCTACCTGCCAAATTTGAAACAGTTTTGAGTAAGGATCACAAAATCCTGAACTCCTGCATTTACGCTTTAGAGTTATCTATCTGGAATGTAATAATTAGAGCACATCTTGTCATAATATTTTCCCCTGCTGTTCTGCAACAGATCTTCAAGACAGGCCTGCCTCTTCATATGCAGAGGGAGCAAGACCAAAAGTGAACTCCTTAAGCGCTTTGAGGCTGAATGCATCCATGAACCGCCAGTTGCCTTCTGATCATCAGCCATCTTTTTTCAACAGAGACTCTAACATGAGCTCTTCAAGATCCAGCTATCCTTCAAGACAAAGGAGAAATGAATTGGAATCTCCCCAGAGGAGCATGCAGCCAGCATTTTCTCTTACTGCCATTAGAGATGAAACTCCTTCCTCAAGTGGTTCTGAAAGGGTTTTGTCTTCTCAGAGGTCATTGAATGAGCCTGCAGCTGACAGTGAAGGGAGGCGCACAACCAGACAGCTGCTGTCTCGTTTAGCATCTAGTATGTCATCTACATTTTTCTCTCGAAGGTCTAGCCAAGACTCACTGCATACAAGATCATTAGGCTCTGAAGACTCAACGGTGGTCCCAAGAGTTCAAGCTTCTAATCTGTCAAGCAGTAATGGAGCTGCAACTCCGGAAGTTCCAGGACTTCAGACATCTGAAGCTTCTCAGGGATTTAGTTTTCTTAGACGAAGATGGGGTTTATCAGGAGTTTCACAGAATCATAACTCTGATTCAGATGGGGAAAGTTACAGACCAGACTCTGAAAGTAGGAGTACAGGATCCTGGTTGTCATCATCTTTGAGGAATAGGTGTACACCTCTCTTTTCCAGAAGAAGAAGAGAAGGAAGAGATGAATCTGCAAGGACCTCTGCCTCTGATACAACTGCTAGATCACAATATGTCTTCAGAAGAAGAGAGTCAGGTGACGACACCTCTCTTGAAGCATCAGATAGCCCTCCTCGGGCTTCTGTTAGCAGACCACCAACACCTGCAGTATCTGGTATTCCTACAGCTACTGCCTGCCCACCAGATTCAGCCCACAATAGGAGAAGTTCGGGAATTCTGCCTGGTTCTCTCTTTCGCTTTGCAGTGCCTCCAACATTAGGAAGCAGTCTTTCTGACAATCTTATGATAACTGTAGATATTATTCCCTCTGGCTGGAATCAATCTGATGGACAGGAAAATGGCAAGTCTAAAATACCACCTTCCAGAGATCCAGAGAGACTCCAGAAAATTAAAGAGAGGTAAATGAGTATGTTCTTTTGAGTTAAGAAAATGCGCCTGACTTAACATGAGAGGGTTTTCTGTAACCATGGTGTTAAAAGGAAACTTTCCTTCAGAGAAGGAGGCAACACTGTCCTCTGTCACCTGTGTTCTCACTTTTGTCTTTAGAGAAACTTGTTTTAAGCCCTGTAGGTTTGAGAATAGTTTGGTGAATGGAATTGTCGTTATAAAAAGCCTTACGTGAAATGTGTCACAGCATTTGTTGGTATTCCTTCCTATTCAGCCTGCTTTTAGAAGATTCTGAAGACGAAGAGGGTGACTTATGCAGAATCTGTCAGATGTCCTCTGCAAGTTCTGACAACCTTTTAATAGAGCCATGTAAATGCACGGGAAGTCTGCAGTATGTTCACCAGGAGTGCATGAAAAAATGGCTGCAGTCCAAGATTAATTCAGGTAAAGCAGACTCTAGACCAAGGTAGACTTCCAGTTACACTGTGAGACTTATCAGGAGAATACTCTTACTAAATATTTAAAGTTATTTATTTGAAAAAGGAGCAGTTGGGAACAAACAACAGTGTGACATCTCCAGGCTTATCATGTGTCTGTAAAGCTTCTCATGTGAGTAGTCCCAGGAACTGTATTTGTCATTCAGAGAATTACATTTTTGGGATTGTCTACTAAGGTATTAGACAAAATATAACATTGCAGAAGTGGACCTTTAGAGCTCCTCTACAACTTTGGGTGACTTTGTTCCCCACCATTCTCACATGTGTGGTTCTAGTTTTTAAGACTTTTATAGCCGGGCTGACTGTAGCAGAGTGATAGGAATTTGAAAATCCAAAAATGTTTTTCTGTTGTGATGGTACTTAAATTTTTTTTTAAGATACTAACTTCCGTTCAAGGCAGTTAAAACTGCTTGTTCATAAAATTACTTCAAACTGCTTGTTCAAAAAATTGCTCTTGCATATAGGATTTATTTTTTAAGAAACACTTCGGAAATGGCACAGTGTACAAATGTTTTTGTAATACATTGATTGACCAGTTTATAACTAAGTATTTTTAAGACGTAAAAATAGGTGGCTTGGTAGAAGACATGAAGATCATGGAATACTTTTTACCAAAGGAAAGTCCTAGCATCTATTTACTTTTTTTACTAAGTATCAGAGGACCTGCATCAGAATAAGGATGTATTAGAAGCCTCAGCCTGTGGGAGGAATTAATTTGAAATATTTAACTATATAAGACATAAATCTACCGTAAACTTGCTTTGTTCATCTTGTTGCTTATGGAGGCGCTTGTTTTAAACCTGGTACTTTAAGACAAAATGTTACTCTGGCAATAACTTCAAGCTATTCCAGTACAGCTATTCCAGCATGTTTCCCTGGAAACATTCAAGGTCAGGTTGGATGGGACTCTGAGCAACCTGATCTAGTTGAAGATGTCCCTGCTCACTGCAGGCTGGTTGAACTAGGTGACCTTTAAAGGTCCCTTCCAACCCAAACTATTCTATGATTCTATATTTATTATTACTTTTGTGTATATTTGGATTACGCTGTAGAATTCAAACAGCCCAAGCAGTCATTTTATGACAGACTTCCAGTAAGAGGCATGTGGTGTCCAGAATTAACATAAGGCAAAATATGTGAACCTGGATAGAGAAAAAACATTCTATAGCATTTACATTCTGGCAGTAGCAGATAGTCACTACATTTGTATTAGAGGCTTTCTTCTAACTTGGCTCTGCAAAATAAAGCCAAGAATTAGTTACAGTTTGTAATACTTTTATAACTGTGTCCTGCGTTATAGATCGTTGCAACTTGACACTGACTTTCTCCCTGACTTTTCTCCCCACCAGGTTCTTCTTTGGAAGCAGTAACAACTTGTGAGCTGTGCAAGGAGAAGTTGCATCTGAATCTGGAAGACTTTGACATTCATGAACTCTATAGGGCACATGCAAATGAACAAGTTAGTATATTTTGCCTAATTTGGTAAGTGTTGGTTTAGTGCTGGGAGGGAGCTTTTTTTAGAGAAGGAGAATGAATCTCCTTTTCAGGAGGAGTGTTATGCACATAAAGTAACATGAACAGATTTTTCTTCCTGCTGTGCTTCCTATAGCTGAGCTTTCAGTAAGTGTAATACATTTCTTATCCTTTCCTTAGTTGCAGATCTGTTATCTAGCTTTGCAGTCCAGTGTCTCTGCCACATAGGTGCAGTGGAAATACTAGTATGATTAGATTGAATTTCACATTAAGTCATGAATTGTATTTGCTTTTAGCTCTTTTGTAACACGTTTAAGCAGTTGTTTTAAACATACCACTAAAAACTTTTTTGTTTCATTGGAGTGGTTGAAACTAACCTCTTTTCTAGCAGCTTCCTGCTGCTCCTTCAGGTTCTTTTCTAAATTAAAAACAATTAAAGGCCCATTAGTATTACTCTTGTTGTATATAAAATACATTATCTTAGACCACTGGGTTTTGTAGTATTTAAAAATGAATAAAAAGCTGACGTTATTTCTATGAACCTTATTCAGCGGGTTTTCCTTATTCTCCGAGTCATTTTCTGTGAATGGAGAAAGACTAATGAAATTTACCTGCCTCAGAACATGCAAGAAAAAATGAAGTGACACCAGTTTTGGGGCCTAACACTGACCTCTAATTTTCTTAGTGTTTAGAGTAAGCTTTTACCGTAGTACTCTAGTTCCTGTCACTTGGGCCAGACTCTGAAAAGTCTTTCTCAAGAGTGCCATCATCTTATGTTTTAGCACTACTGATTGTTAGTTACTGTCACTGTACTTTCATAGAAATAAGAACTTTGAAACTTTTTTCTTAAAAAATTGGCTTTAAATGATTGGTTCTGCAGTAGCATTTTGAAAGTTTGTCTTCACCTTAGCAGGGAAAATAATTTCTCAAAATAACTTAGAACATCATAAAGCTGTTAGTATGATATTTCCCTTTATTTTGGCTTTCTGTAAAACGTTGGGACCACTGAAAAGAAACCAGCAAAGCTGCTTGTTTTTATTTTCCCCAGTGGTATAATACTCTGATTCTCAGATTTCTTCCCGTGAACTAGCCATGCTGACTGAGATTTTCTTTGTTACAACTCTTTCTATTTATCTTCGAGGATAACATGTTAGATTTGGGGTGGGTGGGAAGAACCGAAAGTGTAAATAGCTTTTCAGTAATTAAGATTTTTTAGTATTACATTTCCCTAATTTTCCTGGAACAACTAGAGCTCAAATATATCATGTTTCCAGTAAAATTTAGTTCTTGTTCTACTTCTTGAATCACATATGCAGATATACAACTGACATTCTGAACGTTTCTTTTGATCTCCTTTAAGGCAGACTATGAATTTATCAGCTCTGGTCTCTACCTTGTAGTGTTGTTACACTTATGCGAGCAGCGCTTTTCTGATATGCTAGGAACTGCGAGTGAGGCCAGCACACGTGTCAGAGTAAGTATGCAGTGATTTTACGGCAGGAATTGCTCATACAGAGAACTTGGAACTAGATTGTTACCTTGAGCGACTTACAAGCTAGATACCCAAGAAGCATGCTTATTTAACAAATTTAGGTCTAAAACTGTCTGAGTTTGTCAGTGCAGTAACACCATGTTTGATTTGAAACTGAAGGTACTACTTTCTGCAACACAGTAACTGCAGTAATCATTTTTGTTGAGGCTGTTGGTAGTGCGTTGCTTTGCATGCATGTTGTCATGATTATTGTGAATTTATGCAAAATGGCAAAGTTTACCTACCTCCCTCTACGCGGTTGAGAATGTTGGACTGTCTTATTTGATTAATTTTTCTTACTATGCCAGTCTACATTGCAAAGGTCTAGACCTTGCAGTGCTTGTCTGATGGATTGCGCCTAAATATCTGCTTGAATATTACATTCTGAAACTGACTAGTTGTAGTATGGTTTTCTGGCATTAGTCAAAACTCTTACTAGTTATATTTGACTGGATTCTCATCACTTAAATGGCTTGGCAGTAAGTACATATTCTATATGTATTTCTTGGCAGAAATGCAGTAAGTACATATTTTACCAGTAAGAGATCATCATACAAAGTTAGTTCTGCATAGTGACTCATTCAGAAAGCCTGTGTTCTACGTGTTTAGTTGATACACCAAATAATGAATCAGTGCTCTTTGTCAGATGAGCTCCTGAAAAGCTGATAATTTTTTTTTTTTAATGACATACAAAGAACTGACAATATTAAGCTTGTCCAAAGCTTACTTGAATGGTTGCTAGCAGGTACTAGGCCTTTGTTGTAGAGGCAGGACTGTTCTTTAATCTCTTTCTGTATTAGAACAGTGGTCCTCTTTTCTGTACTTATCTAATGTAGAGCATGTATTCTGTGATCCACAAAGGCAATGTCCATTTTTCTCCGCTACAAGCATAGAGACGAAAAAGACATATAATCTAATAGTAGCCAGCATCCAATACAGGTTATTAGCTTGAGTAAATTGCAGAAATAAGATGTTTTTACTGGTTTTTCATCAGAGGTGGCATTACGCAGTTGTGTGACACTGCATTTTAAACCAGTGAGAGCACTGATGAGTATTTGATGCCGAGCATACAACACAGCTTTGGAAACTGTAGCATTATATTCTTGTTTCATTTTATTTGCTGTGCCTCTGGACTATCACTGAAACAGTGATGTAGATGGTCACTGACAAAAAAACACTTGGCTGAGACTTTCAAAGTTGCCCAAGGAAATTGTGTTCCTAGGGATTTTGGCTCTGGGTTTTGATGCCATGTACTTCCATGTTTACTTACATTAAACTGCCACCATTGCCTAATAGTAAAACTGCTCCTAAACTTTTTATTTACAGTTAAAATCTAAGTGCATTTATGCATTTTTCATTAACCTCATTCAGTCAGAGGGCTCTGTTTTACCATATTAATAGTGAAGTAAATTAAATGGATCTATTTAATGCAGTCCTTACTGGTTATGTTTTTCTGCATTACAATTTCTAGGAATGGTTTTCATAAAACTGGCACTTGTTTACGTGTGCTACTTTCAAAATTGATGTGTTTTACAGACTATAGAACATGAAGATGATGCCACTAACTGCTGCCAGAAACATTTGACATAGAGTGGAAGGTTAAATAACTGTGTGATAGCAATTTGAAGTCTAATGTTGGGGATTTATATTAAGTTATGCATTGATTTTTGTAAGTTGGGCAAATGGGGTAGGATAACCGACATCTGGGATAAAGCTTTGGGATCAAAAAAGTGAAGAAAAAATGAAGAAAACTTTTTGCTAACTTGTTGCAAATTTCTGCAGATAACTTTGCAACTTTTAAACTACTTTCTCTCTGCCTTGTTTCTAGTTTATTAACCTTGCAAGAACTCTTCAGGCACATATGGAAGATATTGAAAGTAGGTGCTTCCCCCTTCCTCTCCCCTCCCATTAGATCGACTCAAAGTTAAATGAGTACAATCCTCCTTGCCAAGATTCATAATACCAAACTTAATTACTGAAAATTTTACTTTACCCAGCAGTGCTTTTTCCATTATCAGTAGAATTATTCTGAGGGGGAACTGGTTTTAATTCTCCATGATTAATTTCCCAACAGCATAGAGTTGTTTAGACAACAAAAATGTTTTCTGCAAGTGATAACAAGATTCCTCACTAGTTACAGTTTAATTAATTATTGTAATTCTAGTAGTACATAGTTATGGGGGTGACCTTCAGGTTTTACATGAGTCCTTTTACATGAGTCCTAGTGGAAAAGAAACACGTAAGTGGAATTTCACTGCACTTAAATCACCATACTTCTCTTGCCATTTCCTCGTTTTCCCCTTTCTCTTTTGCCGCCTTCTCCCCTTTCCTTTTTTTCTATCCACACACGCTTTTTGGCTGTGTGTTATTCCTTGATCAGACCTATCCACTTCAGGAATGAAATCTAACAGTTGCCAATTTTGGCAAAGGACTAGCCTACTTTTCACCTAATGGCTTCTTTGATGTGCTTAAATTCAAAATGTATGCTGACTTCTGGTAAATGTATCATGAATCTAAGTATTTTTTCTGGCATGATGAATAGGCAGTAGACGGGTAGTTGATCTACCTGTTTTTTTCTTAGTGTGCATGTGAATGTCTGACAACATTTGAAGTTTGTATATGCGTTTTCAGTGCATAGGATGTATTTGGAGTATGATAAAGGAGTGGTGTGCGTGTTTAAGTTTTAGTTCAAGGAGCAGATGATTGTTTCTGTATTCAGAGCAGACTAAGGTGGACTTAAGTTCCAAATTTATTCTGAAGTTATGTGCATCCTTATTAGAGTACAAATTAATGAGTGCCATTCTACACAGCAATTTAATGTATATTTGATTCAGTCTTTATCTAACTTGCGGGTGAGGAATGCTGAGTTTTAGATTTATTGTTGATGCTACTTTAGTTAGATTTCTAAGAACTGGAGAAGTGAGGAGACAGACCTTGCTTCTTTCTGTGTTCAGAGGTGGAACAAGTTACTGGAGCGTAACTCTCTTTTAACTGCAGTCTCCTTAAGAGGACAACTTAAATTCCTGTTATGGACAAGCTAACAGTGTACAAACCTATTGTAGATGTGTGTCGTGACTTTTATCATAGTTCACAAGTGTGTTTTTGTCTTTTAATTCACCTTGCAACAACAAAATCCTATGCATATGTGGTCTTTATGTTCATTTTGCATATGCTGAAAGAATGGGGGTGGAGAGAGGAGCTGCTTCCACGTAGGTCTGACCTAATTGCATTAAGCAACATACATATATAAAAAAAAATCAAAACTTTTTCTGTTTGTTTAGACTGCTGAACATTTCTAGATATTTTAGTATCCAGACTGTTAACTTTGTGAGTCATTTCTTTCCCTTGCGTTGGGTGCTGCTGTCATGGATTGAGTATGTTCTCCTCTGACTACTGTTGGAATTAGCCACTGTAAAAACTACATAAAGGTTGAATCTCTGGCGTAATAAAGTTTTCTTCCTTTTATTTTGAGGAAGAATAGCAGGAGGACACTGCATTTTGTAATGTCAAGTTTCAATTTGAAAATGATATATTTTTTCAAGCATGAGATGCATTTAAAAATTCAGCTATGTAATAACACAAGGTTTGGGCGGGTATTACAATCTGCTGTTTAATATTATAAAATTACCTGTATTTCTACTACTCATCTTAAAAGTGCTCTCATTTCACAGACCTTTGTCAATGCTTCTGATTATACTGTGTTGTTCTAGCAGCTTCTGAGGATGATTCTGAAGACTGATGCTGGTAGAACTTTCCATACTGCAAGAGACAAGTGGAACTGCTGCAGAAATGCTGAACCGGCAAGAACAACATCAACATGCATTTGGGTTTTTTTCCTCTCCTTAGTAAAATGCGCATTGAATATTACTGTATTTTTTGAAGCACTGTTGAATTCAAAATCAACTGCTGCACAGTGGAACTCGGTGGACTTGAAAACTACTCAGCATGCGTGAGGATTACACACATATAAAGCAATTTCCCCTTTTAAATGATGAGGATGATGTGCTTTGTTTTGGAAGACATCAGATTTTGGATATTTAAGGAAGTTATATCTCCCTTTATGTTTCCTTCTTCCTGTAGTCAGATTTCTGGTTTTGTCTATCAAGTTTTGCTCCTCTACTGGCACAAAGTGGTTATAGTGGGTTTCAGGGTGAGGGTGGGTAGGGAGGGTAGGGATGTCTATGTACTTAAATAGGTTTTGTTTGGTTTTTTTTAAATGCCTCTGTTGCTGCATCATATAATAACTGATTGCTTCCAGTGTTAATGAATGAACAGGAGGATGAGCAAGATACTGTAGAGATTGTTTGGGTTTTGGTTTATTTGAAGATTATTATTTAACTCAAAAAGCAATAAGAACTTGCAGTGGTCTTCTAATACTTAGTGATGGCTTTTTTTATGTACCGGTTTGGAAATTTGAGATCATATTTGCTATTATGTGGCTGTTTCATTATGGAATATTGCAGGTATAAACTCTTGCATTTCAGCATTCCTGGCAGATATGTAACTCGATAAAGACCTAAGGTTGTTTAGTCTAATCAGACTTTTTTAGATCCTACCTTCACTGTTCAAAGCACTGGTTATCAATGTGTTTTCTAGTGTTGTCACTTCTTTATAAATAAAGATGATAGAGGTATGCATCTCTACCAGTATTGTCCATTTTATTTAAACATGGATATCTACCAGAACTTACACTTGAAAACTTAGAAAGCTATAGTCTGTGGTATATCTTTGCTAATGTTTGTAAATTCTTATGCAGATATGTAAGATTGTTTCTGACCATTTTGGATTGAAATGCTTTATATGAATGGTGGTACAATAAATTGTCATACACATATCGGAATTGTATTTGCTATAAATATTTGTTAGCTTTTTTAATTACTACAGTAACAACGTATCTGCAAGGAGTGCAGGATGTTGAAATACCTTGACTTTAGTTCATTGTTACAGTATGTAAAACTAGCTTGTGTGGAAGAAAGGATGTGCCTTAGCAGTGGAAATGAACTCATGTGATTTTTGAGAGTTAACTTTGCTAACATCCCATGAGATGCAATGTTAGCATTATGAGATGATGTAGATGAGATGCCTGTCATCTGTAAGACTTTAAAGAAAACGGAACGCTAAGGAAATTGCACATTTCTGTGCTCATTCTGGTAACCTTAGGCATTGGGTATTCAGTGCTAACACAGAAGTATCATTCCAGCAATCAATTGAAATACAACTCTGTTTCAGACATTCATTTGAAAAGTGAAGGTCCAGACATACATGCAAATGTTTCTAACTCATTTCTGAAGAAAGTGAATTCAGGTTTATAAAAAAAGTTAAATGTTTAATCCTTTCTGAGTTAGTTGATATAGCTTAGTAAAACATCATACAGTGAAGCAGACAGTATTTCATATGCACTGACTACATTTAGAGTTACAAGCATCAGCTCTGATAGCCTAATAAATTGATCACTTGAAGGATATTTTAAAACTTTTTTTCTGTCCTTGTAACAAATAGCATTCCTTGGAGGTGAGCAATTTAAGTAGCTGCAGTTCCGTGTACAAATTCAGTAAAAGTGAATTGTCATTCTGTTGTCCTGCAGCCTTGAGCTCCAGTGTGAATGAAGGAGGTGGGGAATATCATGGCGGAATCAGTGAAGAGCAGAGGGTCTGAATGCAGCAGTTGGGAAGAATGCTGCTGCCAGCCCCAGCTGCCTCCCTTGAGGAGATGTCTGCCTTGCAACCCAGACCCCTCCCTAGCTGTAGAAGGGTAGAGGCTGGGAGCAGCCAGGATTTGTTGTCTTTGATATGCCTGTGCTCTGACATCTCTGTCTATGGGAGTATCTGTCTCTGTAAGCCCTGCTGGGTCCATGCGAGTGTCCTAGTGTCAGCAGAAAGCATATAGGTGCTCATGCAAGTGTCTGCGCAGGCATGCATTTGTCTTTTCTCTGCTGTCGTAGGCCTGCACTGTGTTCTCTCCCTGGGTTTGGAGACAAAGGGAATAGCCACAGCTTATTGCTGGTTCTAGCTGTTGCCAGGTGTACCTGATCCTCAGTGGTGGGCCCAGATATCCCCAATGAGGCCAGTGATGATGGATCCAGGTGTGGATGGTGTCATGCTGATGAATAAGCTGCAGAGTTGAGTGCCTCATCTCATCCTGGAGCCAGTTAAGAGCTGTGGGGTTGATAAGGCCCAAAGGTGATGCTCGGTGCCATTGTGAGTCCTTCGGGCTGTGGCTCCCTCAGATGGAGATACTTGAAAGTATCCATCTTGGGGTTCTGCAGCTGCTTTTGTGTTCAGGAGAGCATGTTTTTCCATGTCTGACTTCTGCTACTGTGTGTATACAATTTTTATTTTTTGTGTGACAGCCTCATCTTCCAGGTTGCTTGCACTGCACTGAGCTGTATTGTTTTGAATGTTCTTCATCTTGTGCATTGTTAGGCTCCTCCCAAACCTGGCCATGGTTCTGGCTCTTCTGCCACTCTCATTATGAAGAAGTGACTTCAGGCTTGATCCCACTATCTCTGGTCAAGTGTCTTGCACAGGAGATCTAGAAAGATGCTGGAACAGAAAGGATGAGCAGTGTAAGCTTTCAGTGAGTAATGAGCTCAGAAGAACAGAAAAGCCTGGAGTTCTGGGTTGTCTGCATGTAACAAGGTAGAGCTGGATTTGGAAGGGTAGAGGGTTTAATTCTTGCTATGATATCTGTGTTTCAGGCAGTTGGACTAGATGATTGTTGTAGGTCTCTTCCAACTGAACTATTCCATTCTAGAGTCAGGTGGGTGTTGTGTGTAGAATTAAGCATGCTTCTTGTTTGGAAAATGAAGGGCGTTGTTTCCTCTGGGCTATGTGATACAACTGGTGCAATATTGAAGGCTTGGGACCTCTAGTAAAGGAAGTTGGGTGCAGGCTTTGTTGTTGATTTGTGCATATGTATGTAACCTTGCATGTCTAGGATAGGCCGCTGGCTTGAAAATGGAATTGGTTAGGAGTCTGCAATGCCTTTCTGTGTTACAGGAAATGACTTGCACTCTTGGCTTTTTCTGCAGTCTGAGCACTTACGAAGAACTGTCAGTCGAGGCTGGCAAAAGGAGGTCCCGAGTTGCGCCCTCGATTTCCACCAAACAGCATGGAAGTGGGTAAATACAGACAATTGCCTTGTAGTCTACTTGGGACTGCCCCATTTGCCACCCTTTCCCCTCGCGCTCCCCGTGTTTTTGCCTTCTGGTGCATCACAGAGCCCTCTGTTGGCCCATCAGTCCCTTCAGATGTGCTCTGTGTCACTCGCGTTCTCTTCCAGCCACTCCATTTTCCTTTCCGTTTCCCCAACCTCTCTGTTTGCCTTCCAGGCTCCTTAGAGATCTTATTTGCCCTCCAACCCCCTCCAGAGCCCTGCACTGGTCTTTTAGTGTAGCCCACACAGTCCTTCAGTTGCCTTTTGGTTCCTTCAGGACCCCTCAGTTTGCCTTTTGGTGCAACCCAGACACCTCCATTTGCTTCCATTGTGCTCCACAGCCCTCCATCGGAAGTCAGACCCCCTCAGGGCTACTTCATTGTTTATTAGTCTGCCATAGAGCCCTTTGCTTATGCTCTGATCCCCTCAGAACACCTTCATGTGCTGTCACTCCCATCAGGATCCTTCCTCTTTGTTTTCTAGTTCCCTCAGGACCCCCTCTCATTGGTCCTCTGATCCCCTTCAGGATCCCTCTGATTGTGATCTAGTCCCTTCAGGACCCATTGGTTCGCCACTCTGTCTTCTCATGACTCATTCCATTCCTCTGGTGTCCTCAGATCCCTTTATTAGGACGAGAGGAAATGGCCTCAAGTTGCACCAGGGAAGGTTTAGGTTGGATATTAGGAAAAATTTCTTCACCAAGAGGGTGGTCAAGCATTGGCACAGGCTGCCCAGGGAGGTGGTGGAGTCGCCATCTCTGGAAGTGTTCAAAAAACGTGTGGATGTGGCGCTTCAGGACATGGTTTAGGGGACGTGGTGGTGCTGGATTAATGGTTGGACTTGGTGATCTTAAAGGTCCTTTCCAACCTTTGTGATTCTGTGATTACCTCTCCATTTGCTTTCCTGTTCGTTGTATATTCCAATGTTACCCTTCTGTGCGCTCCAGAGCCTTCTGTTTGCTCTGAGGATTCTCCATCTGCCTTTCAAACTCTTCAGGACCCTCCATTGCTCTTTTGGAATGCCCCAGAGCCCTCCAATTCATAGAATGACAGAATGTTTGAGGGTGTTGGCGATCATGAGTGCAAACATCACCGCCACCACCCACACGTCCCACTTAAAGCAGTCAAGTGGAGCAGGTCACTCAGGACCACTCCCAGTCAGGTTTTTAATATCTCAAAGGGTGAAAAACGCACAACTTCCACTGTTTAGCGATGCTCACAGTAAAAAAAACAAAAAACTTTTTTTTTTCCCCCATGTTTAAGTGGGGTTTCCTGTATGTCACTTCGTGTCCATTGTCTCTTGTCCTGTTGCTGGGCACCCTGAGAAGAGTCTGGCTCCATCTTCTTTACTTCCTCCCATCGGGTACTTAAACACACTGACAGGATTCAGTACACGCCCCCCCCACCCCGAACCTTCTCTTCACAAGGCTAAGCAGTATCAGCTCTTCCAGCTCTCCTCGTATGATAGTCGTCCCAATCCCCTGGTCATCTTAGCGCAGGCAAGATTTTATTAACAATTAAGATAATACACTATAGAGATTAAATGACTGTATAGACATAATGATTATACAGCTAAAAGAAAACAAGTAGTTTTGTACACTGTGAGTGAAAATACTGCAAGTGCAAATTTTCTTCCCCCACTGTCAATGTAAGAGTGTCTGTAATAGAGGGACAGCGAGGGACGATGTGGCAGGACAGGCAGCTCACAGATTTGTTGCATCTCCAAATACCTGTGAGGGCTTGCTAAATTTATGGCACATTCCTTTCTAGAGTCAGGTACTCTGTGACGACTGCTGATTTTACGTTGCCTGGTGTCCTAATAGAGGGCCCCCGAGTTCCTGTTGTGATCTGGTCTTTCTGAGGTGGAGAAGAGGGGTAGGAGGATGGGGACTCTGGTGTGCTGAGGACTGCTTCATTCAAGCTTGTTTTCTCTACTGAGCTGACTGCTGTGAGCTTGGTTCCCCAACGCTGTCGCACAGGTGCCCTTTCTGCTGAGTGTGTGAGTGCCTTCCATAGATGTGTGGCTGGAGACAGTTCTTCCCCAGAGACCCTCAGTTTTATCTGTTTAAATAATACCTATATCCTAAAGAACCTGCGCATGGTAAATGGTTAAATAATATTTAGAATGAGGTGCTTTGCAAGTAATTAAGCCTGTACAATTCTCAGTTTTGGCTTGTTAGGAAACCCGATGGAAAACCTTGGCAAATGATGGTGGATTGCCACCAGATAGGCAGGTTCACCCAGACAATGGCCCTTATTGCAACAAGCATACCTTAAGAGTACTGGTAAGTTACAAGAAGAGATACAGATCTGTTTCTTTGCCATCACACTAACTGAAGAACCAGTCTACAGGTTTGCTTCTACGTTTAGAGACAAACATACCTTTACTCAGGTGCTGCAGGGGTTTCACAACACACGTGCAGTAACACGTGGTCACATTTGAAAAATGTTAGAAAAGCTGTTTCCAGACAATAAAGAAAAGGCATGGTCTTATGGATGATATTCTAGTCGCCACAGATAGAGAGGAAGAGAATACCCAAGGCATAAACCCTATGTGGGGCAGACACCTGCGGGTGCTAGGCAAGCGGGCACAGTCCTGCAGGATAGTGTGACAGCCTGGGTGCTGCTGGGTGGAGGGAGCTGGAGGTCGTTTTTATGAGGCTGAAGCTGCAGGTGTGAGGAGAGTGATGTGTGTGCCAGAGGCAGTGCAAATCTCAGTGATGATAGCTTGGACTACAGATGTTCCTCATGTGACTACAGATGTTCCTCATGTGAGTAGTATGCTAAAAAATGTATATTCTGCATCATAAAAAAAAAAAAAAAAAACACAACAAAATGGCAAAACCAAAAATATTTCCCCAGCTGCAGTCTTGTCCCCTTGTTCTGGCTACTCCATGAGGCATTTTCTGGTTAGTCTTGAGGGTGTGATTTACTGGCCAGGAGAATTTTTGAGGTGCTGTTAGTCACTGCAGGGGGAATATTACCAGTTGTTAGAAACGCTTCTCTGTTTCCCAGCAGGTTCTGCTTTCCTTAAGAAAAGGCTGGTTGCTGGTAATAAATGTGACTGGTTCTGGGTGTTTGCCCGTGGAACTGAGAGAACCCCAAAGAATTTTGTTAATTATCCCTAATGCAGATGAATTAGTGCTTACAATGTTGCAGATAGGTTCAGTGGGAGTGCATTCTGCTGTGTGCCTTCCTTGGAAACTTTTACAGCAGTGGGCAAAAAAATTTCTCAGGTTCTTTTTACTGTATTCCTGCTTATATATGCTTTAGTATTTCTTACTTAAAACTGAGGGTTCAGAGTCTTTCACTTATGGTTTATTTTTTAGAGTTTGTAGTTGAGAGTTGCTTGCTCAGAGGGTGTACTTTTTTTTGTGAGGCTTAGTATTTGTCAGGGTTTGTAGTTCACTCATTTATTGATCAGGCATCAGGGTTTAAAATCTATCATCCTCCATAAACTTTAAATCCCCAACAACCATTTTAAGTTTATAACTTAGATTCAGGATTGATGACTTAGAAAAATGGAAATGTCTAAATCACAGAATGGTTTGGTTTGGAAGAGACCTTTCAAGGCCATCTAGTCCAACCCCCTGCAGTGAGCAGGGACATCTTCAACTCGATCAGGTCGCTCAGAGCCCCGTCCAGCCTGACCTGGGATGTCCCCAGGGATGGGGCATCGACCATCTCTCTGGGCAACCTGGGCCGGGGGTTCACCAGCCTTGTTTCCTTATGTCTAGTCAAAATCTGACCTCTTTTAGCTTAAAACCATTACCCCTCGTCCTATCACAACAGGCCCTGCTAAAAAGTCTGACCCCATCTGTCCTATAAGCCTCCTTTAAGCCCTGGCCGGCTGCAGGAAGGTCTCCCTGGAGCCTTCTCTGCTCCAGGCTGAGCCCCCCCAGCCCTCCCAGCCTGTCCTCCCAGCAGAGCTGTTCCAGCCCTCGGAGCGTTGCTGGGGCCTCCTCTGGCCCCGCTCCAACAGGTCCATGTCTCTCCTGGGCTGAGGGCTCCAGAGCTGGACGCAGCACTGCAGGGGGGTCTCCCCGGAGTGGGGTAGAGCGGCAGAATCCCCTCCATCGACCTGCTGCACACACTTCTGATGTGGCCCAGGATTTAGCTGGCTGCCTGGGCTGCGAGCGCACATTGCCAGCTCATGTTTTCATCCACCAGTACCCCAAAGTCCTTCTCAGGGGGGCTGCTCTCCATCCCTTCATCCCCAGCCTGTACTGATAGGGGGGGTTGCCCCAACCCAGGTGCAGGACCCTGCAGTTGGCCCTGTTGAACCTCATGGGGTTCACACAGGCCCATTCCTTGAGCTTGTCCAGGTCCCTCTGGATGGCATCCCGTCCCTCAGGCATGTCAACCGCACCACTCAGCTTGGTGTCATCTGCAAACTTGCTGAGGGTGCCCTCAATCCCACTGTCTACGACACTGATGAAGATATTAAACAGTAAACCCTGAGATAATAAACTGTACACCCTGAACTCTGAACACTAGGCTGTGAACTATTCTGTGGAGTTTGTAACCTTCTCCTGTGCCAACCAGGGTTCAGCTCTGTGCTGTCATCTAGGGTCCAGATCTTATATGATACAGCCACCTCACACAAAGTCAGACTGATAAGGTCACAAGTGAGCCGAGAGCTGTGAAAATTTCTTGCAGGGCTTTATACCAGAGTTAAGGCAGAAGTACAGACAGGTGAAATCAGGGCTTTTCCTCTCAAATACCGGAGCTGAATCCTAACCCTGAAGGAAAAAGGGGGTGGAGGATGGATTTGACAGCTACTTAACTTCCTTCCCGCATCAAGGTCAGGAGCAGGAGGCAATCGTTCCCTACGGGACTGATGAACAGTGGAATGGCTCCTCAGGTGTCACAGGGGAAGGGGGAGTGTGCTGACACCAAACTGTGTGATAGCCTCACTCCCAGGTGTCATTTATGTGCATTAATTAATAAACGATTACTTTATTCTTTCAAGTCATGTCCATATGATGGAGCTGCCACAAAGGTGACCCAATAAACACACTGACAAAGATATCTCCCTGAGATGTCCCTAACAAGCTCAGCCAAAACATCCTTGATGAGGAGTACAAAAAAAACCTTGGTGGGTGCAGGACAAAGGAACTGACAATGAACTGACTGTTTAGGACAACAGGAGTCAGCAACAACTATTCCAGGAACTGATGTCCTACACCCACTTACGTATCCACACCAAAAAGGTATAAAAAAGTAACTTGCTATCTACCCAAAATGAGCTTCTCTGCCTGAGCTTCCTTGCACAAGATCTACTGGACAGGCTGGACCCTTGCCGGAGATTCACGGCTGGCTCCAGACTCCACGATGCGGACCATCTTTGAAGTGAAACTTTTCTGTTGTTGGTTAGCCTCACTCCTGGGAGCCGTTTGGTGAGTGCCATACCGGTAATACCTCACATAATATATTTATAGGTGTGCACACAGGTAAATGTTTATACATATATACTTGCTTCACTAATTGGAATTCTGTAGTATCATGTGACACACATATATTTGCTTTACTCTTGTAATATATATACGTGCTTTCCTCGTGGCAATTTTGTAATGACTTGTTGTGTGCATGTATACACCCGCTATATATACTACTTTTATATATACATATATATATTTGTTTTTAATAGTAGTTTTGTAGTAACTGGTAATAAAGAAAATCTCAGACACCTAGATGTCCGTGTCCTTTCGTATTGCAAAATCCTGAGAACCCCAGGGTCATGATCTTTACACACTGGCAGGTCAGGTAACCCTCATAGGTTGTGACCGTGACCACTGTGCCATGTCCCTTTGTGCTCAGTATAAAGTGCCTCAACACAGTGCTCCAGGAAGGAGGTTACACATTGTGTCTGAGAGGCTGGGGACTAGTCCCAGGGGCTCTTGGACCACTTGAAGGTTCCTCAGCATTCCAGGACAACCCCCGTGCTGTTCACAGGGCTGCAGGGGATTTTTCTCACAGCGCCATCAACATTTGGTTGTTAGAAACACCTTGCATCATTCTGGGGGCAGACAGGGTTCCTCCCGTGCTGTGTCCTAAGGTTGCCCCTGGATTTGCTGTCAGCATCCCGAGATGCTCCTGGTGGGTCTGGTGGCAAGGGGTGGGGGATGGAGTTTCCATGATGATAGCTGACTTCCCCGTGACCCTGCTGAGCCTCGCTGCACGCATTAGGAGCAATCTGGTGTGTACCAAGGCCCTCTGCCTTTCCTCGCTCCCTGAGCCATCCATTTGCCTCATCGCTACGTGGTGTTTCTCTCTTTTTTCCCCCTTTTGTTGCCTGCTAGGCTCTCCATTTGTTCTCTTGTCTGCTTAATACTACTTCTTCCCACTTGCACGCTCCACGGCCCTCCCTCTAGCTTTCACCAGGCTGTTCTCGGCAGCCAGCACAGACTTCTGCTACCCGGGGAGGCCCAACTTCGGCCTCACCGATGGCCCCTGTGTTCCCGAGGGGGTGCAGCTGTGAACCAAGGGGCCGGTGCAGCCGGTGGGCCCGGCTGCAGCTGCGGGCAGACAGGTGTGTGCTGCGCTGCCGCTGGAGGGCGGCGGCGGCTGCCCGGCGGAGCGCGGGTTAGCGCTCGCGTCTCGGCGGGACTTGCGGGGGACAAGGGAGAGCCGGTGTCGGCGCAGGGTCAGCCAGCAGGGTCAGCGGGAGCCGTAGCCCTGCGGCACGGGGCCTGCGACCGGCGATGTTCGTTCCCCGCCCATGCCGGGAAGCGTAGTCTTGTGGCAGGGGGCCGGCGGGCGGCCATGCTGTACTTGCTAGTGCATGCCGGGAGGTGTAGTTTTTGCGGACTGGGCGGCCGGGCAGCCGCATTGGTCTCGAGCGCGGACGGCGCGGCGTAGTCCTTGCGGCACGAAGTGTAGTTTTGTTGCCGGTTTCGCGCGGATTTCTGTGAGCTTCCAGCCGCTCTCCGACAAGGAGTAGCGACTCGCCTCGAGAGCGCATGCACCGCCCGGCGTGGCGTCTGAGAAGCCGTACTGCAGCTCGCGCGCCGCCGGTCTCGCTGCTGCCGCCCGACGACCGAAATGCGGTACTGCAGGCCGGGCGCCGCGCATGCGCGCTGTGGCGCTCGCCCGTGCTCACACGGTGCTGCACGTGGGCGCCGCGGACGCACCGCCGCGTTCCGCTTTGCCGTCTGCCGGTACCGGTGTAACCAAGGTGATGGGGAAATCAAACGATAATTAGAAAAAAAGGATAGTAATAAAAACATACGTAACTATAGGAATAGGTTACGCATTAGTGTTATGCACCAGCAATGCTGCTCAAGAGCCCATTTAACCCTTCCCATCTTGATTTAATTATCAAGGAATTAAGTGTAACATTGTGATCATGGTATTATGTTTTGTTCTAATAACAAGTAGTTAGAAAGAAGGAACACCTTGGTCAGTTCGGTGGTCCGGTGGGTGGGTAATTATTCATTCTATAGTCCTGTCTTAAAACAAAGGACTGTGGGGTGAATGATTGCATGTTGGACCGACAGCCCGTGAAGGCCTATTGAGTGTTGCCAAACTTAAGTGAACTTTGTAGGAAAGGTAATTCTGGCAGGGCCAGACTCAGGGCAGACCACCGACTCAGAGACCACCCACTCAAGAAACCCTCTGACTCAAAAGATTAAGGAAGTAAAATCCCAAGAAATTATAGTGAGCATGTGTCCTGGTTTCAGCCAGGGTAGAGTTAATTTTCTTCATAGAAGCTAGCATGAGGCTATGTTTTGGATTTGGGATGAGAAAATGTTGATAAGGTGCTGATGTTTTGAGTTGTTGCGAAGTAGTCAAGGACAGTCCAGCTTCTCATGCTGGCCTGCAGCGAGCAGGCTGGGGGTGCACGGGAAGCTGGGAGGGGACACAGCTGGGACAGCTGACCCAGGCTGGCCAAAGAGATATTCCATACCATATAACGTCATGCTCAGTATATAAAGCTGGGACAAAGAAGAAGGAAGGGGTGGAGGGACGTTCGGAGTTATGGCGTCTGTCTTCCCAAGAAACCATTACGCGTGACGGAGCCCTGCTTCCCTGGAGATGGCTGAACACCTGCCTGCCCATGGGGAGTAGTGAACAAATTCCTTGGTTTGCTTTGCTTGCATGCGCGGCTTTTGCTTTACTTATTAAACTGTCTTTATCTCAAACCATAAGTTTCCTCACTTTTACTCTTCCGATTCTCTCCCCCATCCCACCGTGGGAGAGTGAGTGAGCGGCTGCATGGTGCTTAGTTGCTGGCTGGGGCTAAACCACGACAGTCCTTTTTGGCGCCCAACGTGGGGCTGTTAAAGGGTGAGCGAGTCTTGCTGATCACTCCTTGGCTCTCCAGCCGATGAATCAGCTCATGGATGGGAATCAGGGGGTCTCTGTTGGTGCGATATTGCCGCCGGTGCACTGTTGTGGTAGCGATCGGCACCTGTTGTTCTTTGACCCTGAGCAACCCCACCACAGAAGGGTCCTCTGAGAGACCGGGCAAGGTGGACAGCTGTTTAATTTCTTCCGTCTCCAAGGCAGCTATACCAAAAGCCCACCGGTACCCTTTTGGGTCCTTGAAATACCCTCTCCTGAGATAGCCTATGCCCAGGATGCACGGAGCCTCTGGGCCAGTCACAATGGGGTGCTTCTGCCACTCATTCCCAGTTAGGCTCACTTCGGCCTCCAGTACAGTCAGCTGTTGGGATCCCCCTGTCACTCCGGAAATACAGATGGGCTCTGCCCCTATATGTGGTTTAGCCCCAGCCGGCAACTAAGCACCACGCAGCCGCTCGCTCACTCCCCTCCCACAGTAGGGTGGGGGAGAGAATTAGCAAAAAAACCTTGTGGGTTGAGATAAACACGGTTTAATAGGACAGAAAGAAAGAAGGAAACAATAATGATAATACCAACAAAGGAATGTACAAGAACAAGTGAGGCCCAATACAGAAATTGCTCACCACCCCGTGATCGACAGCCCGTCCCCGAGCAGCGATTTCCGCCCCCCGGCCAACTCCAGTTTATGTACTGGGCATGACGTCGTATGGTAGGGAATATCTCTTTGGCCAGTCTGGGTCAGCTGTCCCGGCTGTGTCCCCTCCCAGCTCCCCGTGCACCCCCAGCCTGCTCGCTGGCAGGCCAGCATGAGAAGCTGGACTGTCCTTGACTGCTCAGCAACAACCCAAAACATCAGCACCTTATCAACATTTTCTCATCCCAAATCCAAAACATAGCCTCATGCTAGCTTCTATGAAGAAAATTAACTCTACCCTGGCTGAAACCAGGACAGCATGCGTGGTCATTTACATGGTAGGCGAGGAATACTTAACCAATCATTGTATGGATACTTGATGAATATGTATTAATTTTGTGATCATAGACCTATAAATGTTTGATTTTTGAACTGATCGAGCGAACACGATTTAGGAGGAGCTATCCCCCATGTTCCCGGCGCCGTGAATAAAGAATGCCTGCCTTTTAACACTTCATTGGTGTTACGAGGTTTATTCCCGATTTCGGTGACACCGGTAGTGCGAGGCCGCGGTGTCGGCGTGGTGATGCCGCCGCGCTCGCTGCCGCCTCCCGGTAAGGGAAGGCCACTTCCGCTCCCCGTGCGCGGTGTTGGCTGGCGCCCGGCGAGCATGGAACGGCAGCGCCGGTGCCGCCACAGGCAATGATGTGGCCGTTCTCCCAAGCGAGACTACTCGGGCCCCACGGTGATTTTTCTGATCTTTGTTAATTCATCCACCCGCTGGTCCCGGCCTGCGGCTGGTTCGTTATCCTCAGCCTGAGCCCTCGGCCCCCACCCTGAAGGGAGCTCCGGCCGTGCTCGGCAGTAATGGCCGCCCCGAGCTCTCCAAAGGGAGGCCTGTGCCCTGCCCAGGTCAGGGGTTCCTGCTGACGGGGCCGTTGTGCGGCTCCATCCGGCACGGTGCAGGTAACTACACAAGTAACTTGTGCTCCGTTTTGTGCTGCTAGAGCAGCTCCCGCTTGTGCACCGCCTTCACCTTCTGTTTTTTCTTTGCCGGTGGTAATTTCTAATGCAACAGCCCTGTATTGCTCTTTACTGTTTACCCTTTTTGCTGTGGCACCGGTGGAGCAAATGTTTTCTGCAGGTGTTCCCTCGGTGAGGGCAGGCGCATCTAAGATCGGTGAGGGTTTCGAAGGCTGTTGTAGCACTAATGGGTCTGCATTTATAGGCACCTGTAATTTGGAAGCTTTCGTATGTGTTTCGGTTAATCGCATTTCCTCTGCCGCTCCTGTCAAGCCGGTGTACCGCTTCCTGACTTCCGGGCGAGCGGTTCCTTTTGAGTCTGTTTCTAATAAGTTAAATGTCCCTCTAGTCTGAATGGGTTGTCCCTGGTGTATTTTCTCAACTTGTTTGACTGCTCAGACTAAAGACAAAAGCCCCTTTTCCCATTGGGAGCATCTCTGTTCTGCCTGTAACTGCAGTTGAGCAGTTATTGAATAATAAAGGTCTTTTTGGTCTGTCAGGGCCAGCCTGGAATAGATTACAGTAAGTAACATGTTCAGCAAATCCCCATTCTGCTATAACAGGGTCGGGGGGGCTTTACTGCTCCCACTGACTGGTATGTTTTTAATTTCCATATTAAGGTTTTGATTGCCTCTTCATGTTCTGGGTCCCATTTCTGAGGTTTTCCCTTTTGTCAAAGTGAGTACTGTGGATGAGCAATGATAGAAAATCCAGGTATGTGTTTTCTCCACTATCCTAGAGTACCCATGAGCTGTCGTAATTCTTTCTGAGATTGGGGCATCTGCAATTGTTCTATTTTCTTTAAGGTGTCTGGTAAGAATTGCTGCACTACCTGCAATCCACCAAGTACCTAATAAATGTTTACTTCTCTGACTGGCCAAGCTGGTGAATTATAGGGGGAGTGGGTTCTAGAGATGATTTGTCCTTTCTCCAAATCTGCTATTACCTCAGAAATTCCATTTTCTGTCACAGCAGAAATCCAGTATCTGATTTCTGCAGGACGTTAGTAATTTCTGAGTCAGGGAGCGCAGGGGCTGCGTGGAGTGCTTGTACTGTAGCTTCCTGATTTTTGTCAGGCTTAGGGTCAATTGCACAAGGGCCAAGGCTTGCCAGGCAACCGAATTCTTAAGGTTGTAGAGCAGTCCAGGAGCAAAATGTGGGATGGTGTGCACCATCACCACAGCGGCACCAGCCCTGCCACCCCTTTGAAAGATTAGGCCATCCCTCAAAATGCCACCAGTGCTCTAGAAACGCCAGTGAGCATTGGGGTTCTGCCTTCTTCCCCCATTCCAGCCTGCATGCTCAGGGTTGAGGGCTCTCCACCATGCATGTGGTTGCACTGATCTCCACTCCGTCCTGCTCCTCCCTCCTGCCTGGGACCTTCACGCCTGCAGAGGCAGCCCTGCCGACCCTAGAGCATGATACTTCTCCCTTTCTGTCTCTTGTTCTACTGCTCCCTTTTCTTTTTCTCGATGTGTTTTTGTCCCGCTCCCTCTCCCTCTTTTTTCATCCTCTGTCTCTGTCCTGTAGCCCATCACTGTTTTTTCCATCTCTTTTTTTGCTCCCAGAATTTCTCTGGCCTGTTCCCTGGCATTCTTTTCCTCTCCGTGCCTGTACATGCCACCCTGTGTCCCCGCCTTCCTATCTCTCTCCCTCCTTCCTTGTTTTTCTCTCTCTATCCATTTGTCTTGCTCACTGTCACTGTTTGGGTTTTTTTTTCCATTCTGATCTCACTGTCCCAGTCCTCCCTTCTGTACTCTTAGCGTAGTCCCCGGCAGATCCGATCACCAGCGTGCACGGCAGGGTCTGTATGCATAACCAAAAGCACAGTACAGCCACGTAGTGCGCGCGTGTGAGAGGCTGTGTATCTGGGAAGACTCATGCTGTGAGCGCTGTAAGACGCCGATCTATTCTCTTAGGTGAATGACAGTCAAGCACCCAGAGGTACAGAAGAGGAAGGGAGGGGGAGAGACAGATGAAGATGAGTCCAAACTGTCAAATTCTCCCAGCGGCTCTGAGAGTGGGAGCGGCGGTGAGTCTCAGACCCTTGGGGTCATCTTGCCCCTCTACTGCATCCCAGTCCCTCCCTGCCCCTCCCCTTTTCTTGTCATTGTCATATTTTTTGCTTCACTGCACCTCCCGCTCTCTTGTTTTCCAAGTCCCCCTCCTTCTCTGTCATTCTACCTCTCAGTTTTCTTTTTCTCTCTGTGCTTCTGTCCTGTTCCCTGTCTCTCTTATTTATTACTCCATGTAATAAATACTCTATCCCTGGTTTTTTTCCTCAATCTTTCTGCTCTCCTCTTTCTACACTCTTGTCTCACTCCTCATCCCTCTTTTGTTCACAGCATCCCATTGTCTGGCTCCCTGTCCCACACCTTTACGTCCCTCTGTCCTTCCTCCTGCTTGTCTCTTCCCTTTGTCTCCCTCTGCCCTGCTGCGTTTGGGCACTGAGCCTCACAGCCGACTCACTGCTGGGATTCCTGAGGTGCATTAATGAGTAACCTTTTCCTGCCTCCTCTGTGCCCCCCGGCTGTGGTCGCAGCCCCGGGGGCAGAGCTCGTGGCTGTGGACAGGTTCAGGGAAAGGGGCCCTGTGCCGTGGGGCTTTGGCCATGGTCCCTGTTCCCCACGGGCTCCAGCTGGGGCTGAGGCAGCCCCAGGTGTGGCCGGTGAGGCTGAGGATAGGGCTGGCCCTGCTGCCGCTGGGGCTCTGGCTGTAAAGGGGCTGCCGGGGCACGGCTGCCTGAGGGAGCTGGTGAAGGGGAACGGGCCGAGGAGGGAATGCAGGGGGGTGCTGCAGGCAGGTGCCTCCAGCAAGGAACAGGCAGTCCCTGCAGGATCCCTGGAGGAAGGTTCCCTTCAAGCTGTGCCTGAGAGCAGACCACCAGCATGTGGTGCTGGGAGCTTGGTGCCTCTGTCGGCTACGTGCGTGAGCTGCTGTGGATTGAGGAAGCCGTGCGGATGAGGAGCCTTGAGGCGTTCGCTGTGCGCTGCTGAGCGGGCGCAAGTGGCACTGCAGAGGAGGAAGGTGCAGAAGCAGAGGGAGAAGCATCGGGGTGGTGAAGGTTCCTGCTGGTGCCAGGAGCTGTGATGAGTCACGCGTTCTGTCGTGCGCATCCCGGTCCGCCTCTGCCGCCCTGCCCCAGCCCTCTGCCTGCCTCCCTGCCTGTCCCTGCCTCCGTCTCCCTCTCTGCTGGCCCACCTACCTGCCTGGCTCCCCGAAACTTGTCGCTCTTCTGCTGACTCTGCCCTGTACCATTTCACCTATTGATTTTTTCCTATGTTTCCCTCTTGGCGGCTCCCTCTCCCTATTTTGTAACCCTTTCCTGTGTTTCTTGTTGCATTTTAATTTCTTGTTCCACAGTTCCCTCTCCCCTGTCCAGCACTCTGTCTCTGGTTTTGTTTTTTTTTTAATTCCTCCCTCTGTCCTGTACCCTGTCACTTTAAAAACTTTTTTCCTTTGTTTCCTTCTATCCATCTCCCTGTCCCTATTTTTTAATGCTTTCCTTTGTTTCTTGTACCCCGTAGCTTTTAAAATTTTCTTATTGTGGTTCCTTCTATCTGTTTCCCTGTCCCTGTTTTTTTAATATTCCTGTGTTTCTTGTATACAATCACAATTTAAATTTTCTTTCTGTATCGTCCTCTGTCCATCTCCCTGACTCTATGTTTTAATTCTTGTCTCTGTTTCTTGTACTCAGTTGCTTTTTAAAATTCCTTCTACATCTCCCTCTATCTGGCTACCTTTTTTGATTTTTTTTTTAATTCTTTTCTATATTTCTTGTACCTCGTTGCTATTTAATTACTCTCATTCCTATTCCTATTTTTTAATGCTTTATTGTATCCTTTCACTTTATACTATTTCTTTCTATGTCTCCCTCTGTCTGATTCCCTGTCCCTATTTTTTAATTCCTCCCTTTCTGTCCCGTACCCAGTTGCTTCAAAAATTTTCTTTCCATGTCTCCATTTGTCTCCTATACTCTGTCAAATTTTATTTCCAGGGCTACTTTTATCCTGTTCACTCTCATTTTTTAATTTGTTCTCCTCTGTCCTGTGCGCTGTTGCGTCTAAATTTCCTTTGTATTTCTCAGTTCTAGTTCACTGTCACTTATTTTTTTAAGTTTTTCCTGTCTGTTCTGTATCCAGTCACTTTTTAAGTTTTCCTTCTGTGTTTACTTTTATCAGGCTGTGTATCACCGTTTTTTTAATTTGCCTGGCTACCGTGTACCCTGTCGCTTTTTACACTTGCTTTCTACATCTACATCAACCTATTCACTTTGTTGTTTATTTACTTAAAATATGCCCCTTAAACACCACCCCACCACCGCTCCGCAGCCCTCTTTTGGCTCTATAGCACACTTTGTGCCCTTCTGCCTCCCTGAAAAGCTTTCTTGAGGCCATCTTTCAACTCCAGAACACTCATCTTGTTCTCGAGGCTAGCTAGGATGCCTCTGTTCAGTCCCGGGTCACGTGAGGACTTCTGTAGTCTGTTCAAATCCCCTCTGGACTATGTCGTCGTGTCCTCGAGCCTCCTTGTGCTTGTTCCTCTCAGAACCCCGCTGCTACCGTCATGATGCCACCCAAGGTCTTAGATGTTCCTCACAGCACGCTTTTAGCTCTGTAAGCCGCCTTTGGACTCGTTTTGTTGCAATCATGCCTCTCCCAAGATCTTCATGCCCACCCCCCTTTTTTTTTTTCTTCTCTGTGCTATCTAGGATGCCTCCTGAGACCTTCCTTGTTCTCCACAGAATTTTGGTAGCGCTTTACCTCCCTTTCGATCGCTCTTATCCCTCCGAGTCTTTCACGATCCCACCGCTCCTGCTCACCATGCCTCCTGAGACCTTCTTTGCGTACCACAGCCCTGTTTTAGCTCTGTGGCAGGCTTTGATACTCTCTTGTTTCCTCAGAAACCTGTCCTTGGGTTTGTTTGCACCTCAGAGCACTCTTACCATCCTCTCTGCTATCTGGGGCACCTCCATTTGGTCCCCGGCCTCCTGAGGACATCTGCACTCCATTCATACCGCCTCCAGACTTCCTCTTTGTGTTGCTGAGCCATCTTTGGTCTTTCTGGCCCATTGAAGACCTCTCTTGTGGTGTCACGATACCTATAGATGTCTTTGCGGTTGCCCTTAGTACACCTCTAGCTTTGCAGCAGACCTCACATCTCTCGGAAGACTTCCTGTGTCCCTCTGCCTGTGCCTCTCTGTGTTCCCTGGCCCTCCAATGACATGTTTACTCAATTCAGATCCCCTCCGGATGTAATTGTCATGTCCCAAATCCTTTTTCTGACTCTCTCGCTCCCTCAGGGCGCTTTTTTCTCCCAGTCATGATGCCTCCCAAGACCTTCCTTGTGCTCCACATCCATCTTGTAATACTTTAGGTGGGGGCCTCTTTGAGCCTTTTGTTCCTCTACTCCACCTAGGATTGCTCTGTTCAGTCCTCGGCCACCCAGGACCATGAGTGCTCTGCTCAGATGATCACGCGCATTCCTCCATGTCATCCCTGAGCCTTCTTTTGTCCGTCAGCCCCCCCTTCAAGACCCCTCTCCTCACAGTCACAACACCTCCCAAGACCTTCCTCTTTCTCCACAGCACCTTGTAGCACGTTATCTCCCGTTCTGTCTTGTTCTGTCAGAGACTCCCATCTTTCTTTGGTACACAGCGCTCCTTTATCTTTCTCTCTGCCATCAAGGGTGTCTCCATTTGGTTCCTCTCTCACCTAGTCACCTGCAGTTTGCCTAGATCCCCTCCTGAGACTCCAAGGCCCTCACTCCAAGTGTCTCCAAGCCTTCTTTTCTTACCCTGCCCCCTCATAATTACTCTCTATAACCTTGTCTTTCGAGTCCTTTCTTGTACTCCATGGCACTCTTTGTAGCACTTCAGTTTTCCCTGTGTTTTTTGTTGTTTGCTTTGGTGTTTTTTTTGCACATCAGAGCGCTCTTACCTTACTCTTTGCTGTTTAGGATGCTTTCATTCAGCTCCTGGCCCCCTGATGACATCTGTACTTTGTTGAAATCCCCTTCGGAGTTCCTCATTGTTATCTCTGAGGTTTCTGTGGGGTCTCGGGCCCCCTCGGGACTCCTCTGCTCCCTTTGCCAAGCTCCCAGGAGACAAGCCCCATGCCCTTGAACTCTGTTTTAGCTTGGGCTAAAGCCCTCTGCTCCTCTCTGAACCCTTCCTAAGTCCGCATCCGTTACCCTGGTCAGTCTTGCCATCCTCTCAACTGTTCAGCGCACCTCCATTCGGTGCCCTGAGGACATCTGTACTTTGTTCCCTTTTGAGCTCGTTGCATCCGCGAGACTTCTTTTGTCTCTCTGGCCCCTTCAGGACCTCTCTAGTCCCTGTGACAATGCCTCTTGTTCCATCAGAACCTTTTCCAAAGCCAGGAAGGTTCTTTGTGCTCCAGAGCGCTCTGTTGGTTTTCTGTCTTAGAGTATGTTTCTATTTGGTATCTGGTAACCCAAAGATGTCTATTGTTGGCTCGGATGTCCTCTTGAGTCTCTCGGAGGAGGCCATAGCCTTCATCTATTTTTATCAACTCGCCTGACATGGTGTGTTTTGTTGTGCTTTGAAATTCATTTTTGTACTAGCTACTTAGGTGTTAATTGGGCAGCTTCATGCAGTTTTTGATACATTTCTTGTATTTGTCTTTTTTTGAGTGTCTTCTGTCCTTTGGGGCTCCTCTAGTTCTGTTAAGGGAGTCAGTCAGAGACCATCAGTGAGACCCTGAATTCATCAGTGATTCAAATTTACTTTGCAACCAGAGATATTTTTGAGAAAGATCCTGCAAGAATCCTAATTCTGCTTTGTTGTTTGGTCCTATGCAGAACCTAGTTCTGGCAGACGTTAGGTAGCGTGCGTGGTCTTTCGAGAAATGAAGCATAACCCCGTAGCCTTTTGGGTTTCTTATAGGAAACTAAAGCACTTGACTTTTTATAAAAATATTGTTATTGCATTTAAGGAACTACTTTCTTATGGAGCCGAGTATGACATCTATCTTTTTCTATCAATGCCCCAGAAAAATAAAGTTCAGTGACCTACCCAGTCACGTGGCTGATGTAATAGAGGCAGTTGTAGTAAAAGAGCAGGTATCATCATTTCCAATAAAGGTCGCTTTCTCTGTTCAGCACTTGCCATGCTACAGCATGGGTAGGTAAGAAAACTTGCTGCCGCTCCTCTGGCCGCCTTTATGCCTTCTGGTGGCTCGCCCCTCCGCTCCCCCAGGAGGTGGTGGGAAGGGTACGTGAGCCACAGCCTCGCCTCGGAGCTCATTCTGCCTCTGGGCTTCTCTGGGCTCAGTGCTCTGCTGTTCCTGCAGTCCAGTGCAGATTCTGAGCTGGCGTAGCTATTTGGGGCAGATGTGTTCTGACACTTAGAGAAGCAGAGGTGTCTGAGGTAAGAGCTTCAGGACCAGCTGAGGTACAGCTGCATATATAGTAGAAAGTACACTTGTATGTAGCTTTTTTTTTTTCCTTCAGGTCAGTAATTTTGTATTGAGTGTTCAGGGATGGCAACGTGGTTTAATAGTACGTTTGGGTTTTGGTTTTGGGTTGTTTTTTTTTATTCTAGGTGCATTGCATTTTCCTGCAATTCCTGACTGTGTTGAAGATGGAACCTTGCCTTCTTCACCGGTTTTGCTGTACACTGTGGAAGTTGCTGATATCATCTCTTTTAATAGGAATGATGGCGAGACTATCTAGCAGGGGTTAGGGTGAGCATCTTGTACCCATCTGTATATGTAGCTTTAATGTTTCTCAAGGAAGCGGCAGGGTCCCAAGGCGTAGTGTCTTTCAGGGTACGGGATAGCTCATCACTTTTCCCGATTGCCCTGCGTTGTCCCTAGAACCTTGGCAGCTTGCAGCAGGCCCCTCGTAGATGATAAGCGTCAGGACTTCGCTTATTTTGTGGGCCTGTAGCAGAGCCCATGGGAAGATGGGAGATAGGAGGTGCCCGCAGAACGCAGGGCACGGCTCAGAAGAGCAGCTCCCTGCATTGGCCACTCCACACAGGGAAGGAGCTGTCAGGAAGGAGCGGGGTTCCTTCCCTGACAGTTCAGGAGAAGAGAAGGGGTTTCTGAAGTTTTCGGACTGAGGGATGGTTGGGAAGGGAGGAGGGCTCATCAGCATTTCTCAGATTGGTGAGGCCTGTTCTGTTTTAGTCTCCCCGCAGCTTACAGGAAGTATGACAATGTCACGAGAGATGTGGAAGAAGCCATCCGGGCATCACAATATGCGGGGCTGAATGTCAGATGAGTCTCATCTCAGAGAGAGAGAATATGCCCTCCAGGACTCTGAGCTCATTGCTTCTGTGTGCCTTTTACTCACTTCATTTCTGACTTAATTTTTTCATCCACCCATTCACCATCCATCAGGGCGTCACAGTCAGCGTTACTGGGAGGCATTGACTGGGCACTTATTTCCAGTGCACGTTTGTCACCGCCTTCCCTGGGCATCCAGCATTACCTAGAGGAGGGGGAGATGTCTTAGTTCTTTCAGCATTAAAAAAAAGAGGTCACGTGCATTTCCCAACATTGCACGTTTATTCTGTTAGCTAGAATGGCTCTAGTGCAGAGAACTGATCTTGCAGCGCAGGAAGCACTTCTCATCTGCCCCCGAGATGCTGCTTGCTTTTTCTAGAGGGCTGAGCTTGTCACTAGGACATGCTGTTTCCCCGGGAACCGGCTCCCTGAGCTGGCAGGTGCATTCCTCACTCCTGGTTCACCCGTTAGTTTCCAGCCCTGCCCACCCAAAGGAGCAGGCTCTGGCAGCAGCGCCTGGCCTGGTGCTCTGCTTTTACCTCTGGAAGAGGCAGCAGCGCATCTGTGAGCACTTCACCAGCTGCTGGGATGCAGCCCAGGGCTGTAGCCAGCAAGTGCGGACAGGAGATGGAGCCTGAACAATCGGGCATCTTTTGCTTTGTGCATATTACCGGCAGGACGCCGTTTCTTTTGCTCTCAGCAATTTCGGGCAGCCCAAATTCATATGCCTGCCTTTAAAGCCAGCGCCTCCGCCTCTCCCTGCTACCGCTGCCGTCAGTCCTGCAGCTTTGCCGGGTGCTTGCTGTGCCTGTGGTGTCTTCTGTGATATTTTTCAGGTGTTTCCCTTGGGAACCGCAATCTGTCACTTCCAAAGATCGCCGGCCGCGTGCGAGGCGCATCCCTACGCGCCACTGCGCGGTGATGCCGCCGCGCTCGTTGCCGCCTCCCGGTAAGGAGAGGCCGCTGCCGCCCCACGTGCGCGGTGCCGGCGGGCGCGCAGAGCGTGGAACGGCCGCGCCGATGCAGCCCTGGGGCACGCGCCGTGAGGCGGGTGCGCGCTGCTGCTGCTGGCGCCGCCCCGTGGTACTGCAGCCCGACGTTCGCGCGCCGTTACTGGTCCCTCCGGCGCGCCGTCGGCGTCCGGCGCATGCGCGGCGCGCGGGAGCAGCATGGCGGCGCAGTGGGGTCCTGTTCCCGGCGGGGCCTGAGGGCCGGGGCCACCAGTGAGGCGAGCGAGCCCCTGGGGCGGGTGCGGGGGCGTCCCCTGCGCGCCGGCCGCCCGCGGGTGGCGGGGCGAGGAGCTTCGAGCCGCCCGCCGGCCCGCTGGAGGCGAGGCGAGGCGAGTCGGGTCGGGGCAGCTCCGGGGAGTTACCGGGGAGCTGGGAGGAGGGAGAGGGGAAGGAGGCGGACACCCCCCAGGCGCAGACGCCGGGCGCCTCCCGACTCGCCAGAGCCCCCCTGCTCGCTTCTCCTGGCCCCGCTCGCCCCGCGCAGCTGCCCCCAGCTCCAGCCCCTCCCCAGAAGCCCGTCCCGTAGCCCCGGGCCGGCCCCGGGCCCTGTCGCAGAGGCAGCAAGCTGGGGCTCGCGTGCGCTGGGTTCTCCGTGAAAGCGGGCGCCGTTGGCAGCGGCGCAGGGACAGAGCGTTGTCTCCGGCGGCCCCCACGGAAGGAGAGGCTTCGGCCAGGGGGGAACTACGGTAATAAGGGTCGCTGCTGCTTCTTTCCCTCTGCCGGGGGCCGTGCTGAGGCTGCGCGTGTCCGTTCCTCCCCTGGAGATGCCGCTGACCGCACCCGCCTCGGGCTCGCGTGGGTTGTCTCTGCCCGTGGCACCTCGCTCTCCTCGTGGCACGGCTGCAGGAAGGGACAGGCGGAGCGCTTGCCGGCCCTGGGCGGGAGCTGCCGCGGCCAGAGCTGGAGAGGCCAGAGAACGGTAAAGAGGAAGAAGAAACCGAAGACCGGCCGGCAGCTGCCTCCCGCTGCAGGGAAGAGAGAGCCAGCCCCTCCAGGTGAGGTAGGATCCCTCTTCGTAGTCCGCAGCAGGGTCTGTACGCGTCGCCAAAGGCGGCCGCGTAACGCACGAGCGAGGCTACGTGTGTAGGAAAGTTCAGCTCACAGAATAACTTTGGAAAGACATAATTCAGCAACGCTGTGCTCTGGGGCACGTTTAATATCTGCCCGTAAGTTTTATGTTATTGCTAATACTTTTTTTTCAGAAATGTCTGTTTATTTTAAAGAAAAGTGCCTGATCTTCTTAGTTCCTGGAGAACTTTGAAAACATAGACCTCTTGGTGTTCTAGAAGAGTTTCTGGCAATGCAAACAGTATATGGTACGCGCTTCTCCGACACAGGTTGTGTCTCTGCTGCGGACAGACAGATGTTGTCTTCCTGAAGTTATGAACTGAAATACCATTTGTGAGCTGTTCTGTGCAGCCAGCTGGTGTTACGACTATTTTAAATTTAGTAATCTCTGAGCGATTGCTTTCAAGGCCTCTCGGTTTAGAGGCAAAGTCAGGTGCTATGGAGTCCCTACTGCATCTCCGAATCCGATATAATGTGGAGAAAAGAGCTGGTTTGTTCTAGGGCTCTAAGCACCTGCAGGTTCCACTGGAGTGAGTTGAAATCCTGAAGAGATGGGCAGCTCTGCAAATCCAAAGTTTAGTGGAAGAATTGTGGGCAGTTCACTGGTTCCTTTGTTGGACGTGAATTCTTTACAGGTTAGGGTTTTTTCCATAGTTTTCTCTGTACAGTGACATCTGATTTCTCTTCCTTGCAGTGTTGGGGCAATGTGCTGTCAGCAAGATAATACTAAGGAGAAAAGTAAGATGAGTATTTTGACTGGGCAGGTGAGGTTTTATTTTTCTCTCCATGCATTTCGTTCTTCCTTTTAAAGGACCAGCTCTTATTTAAAGTTTATTTAAATTTTATGCCCTATGTGGTGTACTCTGTAGAACAATGTTTTCTTCTGAAAGGATGAGCTCTTCTGCTGTAGGTGTGCAAATATTGTGACAGAAGCCTGTACGTCGCTTTTAGTTTCTAAGTTTGCCCAGCCTTTTAAAAAAAGTTTTCAGTGTCTTGAAACTTTGTGAAGTGTCACCCATTCTTGTGGGCTAAAACTTGCAAGTTCCTGAAAGTTTGTGTTTCAGCTCAAAAGTTTGAGGTGTTTCTGAGAACTAGATTACAGGAAATCTGTTAGTGGCTACTGTTCAAGTCGTCTTACACCTGTTTTTTGGAAGGTCTGACGTTCACTTTCTTTGCACTACGTCTGTAGCAGGAGGGCACGTTTGTTTCAGTTTTGCATTTTGATGTCTGCAATTAAAAAAAAAAAGGCCATGACTTTTTTATATGTGTGCATTGGAAAGTTTTACGTGGCAGGTGAGCTTGTTGCAGTCAGGGTGAAGACTTCTGCTTTGGAAAAAGCTACATTAGAAGGTAAGTACACCTGGCAAGTGCTCCCCTGCCATTTTTATTTTGGTTGGTGAAATGTCATGGTCCATACAATGGTAGGAATGATTTCAGTATTGTGAAAGCATTAAGGATTAGTTAGTTACTTGGAGGTTGTCTCACCAACTGTGAAATGTTCTGGCTCCAGGTGCCTCATTGGCTAAATCCTTGCAGGAGTTTTGGGCCTCTGACATGGGTTTCGCTTGTGTAACCAAGCTGGATGATGGGATCCTGCTGTCTCCTAAGGGGCAGTTGGAAGGTCGCAGGTGAAATAACAGTAACCTAGGTCCAAACCAGGCTCGCAGAATCTTTCTTTCTTACCTTCTTATCTGGAGGAGTAAAAAGACTCTGTGATGCTTTGGGCTTTTTGTTTTTTTTAATGTTAAGGCAAAGTCTCAATCTTCCTTTACATCAGCTCCCCCTTCCCCGCCTTTTCCCCCTTCCCCACCCAATCCTACCACTCGCCACAGAACCTGGTTAGACGAAGTCGGCGCAAGTGGTGCTGCAGTGACAAACCACCTGGGGGAAATGGTGATCAAGGGTGTTTCTCGCTTAGCTCAGCAGCTGTAGCAATCCCAGCGAATCCTCCGTGTTCCCAGTTGCCTGCCTGTGTTTGGAAAACATCTGGTCCTGCCCACAGCGGGGGGGAGGTGTGTGTGTGTGTAGAGCTTATGAATACGTGTATCCGGGGTAAAAATCACGCGTTCTGTGTGAGAGGTTTAGAAAGGATGGCTTGCTACAGCAGTGGCGGTTTGGTGATGAGTTAGACTGTTGCTTCTCCTTGAAAGTTTCCCTGAAAGCTATGGAAGCCCGATCAGTAGGCAAACTCCAGACGTTTTTCCATCCCGAATAGTGCCTGCTGTAATCATGGGACTGGCATAAAAATTGAGATTTTTATACTGCAGATCATTTCGTTCTTTGCTTTCTTTGTGAGTTCAGGGCTTGTTAGGGCACGCTGTGTTTTTTGGATTTCTGTTATCATCAAGAAGCTTAGGAGAGACTTTTTTGTGGTGGTTGTGGTTTGTTTTTTTCTTTTGTTGTCCATCCGTAATCATTTGTTGTAAATTGCTGAGCACTGAAGGAAATACCAACGCTTTTATGACTTGCGATGTAAAAAAACTGTAGTACTTTCGGAACAGATTTGGCCATCTTCCGTGACGCTTAAATTGTGGCCTGTCACGCCGGACTCCTTTTAGCAGCCAAGCTTCTGCACACCACGCTTGACATCTGCAGTGTTCAGAGTATGTGCGTTTGTCAAGCTCTGAGCTAGGAAGCGTCTGGAATTGCTAGGTAGCAAGGCCTGATTAAAACGTGGCGTATATCCATACCGAGCAAGCCCAGAAGATGAAGAGGAGTTTGCAGCACTTTAAAAAAGACCTCCTATTTATGCAGTAGAGTTCAGGTAAAGGTAAAAGTGTACAAAACCTTCGCTCCTTGGTTACCAGTTTTGAGAGAAGGATGGCATGGTGTGTACCGACAGAGGGACGTCTGTAAAATCTTCTCCGTTGCATAGAGGGTGTGTAGGAATGTTTCGTGTTTTGCAGAAGTGCCAACAGCTTCGAAGGTTATACAAGCATGGTAGCTTCCCCCACCGTCGGAAATACGGAAAGTAGGAAAATCCCTGGAAAACGTGGAAGAGCTGCTGGTGGAATCATTTGCCTGAGGTAGGTTTAAAATGGAGAGATTCTGGGCTCTTTTCACACTTCACGTAATTAATTTTCCACAAGTTTTTTAGACTTGCTTCTGTGGGTCCTGTGTTAATGCAAAGAGAACAAGTGAAGCTCTGAAAGTACAATACTTCTCATAAGTTTAATCCATTTTTAGTTTAAAGGACCTCATGCGCTGTGAACTTGTTTTATAGTCTTCTCCCCAAATGTAGGTGGAGCGAGTCGCAGAAAGACATCAATATTGAGGTCTCCAGTAACTGCGTGTTCCCTATTATTTTCCTTTGAAAGAAATGGTCGGAAGCTATTTTGGAGGAGTTCAAGTTGTGTATCTGTTGGGTGGGTTTGGGTTTTTACCCTGCTGGCTTAGTTCTCGTTGATCATAGTCTAATTCCTTTGTGTTTCTTTTTACAAAGAAATCCAAGCAATAGTTGCCAATATTCACCAGGATAACAGAGTTCTTAATGCCGTGGATCCTTTTCTGTATGTCTTGCCTTTTTTGGTCTGCTTTCCAGTTTCTCAGTGGGCAGGAAACTAGATGGCGTGTGTTGTCCCCTTTTGCGTCCTTGCAGAACTCGTGCGTTGAATTTGAACTTCTGCGTCGCCTGTGATGAATAATGCGGAGAAGTGGCACGTTGCTTTGCACAGCGATGCACCTTCGTTTTGAATGCATGATGACTACTGTGGAAGGAACCAAACCTGAGAGAAGTTTTATGTGTGTCTGTGTTGCTATGTTTCTTTTTTTTTTTTTTTCTTAATTTGTACCTGAAATTGGGCTGTAAAAAAAAAAAAAAAAAAAAATTCAAACCAAACCCAAACTCCTCATCACCCCCTACCTCCTCAAACACCTAGTGTCTTGTCAGCTGTAGAATGACGTGTCTGTGAGTTAACCTTGAGGAGCTTTTTTTTTTTTTTTTTTTTTTTTGTTCCTGACTGTGGGCAAAATCCAAGAACTAGCAAAACAAGGTTCTCGTTCTCTAGAGCTCTGTGTGGGGAATTGTTATAGGAGAGGAAGTCTTAACTTCTTAGGGCGTGAGTGGACTTGCGTTTGAATCCTGGGTTTGTTCTTTTGGCCACACGATATTTTCCCTCTTCCACCCGAGGGACAAATCTTTTTTATGCCAGTTTCCCCATAAAAGTGACCGTGGACGATGTGAGCTTCGTTTGGTAAACGGATTCCTTTTGACAGGAAGGGAGAATATTGAGTATGCAGTGAACGGAGTCACGGGTGAATCTACCAAGCAGACGGCGACGTTTACTCTCGCAGACTTTACTGTATCCGAAGCTAGTGGATTCAAGTAATGGATTGGTAAGCGTGTGAGCATTTGCAGAGTGAGGACTTTCCAGTTAGCCTTCTTTTCTATAGCGTTTCTGGCTACACCAGCTTGTATGCCAGGATCCTAGCTCATTTTCTGTGCTTGGGTCTTTGAGTTGTTTCTGCATTCAGCTTTTGTTTCCAGGAAAACACATCAAATCTGCGATCGTTACAGCACGCCGTAGCAGTTAATAACCTTTGGTTTCTGTTGCTGGAGCAGACCCGATAGTTTCAAAGGCTATTTTTATCTAAAATCGAGTGGTAGGGAGAGGAGGGAAAGCACGCGTGTGTCTGGTTGTAACAGATGCATTGGTTGCCAGGACTGACCATCGAGGGGCTGAGATAGTTACCCGTCTAAAATAATGAAGCTAATTAGTGTCTTTTTTTTTTTTTTTATTATTACTATTTCTATTCCTGTCCTTCATGTGGTGGTTGTGAATTAGCTTTGTGCCCCTTTCTAAAGTACCGGGCTTTTTTATGTGTTTGGCATATTGAATGGCAAATGCTTGATATAAAGTCTGCAGCCTTACTCCATAACCAGACTGTAAACCAGGAAGTAAATTAATCATAACTGCAAAGAGTAATGGCACATTTTCTCTTATTTTATCCTTACCGGCCCTTCCAGGCCGTGGTCTGAAACCTGCTACGCGTGGCGTGCAGGATGCGGCAGCAGCTTTGGTGGTGGGTGGCGAGAGGTGAAGGCCAAAGCAGAGGCTGCGCAGATCCTGTGCGCCGGATTTATTGTTTTACTTAGGAGCGTGGCCGTTCGTCTTAAACTGTTTATGGTGTTCTCGCCCAGCGCAGCATTTTGAAATCAGCTGTTTTAAGGAAAACACGGTGTCATCTCTGTCAAAGTTCTAAATATTTTGGACCTGAAATAGGAAAACGGGAGCTTTAATCTTGGGTTTCCTGGGATTAGCTCTTGGAATTGTTGTAGAATCCCTTATGTGTCGTATGACAGGTGGCACAGTCCTGTGCTAGAAAGGGAGTGGAAAGTACTAGGATGGAGCTGGTTACGTCATTGTGGAAATCGATGCCGAGGCTTAACGCACTGAAAGACAAAGCTGTTACGACTTGCACTGGAATGCCAGAATTAAGACGTAAGCAGCGCTAAAGAACTTCCTTCTTCACAAACCCCCACCAAATCTAACCCCCCCAAACGCATGAATTCCTTAAACCCGGGAAGAAAGAAATCCGCTGTGGGTGACATGTTGCGGTGCTGTGTTGGCATTGGCGTCTTTGTAACGGATTATTTACAAGACCTAATGTCTTTCTGTGGACTTGTAAGGCTGAGTGTTTTTAGTCTAGCAGTTTCCCGCTGCTGTCACGTATTCACGTAGATCTGTAAGGCGATTTTCGTTACCTTTTTTGTATAGCCTGATCAAACACTTGTATAATCTGAGAGTTACATTTTTGTGGTACTCTCCTTGGAAAACAGAAAGTAAGCCTGCCATTAGATGCTGGGCCACAGCGGTTGACGGCGCAGGGTAGCGTGCGTTACATTTTGTGCTACGCTTGGTCACGTCTCATCTATGTCGTCTTCCCTGTTATTTTATTAGATTTAGTATCTGCACTTTCCATTTCCAGACAGGCCTCTCGTTCAGAGCACGGAGGCACGGTTCTCTCTGCGTCCGGCTCCTCGTCCCTATCTTGTCACTCCTTCCTCTCCTCCCTGTAGCCCGTCGCTATCGTTTTCTTTCACCATCTCTCTCTCTCTGCCTGGCTCCGGAACCCCATTTTGCCGTTCCTCTCTCTCCGTCCGTACTTTTTCTTGCCCTGGCTCTCTTTGCCTGGCTCCCTGTCCCCGTTTCTTCCTTCTTGGCCCCGTAGCACGTTGTGATGCCGTTTCTTTCTCCGCCTCTGCTCTCCCAGCTCGCCGTCCCTCACTTTTAATTCCTCCCTCTCCGCGCTGTCGCCCGTGCGGTCTCTTGCCTTTCTCCGTCGCTGGCTGGCTGGCTGGCTGGCTGGCTGTCCCTGCTCATCCATTCCTCCCTCTCGCCCCTGCAGCGCCTGTCGCTTTTGTCCGTTCTCCCTCTCAGTCTCTGGCTCCCTGATGACCCTGCTTTGGACTCCCCCCACCCCCCTTCTTTCCGTGCTCATCGCTGCTGTTCTTGCTCTCCAGCTCTCTTTTTTTTTTTTTTTTTTTTTTTTCCCCCCCCCCTCCCGCTCCCTGTGTTGTCCCACAGTCGGGCCCGGTACCCGGTGTGCCATCGGCCAGTCTTGCACACAGAGCCGAGACATTTATTTACGTCAAAGCGTTTGCACAAAGGTGGGTGCCGGGTGGCAATTCCCCAAAGTTGGCACACCGCATGGAGGAGCGACCGCGTGTGTCTCTTGTTAGGTGTTTAGTAAAGACAGTGGAAAACCTGCCCAAATTTACATGCCCTGGCTAGTGACTACCCTGTCACTCGCTCCTGCTCAGGTATATGGAAATGAGCTTCGCTTGCTCTGTCAGTCGGCACGCCTGCTCTTGGCAGCCGGGGAGGCAATTTGCATGGTCCCTCCGTGGAGTCGGTGGTCGCGATCTCCCCCTGCCGCCTCTACCTTCATCCCGGTCGCCGTGGGTTCCGCTGACTTCGTACCGGCGACGTTCTTCTGTCCTTGTTACCTGCCTTGTAGCAGGATGTCTCCCTTTGCCCGTCCCTGAAGTGCCTCTTTTCGGTTTTCCTCCGGAGGCTGGTGATGAGCGAGGCAGGCGAGTTTACATGAAGCAGCCAGGCCTCCGTTAAGCAGCGTCACTGTCCCCCAGGCGCTAACCCGGACACGCAGCTTTAGTCGCTCTACGTTTCCTCCCTTTGAGACCGTGGAAGAGGAACTTCGCTGTAGTTTCTCTTGTACGAGTCTCATCTTCTCATAACCCTACCTCCCTGTGTTATTACACAGATCCCTACAAAAGTTAAGGCGGCGATGATTATACTGCTCAATAACTTCTTTAGCCATAGGCTCAGATCAGGGAACCAGGAAATTCACCATTTAAATGTTTCCGCAGATCCATGAGGTGGGTCATGCCTTTGTATCTCGTGGAGCGTTTTAGTCTGTTTCCGTATGTCTTCTAGGTCTGGAGAGGTTCTGCCGCTTTGATCCACGTGTACGCAGGAGCCCGTATTTAAAATTGTGCCTATCCCTCCCTGGGAAGTGAGCGTCAGACGGCCTTTATAGCGTCACAGGTCTCGCTTCCGATTTTCTCGCTTGCGGCTGAAATATTTATTATAGCTTTTTCTAATTCGCTACCTCCTCGCCAGGGAGTAAGCTGCCTCGCGAAGGAGCGAAATCCTGCGGGTCTGTCAATCGTGGGTTATTTCCGTTTCTTTTATTTCTCGCGCGGTAGGTTCTTAGTCACGCTCGAGACTCTAGTTTCTCGATTATTGCGCTATTTGGAACTATGGCTCCTAGAACGCAAGTTCTAAAGCAGTTTGGTGGCGAGGCCTTACGGGCACGTCCCCGCCGAAGGGGTACCTCTGGGATGTATCGTTAGGCAACCTGCATAATTTTTGGTGGAAATTGTAATTTCCATTTCCCATTCCTGATTTTCAGCGTTGTTGGCGCTCTGCGTTGCATTTTTCCACAAACCACTCCGTGAGGAGGTATCAGTCGGTACCAGGATTCCGATTAGCGGGAGCCCTTTGTTTGAGCGTTCTGGAAAATGAATACAAACCCAGCAGCTCGCCTTATTTGCCATCTGAACAGGTTTTTTTGGTAATAATTCAAAATGCATCATCTTCTCCCATGGATTTCCCGGTTTCCCATTGTTTAACTTCATGCACAGGCAGCAGAGGAGTATCACCCCCGCTTAGTCCCTTCGTTCCTTGTCCAGAAATCTGGACATTGACACAGCTATACCAGCGAAGTGTCGTGGTCTAACCCCAGGCAGCAACGAAGCCCCAAGCAGCCGCTCACTCCCCGCCGGCGGGATGGGGGAGAGAATGGGAAGGGTGAAAGGGAGGAACCTCGTGGGTGGAGATAAAGACAGTTTAGCGGGTAAAGCAAAGCCGCGCACGCAAGCAAAGCAAAACGAGGCGTTCATTCACGCTCCCCGTCGGCAGGCGGGTGTTCAGCCATCTCCAGAAAGCGGGGCTCCATCACGCGTGACGGTCGCTTGGGAAGACAAGATGCAGTAACTCCGAATGTGTGCCACTTCCCCCTTCTTCCCCGCCCCCCCCCCCCCCGCCCCGGTTTATATACCGAGCACGACGTCGTATCCCTTTGGCCAGTTTGGGTGTGCTGTCCCGGCTGTGTACTCCTCGCTGGCTGGCCAGCATGAGAAGCTGGGCTGTCCTTGGGTACTTCACATGCTGATGTTTTGAGCTGTCGCTCTCCACAGCTCGTCTCGCACTGGCGTCTGTGAAGAAAATTAACTCTATCCCAGCTGAAGCCAGGACGCTCGCGTGCGTCCCGGTCCGCCTCTGCCGCCCTGCCCCAGCCCTCTGCCTGCCTCCCTGCCTGTCCCTGCCTCTGTCTCCCTCTCTGCTGGCCCACCTACCTGCCTGGCTCCCCGAAACTTGTTGCTCTTCTGCTGACTCTGCCCTGTACCGTTTCCCCTATTAATTTTTTTCCGTGTTTCCCTCTCCGTGGCTCCCTCTCCCTGCTTTTTAAGGCTTTCCCGTGTTTCTTGTACCCTGTTGCATTTTAATTTCTCGTTCTACAGTTCCCTCTCGCCAGGAGCCTGTCTCAGTTTTTTTTAATTCCTCCCTCTGTCTTGTACCCTGCCACTTAAAAGATTTTCTTCCCGTGTTTCCTTCTGTCCCATCTCCCTGTCCCTGTGGTGGTGGTGGTGGTGTTTTTTAATATTCCTGTGTTTCTTATCCCCGATGACAATTCAGATTTTCTTTCTGTGTTGTCTTCTGTCCATCTCCCTGTCCCCTGTGTTTTAATTCTTGTCTATGTTCCTTGTACTCACTTGCTTTTCAAAGTTCCTTCTCATCTCCCTCTATCCGGCTACCTGCCTTCAGTTTTTTAACTCTTCTCTAGACTTCTTGTAATCCATTGCTACTTAGTCTCTCTTTCAACAATTCCCTTTATCCGGCTCCATTTCCCTAAATTCTAATTCCTCCCTTTCTTCTGTATACCCTGTCGCTTTTAAGTTTTTCTTTCAGTGTTTCCTTTTATTCTGGTCCCTGCTCCTATGTTTTGATTCTTTCCCGCGTTTCTTGTAGCCTGTTGCTTTGTGTTATTTTCCTACGTCTCCCTCCACCCGACTCCCTGTCCCTACTTTGTAATGCCTCCCTTTCTGTCCTGTACCCCGTCGCTTTAACAGTTTTCTCTCTGTGACTCCATTTATTTTGTTTCCTATCCTCTGTTAGTTTTAAATTTTATTTCTACGGCTACTTTTGTCCTGTTCGCTGTCCTTATCTTTTAATTTTTTCTGCTCTGTCCTGTGCGCCGCCGCTTCTAAACGTCTGTTGTATTTCTCAGTTCCAGTTCACTGTCGCTTATTTTGTAAGTTTTTTTTCCCGTCTTTCCTGTACCCAGTCACTTTAAAAAGTAGACATAGAAGGAAAACTTATCAGGCTGCGTATCGCCTTTTTTTATTTTTCCTGGCTATCGTGTACCTCGTCGCTTTTTACGTTTGCACCCCACCACCACGCCCCGCCCCCCCCCCCCCCCCGCAACCCTCTTTTGGCTCTGTAGCGCACTTTGCGCCCTTCTCCCTTCCCAAAAACCCTTTCTTGATGCCATCTTTCAACTCCAGAACACTCATCTTGTTCTCGAGGCTAGCTAGGACGCCTCTGTTCAGTCCCGGGTCGCGTGAGGACAGCTGTAGACTGTTCACATCCCCTCTGGGCTATGTCGTCGTGTCCTCGAGCCTGCTTGTGCCTCTCGGAACCCTGCTGCTACCGTCACGATGGCACCCAAGGTCTTAGACGTTCCCCATAGCACGCTTTTAGCTCCATAAGCCGCCTTTGGTCGAAGTCGCAGCTCTCGCAAGAGGAACGGAGGTGACGAGCGGAGCGCGGTGAGGAGGTGGGTCGTCGGCAGGTGGTATCAGAGGGAAGATGTGGCTGGTGGCTAGAAGCAGTCCAGCTGCCGCTGTGGAAGCAGAGCTCTGTGGCCCAGCCATGAGTCTCGATGTTTCTGGAGCGCTCCCGGGAGCGGACGCGGCTGTCCGACCGGCAGAAGTACCTCTCTCTGACCAGAAGGGCAGTCTGGCGCCTTCCCGGAGGTATGCGCCCGTGATCCGGGAGGACTTTTGGGCTTGGGGGCGAGTCGCTAGGCGTGCGGCCGCCGTCTGTATGGCCCAAGTGCCCCGGTAGCCGCCCCGGAGGTGTGTCTCTAGGACCCGGGAGGACTTCCGTACTCGGAGGCTACTCTCTAGCCTGGGACCCGCCGTCTCTATGGCGCTGAGTGCCGCTCTAGCCGCCCCGGAGGTCTTTCTCTGTGACCCGGGAGGACTTCCGCACTGGGAGGCGACTCTCTAGCCTGGGACCCGCCGTCTCTATGGCGCTGAGTGCCGCTCTAGCCGCCCCGGAGGTCTTTCTCTGTGACCCGGGAGGACTTTCGCACTGGGTGGCGACTCTCTAGCCTGGGACCCGCCGTCTCTATGGCGCTGAGTGCCTCTCTCGCCGCCCCGGAGGTAGGTATGTGTCAGTCATCCGGGAGGACTTCCGCAGTTTCTGCTCAAACTCTAGCCGCTGGAAAGCCGTCTCAGTGGTCCGTAGCGCCGCTCTATAGGGCCCTGGAGGTATGTATCGCTGATGCCGGAGGACTTCCGGGATTTAGTTCAAAATTACTTTTTCTTGTTTTCCCTTAGTGCCGTTGCTTCAAAAAATTTTTTCTACTTCTCCGTTTAAGTTCAATGTTGCCATTAGTTAATTTTTTCCTCAGCTCCCCGGTCCCCTTTGCTTCTTACATTTTATGTCCACTTTTATTCTGCTTACTGCCTTTATTTTTTAATTAGTTTACCTTTCCTGAGGTCCCTCGCTTGGAAAATTCTTTCCCTACATCTGTTTTGGTTTCCTGTCATTTTTTCCTTAGTTTTTCCCTTTCTGTCCCTAATTCCTCTTATTTTTAAAATGTGCTTTCCATGCCTACTTTTTTCCTTCAGTGTCTTTTGAAAGGACTAATTACCAGACAATCACTGGCTGAGACCTTAAACATGACATGTCTTCCCTGACGCGTGGCGGGAAGGGTAGTCTTGTGGCGGGGGGGGGGGGGGGCGGGCGGGCGGCCATGCTGCGCTTGCCAGTGCATGCCGGGAGCTGTACTTTTTCCGACCTGGTCTCCCAGGCATGCGTGGTGCCGCGCCTCCTCCCCGCGCTCGGTGCTGCCGCCCTGTGGCCGAACTTAGGTACTGCACTTCGGCAGCCGCGCATGCACCATGGCGCACCTCGCCGCAGCTGGCAAACGGGCATGCGCGGTGGCACGCGACGCCACAGCCCGAAGCAGCGCATGCGCGGTGCAGCGCCTCGTAGCTCGAAAGCCGCGCATGCGCTGTGGGTTGTCTCGCGGCGGCTCGGACGCCGCGCATGCGCGGTGGGCACCTCGCGGCGGCTGGCAAACGCGCATGTGCAGCGGCGCGCGACGCCACAGCCCGAAATCGCGCATGTGCGCCAGGCACCTCGCCGCGGTTGGCAAACGCGCATGCGCGCTGGCGAGCCTCACCCGCGCACGGCTGTCGCGCATGCGCTCTACAGCGCCTCGTCGCTCAGACGCCGCGCATGCGCTGTGGGGGTGTCTCCCGGTGACTCGGAAGCCGCGCATGCGCTGTGGCGCGCCTCGCTGCGCCCGACACTGGCGCATGCGCCTTGGGAACCTCGCAGCATCTGGCAAACGCGCATGTGCAGGGGCGCGCGACGCCACAACCCGAAGCCGCGCATGCGCGGTGGCACCTCGCCGCTGCTGGCAAACGCGCATGCACGCTGGCGAGCCTCGTCTCTGCTCCGGAGTTGCGCATGCGCGGTGGGTGCATCGCGGCAGGTAGACAGCCGCGCATGCGCGCTGGGAGCTTTGCGGAGCTCGACAGCCGCGCATGCGCGCTACCGCGCCTCGCGGCAGCTGGCAAACGCGCATGCGCTACCGCGCGACTCGCCGGCGCTCGGAAGCCGTGCATGCGCGCTGGGTACCACGCAGCGGCTGGCAAACGCGCATGCGTCGTGCCGTGCCTCGTCGCCGCTCAGGAGACGCGCATGCGCGGTGGGTGTATTGCGGCAGCTCGAAAGGCGCGCATGCGCGCTGTGGAGCTTCGCGGTGGCTCGGAAGCCGCGCATGCGTGGTGGCGCGCCTCGTCTCCGCTCCGGAGCTGCGCATGCGCGGTGGGTGCATCGCGGCAGGTCGAAAGGCGCGCATGCGCGCTGCGGAGCTTCGCGGAGCTCGACAGCCGCGCATGCGCGGTGCAGCACCTCGTCGCTCAGAAGCTGCGCATGCGCTTTGGGGTGCCTCGCGATAGGTCGGAAGCCGCGCATGCGCGGTGGGCGCATTACCGCCTCTCGGAAGGCGCGCATGCGCGCTGGGGAGCTTCGCGGAGCTCGACAGCCGCGCATGCGCGGTGGGGCAACTGGCGGTGCCTCGGAAGCCGCGCATGCGCGGAGGCGCCTAAGTGACCCACGCTGCCGGCCGCCGGTAACCGCGACGGCGTTCTGCGGTCCCTGCGCGCTCTTTGCTACTTCCGGGTAAGGAAGCGCCGTTGCCGCCCCATGGGCGCAGCGTGGGCGGGTGCTCGCCCTGCAAAATGAGGCACGGCCGCCGGGTGCTCGCTGCTACTGCAGCCGCCGCCCCTCGCCCCTGCGGCGCGCCGTCGGCGCCCGGCGCATGCGCGGCGCGCGGGAGCAGCATGGCGGCGCAGAGGGGTGCCGTTCCCGGCGGGGCGTGAAGGGCCGGGGCCAGCGGTGAGGCGAGCGAGCCCCTGGGGCGGGTGCGGGGGCGTCTCCTGCGCGCCGGCCGCCCGCCCGCCCGCCCGCCCGCGCGTGGCGGGGCGAGGACCTTCGAGCCGCCCGCTGCGGCCGGCTGCCGGCCCGCTGGAGGCGAGCCGGGTCGGGGCAGCCCCGGGGAGTTACCGGGGGGCTGGGAGGAGGGAGAGGGGAAGGAGGCGGACACCCCCCAAGCGCAGACGCCGGGCGCCTCCCAACTCGCCAGAGCCCCCCCCGCTCGCTTCTCCTGGCCCCGCGCAGCTGCCCCCAGCTCCAGCCCCTCCCCTGAAGCCCGTCCCGTAGCCCCGGGCCGGCCCCGGGCCCTGTCGCAGAGGCGGCAAGCCGGGCCTCGCGTGCGCTGGGTTCTCCGTGAAAGCGGGCGCCGTTGGCGGTGGTGCAGGGGCAGAGCGGTGTCTCCGGCGGCCCCCGCGGAAGGAGAGGCTTCGGCCAGGGGGGAACTACGGTAATAAGGGTCGCTGCTGCTTCTTTCCCTCTGCCGGGGGCCGCGCTGAGGCTGCGCGTGTCCGTTCGTCCCCGTCCGTTCGCCGCTGACCGCACCTGCCTCGGGCTCGCGTGGGTTGTCTCTGCCCGTGGCACCTCGCTCTCCTCGTGGCACGGCTGCAGGAAGGGACAGGTGGAGCGCTTGCCGGCCCTGGGCGGGAGCTGCCGCGGCCAGAGCTGGAGAGGCCAGAGAACGGTAAAGAGGAAGAAGAAACCGAAGGCCGGCTGGCCCGCCGGCCGGCAGCTGCCTCCCGCTGCAGGGAAGAGAGAGCCAGCCCCTCCAGGTGAGTAGGATCCCTCTTCGTAGTCCGCAGCAGGCCAGGCCATCGACATGCAGGGTCTGTACGCGTCACCAAAGGCGGCTGCGTAACGCACGAGCGAGGCTCCGTGTGTAGGGAGCCCCGTCTTGTACGAGCTGTAAGACACGCCGGTATCCTCTTAGGTGGAGGACAGCCAAGCGACAGGAGTTACAGAAGGCAAAGGGAGGAGAGGAGGAGGAGGAGGAGGAGGAAGCGTCTGAGCTGGCAACCTCTCCCAGCAGTGCAGGGAGTGAAAGCTGTGGTGAGTCCCAGGCCCCCGGGGCCCTGTTGCCCCTATTCTGCATCCCGGGCCCTCCCTGCCCCTTCCCTGGCCCCCCCCCCTTTCCCACGCTGATGTGGTTCCCCCCCCCCCCCGCCCATATCTCCTTTTTCCATCTCACTCTGACCAGCTCCCCGTCCTCATCTCCTCATCTTTTAGGTCCTCTCTCTCCCTGCCCTGTAGCTCGTGGCTATTTTTCCTTCCTCTGCCTCTCCCAGTCTGGCTCCCTGTCCCTGCTTTTCCATTCCTCCCTCTCTGCCATGTAGCGTGTTGCTGCTCTTTTTCTTTCGCAGTCTCTCTCTGTCCGGCTCCCAGCCACCGTTTTTGCCTTCCTTCCACTCTGCCCTCTAGTCTCTGGCTCTCTCTGCCTGGCTGAACATCTGCTGATGTTCAAGGTCTTGCTTCTCGGCCCTGCAGCAGAGCACAAGTCTCTTTCTTCCTCTGTCTCCCTCTATCCTGCTCCCTGTCCCTGTTCTGCAATTTCGTCCTTGTCAGCCCTGAGCCACGCTGCAGTTTCATTTCTTCTGCCGTCTTGCCCTGTCCGGCTCCCTGCCAGGATCTTTTAATTCTTCTCTCTCTCCCTCTCGAAGCCCATCGCTGTTTTACTCTTTCTCCCTGTCTCCCTGTCCGTCTCCGTCTTTACTGACTCTTTTAAGTAAAATCACTGGCTGAGACCTTAAACATGTCACTTCTTGCCCGACAAGATCAAACAGACCGTGAGCAAGCTCCTTAGGCTTCCTGTGGAAATCACTGGTACCGGGTTAAATTGACCTCCTTGTGCCATCCTGAGGCTGAAAGACCGAGGAGCTAATTCGATGACTAGATATGGACAAAGGAAGCCCCAGGTTCAACTGGCGGACTGCGTGAGGAAGACTGTGGACGACCACCTGAGGGTGAAAAGACCCTAACCCTAATTTTACTGTGCATGCTTGGACTACGTCAACGAATTCCGGGGACTCCTCACCGTTAAGACTGCCCTTCTCGGGGGATCTGATGACCACGTATGACTTTTCTGCATATGAACTGATGTGCTTTACTAACCCGTCGGAGCACTCGTGGTGGAGCCATCCCCAGCGCTGCCGTAAGGAACGCCCGCCTTCTAAAGCTTCAAGCTAAGTGTTAGAGGGTTTTCTGGCCGACTTTTCAGTATCCCTTTGTATTTGATTGTTTCTGGTATTCCCTTAGTGGCTTCACTTTTTAGATTTTCTATCTACGTCTCCGTTTTAGTTCGCCATCCCTGCCTCTTAGTATTTTTCCTTTTGCCGTAATCACCATTGCTTTTAAAATTTTCTGCCGCCTTTTCTCTCATTCGCGGTCCTTATTTGCCTACCCTTATTTTTTAACTGACTTCTTCCCTTCCCTTAGTGCCCTCTGAAACAAGGATCTAAAACAACTGTAAGGTTTTCGCATGTGTAACTAATCAACTGTCAGTTTTGCAAATTTCTGAAGAGATGTACTTTCTGGAAGGTTATTGATTTCGTGATTAGTTTCACTTTAGTATAGACTTCTTTAGCCTAGCAACCGTGGCATTATGTTTAACGGCCTATTCTCATAGTCCTTAGGCTGTATTTGCCTCAGTGCTAACACTGTACCTATATGTAAACAGTTCATCAGGAGGAAAGCCGCCCTGATGAAAACTAAAACCCAAGCAGAAACGGAGAAGACGGGTGGAGAGAACCAAGAGGAGAAGAGTTAAGAGCAAGGACTGAGAAGCTGATGAGTGCAGAGGAGATATCTTCACCTTCAGCACAGAAACGTCCTAGCAGGAGTGTTCAAACACGGATGAGAAGAAGGAACCGCTTGGCTGAAGAACAGAAGGGGAAAACATCCAAGGAGAAGGAACTATCCTCAGGAGACCTGTGACCATAAAAGGGAAAAAGGAGGAGGGGGCTAACTCCCCAAACGACCACCGATGACCGCCCGAGACCCCCGCGCATGCGTAGTGTGGTTCTGCAACGCCAGCCTTACGTAAATGTGGCAGATAAGCGAGGAGGCGGAGATTTCTCAGGACACGTGTGAATATTCGCGTCTTTCAGGTATATAAAGGATGAAGTTTTGCTTCAGTGCGCGCGCGTTGGGAGGAGATATCCCCCAGGCGTCCGGCGCGGCAATAAAGGCGTCTGCTTAATGACACTTTGATGTTACTGAGTTTAAATTTCTGTAACTTTTGTGAATCATTTGGTGACCCAGGTGGGAGGGACATCCTCTGTTCAGCTGCGGGACCCCATGAGTCTGGGACTCTCTTGGGTTCACCCCCGGAGATCTTTTCCGGAGAGACCCCCGTTCTCAGTTGGATCACCGCGGGGACAGACAAAGACCCTCCGGCAAGAAGACATCCTTAAATCCTGAACTGGCAACGATCGATCAGTTTGGGACTGTCTTTAAGACGTGCAGACGTGCACGCGGGTCGGCGTATACCGGCTCGCTAGCACCTTACAGGTGTACCTCTGGGGGACTTGTGTCCCATTTGGTAGGGGATTAACTTCCCCGTTTGGAGGGGCTGCGTCCCCATTTGGAGGTCTGGTTAACTGTTACAAACAAAAAGCGAAATAGGAAGCAAAAAAGATGTTGCTCGCCTTGTAGCATTGGACAAAGATGTTTAAAGGTTGACAGAATGGGAGATGAAAGGATTGTTTGACCCCGACTGTGAGGATGTGCGTGCAATGTCGGATGCGGCAGAGGCAGAAAAGCAGAGTGTTGTGAGGGTGGCCAGACACCCAAGGCCAGGCTCCGGTTTTGGCTGGAACTCTGCCGGGAACAGCGGATAACCATGTTCCCATTACCAGTCCCGGTCAGGGCCCTAACCAGCCAGGAGCCCGGGACTTAGTACTGCGGTACAGGGAACGAATGGCTTCTGGAATAAGAAGTGCTGTCCCAAAATCAGTAATTGGTCTAAATTGTATGAAATTAAACAAGATAGATAGAAAAGAATCCCCTACTGATTTTTTGAACCGATTAAAAGAAGGGATGCAGAAATATACTCCTTTAAACCCTACCTCTCAGGAGGGAAAGGGTCAGTTGATGTTCCTGGTTCTGGGACAGCTGACGGATGATGTCAAGAAAAAGTTAGAGCAAGTGCAAGGAACAGATGTGAGAGATTTAGAGCAATTGCTGGAGACTGCTTGGCAAGTGTGTCGGAATAGGGACAGGCAGGGGGCGGGGGGGAATGGGCAAAACAATTGCCAGCGCTACGGCGGCTGCTTTGCGCACCGCAGGGGCCAGGTAACCTCTGGGAACCCACCGGGAAACACCACTAATGGGAGGCGAGGAGCCATGAGAAGTAGCCCAAGTGCCCCGTCTCGGGGAAGTCAAACCCCTCCCGAAAGATCAGTGTGCCCACTGTCGGCGAAGGATGGAGCTCGAACGGCGGGGTATGCCGTGACCACCGCAGAGCGAGTGCTGGAAGCAAAGTCACTCCCTGAGGGTACATCCGCACAAAGAGCCGAATGAATTGCTTTAGTGAGAGCTTGCTGAAGGACTGCGAGCGAACGCCCGGACAAATTCAAAATACGCCTTGGGTGTAGTTCATGCCCGTGGGGCTATCCGGAAGGAACGGGGACTTCTGACCGCCCAAGGAAAACGTATTAAGCTTGCTGACGTGATCCTAAGACTTTTGGATGCGGTACAGTCGCCTTCGGCGGTTGCGCTTATGCACCGCAAGGGGCACCAAGAGGGTGACGCTGCTCAGGAAGTGGGGAATAAATCGGCAGATTATGAGGCAAAGAGAGCTGCGGAACAAGGTGAGGTGTTAAGTTTGATTCCTGAAAAAGCTTTGCCGCTACCGGACTCGGTCGACTGTGATGAGAAGGATCTTAGATGAATTAAAGATTTGGAAGCAGAAGTTGAATCATCGGGTTGGGCAAAATTAAAAGGTAACAGAGTAATAGTTCCCTTTAGAATAGTACGGAAACCGGTAAAAGCAGAACACGACCAGACTCATTGGGCAACTGAAGCCTCGTATGATTCCCTTATGAAGCAAAGAGTAGCCAGGAATTTGTTTCAAACTGTAAAAAACCATGGTTAATAACTGTGAAGTATGCAAAGGTGGGAAATCGTGTAAAATTTGGAAGTCTCGGTAAAGGGAAAGTTCCAGGTCAACATTGGCAAACAGACTTTTCTGAGCTCCCACGGAAAGGGGCGGGGGGGGGTTCGGGATTTGTTCGTATTAACAGATACCTTTTCGGGCTGGCCAGCAGCTTTCCCTTGTAGGGCTAATAAGGCTAGGGGAAGTGACAGGAGTACTCTTAAACGAAAGTTATTCCCAGATTTGGAGTACCAGCAGTAATATCTTCTGATACGGGTGCTCATTTTTGTGCGCAAATAGCGCAACGAGTTAGTAAAATTTTAGGCAACCGACCTCAGGCAAGTGGGCCAGTGGAGAAAATGAATCACTTAATTAAACAACAGCTAGCTAAACTTAGTCAAGAAGCAAATCTACATTGGTACCAAGCGCTCCCACTGTAGCCCTACTATGAATCAGGGTAAAACCGGGAACTAAAGAGAATTTAAGTCCATTTGGAATTTTGTTGGGGCGGCCGTCACCGATCCCAATACCGAGGGGAAGAGCTCACCCAGTTAGGCGAAAATAATCTATAGAAATACATAATAATATTAGGAAATTCTAAACGAGAGCGATTGCAAGTGCCTAGAGAGTCTAGCCAGACGTTCCCTCTAACAGGAGTTCCGGTTCCGGTTAACCCCTCTCTATTTAACAACCCCCGCTACGGAGTAGGTCATGATAAGAACGACTTTAGATTTACATCACCTCTTGGGGTTGTGAAGAAGTTCGGAGCAAATTAGCCTCTCAGTTACCAAATTTTAAATGGATCAAAGAGCTGCTTGTACTCGTATTAGTTGATAGCTTATTTGTTTTAAGTACGTGTTGTGTAATTCGAGGTTGGCTATGGCGTTGTCAGAAGAATGGGGATGACTGTGTTACCTGGAAAAAGAGTAAGGTCAAACCTGAAGTCGCAACAGGGAGGTATTTTAATCGACGGACAGAGGAGAATGGTACGTTGTAAGGGACTGCGAAAGAATTCGCAAGGGTAATAGAAAAGGGGGGAAGTGAAACAGAAGATGTCTGCTTAATGACACTGTGATGTTACCGAGTTTAAATTTCTCTCACTTCTCTGCATCACCTTGCTTTTTCATTTTTCTTTCTCCAACTCTTTTAAAAGTTTGCCGTTTCTTTTATGTTTTATTCCCTTCTTTCCCTAACACCTATCGCTTTTTAAATGTTCTTGCCAGGCCTGCTTTTGTTCCCTTTGTCTGCATTTTTAATTAGCTCTTGTCTTTCCTTAACGCCCTCGCTATTAAAACTTTCTTTCTCCATCTCTGTTTACTGTCCCTATTTCACAATTTTTTCCTTATTTCTTTAATCCCTGTTGCTTTTAACATTTTCTACTTTTATCCCATCTTCTGTCTCTCTCTTCTGGTTTTTCTTTATTGTCATCGCATTTAAAATTTTCTCTCTACAGCTGTTTTACTCCACTGTCCCTATTTCTGTTTCTTCCTTTATTTCCCTAACGCCTGTCACTTCTAACATGTACTTTCTGTGCCCTTCCACGTCTGTATCTTCAATTATTTCTTGTCTTTCCTTAGTGCCACCCCTTCTTCAGGTTCCTTTCTACATCTCCATTTTAGTTCACCATCGCTGTCTTTAATTAAAAAGTCCTTAATCCCCATTGCTTTTCAAATTTTCTACTTTTATCTCGTCCGCTGTCGTTACTTATTAGTTATTTTCTCTTATTTTTTCCTCAGGGCACCGCTTTTTGTATTTCCTTTCTGCGTCTACTTTTATGTGGCTCACTGTCCCCATTTTTCAATTTTTTTAGTCATCGTTCTTTTTGGTTTGAAATTTTGTTTCTCGGTGTACTTTTATCTCATTTTCTATCCCTGCCTTTTTTTTTCCCGTTTCCTGTAACTTGCCGCTTCTAACATGTTCGTTCTAAATCTACTTTTATTAGGATGCAGCTCCCTTTTTTTCAGTTGGTTCCTGTCTCTCCTGTACCCCCTCACGTTTAGATTTTCCTTCCTCGTCTGTTTTTATCCACTTCACCAGCTTCATTTTTTTAGCTCATTCTAGTGTGTCCCATACCCTGTTGCTTGTGAAATTTTCTTGCTATGTCTTTGCCTATTCAGGTTTTTTCCCTATTTTAACTTTTTTTCCCCGTCTTAACGTCTTCATTTTCGAATAACAGAATAATTTAGGACGGAAAAGACACTTAAGATCATCGGGCCCAGCCGTAAACCTAACACGGCCAAGTCCACCACTAAACCGTGGCCTTAAGTGCCACATCCACGCGCCTTTTAAATACCTCCAGGAACGGTGAGGAACTTAGGTTTTTATGCTTACTTTAACCTGGTTTTCTGTCACTATTATTTACTATTTTCCTGTCTGTCCTCTACCTCATCGTTTTTTACATTTTCTGTGTCTGCTTTTATGGAAACGGCTAACCCTACGTTTTTATTACTTCCTGCCTATCCTGTGTGAAATCACTTCTGAATTTTTTTTCCCCATTTGTTTTCATCCAGTTCACTGTCTTTATTTCATTCCTGTCTCTGCTATACCCTGTCACTACTTAAATTTGCTTTCTGCCTTTGTTGATTTCTTCTGCTGCCCCATTGCCAAGTTTCTCCTTCTTTAACACCTTCGCTTTTGATAGTTTTTTGTCTACTTTTATCTGGTCTTCTCTCCCTGTTTGTTAGTTTTTTCCTTCCCTGCCTCATACCCTTTTTTTCTTTTTAAATTTTCTTTCTATGTTTGCTTTTATCAAGATGTCTATTCTTTTCCAATTCTTTCTGTTTGTCACACACCCTGTCGCTTTTCAGATTTCCCTGGCGTGTCTCCCTTCCCCCCCGCTCACCGCCCCTCCCCCCCCCCCCCCATCCTGGGGTTTTACGGGGTCTCCTTGGCACGCTTTTCTCTCGGGAGCGTGATTTGTACCCCTCTCGGTTTGTCAGAACATCTCCTCGGGCCATCCCTCTTCCTCAGAGCGGTCTTTCTGTCCTCTCCTCCATCTTGCTCGCCTCCTGTCGGCCAGCGTCTCCCCGACGACGCCTGTGCTCCGTTCAGATCCCCTCCCGAGTACCTCTGTGCCCTCCAGCCTTCTGCCGTCTCTCCGGCCGCCTCAGCACCCCTCTGATTTCCGCCACGACGCTTCCTGCGAGCGACCCCGCGTTCCGTAACCGGACTGTAAAACAGGAACTGAATTAATCGTAACCGCAGAGCGTAATGGCACATTTTCTCGTATTTTACCCTTACCGCCTTTCAGGCCGTGGCTGGAAACCTGCTACGCGTGGCGCGCAGGATGCGGCAGCAGCTTGGCGGTGGATGGCGAGAGGCGAAGGCCGAAGCAGAGGCTGCGCGGATCCCGTGCACTGGGTTTATTGTTTTACTTAGGAGCGTGGCCGTTCGTCTTCAACTGTTTATGGTGTTCTCGCCCAGTGCAGCAGTTTGAAATCAGCTGGTTTAAGGAAAACACAATGTCATCTCTGTCAAAGTTCGACATATTTTGGACGTGAAATACGAAACCGAGAACTTTAATCCCGGGTTTCCTGGGATTAGCTCTTGGAACTGCTTTAGAATCCCTTGTGTGTCAGCTCCCCGAAACTTACTGCTCGTCTGCCAACTCTGCCCTGTACCGTTTCACCTATTAATTTTTTTCCACGTTTCCCTCTCTGCGGCTCCCTCTCCCTGTTTTTTAACGCTTTCCTGTGTTTCTTGCACCCTGCTGCATTTTAATTTCTCGCGCTACAGTTCCCTCCCTCCGGCACCCTGTCTCTGTGTTTTATTTCCTCCCTCTGTCCTGCACCTCGTCGCTGAAAAAACTGTCTTCCTATGTTGCCTTCTATGCATCTCCCCGTCCCTATTTTTTCATTATTTCCTGTGGTTCTTGTACCCCGTTACTTTTAACATTTTCTCATTGCGGTTCCTTCTAGCCGTCTCCCTGTTTGTCTAATATTCCCGTCTTTCTCGTACCTGACCGCCACTTCTTTTTCCTTTTTGCCTTGTCCTCTGGCCGTCTCCCCGTCCCTGCGTTTTAATTCCTGTCCGTGTCTCTCGTACCCGGTTGCTTTTTAAAAGTTCTTCTACGTCTCCCTCTACCCGGCTCCCTTTCTCTGTTTTTTTGTTTGGGTTTTTTTTTTTTTTGGTCTGTGTCGTGTCCCCCCCCCGTCCCCCCCCTTGTATTTCTTGCGCCCCACCGCTACCTAATTTCTCCTTCAACGATTCCCTTTATCCAGCTTCCCTTTCCCGTACTTTTAACTCCTCCCTTTTTTCCATATACCCTGTCCCTTTTTAAATTTTGTTTCAGTATTTCCTTCTATCCTCATTCCTGTTCCTGTTTTTTTAATTCTTTCCTGCTTTTCTCGTAGCCTGTCGCTTCTTAAAACGTCCTTCCGTCCCTCTACCCGATTCCTTACCCCTGTTTTTTATCTCCTCCTCTGTCCTGCACCCAGTCACATTAATAACTTTCTTTCTATGTCTCCATGTATTTAGCTTCCTGTCCGCCTTTTTGGTTTTTTTTCCTGTCTATATCATACTCCGTCCATTTTAACTTGTGTTTCGATGGCTACTTTTCTGCGGTTCGCTGCCTGCGTTTTGTAATTCTCCCCCGTCTGTCCCGTACCCTGGCGCTGCTTCAAGTTCCCATGTCTGCGTTTGTCGAGCTCCCCATCCGTGTCTTTTAACTCTTTCCCGTGTCGTGTACCCCGTTGCTTTTTACATTTTTTTGTGTGTCTGTTTTTCCACAGTCTTATTTTTAATTTATTCTCATCTTTGCTAAAAGCTGTCGCGTTTTAAATTAATTTTCTTTCCACATCGAAGTTTATCCCCCTCCCCGTCCCCGTGTTTTGTTTTCCCATCTACGCTGTACCCCATCGCTTCTACAATTTTCTTTCCGTGTCTACTTTAACCAATTCGCTGTCTATATTTTTTATTTGTTTCTCGTCCGTGCTGTACCCCGGCGCTTTTGAAATTTTCTTCCTATGTCTCTCTGTACTTTTCTGTCTATTGTCATTTTTAACTTTTTCTTGTTTTTCCTCAATGCTTCCGCTTTTAGAATTTTCCTCCTATGTCACTCTCCATCACCCTACGCTTATTTTACTTTTTTTTCCTTGCCTTTCCTTAATGCCTTGGCTTTCAAAATTTCCTTTTTACATCAACTTTTATCCAGTTTTCTGTCCCCTTCCCCCCCCCCACCCCCCCCCAGCTTCTCCTTTACCCGGCTGCTTTTTACATGCTCTCTCCATGTCCGCTTTAACCAATTCACTGTCTGTCATTTTTATTTTTATTCCTGTCTGTCCCGAGCCCTCTCGCTCTTTCAGTTTCTGTTCTAGGTCTACTTTTATCAAGCTCCCTATCCATATTTTTTAGTTTATTCCTGTCCGTTGTGTATCCTGTCGCTTTTAGAACTGTATTTTCGTTTGTGGCTCTGTTATTTACCATCTCCTTGGGTTTTTTTAATTGTTTCTTGTCTTGTCTTAATGCCATGGCTTATTCCATTTTTCTTTCTCGACAACATTTGTGAGGTTTGCTGTCCCTAGTTTTTACTGCTTTCCCGTACCCCGCTGCTTTTTAAATCTTCTTTCTATGTCTCTCTTCATCTGGTTTCCTGTCCCCAGTCTTAAATTTCTTCCCGCGTTTCTAGTACCGCGCTCAACTTTTTAAACTGTATTCCCGTGCGCGCTAGTTTGGGCTCGGAGGTAGAGTTAGTTTTCTTCGCGGTAGCTGGCGCGGGGCTACGTGTTGGATTTGCGCCGACACCCGGCGTCGATGACGCGGGGACACGCGCCAGGTCTCGCCGAGTGGCGCTTGCGCGGCGTCAAGGGCTGTTCTGCTGCTCCCGCGGCCCCGCCAGCGAGTAGAGCGGGGGTGCGCGCGGGGTTGGGAGGGGACGCAGCCGGGACAGCTGACCCCCACCTGCCCAAAGGGATGTTCCCGACCGTACCACGCAGCGCTCGGCCAGCAAACCGGGGCTGGAGGTCGCGGGGGCGAGGGGGGCCTTAACGTCTTGACGTAACCCTGTCACGTACCACGTCGCTTTTAAAGTTTTATTTCTACGTCTCCATTTATCCGGTTCCCTGTCCCGTGGTTTCGGTTTTTTGTTTTTCTTCCCCGTGTTTCCTGCCGCCCGTCGCTTTTTCTTTTCTCTTCCGCATCCCCCTCTGCATCACTCCCTTTGGCGGGTTTTTAGTGCCCTGACTCTGCGGCCCGTCCCCTTTCTATTTTTATGGCTCTGTCCAGCTGACGGTCTCTAATTTTTAATTCTTTCCCCTTTCTCTTTCCATGACTGCCTCTATCTGCCTTCCTGTCCCTTCACACCCCCTCCCTTTTTTTCTCAATTCCTTCTGCTCCGGTCCCCTCGTGCAGTTTTCTGTCTCCCGCTACCCGGCTCCCTGTCGCGGTACCCGCCGCTCCCAGGCCGGGCGCCGCTCGTTCTCGCCGTCCCTCCCAGCTCTCTCCCCGGCTCTCTCCCCCTCTTCTTTATCGCTCCATCTCCCCCCTCGCCGCGCTGCAGTTCTCCCTCTTCCTCCGCCTCGACACCCACGTCCGACTCCCGCCCCCCCCCCCCCCCCCCCCGGGCCTGGCTCCCCGTCCCTCGCCTCTTCTCTCCCCGCCTCTGCGCTTCCTCCCGCTTCCCTCTCCCCTCTTCCCCCTCCGCCCGGCCGCCGTTGGGCACCGAGCCTGGGCGGCAGCTCCCGGTGCGCCCGAGGGAACAAACCTGCGCTGCCCGCTTTGCGCGCCCGGGTGCGTTCCTCCGCCGTGGGGCCGGGCCCAGGCCCAGGGCAGGGGCTCCCTTGCCGTTGGGGGCGGGGGGGGGGGCGGCCGCTTGTTCCCGAGGGGCTGCAGCTGCGGGCCCGACGCTCGAAGCGGGCTGCAGGCGCGGCTGAGGCCGGCGCTGGCCCTGCGGTGCCCGGGGGGCGCCGCCCGGGCCCGCCCGCCGGCGGGAGCCGGCTGAGGAGCGGCGCGAAGGCCGTTCCGCAGGCAGCCGCCTGCAGCGAGGAAGGGCCGGGCCCCGCGGCGAGGTGGGAGTCCTCCCGCCCCCGCGGGAGCGCGGTCGGCGCCTCCGCCGGCCGCGTGTCCCTACAGCCTCGCGGCGCCTCTCCCGGAGGACCGGGGCGGGGGGAGGCGGCGCGCAGGCAGAGACGCCTCACGGCGCGCGCGCCTCGCTCCGCCGGGTCTCTGCCCGCTTCCGGGGCGGGCCCCGCCCCCGCGGGGCGGTGCTGTTGTCCCAGCCACGGTTCTTCCGCCGGTGCGCGGGCAGGTGGCGAACACGCGGAGCCGGGGTGTTGGCTTCTCTTCCGGCTGCGCGCAGAGCTCGCACCCCTCGGGCCACACTCGGGCCATGTGGCTACGCTCCGCGCAGCAGTTACCGGTGTTTTCAACAGCTGGCTCCGTCGCCCTCGTTCCCCTCGGTTCTCGCCAGCCTCGTCTCCGCTTAAAGTCACAGCGTCCTCCTTTCTTCCCGGGCGTGCTGAGCGAGGAGGGGGCTTTCCCCGCCCGGGGGCAGGTTGCTATTATGCCAATTAGATGTCAATTAGATGTTAATTAGGACAGTTCCCTCAAGGTTCCGGAGCTGTGCTGCTCTTGTGATTATCTTGTTCCTCCCCTCAAGGTTGCACCTCGCAGTGAACTGCTCACAGAGACTAAACGATGCCCCCAGCTTCGTTCCTCGAGCACCTCGAGCAGTGCGGGCGGGAGCGTTGCTGCCGCGGTGTCGGGTCAGAGCCGCGCTCTCGAACGGCGGCGCGAGAGTTCCGCCTGCCCGACTCTGCCTCGAGCGCGTGACGGCGCGTGCTCTGCCTGAGCAGCCGGGAAAATGCCTCGGAAACGACCCGCTTGTTGCGAGCGAAGCAGATGCGACGCAAGCAGGGCGTTCGGGCGGCTTTTGTAGCCTGACGTCAGCCTGCGTTCTGAGTCGCGCTTGCACGTGCGCGCGCAAAACGAACGCCTGCCTGTGCAACAAGCTCCTGCTGCGGCAGAGGGATCGGGAGTCCGTGGCAGCGGTCAGCCGGGCCTGGGCGCGGCGGCTTCAGCCGGTCGTCGCGTACCGGTGTTCTTCCCGCCACCCTGCGCCGGCGGGTTTCTTTAGGCGTACGCGGTGCTTAGGCGTCCTCGGCCGTCACTTAGGCCGGGCTAGCGGAGCAGGCGTCCCGAGTGACCCTTCCCCACACCGTTCCCTGCTCTCCCGCCCACGCCAGCGCTGCTGCGCCCGGCGTCCCTGTCCCCTGCTTCCACTTCTGCCTCTGCCCACCCCCGGCCCAGCGCGGGCGTCATCGGGCTCGTTAATCGTGGCTGCCTCGGGGCTCGCGAAACGGGTCGCGTGCAGGAGCGCCCGGCCTTGCGGCGAGTCCCTGCAACCGCCTGGCTGCTGGGAGGGGCCGCTGCCTCGCGCCCGCCGTGTGAGTGCGCCGAGGGCTCCCCTCGTGCCTTCCGGTCTTAATCCGTCGCAGCCGGCCAGGATCTTCTTTCCCAGGTGTGCTTCTAACGACAGGCCCAGGAAAGGACAGGGCCACGTGAGCGGTGGACGCTGTCGCTCCCGGGTGCGCCGCACCTGACGTACACGGGCAGTCGAATGTGCAGGGTCTGCACGCATCACCGGAAGCGGCCGTGTGGTGCACGAGCGAGGCTACGTGTGTAGGGAGCCTCGTCTTGTACGAGCTGTAAGACACCCCGGTATCCTCTTAGGTGGAGGACAGCCGAGCGACAGGAGTTACAGAAGGCGAAGGGAGGAGAGGAGGAGGAGGAGGAGGAGGAAGAAGCGTCTGAGCTGGCAACCTCTCCCAGCAGTGCAGGGAGTGAAAGCTGCGGTGAGTCCCAGGCCCCCGGGGCCCTGTTGCCCCTATTCTGCATCCCGGGCCCTCGCTGCCCCTGCCCTGACCCCCTCTCTTTCCCACGCTGATGTGGTATCCGTCCGTGTCCCCCCATACCTCCTTTCTCCATCTCGCTCTGACCAGCTCCCCGTCCCCGTCTTGTAGGTCCTCTCTCTCCCTACCTTGTAGCCCGCGGCTATTTTTCCTACCTCTGCCTCTCCCAGTCTGGCTCCCCGTCCCTGCTTTTCCATTCCTCCCTCTCTGCCGTGTCGCGTGTTGCTGCTCTTTTCTTTTCGCAGTCTCTCTCTGTCTGGCTCCCAGCCACCATGCTTGCCTTCCTCCCGCTCTGTCCTGTAGCCCGTCGGTATTTTTGCTGTCTCTGGCGCTCTCCGCCCAGCCCCGTGTCCCCGGTGTTCAAGGTCTTGCTTCTCGGCCCTGTAGCACAGCACAAGTCTCTTTCTTCCTCTGTCTCCCTCTATCCTGCTCCCTGTCCCTGTTTTGCAATTTCGTCCTTGTCAGCCCTGAGCCACGCTGCAGTTTCATTTCTTTCGCCGTCTTGCCCTGTCCGGCTCCCTGCCGGGATCTTTCAATCCCTCTCTATCTGTCTTGAAGCCTGTCGCTGTTTTCTCTTTCTCTCTGTCCGTCTCTCTGCCTCTGTCTTTACTTACACTTTTAAATTCCTCCCTCTCTGCCCAGCGGCCCATCGCCATTTTGCCGTTCTCTGTCCCGTGTCTTGAATCGCTCCCTCTCTGCCCTGTAGCCTGTCACAGTGGTGGTTTTTTTCCTTCTCTGCCATTCGCTCTCTGTCCGGCTCCCTGTCCCTACATTTTAGTTGTCCCCTCGCTGCCCCTGCGGCCCGTCGCTGTCGTCCCTGTCCCTGTCTCCCTCTGTATGGCTCCCTCTCCCTTCCCTTATCCCTACTAAGCAAGTAGATAAGAAAAGAGATCCTCGGGAGGACAGACAAGTTAAGGGGACCGAGTACTGCAAAAAACCACCAGAGACCACCAGAGGACCACCGGCTCCTTTAACGGCGCACGCGTCAGCGACATGTGAGTATGTGAAACTTTCCTCGGAAATGTCACGAATATGCTAACAATTGCAACGAACATGAGTGTATGTACTCGATAGAATTCAGATGCTGGTAACATGAGGCACGCATGTTAGGAGGAGATATCTCCCACGCGTCCGGCGCTGTAATAAAGATGTCTGCTTTAGTAACACTTTGATGTTATGAAGTTTGTATTTCTTACATTTGAATTTCTTTGAATCACTGATGGGACCCTGTTTTGGACTCCCCCCACCCCCCCACCCCACTTCTTTCCGTGCTCATTGCTGTTCTTGCTCTGCAGCTCTCTTTTTTTTTTTTTTTTTCCCCAGCTCCCTGTGCTATTCTCTTTAACCCTCCCCTCTCTGCCGGGCTCTTTGTCACTTTGTTGTCCCTCTCGGTCTGACTCCCTGCCCCTGTTCTCCTCTCTTGCAGCGTCCTGCGCCCCGCGCCCCGTTTTCGGCGCGGCGGCCTCCCCCTGCCCGGCAGCCCGTTCCCCACCGGACCGAGGAGCGCGGCTCCGGGAAGGACTGCCGGGCTGGCCCCGGGGCAGCCCCGCTCCCGGGCCTCGTTACGCGCCGCCTGAATCAACGCTCGCTGCCGCCTCCTTCGCCCTCGCGGCTGCGTTCGCCCTCCCTTTGCCCCGGGTGAGGGGAGGGGCTGTGCCGGAGCTCGGGGCAGCAAGGGAGGCCCTGGGGCGGGGGTCGGGCGCTGCCCCCCTGCTCCAGCTGGGCTCCAGCTGTGGGCCGGGGCTGGAGGAGCCCCAGGTGCGGGCGGTGAGGCCGGTGGGGACGGCCGCTCCCTGCACAGGGGTGGCTGCCGGGGGAGGGGCTGCCGCCGCCGCTGCCGTGCCCCGGGTGGCCGTGGAGGGGCCGGGGGGAGCCAGGGGCGGGGCGGAGCGGTCGCCCGGTGCGACCGGGCTGCGGCGGCAGCGAGGAAGAACGCGAGCGGGGCCGCCCCCCGGACCAGCGGGTGCCGGGGAAAGCCCCGAGGCGGGGCGGCGGGGTCCGCGTCGGAGGCACGGAGCAGGGGCGTGCGGGAGCCGGCGGCGGGGGCTGCCCGGAGCCGCGCGGCGGAGCGCCGGTTAGCGCTCGCGTCTCGGCGGGACTTGCGGGGGAAAAGGGGGAGCCGGTGTCCCTGGCGGCAGGGCGGGAGCCGTAGCCCTGCGGCACGGGGCTTACGGCCGGCGACGTTCGTTCCCCGCGCATGCCGGGAAGCGTAGTCTTGTGGCAGGAGGCCGGCGGGCGGCCATGCTGCGCTTGCCAGGGCATGCCGGGAGATGTAGGTTTTGCGACCTGGTCTCCCAGGCATGCGTGGTGGCGCGCCTCCTCCCCGCCCTCGGTGCTGCCTCCCTGTGACCGAACTTAGGTACTGCAGGTCGGCAGCCGCGGCTCGGAAGCCGCGCATGCGCGGTGGCGCCTAAGTGACCCACGCTCCCGTCCTCCGGTAACAGCGATGCCGTTCTGCGGTCCCTGCGCGCTCTTTGCCTGCTTCCCGGTAAGGAAGCGCCGTTGCCGCCCCATGGGCGCAGCGTCGGCGGGCGCTCGCCCTGCAAAATGCGGCACCGCCGCCGGGTGCTCGCTGCTTCTGCAGCCCGGCGTTCGCGCGCCGCCCCGCGCCCCTGCGGCGCGCCGTCGGCGTCCGGCGCATGCGCGGCGCGCGGGAGCAGCATGGCGGTGCAGGGGGGTCGTGAAGGGCCGGGGCCAGCGGTGAGGCGAGCGAGCCCCTGGGGCGGGTGCGGGGGCGTCTCCTGCGCGCCGGCCGCCCGCCCGCCCGCCCGCGGGTGGCGGGGCGAGGACCTTCGAGCCGCCCGCTGCGGCCGGCTGCCGGCCCGCTGGAGGCGAGCCGGGTCGGGGCAGCCCCGGGGAGTTACCGGGGGGCTGGGAGGAGGGAGAGGGGAAGGAGGCGGACACCCCCCAGGCGCAGACGCCGGGCGCCTCCCAACTCGCCAGAGCCCCCCCGCTCGCTTCTCCTGGCCCCGCGCAGCTGCCCCCAGCTCCAGCCCCTCCCCTGAAGCCCGTCCCGTAGCCCCGGGTCGGCCCCGGGCCCTGTCGCAGAGGCGGCAAGCCGGGCCTTGCGTGCGCTGGGTTCTCCGTGAAAGCGGGCGCCGTTGGCGGCGGTGCAGGGGCAGAGCGGCGTCTCCGGCGGCCCCCGCGGAAGGAGAGGCTTCGGCCAGGGGGGAACTACGGTAATAAGGGTCGCTGCTGCTTCTTTCCCTCTGCCGGGGGCCGCGCTGAGGCTGCGCGTGTCCGTTCGTCCCCGTCCGTTCGCCGCTGACCGCACCCGCCTCGGGCTCGCGTGGGTTGTCTCTGCCCGTGGCACCTCGCTCTCCTCGTGGCACGGCTGCAGGAAGGGACAGGCGGAGCGCTTGCCGGCCCTGGGCGGGAGCTGCCGCGGCCAGAGCTGGAGAGGCCAGAGAACGGTAAAGAGGAAGAAGAAACCGAAGGCCGGCTGGCCCGCCGGCCGGCAGCTGCCTCCTGCTGCAGGGAAGAGAGAGCCAGCCCCTCCAGGTGAGTAGGATCCCTCTTCGTAGTCCGCAGCAGGCCAGGCCATCGACATGCAGGGTCTGTACGCGTCACCAAAGGCGTAACGCACGAGCGAGGCTCCGTGTGTAGGAAAGTTCAGCTCGTAGAATAACTTTGGAAAGACATAATTCAGCAATGCTGTGCTCTGGGGCACGTTTCATATCTGCCCGTAAGTTTTATATAATTGCTAATACTTTTTTTTTTCAGAAATGTCTGTTTATTTTAAAGAAAAGTGCCTGATCTCTTTAGTTTCTGGAGAACTTTGAAAACATAGAGCTCTTGTTGTTCTAGATGAGTTTCTGGCAACGCGAACAGTATATGGTACGCGCTTCTCCGACAAAGGTTGTGTCTCTGCTGCAGGCAGACAGATGTCGTCTTCCTGAAGGTATGAACTGAAATACCATTTGTGAGCTGTTCCGTGCAGCCAGTTGGTGTTACGACTATTTTAAATTTAGTAATCTCCGAGCGATTGCTTTCAAGGCCCCTCGGTTTAGAGGCAAAGTCAGGTACTATGGAGTCCCTACTGCATCTCCGATTCCGATATAATGTGGAGAAAAGAGCTGGTTTGTTCTAGGGCTCTAAGCACCTGCAGGTTCCACTGGAGTGAGTTGAAATCCTGAAGAGATGGGCAGCTCTGCAAATCCAAAGTTTAGTGGAAGAATTGTGGGCAGTTCACCGGTTCCTTTGTTGGACGTGAATTCTTTACAGGTTAGGGGTTGGGTTTTTTCCATAGTTTTCTCTGTACGGTGACATCTAATTTCTCTTCCTTGCAGTGTTGGGGTAATGTGCTGTCAGCAAGGTAATACTAAGGAGAAAGGTAAGATGAGTATTTTGACTGGGCAGGTGAGGCTTTATTTTTCTCTCCATGCATTTCGTTCTTCCTTTTAAAGGACCAGCTCTTATTTAAAGCTTATTTAAATTTTATGCCCTTTGTGGTGTACTCGGTAGAACAGTGTTTTCCTCTGAAAGGATGAGCTCTTCTGCTGTAGGTGTTCAAATATTGTGACAGCAGCCTGTGCGTTGCTCTTAGTTTCTAAGTTTGCCCAGCCTTTCCGATTTAAAAAAACCCCCAAAAAAAAAACCCAAAAAAAAAGTTTTCAGTGTCTTGAACCTTTGTGAAGTGTCACCCATTCTTGTGGGCTAAAACTTGCAAGTTCCTGGAAGTTTTGTGTTTCAACTCAAAAGTTTGAGGTGTTTCTGAGAACTAGATTACAGGAAATCTGTTAGTGGCTACTGTTCAAGTCGTCTTACACCTGTTTTTTGGAAGGTCTGACGTTGACTTTCTTTGCACTACGTCTGTAGCAGGAGGGCACATTTGTTTCAGTTTTGCATTTTGATGTCTGCAATTAAAAAAAAAAAAGGCCATGACTTGTTTGTATGTGTGCATTGGAAAGTTTTACGCGGCAGGTGAGCTTGTTGCAGTCAGGGTGAAGACCTCTGCTTTGGAAAAAGCTACATTAGAAGGTAAGTACACCTGGCAAGTGCTCCCCTGCCATTTTTATGTTGGTTGGTGAAATGTCATGGTCCATACAATGGTAGGAATGATTTCAGTATTGTGAAAGCATTAAGGATTAGTTAGTTACTTGGAGGTTGTCTCACCAACTGTGAAATATTCTGGCTCCAGGTGCCTCATTGGCTAAATCCTTGCGGGAGTTTTGGGCCTCTGACATGGGTTTCGCTTGTGTAACCAAGCTGGGTGATGGGATCCTGCTGTCTCCTAAGGGGCAGTTGGAAGGTCGCAGGTGAAATAACAGTAACCTAGGTCCAAACCAGGCTCACAGAATCTTTCTTTCTTACCTTCTTATCTGGAGGAGTAAAAAGACTCTGTGATGCTTTGGGCTTTTTGTTTTTTTTAATGTTAAGGCAAAGTCTCAATCTTCCTTTACATCAGCTCCCCCTTCCCCGCCTTTTCCCCCTTCCCCACCCAATCCTACCACTCGCCACAGAACCTGGTTAGACGAAGTCGGCGCAAGTGGTGCTGCAGTGACAAACCACCTGGGGGAAATGGTGATCAAGGGTGTTTCTCGCTTAGCTCAGCAGCTGTAGCAATCCCAGCGAATCCTCCGTGTTCCCAGTTGCCTGCCTGTGTTTGGAAAACATCTGGTCCTGCCCACAGCGGGGGGGGGAGGTGGTGTGTGTGTGTGTGTAGAGCTTATGAATACGTGTATCCAGGGTAAAAATCACGCGTTCTGTGTGAGAGGTTTAGAAAGGATGGCTTGCTACAGCAGTGGCGGTTTGGTGATGAGTTAGACTGTTGCTTCTCCTTGAAAGTTTCCCTGGAAGCTATGGAAGCCCGATCAGTAGGCAAACTCCAGACGTTTTTCCATCCCGAATAGTGCCTGCTGTAATCATGGGACTGGCATAAAAATTGAGATTTTTATACTGCAGATCATTTCGTTCTTTGCTTTCTTTGTGAGTTCAGGGCTTGTTAGGGCACGCTGTGTTTTTTGGATTTCTGTTATCGTCAAGAAGCTTAGGAGAGACTTTTTTGTGGTGGTTGTGGTTTGTTTTTTTCTTTTGTTGTCCATCCGTAATCATTTGTTGTAAATTGCTGAGCACTGAAGGAAATACCAACGCTTTTATGACTTGTGATGTAAAAAAACTGTAGTACTTTCGGAACAGATTTGGCCATCTTCCGTGACGCTTAAATTGTGACCTGTCACGCCGGACTCCTTTTAGCAGCCAAGCTTCTGCACACCACGCTTGACATCTGCAGTGTTCAGAGTATGTGCGTTTGTCAAGCTCTGAGCTAGGAAGCGTCTGGAATTGCTAGGTAGCAAGGCCTGATTAAAACGTGGCGTATATCCATACCGAGCAAGCCCAGAAGATGAAGAGGAGTTTGCAGCACTTTAAAAAAGACCTCCTATTTATGCAGTAGAGTTCAGGTAAAGGTAAAAGTGTACAAAACCTTCGCTCCTTGGTTACCAGTTTTGAGAGGAGGATGGCATGGTGTGTACCGACAGAGGGACGTCTGTAAAATCTTCCCCGTTGCATAGAGGGTGTGTAGGAATGTTTCGTGTTTTGCAGAAGTGCCAACAGCTTCGAAGGTTATACAAGTATGGTAGCTTCCCCCACCGTCGGAAATACGGAAAGCAGGAAAATCCCTGGAAAACGTGGAAGAGCTGCTGGTGGAATCATTTGCCTGAGGTAGGTTTAAAATGGAGAGATTCTGGGCTCTTTTCACACTTCACGTAATTAATTTTCCACAAGTTTTTTAGACTTGCTTCTGTGGGTCCTGTGTTAATGCAAAGAGAACAAGTGAAGCTCTGAAAGTACAATACTTCTCATAAGTTTAATCCATTTTTAGTTTAAAGGACCTCATGCGCTGTGAACTTGTTTTATAGTCTTCTCCCCAAATGTAGGTGGAGCGAGTCGCAGAAAGACATCAATATTGAGGTCTCCAGTAACTGCGTGTTCCCTATTATTTTCCTTTGAAAGAAATGGTCGGAAGCTATTTTGGAGGAGTTCAAGTTGTGTATCTGTTGGGTGGGTTTGGGTTTTTACCCTGCTGGCTTAGTTCTCGTTGATCATAGTCTAATTCCTTTGTGTTTCTTTTTACAAAGAAATCCAAGCAATAGTTGCCAATATTCACCAGGATAACAGAGTTCTTAATGCCGTGGATCCTTTTCTGTATGTCTTGCCTTTTTTGGTCTGCTTTCCAGTTTCTCAGTGGGCAGGAAACTAGATGGCGTGTGTTGTCCCCTTTTGCGTCCTTGCAGAACTCGTGCGTTGAATTTGAACTTCTGCGTCGCCTGTGATGAATAATGCGGAGAAGTGGCACGTTGCTTTGCACAGCGATGCACCTTCGTTTTGAATGCATGATGACTACTGTGGAAGGAACCAAACCTGAGGGAAGTTTTATGTGTGTCTGTGTTGCTATGTTTCCTTTTTTTTTTTTTTCCTTAATTTGTACCTGAAATTGGGCTGTAAAAAAAAATTCAAACCAAACCCAAACTCCTAATCACCCCCTACCTCTGCCCCCCCTCTTCCCCCCCCGCCATCTCTCTCCGTGGCTCCTTTCCCTATTTTTCAGTCCCCCCACTCGCGCTGCAGCTGATCGCTTTCGTATTGGGTTTACATGGCAGGGTTTTGTTAGCTGGGGGTGGAGGCAGGGGCTGCAGGGGTGGGTTGTGTGAGAAGACACCAGGAGTTGTCCCCATGTTGGGGGGGCAAGGTGGATCTGCTGCTGGTCAAGCTGAGCCCATCAGCAATGCTGGTGGTGCCTCTGTGACGCTGTATTTAAGAAGGGCTAAAAAATGCTGCGCAAAAGCTGTCGTAGAGAAAATGTGAGCGTGAAACGGCCCTGCAGCCACCAAGGTCAGTGAGGATGGAGGAGGAGGTGCTTCAGGCATCAGAGCAGAGATTCCCCAGCAGCCCATGGTGAAGACCATGCTGATGCAGGTCATCCCCCTGCACCCCACTGAGATCCTTGGTGGAGCAGGTACCCACCTGCAGCCCAGGGAGGACCCCCTGCTGGAGTAGGTGGATGTGCCTGAAGGAGGCTGTGACCCTGTGGAGAACCTGTGCTGGAGCAGGCTCCTGGCAGCAGCTGTGGCCCCGAGGAGGGACCCCGTGCTGGAGCAGAAGAATGATGTGAGGAGGAAGGAGCGGCAGAGACAACATGCGATGAACTCACCACGGCCCCTGCTCCCTGTCCCCCTGCGCTGCTTGGGTGGGCGAGGTAGAGGAGTCAGGAGTGAAGATGAGCCCAGGGAAAAAGAGAGGGGTGGGGGGGAAGTTGTTTGTTTTTTTTTTTTTTTAATTTGTTCTTATTTCTCGCTACTCTACTCTGATTTTGATTGACAATGAATTAAACTACTTTCCCCCAAGTCGAGTCTGCTTTGCCTGTGACAGTACTTGATGAGTGATCTCTTTAGCCTTATCTCAACCCAGAAGCATTTTTGTTGTATTTTCTCCCCTTGTCATGTTGAGGAGGGGGAGCGATACAGAAGCTTGGTGGGTACCTGGCAGCCAGACAAGGTCATCCCCCTCCTTCTTTCAGGCTCCCTGTGCCTACTTGTTAATTCATGCTGATGTTTCTTGTACCCCACTGCTTTGGAAACTTTCTTCCTACCTCTCATTTTTTAAATTATTGCATGTTTCTTGAACCCAGTCACGTTCTACTTTTTCTTCTTGCCTTTCACTCTTTCTGTCTCCCTGACCTAATTTTAATTTCTTGTCTGTTTCTTGTACCCTGTCACTTTTCCTCCCTATGCCTCCCTCTATGCAGCTCCAGGTACCTATTTTTTAATTGTTGTCTATGATTCTTGTATCCTGTCGCTTTTAAAATTTCCTACGTCTCCCTCTATCCATCTCCCTGTCTCTAATTCTTCCCTCTCTGTCCTTGTCCTGATTTCAGCCAGGGTAGAGTTAATTTTCTTCAGAGAAGCTAGCGTGAGGCTATGTTTTGGATTTGGGATGAGAAAATGTTGATAATGTGCTAATGTTTTGAGCTGTTGCTGAGTACCCAAGGACGGTCCAGCTTCTCGTGCTGGCCGGCCAGCGAGAAGGCTGGGGGTGCTCAGGAAGTTGGGAGGGGACACAGCCAGGACAGCTGACCCAGACTGGCCAAAGAGATATTCCATACCATATGACGTCATGCTCAGTATATAAAGCTGGGACAAAGAAGAAGGAAGGGGTGGAGGGACGTTCGGAGTGATGGCGTCTGTCTTGCCAAGAAACCAGTAGGCATGATGGAGCCCTGCTTCCCTGGAGATGGCTGAACCGCTGCCTGCCCGTGGGGAGTGGTGAATGGAGTCCTTGTTTTCCTTTGCTTGTGTGCGTGGCTTTTGCTTTACTTATTAAACTGTCTTTATCTCAAACCATGAGTTTCCTCACTTTTACTCTTCCTATTCTCTCCCCCCATCCCACCGTGGGGCAGTGAGTGAGCGGCTGCGTGGGGCTTAGTTGCCAGCTGGGGCTAAACCATGACAGTCCTTTTTGGAGCCCAACGTGGGGCAGGAAGGGTTTGAGATACCGACAGGTTGGATTGGAATGTGCTAGATGACAGAATTTATAGCTGTTATTGCTGTTTAGCTACTAATGGCCCTGTGCTTGGCATGGGTTTGCTTTCCTTATGTATATTAGAGTCCAGTGCTTGTTAGTGGCTGCTTTTTGCTTTTGCTGCTGCCGTGCTGCTGGTCATCTGGCTCTGCTGGGCCTGGGAAGATTTGGATAACAGCCATGGCGATGCGCCTGGGCTGGCAGGCGGCCAGGGCATCGCTGCTGTTTCGGTGCTGCTGTACTGGACAGGCTGGAACTCGCACTGTGAACTCCAGTCGAAGGGACTGTGACCTGTGGATGAGTCCATGCAGGAGCAGGACACCCCGAAGCATATGTGGCCGTGTGTAAGCCCATGCCACAGCAGGTATATCTCGAAGCATCTGTGGCCATGGTTGTGTCTGTGCCGCAGCAGGTATAACTCTGATGGGATTGTGGCACACGGATAAGTCCATGCTGGAGAAGGTACATCTCGACGCATCTGTGGATAAGTCCATGTTGCAGCAGGTACACCTTGAAGTATCAGTGGTTATGCACGAGGTCATGCTGGAGCACCTCAAAGTGTGTGGCCATGCAGAAGCCCTCGACAGTGCGGGTACATTCCTGGAGGGACTGCAACTATGGGTAAAGCCACGCTGTAGCAGATTTATCTCTGGAGGTAGTGTGGCCCGTGGAGGCGGCCATTTTGGAGCAGGTGCACCTCGAAGTGACTGTAACTGTGGATAAGTCTATGCCGCAGCAGATACACCCCTGGAGAGACTGTGGCTCATGGAAGGGACTGCAGTCTGTGGATAAGTCCAAGGCGGAGCAGGGGCAAGGAGAGGAGTTCATTGCAACGTTACACCCTATGGTCCAGTCCAAAGGGCCCAGGGGTGGAGATTGTAATGGAAATACCTTTAAATTGTTGTAACCCATGATTTGAGTTGCATGTTATAGGAACTATTATAGCAGGAACCACCTGAACCAATGGAGGACAAGCCTTACAAGAAGCAGTGCAAGTGCAGCAGTGACCTGACCTGAGCTGGCTTTGGTGCCCTGTAACTCCATGCAACACCGCACCTTGCCTGTCCTGAGTGACCACCATAAGAGATGGAGCCCAAAGTCAGGGACTAAATGAACTCAGTGGGCATTTCACGGACATTTTGGAGGGAGGTCTGTGGACTAAGGGGATGATAATCTGTGTATTATATGAAAGGATGGGAAGAGGGGTGGTGGTTAATGAGGTTGTATTGGATATTGTGGTATCCGAGCATAATGTAAATAGTATGGAATAAGGGGTGGATAATGTCCTGGTTTCAGCCAGGGTAGAGTTAATTTTCATCATAGAAACTAGCGTGGGGCTATGTTTTGGATTTGGGATGAGAAAATGTTGATAACGTGCTGATGTTTTGAGCTGTTGCTGAGTATCCAAGGACAGCCCAGCTTCTCGTGCTGGCCTGCCAGTGAGGAGGCTGGGAGTGCACGGGAAGTTGGGAGGGGACACAGCCAGGACAGCTGACCCAGGCTGTCCATATGACATATCCATACCATATGACGTCATGCTCGGTATATAAAGCTGGGACGAAGAAGAAGGAAGGGGTGGAGGGATGTTTGGAGTTATGGCGTCTGTCTTCCCAAGAAACCATTACGCATGATGGAGCCCTGCTTCCCTGGAGATGGCTGAACCTCTGCCTGCCCGTGGGGAGTGGTGAATGAATTCCTTGTTTTGCTTTGCTTGTGTACGTGGCTTTTGCTTTACTTATTAAACTCTCAAACCATGAGTTTCCTCACTTTTACTCTTCCGATTCTCTTCCCCCATCCCACCGTGGGGGAGTGAGTGAGCGGCTGCGTGGGGCTTAGTTGCCAGCTGGGGCTGAACCATGACAGTCCTGTACCATATCACTTCTTATACTTTTTTTTTCTACATCTCCTTGTCCCTATTTGTTAGTTCTTGCCTATGTTTCTTGTACCCTGTTTCTTTTCAAAATTTTCTTTCTGTGTCTACCTCTGTCCTGCTCCCTGTTTGTATTTTTAATTTCTTGCCTATGTTTCTTTTCCCCTATCACTTTCCCCAGCCCTTGTCTTGTCTCTATCTTGTTGTCTTGCTGGTCCCTTCTGCTTTTCTCTCCTGCTCCCTGTCTCTCTTATTTATTCCACCATCTCCCTGTCCTTTTTTCTTTTTTCCCCTCAATCTCTCCACACTCCTCTCTCTACGCTCTTGTCCTGCTCCCCGTCTCTCTCTTGTTCGCAGCATCCGGTTTTCTGGCTCCCTGTCCCACACCTCTTCTCTACGTCCCTCTGTCCTTCCTCCTGTTGTCTCTTCCCTTTGTCTCCCTCTGCCCTGCTGCCTTTGGGCACTGAGCCTCGCAGCCGACTCGCTGCCCGGATTCCTGAGGTGTATTAATGAATAACCTTTTCCTGCCTCCTCTGTGCCCCCCGGCTGTGGTCACAGCCCTGGGGGCAGAGCTCGTGGCTGTGGACAGGTTCGGGGAAAGGGGCCCTGTGCCGTGGGGCTTTGGCCATGGACCCTGTTCCTGACGGGCTCCAGCTGGGGCTGGGGCAGCCCCAGGTGTGGCCAGTGAGGCTGAGGTGGGGCTGGCCCTGCTGCCGCTGGGGCTCTGGCTGTAAAGGGGTGCTGGGGCATGGCTGCCTGAGGGAGCTGGTGAAGGGGAACTGGCTGGGGAGGGAATCTGGGGGGTGCTGCAGGCAGGTGCCTCCAGCAAGGAGCAGGCAGTCCCTGCATCAGAGGGATCTTGCCGAGATGTCCCTGGCAGAGCAGACCAGCAGCACGTGGTGCTGGGAGCTCGGTGGCTACACGCGTGAGCCGCCGTGGATCGAGGAAGCCGTGTGGATGAAGAGCACTGAGGAGGAAGAGGCAGAGGGAGAAGGATTGGGGCCGTGAAGGTCTCCTGCGGCACCAGGAGCTGCGGTGAGTCACGCGTTCTCTTGTGCGTGTCCTGGTCCATCTCTGCTGCCCTTCCCCAGAGCTCTGCCTGCCTCCCTGCCTGTCCCTGCTTCAGTCTCCCTCTCCACCGGCGTGCCTACCCGTCCGGCTCCCCAAAACTTGTTACTCATTTGCTGACTATGCCCTGTACCATTTCACCTATTGATTTTTTTCTATGTTTCCCTCTTGGCGGCTCCCTCTCTCCGTTTTTTAATGCTTTCCTGTGTTTCTTGTACCCTGTTGCATTTTAATTTCTCATTCTACAGTTCCCTCTCTCTGGCACCCTGTCTCTTTTTAAATTCTTCACTCTGTCCTGTACTCCATTGCTTAAAAAAAGTTTTCCTCTGTTTCCTTCTGTCCATCTCCCTGTCCCTATTTTTTAATTATTTCCTGTGTTTCTCGTACCCCATTGCTTTTAAAATTTTATTATGGTTCCTTTTATCTGTCTCCTTGTCCCTTTTTTAAAATATTCCTGTGTTTCTTGTACCCATCGATATTTTAATTTTCTTTCTATGCTGTCCTCTGTCCAACTCCCTGTCCCTATATTTTAATTCTTGCCTATGTTTCTTGTACTCAATTGCTTTTTAAAATTCTTTCCATTTCCCTCTATCTGGCTCCCTTTATTGGTTTTTTTTTTTTAATTTCTTCTCTGTATTTCTTGTAACTCATTGCTATTTAATTTCTCTTTCAAGAATTTCCTTTATCCAGTTCCCTTTTGCTAAATTTTAATGCCTCCCTTTCTTCCATATACTCTGTCACTTTTAACGTTTTCTTTCAGTGTTTCCTCCCACAACTCTTTGGTCTCTACTTTTTTTATGACCTAAATTGCCCTCCAGCCTTCACTATTTTACAGCCTCCTACCCCTTTTCAGCCTCCACTTTTTTCTAGCCTCTCCTTGCCCTCTGGCCTCCCAAACCTTTTTGTCCTCCCACCCATTTGCAGCCTCAACTTTATTCTGGCCTCTACTTAATCTCCAGCCTCCCACACCTTTTGTGGCTTCCAGCCCCTTTTTGGCCTCTCTCTTTTTCTGGCCTTTAGCTCCCCTTCAGCCTCCCCTTTTTTCTGGCCTCTCCCTCTCATTTTGGGCCTCCATTTTTTTTTCTCACCTCTGCCTCCCCTTTTTAGCCTTCACTTGCCCTGCAGCATCCCAGCCCTTTTCGGCATCCACTTTTTCTGGCCTCTACATCTCTTCCAGCCTCTCACACCTTTTCACCCTCCCACCCCTTTTTAACCTTCACTCCACATCCAGCCTCCCACATGTTTTCGGCCTCTGACCACTTTTTGGCCTCTTTAGACTCTAGTTGTCAGAACACTGTCTGTATGACCAGACACCACAATAACTGTCCTGGAGGTATGTCTCCAAGATGAAGGAAGACTTCTAGGACTGGAGGAGACTCTAACTGCTGGAACACCGTCTAAAGACTGGAACACCACTCTAGCCATTTGGCAGTTGTATCTCCATGATCCGGGAAAACTTTGGGGATTGCAGGGGACTCTCTAACTGCTGGCACGCCATCCGTATGACTGGAACGCCACTCTAGCTGTCCCGGAGGTAGTTCTTTAGGATCCAAGAAGACTTCTGGGATCAGAGTAGACTCTCTAGCTGTGGGAACACCATCTCTATGACTGGAACACCATTCTAGCCCTCCTGTGGTATGTCCCCATGATCTGGGAAGACTTCTGGGATCGGACAGGACTCTCTAAATGCCGGAGCATCATCTCTATGACCAGAATACCAGTCTAATCGACCTGGAGGTACTTCTCTATGATCCGAGAGGCACTCCAGTCTCCCACCCCTTTTCAGCCTCCACTTTCTTCTGGCCCCTACTTACCCCCTTTGGGCTCCCACCCCTCTTTGGCCTCCACTTTGTTCTAGCCTCTACTCACTTTCCAGGGTTGTTCCCCTTTTTTGGCCTAGAATTTCTTCTAGCCTCTACTCACCCCTCTTCGGCCTCCACTTTCATCTGGGCTCTACTCACTCTCCAGTGTCGCACTCCTCTTCGGCCTCTATTCACCCCTCTTTGGCCTTCACTTTGTTTTAGACTCTACACACCCTACGGCCTCCCACCCTTTTTCGGCATCCACTTTTATTCTAGCCTCTGCCCACTCTCCAGTGTCGCAGCCTGCTTTCAGCCTCCAATTTCTTCTGTCCTCTCCTCACCTCTCTTCAGCCTCCACTTTTTTCCAGTGTCTACACACCCTTCAGTCTCCCATGCCTCTTCACCCTCCACTTTACTCTGCCCTCTACTCACTTTTGATCCTCCGAATTGTTTTCGGCCTCCCACCTCTTTTAAGCCTATGCTTTTTTTCTGGTCTCTATGCACCCTTCAGGCTCCCATGCCTTTTTCCGTCTCCAATGCCACTTTGGCATCCACTTTTTTCTGTTCTCTAATGGTCCTCTGGTCTCGCACACCTTCTCAGCTTCCCACTCCTTTTTGGCCTCTAAATTTTTTCTGGCCTCCACTTGCTCTACAGGCTCCCACATATTTTTGGTCTCCACTCTTTATCTGGCCTCTACCTGCATTACAGCCTCCCACCCTTTCTTGGCCTCCCAAAACTTTTTGGTACTTCTCTGAGATCAGAGAGGACTTCCTGGCTTGGAGTGGACTCTCTAACCACTGCAGCACCTTCTCTATGACCAGAAAGCCACTCTGGCTGTCCTGGATGTATACCTCCATGATGCAGGACGACTTCTGGGCTTGGAGGTGATTATCTAGCCACGGGAAAACTGTCTGTATGACTGCAATGCCAGTCTACTGCACTGCAGCTATGTCTCCATGATCTGGGAGGACTTCTGGGATTGAATGCAACTCTCCAAATATGGGAAAACAATCTCTAAGGTCCAGAACACTACTCTAGCCATCCCAAAGGTATGTCGGCATAATCCAGGATGATTTCTGGTATTGCAGATAACCTTGTAGTTGTGGGAAAACCATCTCTACGACTGCAATGAACTCAAACTATTCAGCAGGTATGTCTCCATGATCTGGGAGGACTCCTAGAATTGGAGGACTGATAGAATCGGATTCAACAGAACGTAACTGTGGAAAAACCATCTCTATGACAGGATGTACACACTAGTTGTCCTGGGCTTAAGTCTCCATGATCAAGAAGGACGTCTGGGATAGGATGGGAGGATTTCCGGGACCGCAGTGGAGTCTCCATCTGCCAGAACAGCATCTCTCTGATCAGAATGCCAGTCTATCCATGCCGGAGGTATATCTCCGTGATCGGGAGGCCGTCTGAGAGCAGAGCGGAGTCTCCAGGCACTGCAACACCATCTCTATGACTGGAATGCCACTCTAGCCCTGTACGAGGTATGTCTCTCTAATCCCAGAGGACTTGCGGGAGTGGAAGGGACTCTGTAGGTGCCAGAACACCATTTCCACGAGCGGAATGCCACCTGAGCCGTCCTGGATGCAGCTTCTCTATGATGCGGGAGACACTCCAGCCTTCCATCCCTTTTCAGGCTCCGCTTATTTCTGTCCTTAGTTGCCCTCCAGTCTCTCACTGATTTTCAGCCTCCACGTTTCTCTAGCCTCTCCTTACCCCCTGGCCTCGCACATCTTTCTGGCCTACGACACGCCATCAACCTCCACTTCTTTCTGGCCTCTAGCTGCCCTCCGGCCTCCGACCCCTTTTCGGCCTCCACTTTTCCTGGCCTCTACCTCCCCTCCAGCCTCCCACCCCTTTGCGGCCTCCCACCCCTTTTCGGCCTCTTTTGACTCTGTTGTCACCGCAACAACAGACTCTTTGTCCAGGACACACCTGTAGCCATCCCAGGATTTGTCTCCATGATCAAGGAGGACGTCTGGGATAGGACGGGACTCTCTCACTGATGGAACACCGTTTCTACGATTGGGTTGCCACTCGAGCCATTCCCCAGGTACATCCCCGTGATCCGGCAGAACTTTGGGAATGGAGGTGACTCTCTAACCGCGGGAGTACCATGTCTATGAGCGGAACGCCACTCTAGCTGTCCCAGAAATATGTCTCAAAGATCCGGGAGGAGCTCTGGGATCAGCAGGGACTCTCTAGCCAAGGGAAAACAGTCTCTCTGACCGTAACGCCACTCTGGCTGTGCCGGAGGAATGTGTCTATGATGCCTGATGACTTCTGGGATCCGAGGGGATTCTCTACCCACCAGAACAGCGTCTCTGTGACCTGACCGCCACTCTCGATGTTTTGCAGGCATGCCTCCACGATGTGGCAGGAATCCTGGCATTGTAGGTGACTCTCTGGCTCCCCGAAGGAAGTCGCTATGAGAGGAATGCCATTCTAGCCGTCCTGGAGGTATCTGTCTCTGATCCGGGAGGACTTCCTGGGTTGGAGGGGCCTCGCTAAGCACCGGAAGACTGTCTCTATGACAGGAATGGCACTCTAGCTGCCTGGGAGGTTATGCCTCTATGATGCGGGAGGAAAGCTCTCTTTGGAGCGGGGTCTCTATCTCCCCGAACACGGCCTGTATGACCGGGACGCCTAGCCGTCCTGGAGGTATGTCTCCAGGACATGGGAGGCCTTCCAGGACTGGAGGGGACTCTATAGCTGCTGGAACACCGTCTCGATGGCTGGAATGCCACTGTGGCCATCCTGGATGTATATCTCCATGATGCGGGAGGACTTCGGGGATAGCGGGCGACTAACTAACCGTGGGAAAACCGCCTCTATGACGGGAATGCCCCTCTAGCCCTGCCAGAGGTATGCCTCCAGGATCCGGGAGGACGTCTGGGATCACATGTGACTCTCTAGCGGTGCGAAAGCTGCCTCTATGGTCCAGAACGCCACTCTAGCCGTCCTGGATGTATGTCTCCATGATCGAGGTGGATTTCTGGGATGGGACGTGACCAGCTAGTTGCCGGACAACCCGCTCTATGACCACAATGCCACTCAAGCCATTCAGCAGGTATGTCTCCGTGATGCAGGAGGATTTCTGGGATCGGAGACGACTCTCTAGCCATGGCAATACCCTCCCTGTATGCCGGAATGGCACTCTAACCCTCCTGGATGGATGTCTTTGTGATGTGGGAGGTCTTGCGTGTTTGGAACGGGGTCTCTAGGTGCTTTGATACCATCTCTACTGCTGGAATGGCACGCTGGCTGTCTGGGAGGTCTGTGTGTATGATCTGCTTGGACTTCTGGGATGGGAGGGGACTCTCTGGCTGTGGGAACACTGTTTTCAATGATAGGAAGGCCTGTCTGGCCATCCCAGACGTATGTTTCTCTGATCTGGGAGGATTTCCGGGATCGCAGTGGAGTCTCCATCTGCCGCAACAGCATCTCTCTGATGAGAATGCCAGTCTATCCATGCCGGAGGTATATCTCCATGATCGGGAGGCCGTCTGAGAGCAGAGCGGAGTCTCCAGGCGCCGCAACACCATCTCTATGACTGGAATGCCACTCTAGCCCTGTGCGAGGTATGTCTCTCTAATCCCAGAGGACTTGCGGGAGCGGAAGGGACTCTGTAGGTGCCAGAACACCATTTCCACGAGCGGAATGCCACCCGAGCCGTCCCGGATGCAGCTTCTCTATGATGCGGGAGACACTCCAGCCTTCCATCCCTTTTCAGGCTCCGCTTATTTCTGTCCTTAGTTGCCCTCCAGTCTCTCACTGATTTTCAGCCTCCACGTTTCTCTAGCCTCTCCTTCCCCTCTGGCCTCGCACATCTTTCTGGCCTACGACACGCGATCAACCTCCACTTCTTTCTGGCCTCTAGCTGCCCTCCGGCCTCCCACCCCTTTTCGGCCTCCACTATTTCCTGGCCTCTACCTCCCCTCCAGCCTCCCACCCCTTTGTGGCCTCCCACCCCTTTTCGGCCTCCACTTTTTCCTGGCCTCTACCTCCCCTCCGGCCTCCCACCCCTTTTCGGCCTCCACTTTTTCCTGGCCTCTACCTCCCCTCCGGCCTCCCACCCCTTTGCGGCCTCCCACTCCTTTTCGGCCTCCACTTTATCCTGGCCTCTACCTCCCCTCCAGCCTCCCACCCCTTTGCGGCCTCCCACCCCTTTTCGGCCTCCACTTTTTCCTGGCCTCTACCTCCCCTCCAGCCTCCCACCCCTTTGCGGCCTCCCACCCCTTTGCGGCCTCTTTTGACTCTGTAGTCACCGCAACAACAGTCTCTTTGTCCAGGACACACCTGTAGCCATCCCAGGATTTGTCTCCATGATCAAGGAGGACGTCTGGGATAGGACGGGACTCTCTCACTGATGGAACACCGTTTCTACGATTGGGTTGCCACTCTAGCCATTCCCCAGGTACATCCCCGTGATCCGGCAGAACTTTGGGAATGGAGGTGACTCTCTAACCGCGGGAGTACCATGTGTATGAGCGGAACGCCACTCTAGCTGTCCCAGAAATATGTCTCAAAGATCCGGGAGGAGCTCTGGGATCAGAGGGGACTCTCTAGCCAAGGGAAAACAGTCTCTCTGACCGTAACGCCACTCTGGCTGTGCCGGAGGTATGTGTCTATGATGCCTGATGACTTCTGGGATCCGAGGGGATTCTCTACCCACCAGAACAGCGTCTCTGTGACCTGACCGCCACTCTCGATGTTTTGCAGACGTGCCTCCACGATGTGGCAGGAATCCTGGCATCGTAGGTGACTCTCTGGCTCCCCGAAGGAAGTCTCTATGAGAGGAATGCCATTCTAGCCGTCCTGGAGGTATCTGTCTCTGATCCGGGAGGACTTCCTGGGTTGGAGGGGCCTCGCTAAGCACCGGAAGACTGTCTCTATGACAGGAATGGCACTCTAGCTGCCTGGGAGGTTATGCCTCTATGATGCGGGAGGAAAGCTCTCTTTGGAGCGGGGTCTCTATCTCCCCGAACACGGCCTGTATGACCGGAACGCCCGCCTAGCCATCCTGGAGGTATGTCTCCAGGACATGGGAGGCCTTCCAGGACTGGAGGGGACTCTATAGCTGCTGGAACACCGTCTCGATGGCCGGAATGCCACTGTGGCCATCCTGGATGTATATCTCCATGATGCGGGAGGACTTCGGGGATAGCGGGCGACTAACTAACCGTGGGAAAACGGCCCTTAATGACGGGATTGCCCCTCTAGCCCTGCCAGAGGTATGCCTCCAGGATCCGGGAGGACGTCTGGGATCACATGTGACTCTCTAGCGGTGCGAAAGCTGCCTCTATGGTCCAGAACGCCACTCTAGCCGTCCTGGATGTATGTCTCCATGATTGAGGTGGATTTCTGGGATGGGACGTGACCAGCTAGTTGCCGGACAACCCGCTCTATGACCGCAATGCCACTCAAGCCATTCAGCAGGTATGTCTCCGTGATGCAGGAGGATTTCTGGGATCGGAGACGACTCTCTAGCCATGGCAATACCCTCCCTGTATGCCGGAATGGCACTCTAACCCTCCTGGATGGATGTCTTTGTGATGTGGGAGGTCTTGCGTGTTTGGAACGGGGTCTCTAGGTGCTTTGATACCATCTCTACTGCTGGAATGGCACGCTGGCTGTCTGGGAGGTCTGTGTGTATGATCTGCTTGGACTTCTGGGATGGGAGGGGACTCTCTGACTGTGGGAACACTGTTTTCAATGATAGGAAGGCCTGTCTGGCCATCCCAGATGTATGTTTCTCTGATCTGGGAGGATTTCCGGGATCGCAGTGGAGTCTCCATCTGCCGCAACAGCATCTCTCTGATGAGAATGCCAGTCTATCCATGCCGGAGGTATATCTCCGTGATCGGGAGGCCGTCTGAGAGCAGAGCGGAGTCTCCAGGCGCTGCAACACCATCTCTATGACTGGAATGCCACTCTAGCCCTGTGCGAGGTATGTCTCTCTAATCCCAGAGGACTTGCGGGAGCGGAAGGGACTCTGTAGGTGCCAGAACACCATTTCCACGAGCGGAATGCCACCCGAGCCGTCCCGGATGCAGCTTCTCTATGATGCGGGAGACACTCCAGCCTTCCATCCCTTTTCAGGCTCCGCTTATTTCTGTCCTTAGTTGCCCTCCATTCTCTCACTGATTTTCAGCCTCCACGTTTCTCTAGCCTCTCCTTCCCCTCTGGCCTCGCACATCTTTCTGGCCTACGACAGGCGATCAACCTCCACTTCTTTCTGGCCTCTAGCTGCCCTCCAGCCTCCCACCCCTTTTCGGCCTCCACTTTTTCCTGGCCTCTACCTCCCCTCCAGCCTCCCACCCCTTTGTGGCCTCCCACCCCTTTTCGGCCTCCACTTTTTCCTGGCCTCTACCTCCCCTCCGGCCTCCCACCCCTTTTCGGCCTCCACTTTTTCCTGGCCTCTACCTCCCCTCCGGCCTCCCACCCCTTTGCGGCCTCCCACCCCTTTTCGGCCTCCACTTTATCCTGGCCTCTACTTCCCCTACGGCCTCCCACCCCTTTGCGGCCTCCCACCCCTTTTCGGCCTCCACTTTTTCCTGGCCTCTACCTCCTCTCCAGCCTCCCACCCCTTTGCGGCCTCCCACCCCTTTTCGGCCTCTTTTGACTCTGTAGTCACCGCAACAACAGTCTCTTTGTCCAGGACACACCTGTAGCCATCAGGATTTGTCTCCATGATCAAGGAGCACGTCTGGGATAGGACGGGACTCTCTCACTGATGGAACACCGTTTCTACGATTGGGTTGCCACTCTAGCCATTCCCCAGGTACATCCCCGTGATCCGGCAGAACTTTGGGAATGGAGGTGACTCTCTAACCGCGGGAGTACCATGTGTATGAGCGGAACGCCACTCTAGCTGTCCCAGAAATATGTCTCAAAGATCCGGGAGGAGCTCTGGGATCAGCAGGGACTCTCTAGCCAAGGGAAAACAGTCTCTCTGACCGTAACGCCACTCTGGCTGTGCCGGAGGTATGTGTCTATGATGCCTGATGACTTCTGGGATCCGAGGGGATTCTCTACCCACCAGAACAGCGTCTCTGTGACCTGACCGCCACTCTCGATGTTTTGCAGGCGTGCCTCCACGATGTGGCAGGAATCCTGGCATCGTAGGTGACTCTCTGGCTCCCCGAAGGAAGTCCCTATGAGAGGAATGCCATTCTAGCCGTCCTGGAGGTATCTGTCTCTGATCCAGGAGGACTTCGCTAAGCACCGGAAGACTGTCTCTATGACAGGAATGGCACTCTAGCTGCCTGGGAGGTTATGCCTCTATGATGCGGGAGGAAAGCTCTCTTTGGAGCGGGGTCTCTATCTCCCCGAACACGGCCTGTATGACCGGAACGCCCGCCTAGCCATCCTGGAGGTATGTCTCCAGGACATGGGAGGCCTTCCAGGACTGGAGGGGACTCTATAGCTGCTGGAACACCGTCTCGATGGCCGGAATGCCACTGTGGCCATCCTGGATGTATATCTCCATGATGCGGGAGGACTTCGGGGATAGCGGGCGACTAACTAACCGTGGGAAAACCGCCTCTATGACGGGAATGCCCCTCTAGCCCTGCCAGAGGTATGCCTCCAGGATCCGGGAGGACGTCTGGGATCACATGTGACTCTCTAGCGGTGCGAAAGCTGCCTCTATGGTCCAGAACGCCACTCTAGCCGTCCTGGATGTATGTCTCCATGATCGAGGTGGATTTCTGGGATGGGACGTGACCAGCTAGTTGCCGGACAACCCGCTCTATGACCACAATGCCACTCAAGCCATTCAGCAGGTATGTCTCCGTGATGCAGGAGGATTTCTGGGATCGGAGACGACTCTCTAGCCATGGCAATACCCTCCCTGTATGCCGGAATGGCACTCTAACCCTCCTGGATGGATGTCTTTGTGATGTGGGAGGTCTTGCGTGTTTGGAACGGGGTCTCTAGGTGCTTTGATACCATCTCTACTGCTGGAATGGCACGCTGGCTGTCTGGGAGGTCTGTGTGTATGATCTGCTTGGACTTCTGGGATGGGAGGGGACTCTCTGGCTGTGGGAACACTGTTTTCAATGATAGGAAGGCCTGTCTGGCCATCCCAGACGTATGTTTCTCTGATCTGGGAGGATTTCCGGGATCGCAGTGGAGTCTCCATCTGCCGCAACAGCATCTCTCTGATGAGAATGCCAGTCTATCCATGCCGGAGGTATATCTCCATGATCGGGAGGCCGTCTGAGAGCAGAGCGGAGTCTCCAGGCGCTGCAACACCATCTCTATGACTGGAATGCCACTCTAGCCCTGTGCGAGGTATGTCTCTCTAATCCCAGAGGACTTGCGGGAGCGGAAGGGACTCTGTAGGTGCCAGAACACCATTTCCACGAGCGGAATGCCACCCGAGCCGTCCCGGATGCAGCTTCTCTATGATGCGGGAGACACTCCAGCCTTCCATCCCTTTTCAGGCTCCGCTTATTTCTGTCCTTAGTTGCCCTCCATTCTCTCACTGATTTTCAGCCTCCACGTTTCTCTAGCCTCTCCTTCCCCTCTGGCCTCGCGCATCTTTCTGGCCTACGACACGCCATCAACCTCCACTTCTTTCTGGCCTCTAGCTGCCCTCCGGCCTCCCACCCCTTTTCGGCCTCCACTATTTCCTGGCCTCTACCTCCCCTCCAGCTTCCCACCCCTTTGTGGCCTCCCACCCCTTTTCGGCCTCCACTTTTTCCTGGCCTCTACCTCCCCTCCGGCCTCCCACCCCTTTTCGTCCTCCACTTTTTCCTGGCCTCTACCTCCCCTCCGGCCTCCCACCCCTTTGCGGCCTCCCACTCCTTTTCAGCCTCCACTTTATCCTGGCCTCTACCTCCCCTCCAGCCTCCCACCCCTTTGCGGCCTCCCACCCCTTTTCGGCCTCCACTTTTACCTGGCCTCTACCTCCCCTCCAGCCTCCCACCCCTTTGCGGCCTCCCACCCCTTTGCGGCCTCTTTTGACTCTGTAGTCACCGCAACAACAGTCTCTTTGTCCAGGACACACCTGTAGCCATCCCAGGATTTGTCTCCATGATCAAGGAGGACGTCTGGGATAGGACGGGACTCTCTCACTGATGGAACACCGTTTCTACGATTGGGTTGCCACTCTAGCCATTCCCCAGGTACATCCCCGTGATCCGGCAGAACTTTGGGAATGGAGGTGACTCTCTAACCGCGGGAGTACCATGTGTATGAGCGGAACGCCACTCTAGCTGTCCCAGAAATATGTCTCAAAGATCCGGGAGGAGCTCTGGGATCAGCAGGGACTCTCTAGCCAAGGGAAAACAGTCTCTCTGACCGTAACGCCACTCTGGCTGTGCCGGAGGTATGTGTCTATGATGCCTGATGACTTCTGGGATCCGAGGGGATTCTCTACCCACCAGAACAGCGTCTCTGTGACCTGACCGCCACTCTCGATGTTTTGCAGACGTGCCTCCACGATGTGGCAGGAATCCTGGCATCGTAGGTGACTCTCTGGCTCCCCGAAGGAAGTCTCTATGAGAGGAATGCCATTCTAGCCGTCCTGGAGGTATCTGTCTCTGATCCGGGAGGACTTCCTGGGTTGGAGGGGCCTCGCTAAGCACCGGAAGACTGTCTCTATGACAGGAATGGCACTCTAGCTGCCTGGGAGGTTATGCCTCTATGATGCGGGAGGAAAGCTCTCTTTGGAGCGGGGTCTCTATCTCCCCGAACACGGCCTGTATGACCGGAACGCCCGCCTAGCCGTCCTGGAGGTATGTCTCCAGGACATGGGAGGCCTTCCAGGACTGGAGGGGACTCTATAGCTGCTGGAACACCGTCTCGATGGCCGGAATGCCACTGTGGCCATCCTGGATGTATATCTCCATGATGCGGGAGGACTTCGGGGATAGCGGGCGACTAACTAACCGTGGGAAAACGGCCCTTAATGACGGGATTGCCCCTCTAGCCCTGCCAGAGGTATGCCTCCAGGATCCGGGAGGACGTCTGGGATCACATGTGACTCTCTAGCGGTGCGAAAGCTGCCTCTATGGTCCAGAACGCCACTCTAGCCGTCCTGGATGTATGTCTCCATGATCGAGGTGGATTTCTGGGATGGGACGTGACCAGCTAGTTGCCGGACAACCTGCTCTATGACCGCAATGCCACTCAAGCCATTCAGCAGGTATGTCTCCGTGATGCAGGAGGATTTCTGGGATCGGAGACGACTCTCTAGCCATGGCAATAGCCTCCCTGTATGCCGGAATGGCACTCTAACCCTCCTGGATGGATGTCTTTGTGATGTGGGAGGTCTTGCGTGTTTGGAACGGGGTCTCTAGGTGCTTTGATACCATCTCTACTGCTGGAATGGCACGCTGGCTGTCTGGGAGGTCTGTGTGTATGATCTGCTTGGACTTCTGGGATGGGAGGGGACTCTCTGACTGTGGGAACACTGTTTTCAATGATAGGAAGGCCTGTCTGGCCATCCCAGACGTATGTTTCTCTGATCTGGGAGGATTTCCGGGATCGCAGTGGAGTCTCCATCTGCCGCAACAGCATCTCTCTGATGAGAATGCCAGTCTATCCATGCCGGAGGTATATCTCCGTGATCGGGAGGCCGTCTGAGAGCAGAGCGGAGTCTCCAGGCGCTGCAACACCATCTCTATGACTGGAATGCCACTCTAGCCCTGTGCGAGGTATGTCTCTCTAATCCCAGAGGACTTGCGGGAGCAGAAGGGACTCTGTAGGTGCCAGAACACCATTTCCACGAGCGGAATGCCACCCGAGCCGTCCCGGATGCAGCTTCTCTATGATGCGGGAGACACTCCAGCCTTCCATCCCTTTTCAGGCTCCGCTTATTTCTGTCCTTAGTTGTCCTCCAGTCTCTCACTGATTTTCAGCCTCCACATTTCTCTAGCCTCTCCTTCCCCTCTGGCCTCGCACATCTTTCTGGCCTACGACACGCGATCAACCTCCACTTCTTTCTGGCCTCTAGCTGCCCTCCGGCCTCCCACCCCTTTTCGGCCTCCACTATTTCCTGGCCACTACCTCCCCTCCAGCCTCCCACCCCTTTGTGGCCTCCCACCCCTTTTCGGCCTCCACTTTTTCCTGGCCTCTACCTCCCCTCCGGCCTCCCACCACTTTGCGGCCTCCCACCACTTTGCGGACTCCCACTCCTTTTCGGCCTCCACTTTATCCTGGCCTCTACCTCCCCTCCAGCCTCCCACCCCTTTGCGGCCTCTCACCCCTTTTCGGCCTCCACTTTTTCCTGGCCTCTACCTCCCCTCCAGCCTCCCACCCCTTTGTGGCCTCCCACCCCTTTGTGGCCTCCCACCCCTTTGTGGCCTCCCACCCCTTTTCGGCCTCCACTTTTTCCTGGCCTCTACCTCCCCTCCAGCCTCCCACCCCTTTGCGGCCTCCCACCCCTTTTCGGCCTCTTTTGACTCTGTAGTCACCGCAACAACAGTCTCTTTGTCTAGGACACACCTGTAGCCATCAGGATTTGTCTCCATGATCAAGGAGCACGTCTGGGATAGGACGGGACTCTCTAACTGATGGAACACCCTTTCTACGATTGGGTTGCCACTCTAGCCATTCCCCAGGTACATCCCCGTGATCCGGCAGAACTTTGGGAATGGAGGTGACTCTCTAACCGCGGGAGTACCATGTGTATGAGCGGAACGCCACTCTAGCTGTCCCAGAAATATGTCTCAAAGATCCGGGAGGAGCTCTGGGATCAGCAGGGACTCTCTAGCCAAGGGAAAACAGTCTCTCTGACTGTAACGCCACTCTGGCTGTGCCGGAGGTATGTGTCTATGATGCCTGATGACTTCTGGGATCCGAGGGGATTCTCTACCCACCAGAACAGCGTCTCTGTGACCTGACCGCCACTCTCGATGTTTTGCAGGCGTGCCTCCACGATGTGGCAGGAATCCTGGCATCGTAGGTGACTCTCTGGCTCCCCGAAGGAAGTCCCTATGAGAGGAATGCCATTCTAGCCGTCCTGGAGGTATCTGTCTCTGATCCAGGAGGACTTCCTGGGTTGGAGGGGCCTCGCTAAGCACCGGAAGACTGTCTCTATGACAGGAATGGCACTCTAGCTGCCTGGGAGGTTATGCCTCTATGATGCGGGAGGAAAGCTCTCTTTGGAGCGGGGTCTCTATCTCCCCGAACACGGCCTGTATGACCGGAACGCCCGCCTAGCCGTCCTGGAGGTATGTCTCCAGGACATGGGAGGCCTTCCAGGACTGGAGGGGACTCTATAGCTGCTGGAACACCGTCTCGATGGCCGGAATGCCACTGTGGCCATCCTGGATGTATATCTCCATGATGCGGGAGGACTTCGGGGATAGCGGGCGACTAACTAACCGTGGGAAAACGGCCCTTAATGACGGGAATGCCCCTCTAGCCCTGCCAGAGGTATGCCTCCAGGATCCGGGAGGACGTCTGGGATCACATGTGACTCTCTAGCGGTGCGAAAGCTGCCTCTATGGTCCAGAACGCCACTCTAGCCGTCCTGGATGTATGTCTCCATGATCGAGGTGGATTTCTGGGATGGGACGTGACCAGCTAGTTGCCGGACAACCCGCTCTATGACCACAATGCCACTCAAGCCATTCAGCAGGTATGTCTCCGTGATGCAGGAGGATTTCTGGGATCGGAGACGACTCTCTAGCCATGGCAATAGCCTCCCTGTATGCCGGAATGGCACTCTAACCCTCCTGGATGGATGTCTTTGTGATGTGGGAGGTCTTGCGTGTTTGGAACGGGGTCTCTAGGTGCTTTGATACCATCTCTACTGCTGGAATGGCACGCTGGCTGTCTGGGAGGTCTGTGTGTATGATCTGCTTGGACTTCTGGGATGGGAGGGGACTCTCTGACTGTGGGAACACTGTTTTCAATGATAGGAAGGCCTGTCTGGCCATCCCAGACGTATGTTTCTCTGATCTGGGAGGATTTCCGGGATCGCAGTGGAGTCTCCATCTGCCGCAACAGCATCTCTCTGATGAGAATGCCAGTCTATCCATGCCGGAGGTATATCTCCGTGATCGGGAGGCCGTCTGAGAGCAGAGCGGAGTCTCCAGGCGCTGCAACACCATCTCTATGACTGGAATGCCACTCTAGCCCTGTGCGAGGTATGTCTCTCTAATCCCAGAGGACTTGCGGGAGCAGAAGGGACTCTGTAGGTGCCAGAACACCATTTCCACGAGCGGAATGCCACCCGAGCCGTCCCGGATGCAGCTTCTCTATGATGCGGGAGACACTCCAGCCTTCCATCCCTTTTCAGGCTCCGCTTATTTCTGTCCTTAGTTGCCCTCCAGTCTCTCACTGATTTTCAGCCTCCACATTTCTCTAGCCTCTCCTTCCCCTCTGGCCTCGCACATCTTTCTGGCCTACGACACGCGATCAACCTCCACTTCTTTCTGGCCTCTAGCTGCCCTCCGGCCTCCCACCCCTTTTCGGCCTCCACTATTTCCTGGCCACTACCTCCCCTCCAGCCTCCCACCCCTTTGTGGCCTCCCACCCCTTTGTGGCCTCCCACCCCTTTGTGGCCTCCCACCCCTTTGTGGCCTCCCACCCCTTTTCGGCCTCCACTTTTTCCTGGCCTCTACCTCCCCTCCGGCCTCCCACCACTTTGCGGCCTCCCACCACTTTGCGGACTCCCACTCCTTTTCGGCCTCCACTTTATCCTGGCCTCTACCTCCCCTCCAGCCTCCCACCCCTTTGCGGCCTCTCACCCCTTTTCGGCCTCCACTTTTTCCTGGCCTCTACCTCCCCTCCAGCCTCCCACCCCTTTGTGGCCTCCCACCCCTTTGTGGCCTCCTACCCCTTTGTGGCCTCCCACCCCTTTTCGGCCTCCACTTTTTCCTGGCCTCTACCTCCCCTCCAGCCTCCCACCCCTTTGCGGCCTCCCACCCCTTTTCGGCCTCTTTTGACTCTGTAGTCACCGCAACAACAGTCTCTTTGTCTAGGACACACCTGTAGCCATCAGGATTTGTCTCCATGATCAAGGAGCACGTCTGGGATAGGACGGGACTCTCTAACTGATGGAACACCCTTTCTACGATTGGGTTGCCACTCTAGCCATTCCCCAGGTACATCCCCGTGATCCGGCAGAACTTTGGGAATGGAGGTGACTCTCTAACCGCGGGAGTACCATGTGTATGAGCGGAACGCCACTCTAGCTGTCCCAGAAATATGTCTCAAAGATCCGGGAGGAGCTCTGGGATCAGCAGGGACTCTCTAGCCAAGGGAAAACAGTCTCTCTGACTGTAACGCCACTCTGGCTGTGCCGGAGGTATGTGTCTATGATGCCTGATGACTTCTGGGATCCGAGGGGATTCTCTACCCACCAGAACAGCGTCTCTGTGACCTGACCGCCACTCTCGATGTTTTGCAGGCGTGCCTCCACGATGTGGCAGGAATCCTGGCATCGTAGGTGACTCTCTGGCTCCCCGAAGGAAGTCCCTATGAGAGGAATGCCATTCTAGCCGTCCTGGAGGTATCTGTCTCTGATCCAGGAGGACTTCCTGGGTTGGAGGGGCCTCGCTAAGCACCGGAAGACTGTCTCTATGACAGGAATGGCACTCTAGCTGCCTGGGAGGTTATGCCTCTATGATGCGGGAGGAAAGCTCTCTTTGGAGCGGGGTCTCTATCTCCCCGAACACGGCCTGTATGACCGGAACGCCCGCCTAGCCGTCCTGGAGGTATGTCTCCAGGACATGGGAGGCCTTCCAGGACTGGAGGGGACTCTATAGCTGCTGGAACACCGTCTCGATGGCCGGAATGCCACTGTGGCCATCCTGGATGTATATCTCCATGATGCGGGAGGACTTCGGGGATAGCGGGCAACTAACTAACCGTGGGAAAACGGCCCTTAATGACGGGAATGCCCCTCTAGCCCTGCCAGAGGTATGCCTCCAGGATCCGGGAGGACGTCTGGGATCACATGTGACTCTCTAGCGGTGCGAAAGCTGCCTCTATGGTCCAGAACGCCACTCTAGCCGTCCTGGATGTATGTCTCCATGATCGAGGTGGATTTCTGGGATGGGACGTGACCAGCTAGTTGCCGGACAACCCGCTCTATGACCACAATGCCACTCAAGCCATTCAGCAGGTATGTCTCCGTGATGCAGGAGGATTTCTGGGATCGGAGACGACTCTCTAGCCATGGCAATACCCTCCCTGTATGCCGGAATGGCACTCTAACCCTCCTGGATGGATGTCTTTGTGATGTGGGAGGTCTTGCGTGTTTGGAACGGGGTCTCTAGGTGCTTTGATACCATCTCTACTGCTGGAATGGCACGCTGGCTGTCTGGGAGGTCTGTGTGTATGATCTGCTTGGACTTCTGGGATGGGAGGGGACTCTCTGGCTGTGGGAACACTGTTTTCAATGATAGGAAGGCCTGTCTGGCCATCCCAGACGTATGTTTCTCTGATCTGGGAGGATTTCCGGGATCGCAGTGGAGTCTCCATCTGCCGCAACAGCATCTCTCTGATGAGAATGCCAGTCTATCCATGCCGGAGGTATATCTCCGTGATCGGGAGGCCGTCTGAGAGCAGAGCGGAGTCTCCAGGCGCTGCAACACCATCTCTATGACTGGAATGCCACTCTAGCCCTGTGCGAGGTATGTCTCTCTAATCCCAGAGGACTTGCGGGAGCGGAAGGGACTCTGTAGGTGCCAGAACACCATTTCCACGAGCGGAATGCCACCCGAGCCGTCCCGGATGCAGCTTCTCTATGATGCGGGAGACACTCCAGCCTTCCATCCCTTTTCAGGCTCCGCTTATTTCTGTCCTTAGTTGCCCTCCAGTCTCTCACTGATTTTCAGCCTCCACGTTTCTCTAGCCTCTCCTTCCCCTCTGGCCTCGCACATCTTTCTGGCCTACGACACGCGATCAACCTCCACTTCTTTCTGGCCTCTAGCTGCCCTCCGGCCTCCCACCCCTTTTCGGCCTCCACTATTTCCTGGCCTCTACCTCCCCTCCAGCTTCCCACCCCTTTGTGGCCTCCCACCCCTTTTCGGCCTCCACTTTTTCCTGGCCTCTACCTCCCCTCCGGCCTCCCACCCCTTTTCGTCCTCCACTTTTTCCTGGCCTCTACCCCCCCTCCGGCCTCCCACCCCTTTGCGGCCTCCCACTCCTTTTCGGCCTCCACTTTATCCTGGCCTCTACCTCCCCTCCAGCCTCCCACCCCTTTGCGGCCTCCCACCCCTTTTCGGCCTCCACTTTTACCTGGCCTCTACCTCCCCTCCAGCCTCCCACCCCTTTGCGGCCTCTTTTGACTCTGTAGTCACCGCAACAACAGTCTCTTTGTCCAGGACACACCTGTAGCCATCCCAGGATTTGTCTCCATGATCAAGGAGGACGTCTGGGATAGGACGGGACTCTCTCACTGATGGAACACCGTTTCTACGATTGGGTTGCCACTCTAGCCATTCCCCAGGTACATCCCCGTGATCCGGCAGAAGTTTGGGAATGGAGGTGACTCTCTAACCGCGGGAGTACCATGTGTATGAGCGGAACGCCACTCTAGCTGTCCCAGAAATATGTCTCAAAGATCCGGGAGGAGCTCTGGGATCAGAGGGGACTCTCTAGCCAAGGGAAAACAGTCTCTCTGACCGTAACGCCACTCTGGCTGTGCCGGAGGTATGTGTCTATGATGCCTGATGACTTCTGGGATCCGAGGGGATTCTCTACCCACCAGAACAGCGTCTCTGTGACCTGACCGCCACTCTCGATGTTTTGCAGGCGTGCCTCCACGATGTGGCAGGAATCCTGGCATCGTAGGTGACTCTCTGGCTCCCCGAAGGAAGTCCCTATGAGAGGAATGCCATTCTAGCCGTCCTGGAGGTATCTGTCTCTGATCCGGGAGGACTTCCTGGGTTGGAGGGGCCTCGCTAAGCACCGGAAGACTGTCTCTATGACAGGAATGGCACTCTAGCTGCCTGGGAGGTTATGCCTCTATGATGCGGGAGGAAAGCTCTCTTTGGAGCGGGGTCTCTATCTCCCCGAACACGGCCTGTATGACCGGAACGCCCGCCTAGCTGTCCTGGAGGTATGTCTCCAGGACATGGGAGGCCTTCCAGGACTGGAGGGGACTCTATAGCTGCTGGAACACCGTCTCGATGGCCGGAATGCCACTGTGGCCATCCTGGATGTATATCTCCATGATGCGGGAGGACTTCGGGGATAGCGGGCGACTAACTAACCGTGGGAAAACGGCCCTTAATGACGGGATTGCCCCTCTAGCCCTGCCAGAGGTATGCCTCCAGGATCCGGGAGGACGTCTGGGATCACATGTGACTCTCTAGCGGTGCGAAAGCTGCCTCTATGGTCCAGAACGCCACTCTAGCCGTCCTGGATGTATGTCTCCATGATCGAGGTGGATTTCTGGGATGGGACGTGACCAGCTAGTTGCCGGACAACCCGCTCTATGACCGCAATGCCACTCAAGCCATTCAGCAGGTATGTCTCCGTGATGCAGGAGGATTTCTGGGATCGGAGACGACTCTCTAGCCATGGCAATAGCCTCCCTGTATGCCGGAATGGCACTCTAACCCTCCTGGATGGATGTCTTTGTGATGTGGGAGGTCTTGCGTGTTTGGAACGGGGTCTCTAGGTGCTTTGATACCATCTCTACTGCTGGAATGGCACGCTGGCTGTCTGGGAGGTCTGTGTGTATGATCTGCTTGGACTTCTGGGATGGGAGGGGACTCTCTGGCTGTGGGAACACTGTTTTCAATGATAGGAAGGCCTGTCTGGCCATCCCAGACGTATGTTTCTCTGATCTGGGAGGATTTCCGGGATCGCAGTGGAGTCTCCATCTGCCGCAACAGCATCTCTCTGATGAGAATGCCAGTCTATCCATGCCGGAGGTATATCTCCGTGATCGGGAGGCCGTCTGAGAGCAGAGCGGAGTCTCCAGGCGCTGCAACACCATCTCTATGACTGGAATGCCACTCTAGCCCTGTGCGAGGTATGTCTCTCTAATCCCAGAGGACTTGCGGGAGCGGAAGGGACTCTGTAGGTGCCAGAACACCATTTCCACGAGCGGAATGCCACCCGAGCCGTCCCGGATGCAGCTTCTCTATGATGCGGGAGACACTCCAGCCTTCCATCCCTTTTCAGGCTCCGCTTATTTCTGTCCTTAGTTGCCCTCCAGTCTCTCACTGATTTTCAGCCTCCACGTTTCTCTAGCCTCTCCTTCCCCTCTGGCCTCGCACATCTTTCTGGCCTACGACACGCGATCAACCTCCACTTCTTTCTGGCCTCTAGCTGCCCTCCGGCCTCCCACCCCTTTTCGGCCTCCACTATTTCCTGGCCTCTACCTCCCCTCCAGCTTCCCACCCCTTTGTGGCCTCCCACCCCTTTTCGGCCTCCACTTTTTCCTGGCCTCTACCTCCCCTCCGGCCTCCCACCCCTTTTCGTCCTCCACTTTTTCCTGGCCTCTACCCCCCCTCCGGCCTCCCACCCCTTTGCGGCCTCCCACTCCTTTTCGGCCTCCACTTTATCCTGGCCTCTACCTCCCCTCCAGCCTCCCACCCCTTTGCGGCCTCCCACCCCTTTTCGGCCTCCACTTTATCCTGGCCTCTACCTCCCCTCCAGCCTCCCACCCCTTTGTGGCCTCCCACCCCTTTTCGGCCTCCACTTTTTCCTGGCCTCTACCTCCCCTCCGGCCTCCCACCCCTTTTCGGCCTCCACTTTTTCCTGGCCTCTACCTCCCCTCCGGCCTCCCACCCCTTTGCGGCCTCCCACCCCTTTTCGGCCTCTTTTGACTCTGTAGTCACCGCAACAACAGTCTCTTTGTCCAGGACACACCTGTAGCCATCAGGATTTGTCTCCATGATCAAGGAGCACGTCTGGGATAGGACGGGACTCTCTCACTGATGGAACACCGTTTCTACGATTGGGTTGCCACTCTAGCCATTCCCCAGGTACATCCCCGTGATCCGGCAGAACTTTGGGAATGGAGGTGACTCTCTAACCGCGGGAGTACCATGTGTATGAGCGGAACGCCACTCTAGCTGTCCCAGAAATATGTCTCAAAGATCCGGGAGGAGCTCTGGGATCAGCAGGGACTCTCTAGCCAAGGGAAAACAGTCTCTCTGACTGTAACGCCACTCTGGCTGTGCCGGAGGTATGTGTCTATGATGCCTGATGACTTCTGGGATCCGAGGGGATTCTCTACCCACCAGAACAGCGTCTCTGTGACCTGACCGCCACTCTCGATGTTTTGCAGGCGTGCCTCCACGATGTGGCAGGAATCCTGGCATCGTAGGTGACTCTCTGGCTCCCCGAAGGAAGTCCCTATGAGAGGAATGCCATTCTAGCCGTCCTGGAGGTATCTGTCTCTGATCCAGGAGGACTTCCTGGGTTGGAGGGGCCTCGCTAAGCACCGGAAGACTGTCTCTATGACAGGAATGGCACTCTAGCTGCCTGGGAGGTTATGCCTCTATGATGCGGGAGGAAAGCTCTCTTTGGAGCGGGGTCTCTATCTCCCCGAACACGGCCTGTATGACCGGAACGCCCGCCTAGCCGTCCTGGAGGTATGTCTCCAGGACATGGGAGGCCTTCCAGGACTGGAGGGGACTCTATAGCTGCTGGAACACCGTCTCGATGGCCGGAATGCCACTGTGGCCATCCTGGATGTATATCTCCATGATGCGGGAGGACTTCGGGGATAGCGGGCGACTAACTAACCGTGGGAAAACGGCCCTTAATGACGGGAATGCCCCTCTAGCCCTGCCAGAGGTATGCCTCCAGGATCCGGGAGGACGTCTGGGATCACATGTGACTCTCTAGCGGTGCGAAAGCTGCCTCTATGGTCCAGAACGCCACTCTAGCCGTCCTGGATGTATGTCTCCATGATCGAGGTTGATTTCTGGGATGGGACGTGACCAGCTAGTTGCCGGACAACCCGCTCTATGACCACAATGCCACTCAAGCCATTCAGCAGGTATGTCTCCGTGATGCAGGAGGATTACTGGGATCGGAGACGACTCTCTAGCCATGGCAATACCCTCCCTGTATGCCGGAATGGCACTCTAACCCTCCTGGATGGATGTCTTTGTGATGTGGGAGGTCTTGCGTGTTTGGAACGGGGTCTCTAGGTGCTTTGATACCATCTCTACTGCTGGAATGGCACGCTGGCTGTCTGGGAGGTCTGTGTGTATGATCTGCTTGGACTTCTGGGATGGGAGATGGGAGGGGACTCTCTGGCTGTGGGAACACTGTTTTCAATGATAGGAAGGCCTGTCTGGCCACCCCAGACGTATGTTTCTCTGATCTGGGAGGATTTCCGGGATCGCAGTGGAGTCTCCATCTGCCGCAACAGCATCTCTCTGATGAGAATGCCAGTCTATCCATGCCGGAGGTATATCTCCATGATCGGGAGGCTGTCTGAGAGCAGAGCGGAGTCTCCAGGCGCTGCAACACCATCTCTATGACTGGAATGCCACTCTAGCCCTGTGCGAGGTATGTCTCTCTAATCCCAGAGGACTTGCGGGAGCGGAAGGGACTCTGTAGGTGCCAGAACACCATTTCCACGAGCGGAATGCCACCCGAGCCGTCCCGGATGCAGCTTCTCTATGATGCGGGAGACACTCCAGCCTTCCATCCCTTTTCAGGCTCCGCTTCTTTCTGTCCTTAGTTGCCCTCCAGTCTCTCACTGATTTTCAGCCTCCACGTTTCTCTAGCCTCTCCTTCCCCTCTGGCCTCGCACATCTTTCTGGCCTACGACACGCCATCAACCTCCACTTTTTCCTGGCCTCTAGCTGCCCTCCAGCCTCCCACCCCTTTTCGGCCTCCACTTTTTCCTGGCCTCTACCTCCCCTCCAGCCTCCCACCCCTTTGTGGCCTCCCACCCCTTTTCGGCCTCCACTTTTTCCTGGCCTCTACCTCCCCTCCAGCCTCCCACCCCTTTGCGGCCTCCCACCCCTTTTCGGCCTCTTTTGACTCTGTAGTCACCGCAACAACAGTCTCTTTGTCCAGGACACACCTGTAGCCATCAGGATTTGTCTCCATGATCAAGGAGCACGTCTGGGATAGGACGGGACTCTCTCACTGATGGAACACCGTTTCTACGATTGGGTTGCCACTCTAGCCATTCCCCAGGTACATCCCCGTGATCCGGCAGAACTTTGGGAATGGAGGTGACTCTCTAACCGCGGGAGTACCATGTGTATGAGCGGAACGCCACTCTAGCTGTCCCAGAAATATGTCTCAAAGATCCGGGAGGAGCTCTGGGATCAGCAGGGACTCTCTAGCCAAGGGAAAACAGTCTCTCTGACCGTAACGCCACTCTGGCTGTGCCGGAGGTATGTGTCTATGATGCCTGATGACTTCTGGGATCCGAGGGGATTCTCTACCCACCAGAACAGCGTCTCTGTGACCTGACCGCCACTCTCGATGTTTTGCAGGCGTGCCTCCACGATGTGGCAGGAATCCTGGCATCGTAGGTGACTCTCTGGCTCCCCGAAGGAAGTCCCTATGAGAGGAATGCCATTCTAGCCGTCCTGGAGGTATCTGTCTCTGATCCAGGAGGACTTCCTGGGTTGGAGGGGCCTCGCTAAGCACCGGAAGACTGTCTCTATGACAGGAATGGCACTCTAGCTGCCTGGGAGGTTATGCCTCTATGATGCGGGAGGAAAGCTCTCTTTGGAGCGGGGTCTCTATCTCCCCGAACACGGCCTGTATGACCGGAATGCCCGCCTAGCCGTCCTGGAGGTATGTCTCCAGGACATGGGAGGCCTTCCAGGACTGGAGGGGACTCTATAGCTGCTGGAACACCGTCTCGATGGCCGGAATGCCACTGTGGCCATCCTGGATGTATATCTCCATGATGCGGGAGGACTTCGGGGATAGCGGGCGACTAACTAACCGTGGGAAAACGGCCTCTATGACGGGAATGCCCCTCTAGCCCTGCCAGAGGTATGCCTCCAGGATCCGGGAGGACGTCTGGGATCACATGTGACTCTCTAGCGGTGCGAAAGCTGCCTCTATGGTCCAGAACGCCACTCTAGCTGTCCTGGATGTATGTCTCCATGATCGAGGTGGATTTCTGGGATGGGACGTGACCAGCTAGTTGCCGGACAACCCGCTCTATGACCACAATGCCACTCAAGCCATTCAGCAGGTATGTCTCCGTGATGCAGGAGGATTTCTGGGATCGGAGACGACTCTCTAGCCATGGCAATACCCTCCCTGTATGCCGGAATGGCACTCTAACCCTCCTGGATGGATGTCTTTGTGATGTGGGAGGTCTTGCGTGTTTGGAACGGGGTCTCTAGGTGCTTTGATACCATCTCTACTGCTGGAATGGCACGCTGGCTGTCTGGGAGGTCTGTGTGTATGATCTGCTTGGACTTCTGGGATGGGAGGGGACTCTCTGGCTGTGGGAACACTGTTTTCAATGATAGGAAGGCCTGTCTGGCCATCCCAGACGTATGTTTCTCTGATCTGGGAGGATTTCCGGGATCGCAGTGGAGTCTCCATCTGCCGCAACAGCATCTCTCTGATGAGAATGCCAGTCTATCCATGCCGGAGGTATATCTCCGTGATCGGGAGGCCGTCTGAGAGCAGAGCGGAGTCTCCAGGCGCTGCAACACCATCTCTATGACTGGAATGCCACTCTAGCCCTGTGCGAGGTATGTCTCTCTAATCCCAGAGGACTTGCGGGAGCGGAAGGGACTCTGTAGGTGCCAGAACACCATTTCCACGAGCGGAATGCCACCCGAGCCGTCCCGGATGCAGCTTCTCTATGATGCGGGAGACACTCCAGCCTTCCATCCCTTTTCAGGCTCCGCTTATTTCTGTCCTTAGTTGTCCTCCAGTCTCTCACTGATTTTCAGCCTCCACGTTTCTCTAGCCTCTCCTTCCCCTCTGGCCTCGCACATCTTTCTGGCCTACGACACGCGATCAACCTCCACTTCTTTCTGGCCTCTAGCTGCCCTCCGGCCTCCCACCCCTTTTCGGCCTCCACTATTTCCTGGCCACTACCTCCCCTCCAGCCTCCCACCCCTTTGTGGCCTCCCACCCCTTTTCGGCCTCCACTTTTTCCTGGCCTCTACCTCCCCTCCGGCCTCCCACCACTTTGCGGACTCCCACTCCTTTTCGGCCTCCACTTTATCCTGGCCTCTACCTCCCCTCCAGCCTCCCACCCCTTTGCGGCCTCTCACCCCTTTTCGGCCTCCACTTTTTCCTGGCCTCTACCTCCCCTCCAGCCTCCCACCCCTTTGTGGCCTCCCACCCCTTTGTGGCCTCCCACCCCTTTGTGGCCTCCCACCCCTTTGTGGCCTCCCACCCCTTTTCGGCCTCCACTTATTCCTGGCCTCTACCTCCCCTCCAGCCTCCCACCCCTTTGCGGCCTCCCACCCCTTTTCGGCCTCTTTTGACTCTGTAGTCACCGCAACAACAGTCTCTTTGTCCAGGACACACCTGTAGCCATCAGGATTTGTCTCCATGATCAAGGAGCACGTCTGGGATAGGACGGGACTCTCTAACTGATGGAACACCCTTTCTACGATTGGGTTGCCACTCTAGCCATTCCCCAGGTACATCCCCGTGATCCGGCAGAACTTTGGGAATGGAGGTGACTCTCTAACCGCGGGAGTACCATGTGTATGAGCGGAACGCCACTCTAGCTGTCCCAGAAATATGTCTCAAAGATCCGGGAGGAGCTCTGGGATCAGCAGGGACTCTCTAGCCAAGGGAAAACAGTCTCTCTGACCGTAACGCCACTCTGGCTGTGCCGGAGGTATGTGTCTATGATGCCTGATGACTTCTGGGATCCGAGGGGATTCTCTACCCACCAGAACAGCGTCTCTGTGACCTGACCGCCACTCTCGATGTTTTGCAGGCGTGCCTCCACGATGTGGCAGGAATCCTGGCATCGTAGGTGACTCTCTGGCTCCCCGAAGGAAGTCCCTATGAGAGGAATGCCATTCTAGCCGTCCTGGAGGTATCTGTCTCTGATCCAGGAGGACTTCCTGGGTTGGAGGGGCCTCGCTAAGCACCGGAAGACTGTCTCTATGACAGGAATGGCACTCTAGCTGCCTGGGAGGTTATGCCTCTATGATGCGGGAGGAAAGCTCTCTTTGGAGCGGGGTCTCTATCTCCCCGAACACGGCCTGTATGACCGGAACGCCCGCCTAGCCGTCCTGGAGGTATGTCTCCAGGACATGGGAGGCCTTCCAGGACTGGAGGGGACTCTATAGCTGCTGGAACACCGTCTCGATGGCCGGAATGCCACTGTGGCCATCCTGGATGTATATCTCCATGATGCGGGAGGACTTCGGGGATAGCGGGCGACTAACTAACCGTGGGAAAACGGCCCTTAATGACGGGAATGCCCCTCTAGCCCTGCCAGAGGTATGCCTCCAGGATCCGGGAGGACGTCTGGGATCACATGTGACTCTCTAGCGGTGCGAAAGCTGCCTCTATGGTCCAGAACGCCACTCTAGCCGTCCTGGATGTATGTCTCCATGATCGAGGTTGATTTCTGGGATGGGACGTGACCAGCTAGTTGCCGGACAACCCGCTCTATGACCACAATGCCACTCAAGCCATTCAGCAGGTATGTCTCCGTGATGCAGGAGGATTACTGGGATCGGAGACGACTCTCTAGCCATGGCAATACCCTCCCTGTATGCCGGAATGGCACTCTAACCCTCCTGGATGGATGTCTTTGTGATGTGGGAGGTCTTGCGTGTTTGGAACGGGGTCTCTAGGTGCTTTGATACCATCTCTACTGCTGGAATGGCACGCTGGCTGTCTGGGAGGTCTGTGTGTATGATCTGCTTGGACTTCTGGGATGGGAGATGGGAGGGGACTCTCTGGCTGTGTGAACACTGTTTTCAATGATAGGAAGGCCTGTCTGGCCATCCCAGACGTATGTTTCTCTGATCTGGGAGGATTTCCGGGATCGCAGTGGAGTCTCCATCTGCCGCAACAGCATCTCTCTGATGAGAATGCCAGTCTATCCATGCCGGAGGTATATCTCCATGATCGGGAGGCTGTCTGAGAGCAGAGCGGAGTCTCCAGGCGCTGCAACACCATCTCTATGACTGGAATGCCACTCTAGCCCTGTGCGAGGTATGTCTCTCTAATCCCAGAGGACTTGCGGGAGCGGAAGGGACTCTGTAGGTGCCAGAACACCATTTCCACGAGCGGAATGCCACCCGAGCCGTCCCGGATGCAGCTTCTCTATGATGCGGGAGACACTCCAGCCTTCCATCCCTTTTCAGGCTCCGCTTATTTCTGTCCTTAGTTGCCCTCCAGTCTCTCACTGATTTTCAGCCTCCACGTTTCTCTAGCCTCTCCTTCCCCTCTGGCCTCGCACATCTTTCTGGCCTACGACACGCCATCAACCTCCACTTTTTCCTGGCCTCTAGCTGCCCTCCAGCCTCCCACCCCTTTTCGGCCTCCACTTTTTCCTGGCCTCTACCTCCCCTCCAGCCTCCCACCCCTTTGTGGCCTCCCACCCCTTTTCGGCCTCCACTTTTTCCTGGCCTCTACCTCCCCTCCGGCCTCCCACCCCTTTTCGGCCTCCACTTTTTCCTGGCCTCTACCTCCCCTCCGGCCTCCCACCCCTTTGCGGCCTCCCACCCCTTTTCGGCCTCCACTTTATCCTGGCCTCTACTTCCCCTACGGCCTCCCACACCTTTGTGGCCTCCCACCCCTTTTCGGCCTCCACTTTTTCCTGGCCTCTACCTCCCCTCCAGCCTCCCACCCCTTTTCGGCCTCCCACCCCTTTTCGGCCTCTTTTGACTCTGTAGTCACCGCAACAACAGTCTCTTTGTCCAGGACACACCTGTAGCCATCAGGATTTGTCTCCATGATCAAGGAGCACGTCTGGGATAGGACGGGACTCTCTCACTGATGGAACACCGTTTCTACGATTGGGTTGCCACTCTAGCCATTCCCCAGGTACATCCCCGTGATCCGGCAGAACTTTGGGAATGGAGGTGACTCTCTAACCGCGGGAGTACCATGTGTATGAGCGGAACGCCACTCTAGCTGTCCCAGAAATATGTCTCAAAGATCCGGGAGGAGCTCTGGGATCAGCAGGGACTCTCTAGCCAAGGGAAAACAGTCTCTCTGACCGTAACGCCACTCTGGCTGTGCCGGAGGTATGTGTCTATGATGCCTGATGACTTCTGGGATCCGAGGGGATTCTCTACCCACCAGAACAGCGTCTCTGTGACCTGACCGCCACTCTCGATGTTTTGCAGGCGTGCCTCCACGATGTGGCAGGAATCCTGGCATCGTAGGTGACTCTCTGGCTCCCCGAAGGAAGTCCCTATGAGAGGAATGCCATTCTAGCCGTCCTGGAGGTATCTGTCTCTGATCCAGGAGGACTTCCTGGGTTGGAGGGGCCTCGCTAAGCACCGGAAGACTGTCTCTATGACAGGAATGGCACTCTAGCTGCCTGGGAGGTTATGCCTCTATGATGCGGGAGGAAAGCTCTCTTTGGAGCGGGGTCTCTATCTCCCCGAACACGGCCTGTATGACCGGAACGCCCGCCTAGCCGTCCTGGAGGTATGTCTCCAGGACATGGGAGGCCTTCCAGGACTGGAGGGGACTCTATAGCTGCTGGAACACCGTCTCGATGGCCGGAATGCCACTGTGGCCATCCTGGATGTATATCTCCATGATGCGGGAGGACTTCGGGGATAGCGGGCGACTAACTAACCGTGGGAAAACCGCCTCTATGACGGGAATGCCCCTCTAGCCCTGCCAGAGGTATGCCTCCAGGATCCGGGAGGACGTCTGGGATCACATGTGACTCTCTAGCGGTGCGAAAGCTGCCTCTATGGTCCAGAACGCCACTCTAGCTGTCCTGGATGTATGTCTCCATGATCGAGGTGGATTTCTGGGATGGGACGTGACCAGCTAGTTGCCGGACAACCCGCTCTATGACCACAATGCCACTCAAGCCATTCAGCAGGTATGTCTCCGTGATGCAGGAGGATTTCTGGGATCGGAGACGACTCTCTAGCCATGGCAATACCCTCCCTGTATGCCGGAATGGCACTCTAACCCTCCTGGATGGATGTCTTTGTGATGTGGGAGGTCTTGCGTGTTTGGAACGGGGTCTCTAGGTGCTTTGATACCATCTCTACTGCTGGAATGGCACGCTGGCTGTCTGGGAGGTCTGTGTGTATGATCTGCTTGGACTTCTGGGATGGGAGGGGACTCTCTGGCTGTGGGAACACTGTTTTCAATGATAGGAAGGCCTGTCTGGCCATCCCAGACGTATGTTTCTCTGATCTGGGAGGATTTCCGGGATCGCAGTGGAGTCTCCATCTGCCGCAACAGCATCTCTCTGATGAGAATGCCAGTCTATCCATGCCGGAGGTATATCTCCATGATCGGGAGGCCGTCTGAGAGCAGAGCGGAGTCTCCAGGCGCTGCAACACCATCTCTATGACTGGAATGCCACTCTAGCCCTGTGCGAGGTATGTCTCTCTAATCCCAGAGGACTTGCGGGAGCGGAAGGGACTCTGTAGGTGCCAGAACACCATTTCCACGAGCGGAATGCCACCCGAGCCGTCCCGGATGCAGCTTCTCTATGATGCGGGAGACACTCCAGCCTTCCATCCCTTTTCAGGCTCCGCTTATTTCTGTCCTTAGTTGCCCTCCATTCTCTCACTGATTTTCAGCCTCCACGTTTCTCTAGCCTCTCCTTCCCCTCTGGCCTCGCACATCTTTCTGGCCTACGACACGCGATCAACCTCCACTTCTTTCTGGCCTCTAGCTGCCCTCCGGCCTCCCACCCCTTTTCGGCCTCCACTATTTCCTGGCCTCTACCTCCCCTCCAGCCTCCCACCCCTTTGTGGCCTCCCACCCCTTTTCGGCCTCCACTTTTTCCTGGCCTCTACCTCCCCTCCGGCCTCCCACCCCTTTTCGGCCTCCACTTTTTCCTGGCCTCTACCTCCCCTCCGGCCTCCCACCCCTTTGCGGCCTCCCACCCCTTTTCGGCCTCCACTTTATCCTGGCCTCTACTTCCCCTCCGGCCTCCCACCCCTTTGCGGCCTCCCACCCCTTTTCGGCCTCCACTTTTTCCTGGCCTCTACCTCCCCTCCAGCCTCCCACCCCTTTGCGGCCTCCCACCCCTTTTCGGCCTCTTTTGACTCTGTAGTCACCGCAACAACAGTGTCTTTGTCCAGGACACACCTGTAGCCATCAGGATTTGTCTCCATGATCAAGGAGCACGTCTGGGATAGGACGGGACTCTCTCACTGATGGAACACCGTTTCTACGATTGGGTTGCCACTCTAGCCATTCCCCAGGTACATCCCCGTGATCCGGCAGAACTTTGGGAATGGAGGTGACTCTCTAACCGCGGGAGTACCATGTGTATGAGCGGAACGCCACTCTAGCTGTCCCAGAAATATGTCTCAAAGATCCGGGAGGAGCTCTGGGATCAGCAGGGACTCTCTAGCCAAGGGAAAACAGTCTCTCTGACCGTAACGCCACTCTGGCTGTGCCGGAGGTATGTGTCTATGATGCCTGATGACTTCTGGGATCCGAGGGGATTCTCTACCCACCAGAACAGCGTCTCTGTGACCTGACCGCCACTCTCGATGTTTTGCAGGCGTGCCTCCACGATGTGGCAGGAATCCTGGCATCGTAGGTGACTCTCTGGCTCCCCGAAGGAAGTCCCTATGAGAGGAATGCCATTCTAGCCGTCCTGGAGGTATCTGTCTCTGATCCAGGAGGACTTCCTGGGTTGGAGGGGCCTCGCTAAGCACCGGAAGACTGTCTCTATGACAGGAATGGCACTCTAGCTGCCTGGGAGGTTATGCCTCTATGATGCGGGAGGAAAGCTCTCTTTGGAGCGGGGTCTCTATCTCCCCGAACACGGCCTGTATGACCGGAACGCCCGCCTAGCCGTCCTGGAGGTATGTCTCCAGGACATGGGAGGCCTTCCAGGACTGGAGGGGACTCTATAGCTGCTGGAACACCGTCTCGATGGCCGGAATGCCACTGTGGCCATCCTGGATGTATATCTCCATGATGCGGGAGGACTTCGGGGATAGCGGGCGACTAACTAACCGTGGGAAAACGGCCCTTAATGACGGGAATGCCCCTCTAGCCCTGCCAGAGGTATGCCTCCAGGATCCGGGAGGACGTCTGGGATCACATGTGACTCTCTAGCGGTGCGAAAGCTGCCTCTATGGTCCAGAACGCCACTCTAGCCGTCCTGGATGTATGTCTCCATGATCGAGGTGGATTTCTGGGATGGGACGTGACCAGCTAGTTGCCGGACAACCCGCTCTATGACCACAATGCCACTCAAGCCATTCAGCAGGTATGTCTCCGTGATGCAGGAGGATTTCTGGGATCGGAGACGACTCTCTAGCCATGGCAATACCCTCCCTGTATGCCGGAATGGCACTCTAACCCTCCTGGATGGATGTCTTTGTGATGTGGGAGGTCTTGCGTGTTTGGAACGGGGTCTCTAGGTGCTTTGATACCATCTCTACTGCTGGAATGGCACGCTGGCTGTCTGGGAGGTCTGTGTGTATGATCTGCTTGGACTTCTGGGATGGGAGGGGACTCTCTGGCTGTGGGAACACTGTTTTCAATGATAGGAAGGCCTGTCTGGCCATCCCAGACGTATGTTTCTCTGATCTGGGAGGATTTCCGGGATCGCAGTGGAGTCTCCATCTGCCGCAACAGCATCTCTCTGATGAGAATGCCAGTCTATCCATGCCGGAGGTATATCTCCATGATCGGGAGGCCGTCTGAGAGCAGAGCGGAGTCTCCAGGCGCTGCAACACCATCTCTATGACTGGAATGCCACTCTAGCCCTGTGCGAGGTATGTCTCTCTAATCCCAGAGGACTTGCGGGAGCGGAAGGGACTCTGTAGGTGCCAGAACACCATTTCCACGAGCGGAATGCCACCCGAGCCGTCCCGGATGCAGCTTCTCTATGATGCGGGAGACACTCCAGCCTTCCATCCCTTTTCAGGCTCCGCTTATTTCTGTCCTTAGTTGCCCTCCATTCTCTCACTGATTTTCAGCCTCCACGTTTCTCTAGCCTCTCCTTCCCCTCTGGCCTCGCACATCTTTCTGGCCTACGACACGCGATCAACCTCCACTTCTTTCTGGCCTCTAGCTGCCCTCCGGCCTCCCACCCCTTTTCGGCCTCCACTATTTCCTGGCCTCTACCTCCCCTCCAGCCTCCCACCCCTTTGTGGCCTCCCACCCCTTTTCGGCCTCCACTTTTTCCTGGCCTCTACCTCCCCTCCGGCCTCCCACCCCTTTTCGGCCTCCACTTTATCCTGGCCTCTACTTCCCCTCCGGCCTCCCACCCCTTTGTGGCCTCCCACCCCTTTTCGGCCTCCACTTTTTCCTGGCCTCTCCCACCCCTTTGCGGCCTCCCACCCCTTTTCGGCCTCTTTTGACTCTGTAGTCACCGCAACAACAGTCTCTTTGTCCAGGACACACCTGTAGCCATCAGGATTTGTCTCCATGATCAAGGAGCACGTCTGGGATAGGACGGGACTCTCTCACTGATGGAACACCGTTTCTACGATTGGGTTGCCACTCTAGCCATTCCCCAGGTACATCCCCGTGATCCGGCAGAACTTTGGGAATGGAGGTGACTCTCTAACCGCGGGAGTACCATGTGTATGAGCGGAACGCCACTCTAGCTGTCCCAGAAATATGTCTCAAAGATCCGGGAGGAGCTCTGGGATCAGCAGGGACTCTCTAGCCAAGGGAAAACAGTCTCTCTGACCGTAACGCCACTCTGGCTGTGCCGGAGGTATGTGTCTATGATGCCTGATGACTTCTGGGATCCGAGGGGATTCTCTACCCACCAGAACAGCGTCTCTGTGACCTGACCGCCACTCTCGATGTTTTGCAGGCGTGCCTCCACGATGTGGCAGGAATCCTGGCATCGTAGGTGACTCTCTGGCTCCCCGAAGGAAGTCCCTATGAGAGGAATGCCATTCTAGCCGTCCTGGAGGTATCTGTCTCTGATCCAGGAGGACTTCCTGGGTTGGAGGGGCCTCGCTAAGCACCGGAAGACTGTCTCTATGACAGGAATGGCACTCTAGCTGCCTGGGAGGTTATGCCTCTATGATGCGGGAGGAAAGCTCTCTTTGGAGCGGGGTCTCTATCTCCCCGAACACGGCCTGTATGACCGGAACGCCCGCCTAGCCGTCCTGGAGGTATGTCTCCAGGACATGGGAGGCCTTCCAGGACTGGAGGGGACTCTATAGCTGCTGGAACACCGTCTCGATGGCCGGAATGCCACTGTGGCCATCCTGGATGTATATCTCCATGATGCGGGAGGACTTCGGGGATAGCGGGCGACTAACTAACCGTGGGAAAACGGCCCTTAATGACGGGAATGCCCCTCTAGCCCTGCCAGAGGTATGCCTCCAGGATCCGGGAGGACGTCTGGGATCACATGTGACTCTCTAGCGGTGCGAAAGCTGCCTCTATGGTCCAGAACGCCACTCTAGCCGTCCTGGATGTATGTCTCCATGATCGAGGTGGATTTCTGGGATGGGACGTGACCAGCTAGTTGCCGGGCAACCCGCTCTATGACCACAATGCCACTCAAGCCATTCAGCAGGTATGTCTCCGTGATGCAGGAGGATTTCTGGGATCGGAGACGACTCTCTAGCCATGGCAATACCCTCCCTGTATGCCGGAATGGCACTCTAACCCTCCTGGATGGATGTCTTTGTGATGTGGGAGGTCTTGCGTGTTTGGAACGGGGTCTCTAGGTGCTTTGATACCATCTCTACTGCTGGAATGGCACGCTGGCTGTCTGGGAGGTCTGTGTGTATGATCTGCTTGGACTTCTGGGATGGGAGATGGGAGGGGACTCTCTGGCTGTGGGAACACTGTTTTCAATGATAGGAAGGCCTGTCTGGCCATCCCAGACGTATGTTTCTCTGATCTGGGAGGATTTCCGGGATCGCAGTGGAGTCTCCATCTGCCGCAACAGCATCTCTCTGATGAGAATGCCAGTCTATCCATGCCGGAGGTATATCTCCGTGATCGGGAGGCCGTCTGAGAGCAGAGCGGAGTCTCCAGGCGCTGCAACACCATCTCTATGACTGGAATGCCACTCTAGCCCTGTGCGAGGTATGTCTCTCTAATCCCAGAGGACTTGCGGGAGCGGAAGGGACTCTGTAGGTGCCAGAACACCATTTCCACGAGCGGAATGCCACCCGAGCCGTCCCGGATGCAGCTTCTCTGTGATGCGGGAGACACTCCAGCCTTCCATCCCTTTTCAGGCTCCGCTTATTTCTGTCCTTAGTTGCCCTCCAGTCTCTCACTGATTTTCAGCCTCCACGTTTCTCTAGCCTCTCCTTCCCCTCTGGCCTCGCACATCTTTCTGGCCTACGACACGCCATCAACCTCCACTTTTTCCTGGCCTCTAGCTGCCCTCCAGCCTCCCACCCCTTTTCGGCCTCCACTTTTTCCTGGCCTCTACCTCCCCTCCAGCCTCCCACCCCTTTGTGGCCTCCCACCCCTTTTCGGCCTCCACTTTTTCCTGGCCTCTACCTCCCCTCCGGCCTCCCACCCCTTTGCGGCCTCCCACCCCTTTTCGGCCTCCACTTTATCCTGGCCTCTACCTCCCCTCCAGCCTCCCACCCCTTTGTGGCCTCCCACCCCTTTTCGGCCTCCACTTTTTCCTGGCCTCTACCTCCCCTCCGGCCTCCCACCCCTTTTCGGCCTCCACTTTTTCCTGGCCTCTACCTCCCCTCCGGCCTCCCACCCCTTTGCGGCCTCCCACCCCTTTTCGGCCTCTTTTGACTCTGTAGTCACCGCAACAACAGTCTCTTTGTCCAGGACACACCTGTAGCCATCAGGATTTGTCTCCATGATCAAGGAGCACGTCTGGGATAGGACGGGACTCTCTCACTGATGGAACACCGTTTCTACGATTGGGTTGCCACTCTAGCCATTCCCCAGGTACATCCCCGTGATCCGGCAGAACTTTGGGAATGGAGGTGACTCTCTAACCGCGGGAGTACCATGTGTATGAGCGGAACGCCACTCTAGCTGTCCCAGAAATATGTCTCAAAGATCCGGGAGGAGCTCTGGGATCAGCAGGGACTCTCTAGCCAAGGGAAAACAGTCTCTCTGACCGTAACGCCACTCTGGCTGTGCCGGAGGTATGTGTCTATGATGCCTGATGACTTCTGGGATCCGAGGGGATTCTCTACCCACCAGAACAGCGTCTCTGTGACCTGACCGCCACTCTCGATGTTTTGCAGGCGTGCCTCCACGATGTGGCAGGAATCCTGGCATCGTAGGTGACTCTCTGGCTCCCCGAAGGAAGTCCCTATGAGAGGAATGCCATTCTAGCCGTCCTGGAGGTATCTGTCTCTGATCCAGGAGGACTTCCTGGGTTGGAGGGGCCTCGCTAAGCACCGGAAGACTGTCTCTATGACAGGAATGGCACTCTAGCTGCCTGGGAGGTTATGCCTCTATGATGCGGGAGGAAAGCTCTCTTTGGAGCGGGGTCTCTATCTCCCCGAACACGGCCTGTATGACCGGAACGCCCGCCTAGCCGTCCTGGAGGTATGTCTCCAGGACATGGGAGGCCTTCCAGGACTGGAGGGGACTCTATAGCTGCTGGAACACCGTCTCGATGGCCGGAATGCCACTGTGGCCATCCTGGATGTATATCTCCATGATGCGGGAGGACTTCGGGGATAGCGGGCGACTAACTAACCGTGGGAAAACGGCCCTTAATGACGGGAATGCCCCTCTAGCCCTGCCAGAGGTATGCCTCCAGGATCCGGGAGGACGTCTGGGATCACATGTGACTCTCTAGCGGTGCGAAAGCTGCCTCTATGGTCCAGAACGCCACTCTAGCCGTCCTGGATGTATGTCTCCATGATCGAGGTGGATTTCTGGGATGGGACGTGACCAGCTAGTTGCCGGGCAACCCGCTCTATGACCACAATGCCACTCAAGCCATTCAGCAGGTATGTCTCCGTGATGCAGGAGGATTTCTGGGATCGGAGACGACTCTCTAGCCATGGCAATACCCTCCCTGTATGCCGGAATGGCACTCTAACCCTCCTGGATGGATGTCTTTGTGATGTGGGAGGTCTTGCGTGTTTGGAACGGGGTCTCTAGGTGCTTTGATACCATCTCTACTGCTGGAATGGCACGCTGGCTGTCTGGGAGGTCTGTGTGTATGATCTGCTTGGACTTCTGGGATGGGAGATGGGAGGGGACTCTCTGGCTGTGGGAACACTGTTTTCAATGATAGGAAGGCCTGTCTGGCCATCCCAGACGTATGTTTCTCTGATCTGGGAGGATTTCTGGGATCGCAGTGGAGTCTCCATCTGCCGCAACAGCATCTCTCTGATGAGAATGCCAGTCTATCCATGCCGGAGGTATATCTCCGTGATCGGGAGGCCGTCTGAGAGCAGAGCGGAGTCTCCAGGCGCTGCAACACCATCTCTATGACTGGAATGCCACTCTAGCCCTGTGCGAGGTATGTCTCTCTAATCCCAGAGGACTTGCGGGAGCGGAAGGGACTCTGTAGGTGCCAGAACACCATTTCCACGAGCGGAATGCCACCCGAGCCGTCCCGGATGCAGCTTCTCTGTGATGCGGGAGACACTCCAGCCTTCCATCCCTTTTCAGGCTCCGCTTATTTCTGTCCTTAGTTGCCCTCCAGTCTCTCACTGATTTTCAGCCTCCACGTTTCTCTAGCCTCTCCTTCCCCTCTGGCCTCGCACATCTTTCTGGCCTACGACACGCCATCAACCTCCACTTTTTCCTGGCCTCTAGCTGCCCTCCAGCCTCCCACCCCTTTTCGGCCTCCACTTTTTCCTGGCCTCTACCTCCCCTCCAGCCTCCCACCCCTTTGTGGCCTCCCACCCCTTTTCGGCCTCCACTTTTTCCTGGCCTCTACCTCCCCTCCGGCCTCCCACCCCTTTGCGGCCTCCCACCCCTTTTCGGCCTCCACTTTATCCTGGCCTCTACCTCCCCTCCGGCCTCCCACCCCTTTGTGGCCTCCCACCCCTTTTCGGCCTCCACTTTTTCCTGGCCTCTACCTCCCCTCCGGCCTCCCACCCCTTTGCGGCCTCCCACCCCTTTTCGGCCTCTTTTGACTCTGTAGTCACCGCAACAACAGTCTCTTTGTCCAGGACACACCTGTAGCCATCAGGATTTGTCTCCATGATCAAGGAGCACGTCTGGGATAGGACGGGACTCTCTCACTGATGGAACACCGTTTCTACGATTGGGTTGCCACTCTAGCCATTCCCCAGGTACATCCCCGTGATCCGGCAGAACTTTGGGAATGGAGGTGACTCTCTAACCGTGGGAGTACCATGTGTATGAGCGGAACGCCACTCTAGCTGTCCCAGAAATATGTCTCAAAGATCCGGGAGGAGCTCTGGGATCAGCAGGGACTCTCTAGCCAAGGGAAAACAGTCTCTCTGACCGTAACGCCACTCTGGCTGTGCCGGAGGTATGTGTCTATGATGCCTGATGACTTCTGGGATCCGAGGGGATTCTCTACCCACCAGAACAGCGTCTCTGTGACCTGACCGCCACTCTCGATGTTTTGCAGGCGTGCCTCCACGATGTGGCAGGAATCCTGGCATCGTAGGTGACTCTCTGGCTCCCCGAAGGAAGTCCCTATGAGAGGAATGCCATTCTAGCCGTCCTGGAGGTATCTGTCTCTGATCCAGGAGGACTTCCTGGGTTGGAGGGGCCTCGCTAAGCACCGGAAGACTGTCTCTATGACAGGAATGGCACTCTAGCTGCCTGGGAGGTTATGCCTCTATGATGCGGGAGGAAAGCTCTCTTTGGAGCGGGGTCTCTATCTCCCCGAACACGGCCTGTATGACCGGAACGCCCGCCTAGCCGTCCTGGAGGTATGTCTCCAGGACATGGGAGGCCTTCCAGGACTGGAGGGGACTCTATAGCTGCTGGAACACCGTCTCGATGGCCGGAATGCCACTGTGGCCATCCTGGATGTATATCTCCATGATGCGGGAGGACTTCGGGGATAGCGGGCAACTAACTAACCGTGGGAAAACGGCCCTTAATGACGGGAATGCCCCTCTAGCCCTGCCAGAGGTATGCCTCCAGGATCCGGGAGGACGTCTGGGATCACATGTGACTCTCTAGCGGTGCGAAAGCTGCCTCTATGGTCCAGAACGCCACTCTAGCCGTCCTGGATGTATGTCTCCATGATCGAGGTGGATTTCTGGGATGGGACGTGACCAGCTAGTTGCCGGGCAACCCGCTCTATGACCACAATGCCACTCAAGCCATTCAGCAGGTATGTCTCCGTGATGCAGGAGGATTTCTGGGATCGGAGACGACTCTCTAGCCATGGCAATACCCTCCCTGTATGCCGGAATGGCACTCTAACCCTCCTGGATGGATGTCTTTGTGATGTGGGAGGTCTTGCGTGTTTGGAACGGGGTCTCTAGGTGCTTTGATACCATCTCTACTGCTGGAATGGCACGCTGGCTGTCTGGGAGGTCTGTGTGTATGATCTGCTTGGACTTCTGGGATGGGAGATGGGAGGGGACTCTCTGGCTGTGGGAACACTGTTTTCAATGATAGGAAGGCCTGTCTGGCCATCCCAGACGTATGTTTCTCTGATCTGGGAGGATTTCCGGGATCGCAGTGGAGTCTCCATCTGCCGCAACAGCATCTCTCTGATGAGAATGCCAGTCGATCCATGCCGGAGGTATATCTCCATGATCGGGAGGCTGTCTGAGAGCAGAGCGGAGTCTCCAGGCGCTGCAACACCATCTCTATGACTGGAATGCCACTCTAGCCCTGTGCGAGGTATGTCTCTCTAATCCCAGAGGACTTGCGGGAGCGGAAGGGACTCTGTAGGTGCCAGAACACCATTTCCACGAGCGGAATGCCACCCGAGCCGTCCCGGATGCAGCTTCTCTGTGATGCGGGAGACACTCCAGCCTTCCATCCCTTTTCAGGCTCCGCTTATTTCTGTCCTTAGTTGCCCTCCAGTCTCTCACTGATTTTCAGCCTCCACGTTTCTCTAGCCTCTCCTTCCCCTCTGGCCTCGCACATCTTTCTGGCCTACGACACGCCATCAACCTCCACTTTTTCCTGGCCTCTACCTCCCCTCCAGCCTCCCACCCCTTTGTGGCCTCCCACCCCTTTTCGGCCTCCACTTTTTCCTGGCCTCTACCTCCCCTCCGGCCTCCCACCCCTTTGCGGCCTCCCACCCCTTTTCGGCCTCCACTTTATCCTGGCCTCTACCTCCCCTCCAGCCTCCCACCCCTTTGTGGCCTCCCACCCCTTTTCGGCCTCCACTTTTTCCTGGCCTCTACCTCCCCTCCGGCCTCCCACCCCTTTTCGGCCTCCACTTTTTCCTGGCCTCTACCTCCCCTCCGGCCTCCCACCCCTTTGCGGCCTCCCACTCCTTTTCGGCCTCCACTTTTTCCTGGCCTCTACCTCCCCTCCAGCCTCCCACCCCTTTGCGGCCTCCCACCCCTTTTCGGCCTCTTTTGACTCTGTAGTCACCGCAACAACAGTCTCTTTGTCCAGGACACACCTGTAGCCATCAGGATTTGTCTCCATGGTCAAGGAGCACGACTGGGATAGGACGGGACTCTCTCACTGATGGAACACCGTTTCTACGATTGGGTTGCCACTCTAGCCATTCCCCAGGTACATCCCCGTGATCCGGCAGAACTTTGGGAATGGAGGTGACTCTCTAACCGCGGGAGTACCATGTGTATGAGCGGAACGCCACTCTAGCTGTCCCAGAAATATGTCTCAAAGATCCGGGAGGAGCTCTGGGATCAGCAGGGACTCTCTAGCCAAGGGAAAACAGTCTCTCTGACCGTAACGCCACTCTGGCTGTGCCGGAGGTATGTGTCTATGATGCCTGATGACTTCTGGGATCCGAGGGGATTCTCTACCCACCAGAACAGCGTCTCTGTGACCTGACCGCCACTCTCGATGTTTTGCAGGCGTGCCTCCACGATGTGGCAGGAATCCTGGCATCGTAGGTGACTCTCTGGCTCCCCGAAGGAAGTCCCTATGAGAGGAATGCCATTCTAGCCGTCCTGGAGGTATCTGTCTCTGATCCAGGAGGACTTCCTGGGTTGGAGGGGCCTCGCTAAGCACCGGAAGACTGTCTCTATGACAGGAATGGCACTCTAGCTGCCTGGGAGGTTATGCCTCTATGATGCGGGAGGAAAGCTCTCTTTGGAGCGGGGTCTCTATCTCCCCGAACACGGCCTGTATGACCGGAACGCCCGCCTAGCCGTCCTGGAGGTATGTCTCCAGGACATGGGAGGCCTTCCAGGACTGGAGGGGACTCTATAGCTGCTGGAACACCGTCTCGATGGCCGGAATGCCACTGTGGCCATCCTGGATGTATATCTCCATGATGCGGGAGGACTTCGGGGATAGCGGGCGACTAACTAACCGTGGGAAAACGGCCCTTAATGACGGGAATGCCCCTCTAGCCCTGCCAGAGGTATGCCTCCAGGATCCGGGAGGACGTCTGGGATCACATGTGACTCTCTAGCGGTGCGAAAGCTGCCTCTATGGTCCAGAACGCCACTCTAGCCGTCCTGGATGTATGTCTCCATGATCGAGGTGGATTTCTGGGATGGGACGTGACCAGCTAGTTGCCGGGCAACCCGCTCTATGACCACAATGCCACTCAAGCCATTCAGCAGGTATGTCTCCGTGATGCAGGAGGATTTCTGGGATCGGAGACGACTCTCTAGCCATGGCAATACCCTCCCTGTATGCCGGAATGGCACTCTAACCCTCCTGGATGGATGTCTTTGTGATGTGGGAGGTCTTGCGTGTTTGGAACGGGGTCTCTAGGTGCTTTGATACCATCTCTACTGCTGGAATGGCACGCTGGCTGTCTGGGAGGTCTGTGTGTATGATCTGCTTGGACTTCTGGGATGGGAGATGGGAGGGGACTCTCTGGCTGTGGGAACACTGTTTTCAATGATAGGAAGGCCTGTCTGGCCATCCCAGACGTATGTTTCTCTGATCTGGGAGGATTTCCGGGGTCGCAGTGGAGTCTCCATCTGCCGCAACAGCATCTCTCTGATGAGAATGCCAGTCTATCCATGCCGGAGGTATATCTCCATGATCGGGAGGCTGTCTGAGAGCAGAGCGGAGTCTCCAGGCGCTGCAACACCATCTCTATGACTGGAATGCCACTCTAGCCCTGTGCGAGGTATGTCTCTCTAATCCCAGAGGACTTGCGGGAGCGGAAGGGACTCTGTAGGTGCCAGAACACCATTTCCACGAGCGGAATGCCACCCGAGCCGTCCCGGATGCAGCTTCTCTGTGATGCGGGAGACACTCCAGCCTTCCATCCCTTTTCAGGCTCCGCTTATTTCTGTCCTTAGTTGCCCTCCAGTCTCTCACTGATTTTCAGCCTCCACGTTTCTCTAGCCTCTCCTTCCCCTCTGGCCTCGCACATCTTTCTGGCCTACGACACGCCATCAACCTCCACTTTTTCCTGGCCTCTACCTCCCCTCCAGCCTCCCACCCCTTTGTGGCCTCCCACCCCTTTTCGGCCTCCACTTTTTCCTGGCCTCTACCTCCCCTCCGGCCTCCCACCCCTTTGCGGCCTCCCACCCCTTTTCGGCCTCCACTTTATCCTGGCCTCTACCTCCCCTCCAGCCTCCCACCCCTTTGTGGCCTCCCACCCCTTTTCGGCCTCCACTTTTTCCTGGCCTCTACCTCCCCTCCGGCCTCCCACCCCTTTTCGGCCTCCACTTTCTCCTGGCCTCTACCTCCCCTCCGGCCTCCCACCCCTTTGCGGCCTCCCACTCCTTTTCGGCCTCCACTTTTTCCTGGCCTCTACCTCCCCTCCAGCCTCCCACCCCTTTGCGGCCTCCCACCCCTTTTCGGCCTCTTTTGACTCTGTAGTCACCGCAACAACAGTCTCTTTGTCCAGGACACACCTGTAGCCATCAGGATTTGTCTCCATGGTCAAGGAGCACGTCTGGGATAGGACGGGACTCTCTCACTGATGGAACACCGTTTCTACGATTGGGTTGCCACTCTAGCCATTCCCCAGGTACATCCCCGTGATCCGGCAGAACTTTGGGAATGGAGGTGACTCTCTAACCGCGGGAGTACCATGTGTATGAGCGGAACGCCACTCTAGCTGTCCCAGAAATATGTCTCAAAGATCCGGGAGGAGCTCTGGGATCAGCAGGGACTCTCTAGCCAAGGGAAAACAGTCTCTCTGACCGTAACGCCACTCTGGCTGTGCCGGAGGTATGTGTCTATGATGCCTGATGACTTCTGGGATCCGAGGGGATTCTCTACCCACCAGAACAGCGTCTCTGTGACCTGACCGCCACTCTCGATGTTTTGCAGGCGTGCCTCCACGATGTGGCAGGAATCCTGGCATCGTAGGTGACTCTCTGGCTCCCCGAAGGAAGTCCCTATGAGAGGAATGCCATTCTAGCCGTCCTGGAGGTATCTGTCTCTGATCCAGGAGGACTTCCTGGGTTGGAGGGGCCTCGCTAAGCACCGGAAGACTGTCTCTATGACAGGAATGGCACTCTAGCTGCCTGGGAGGTTATGCCTCTATGATGCGGGAGGAAAGCTCTCTTTGGAGCGGGGTCTCTATCTCCCCGAACACGGCCTGTATGACCGGAATGCCCGCCTAGCCGTCCTGGAGGTATGTCTCCAGGACATGGGAGGCCTTCCAGGACTGGAGGGGACTCTATAGCTGCTGGAACACCGTCTCGATGGCCGGAATGCCACTGTGGCCATCCTGGATGTATATCTCCATGATGCGGGAGGACTTCGGGGATAGCGGGCGACTAACTAACCGTGGGAAAACGGCCTCTATGACGGGAATGCCCCTCTAGCCCTGCCAGAGGTATGCCTCCAGGATCCGGGAGGACGTCTGGGATCACATGTGACTCTCTAGCGGTGCGAAAGCTGCCTCTATGGTCCAGAACGCCACTCTAGCTGTCCTGGATGTATGTCTCCATGATCGAGGTGGATTTCTGGGATGGGACGTGACCAGCTAGTTGCCGGACAACCCGCTCTATGACCACAATGCCACTCAAGCCATTCAGCAGGTATGTCTCCGTGATGCAGGAGGATTTCTGGGATCGGAGACGACTCTCTAGCCATGGCAATAGCCTCCCTGTATGCCGGAATGGCACTCTAACCCTCCTGGATGGATGTCTTTGTGATGTGGGAGGTCTTGCGTGTTTGGAACGGGGTCTCTAGGTGCTTTGATACCATCTCTACTGCTGGAATGGCACGCTGGCTGTCTGGGAGGTCTGTGTGTATGATCTGCTTGGACTTCTGGGATGGGAGGGGACTCTCTGGCTGTGGGAACACTGTTTTCAATGATAGGAAGGCCTGTCTGGCCATCCCAGACGTATGTTTCTCTGATCTGGGAGGATTTCCGGGATCGCAGTGGAGTCTCCATCTGCCGCAACAGCATCTCTCTGATGAGAATGCCAGTCTATCCATGCCGGAGGTATATCTCCGTGATCGGGAGGCCGTCTGAGAGCAGAGCGGAGTCTCCAGGCGCTGCAACACCATCTCTATGACTGGAATGCCACTCTAGCCCTGTGCGAGGTATGTCTCTCTAATCCCAGAGGACTTGCGGGAGCGGAAGGGACTCTGTAGGTGCCAGAACACCATTTCCACGAGCGGAATGCCACCCGAGCCGTCCCGGATGCAGCTTCTCTATGATGCGGGAGACACTCCAGCCTTCCATCCCTTTTCAGGCTCCGCTTATTTCTGTCCTTAGTTGTCCTCCAGTCTCTCACTGATTTTCAGCCTCCACGTTTCTCTAGCCTCTCCTTCCCCTCTGGCCTCGCACATCTTTCTGGCCTACGACACGCGATCAACCTCCACTTCTTTCTGGCCTCTAGCTGCCCTCCGGCCTCCCACCCCTTTTCGGCCTCCACTATTTCCTGGCCACTACCTCCCCTCCAGCCTCCCACCCCTTTGTGGCCTCCCACCCCTTTTCGGCCTCCACTTTTTCCTGGCCTCTACCTCCCCTCCGGCCTCCCACCACTTTGCGGACTCCCACTCCTTTTCGGCCTCCACTTTATCCTGGCCTCTACCTCCCCTCCAGCCTCCCACCCCTTTGCGGCCTCTCACCCCTTTTCGGCCTCCACTTTTTCCTGGCCTCTACCTCCCCTCCAGCCTCCCACCCCTTTGTGGCCTCCCACCCCTTTGTGGCCTCCCACCCCTTTGTGGCCTCCCACCCCTTTTCGGCCTCCACTTTTTCCTGGCCTCTACCTCCCCTCCAGCCTCCCACCCCTTTGCGGCCTCCCACCCCTTTTCGGCCTCTTTTGACTCTGTAGTCACCGCAACAACAGTCTCTTTGTCCAGGACACACCTGTAGCCATCAGGATTTGTCTCCATGATCAAGGAGCACGTCTGGGATAGGACGGGACTCTCTAACTGATGGAACACCCTTTCTACGATTGGGTTGCCACTCTAGCCATTCCCCAGGTACATCCCCGTGATCCGGCAGAACTTTGGGAATGGAGGTGACTCTCTAACCGCGGGAGTACCATGTGTATGAGCGGAACGCCACTCTAGCTGTCCCAGAAATATGTCTCAAAGATCCGGGAGGAGCTCTGGGATCAGCAGGGACTCTCTAGCCAAGGGAAAACAGTCTCTCTGACCGTAACGCCACTCTGGCTGTGCCGGAGGTATGTGTCTATGATGCCTGATGACTTCTGGGATCCGAGGGGATTCTCTACCCACCAGAACAGCGTCTCTGTGACCTGACCGCCACTCTCGATGTTTTGCAGGCGTGCCTCCACGATGTGGCAGGAATCCTGGCATCGTAGGTGACTCTCTGGCTCCCCGAAGGAAGTCCCTATGAGAGGAATGCCATTCTAGCCGTCCTGGAGGTATCTGTCTCTGATCCAGGAGGACTTCCTGGGTTGGAGGGGCCTCGCTAAGCACCGGAAGACTGTCTCTATGACAGGAATGGCACTCTAGCTGCCTGGGAGGTTATGCCTCTATGATGCGGGAGGAAAGCTCTCTTTGGAGCGGGGTCTCTATCTCCCCGAACACGGCCTGTATGACCGGAACGCCCGCCTAGCCGTCCTGGAGGTATGTCTCCAGGACATGGGAGGCCTTCCAGGACTGGAGGGGACTCTATAGCTGCTGGAACACCGTCTCGATGGCCGGAATGCCACTGTGGCCATCCTGGATGTATATCTCCATGATGCGGGAGGACTTCGGGGATAGCGGGCGACTAACTAACCGTGGGAAAACGGCCCTTAATGACGGGAATGCCCCTCTAGCCCTGCCAGAGGTATGCCTCCAGGATCCGGGAGGACGTCTGGGATCACATGTGACTCTCTAGCGGTGCGAAAGCTGCCTCTATGGTCCAGAACGCCACTCTAGCCGTCCTGGATGTATGTCTCCATGATCGAGGTTGATTTCTGGGATGGGACGTGACCAGCTAGTTGCCGGACAACCCGCTCTATGACCACAATGCCACTCAAGCCATTCAGCAGGTATGTCTCCGTGATGCAGGAGGATTACTGGGATCGGAGACGACTCTCTAGCCATGGCAATACCCTCCCTGTATGCCGGAATGGCACTCTAACCCTCCTGGATGGATGTCTTTGTGATGTGGGAGGTCTTGCGTGTTTGGAACGGGGTCTCTAGGTGCTTTGATACCATCTCTACTGCTGGAATGGCACGCTGGCTGTCTGGGAGGTCTGTGTGTATGATCTGCTTGGACTTCTGGGATGGGAGATGGGAGGGGACTCTCTGGCTGTGTGAACACTGTTTTCAATGATAGGAAGGCCTGTCTGGCCATCCCAGACGTATGTTTCTCTGATCTGGGAGGATTTCCGGGATCGCAGTGGAGTCTCCATCTGCCGCAACAGCATCTCTCTGATGAGAATGCCAGTCTATCCATGCCGGAGGTATATCTCCATGATCGGGAGGCTGTCTGAGAGCAGAGCGGAGTCTCCAGGCGCTGCAACACCATCTCTATGACTGGAATGCCACTCTAGCCCTGTGCGAGGTATGTCTCTCTAATCCCAGAGGACTTGCGGGAGCGGAAGGGACTCTGTAGGTGCCAGAACACCATTTCCACGAGCGGAATGCCACCCGAGCCGTCCCGGATGCAGCTTCTCTATGATGCGGGAGACACTCCAGCCTTCCATCCCTTTTCAGGCTCCGCTTATTTCTGTCCTTAGTTGCCCTCCAGTCTCTCACTGATTTTCAGCCTCCACGTTTCTCTAGCCTCTCCTTCCCCTCTGGCCTCGCACATCTTTCTGGCCTACGACACGCCATCAACCTCCACTTTTCCCTGGCCTCTAGCTGCCCTCCAGCCTCCCACCCCTTTTCGGCCTCCACTTTTTCCTGGCCTCTACCTCCCCTCCAGCCTCCCACCCCTTTGTGGCCTCCCACCCCTTTTCGGCCTCCACTTTTTCCTGGCCTCTACCTCCCCTCCGGCCTCCCACCCCTTTTCGGCCTCCACTTTTTCCTGGCCTCTACCTCCCCTCCGGCCTCCCACCCCTTTGCGGCCTCCCACCCCTTTTCGGCCTCCACTTTATCCTGGCCTCTACTTCCCCTCCGGCCTCCCACACCTTTGTGGCCTCCCACCCCTTTTCGGCCTCCACTTTTTCCTGGCCTCTACCTCCCCTCCAGCCTCCCACCCCTTTTCGGCCTCCCACCCCTTTTCGGCCTCTTTTGACTCTGTAGTCACCGCAACAACAGTCTCTTTGTCCAGGACACACCTGTAGCCATCAGGATTTGTCTCCATGATCAAGGAGCACGTCTGGGATAGGACGGGACTCTCTCACTGATGGAACACCGTTTCTACGATTGGGTTGCCACTCTAGCCATTCCCCAGGTACATCCCCGTGATCCGGCAGAACTTTGGGAATGGAGGTGACTCTCTAACCGCGGGAGTACCATGTGTATGAGCGGAACGCCACTCTAGCTGTCCCAGAAATATGTCTCAAAGATCCGGGAGGAGCTCTGGGATCAGCAGGGACTCTCTAGCCAAGGGAAAACAGTCTCTCTGACCGTAACGCCACTCTGGCTGTGCCGGAGGTATGTGTCTATGATGCCTGATGACTTCTGGGATCCGAGGGGATTCTCTACCCACCAGAACAGCGTCTCTGTGACCTGACCGCCACTCTCGATGTTTTGCAGGCGTGCCTCCACGATGTGGCAGGAATCCTGGCATCGTAGGTGACTCTCTGGCTCCCCGAAGGAAGTCCCTATGAGAGGAATGCCATTCTAGCCGTCCTGGAGGTATCTGTCTCTGATCCAGGAGGACTTCCTGGGTTGGAGGGGCCTCGCTAAGCACCGGAAGACTGTCTCTATGACAGGAATGGCACTCTAGCTGCCTGGGAGGTTATGCCTCTATGATGCGGGAGGAAAGCTCTCTTTGGAGCGGGGTCTCTATCTCCCCGAACACGGCCTGTATGACCGGAACGCCCGCCTAGCCGTCCTGGAGGTATGTCTCCAGGACATGGGAGGCCTTCCAGGACTGGAGGGGACTCTATAGCTGCTGGAACACCGTCTCGATGGCCGGAATGCCACTGTGGCCATCCTGGATGTATATCTCCATGATGCGGGAGGACTTCGGGGATAGCGGGCGACTAACTAACCGTGGGAAAACCGCCTCTATGACGGGAATGCCCCTCTAGCCCTGCCAGAGGTATGCCTCCAGGATCCGGGAGGACGTCTGGGATCACATGTGACTCTCTAGCGGTGCGAAAGCTGCCTCTATGGTCCAGAACGCCACTCTAGCTGTCCTGGATGTATGTCTCCATGATCGAGGTGGATTTCTGGGATGGGACGTGACCAGCTAGTTGCCGGACAACCCGCTCTATGACCACAATGCCACTCAAGCCATTCAGCAGGTATGTCTCCGTGATGCAGGAGGATTTCTGGGATCGGAGACGACTCTCTAGCCATGGCAATACCCTCCCTGTATGCCGGAATGGCACTCTAACCCTCCTGGATGGATGTCTTTGTGATGTGGGAGGTCTTGCGTGTTTGGAACGGGGTCTCTAGGTGCTTTGATACCATCTCTACTGCTGGAATGGCACGCTGGCTGTCTGGGAGGTCTGTGTGTATGATCTGCTTGGACTTCTGGGATGGGAGGGGACTCTCTGGCTGTGGGAACACTGTTTTCAATGATAGGAAGGCCTGTCTGGCCATCCCAGACGTATGTTTCTCTGATCTGGGAGGATTTCCGGGATCGCAGTGGAGTCTCCATCTGCCGCAACAGCATCTCTCTGATGAGAATGCCAGTCTATCCATGCCGGAGGTATATCTCCATGATCGGGAGGCCGTCTGAGAGCAGAGCGGAGTCTCCAGGCGCTGCAACACCATCTCTATGACTGGAATGCCACTCTAGCCCTGTGCGAGGTATGTCTCTCTAATCCCAGAGGACTTGCGGGAGCGGAAGGGACTCTGTAGGTGCCAGAACACCATTTCCACGAGCGGAATGCCACCCGAGCCGTCCCGGATGCAGCTTCTCTATGATGCGGGAGACACTCCAGCCTTCCATCCCTTTTCAGGCTCCGCTTATTTCTGTCCTTAGTTGCCCTCCATTCTCTCACTGATTTTCAGCCTCCACGTTTCTCTAGCCTCTCCTTCCCCTCTGGCCTCGCACATCTTTCTGGCCTACGACACGCGATCAACCTCCACTTCTTTCTGGCCTCTAGCTGCCCTCCGGCCTCCCACCCCTTTTCGGCCTCCACTATTTCCTGGCCTCTACCTCCCCTCCAGCCTCCCACCCCTTTGTGGCCTCCCACCCCTTTTCGGCCTCCACTTTTTCCTGGCCTCTACCTCCCCTCCGGCCTCCCACCCCTTTTCGGCCTCCACTTTTTCCTGGCCTCTACCTCCCCTCCGGCCTCCCACCCCTTTGCGGCCTCCCACCCCTTTTCGGCCTCCACTTTATCCTGGCCTCTACTTCCCCTCCGGCCTCCCACCCCTTTGCGGCCTCCCACCCCTTTTCGGCCTCCACTTTTTCCTGGCCTCTACCTCCCCTCCAGCCTCCCACCCCTTTGCGGCCTCCCACCCCTTTTCGGCCTCTTTTGACTCTGTAGTCACCGCAACAACAGTGTCTTTGTCCAGGACACACCTGTAGCCATCAGGATTTGTCTCCATGATCAAGGAGCACGTCTGGGATAGGACGGGACTCTCTCACTGATGGAACACCGTTTCTACGATTGGGTTGCCACTCTAGCCATTCCCCAGGTACATCCCCGTGATCCGGCAGAACTTTGGGAATGGAGGTGACTCTCTAACCGCGGGAGTACCATGTGTATGAGCGGAACGCCACTCTAGCTGTCCCAGAAATATGTCTCAAAGATCCGGGAGGAGCTCTGGGATCAGCAGGGACTCTCTAGCCAAGGGAAAACAGTCTCTCTGACCGTAACGCCACTCTGGCTGTGCCGGAGGTATGTGTCTATGATGCCTGATGACTTCTGGGATCCGAGGGGATTCTCTACCCACCAGAACAGCGTCTCTGTGACCTGACCGCCACTCTCGATGTTTTGCAGGCGTGCCTCCACGATGTGGCAGGAATCCTGGCATCGTAGGTGACTCTCTGGCTCCCCGAAGGAAGTCCCTATGAGAGGAATGCCATTCTAGCCGTCCTGGAGGTATCTGTCTCTGATCCAGGAGGACTTCCTGGGTTGGAGGGGCCTCGCTAAGCACCGGAAGACTGTCTCTATGACAGGAATGGCACTCTAGCTGCCTGGGAGGTTATGCCTCTATGATGCGGGAGGAAAGCTCTCTTTGGAGCGGGGTCTCTATCTCCCCGAACACGGCCTGTATGACCGGAACGCCCGCCTAGCCGTCCTGGAGGTATGTCTCCAGGACATGGGAGGCCTTCCAGGACTGGAGGGGACTCTATAGCTGCTGGAACACCGTCTCGATGGCCGGAATGCCACTGTGGCCATCCTGGATGTATATCTCCATGATGCGGGAGGACTTCGGGGATAGCGGGCGACTAACTAACCGTGGGAAAACCGCCTCTATGACGGGAATGCCCCTCTAGCCCTGCCAGAGGTATGCCTCCAGGATCCGGGAGGACGTCTGGGATCACATGTGACTCTCTAGCGGTGCGAAAGCTGCCTCTATGGTCCAGAACGCCACTCTAGCCGTCCTGGATGTATGTCTCCATGATCGAGGTGGATTTCTGGGATGGGACGTGACCAGCTAGTTGCCGGACAACCCGCTCTATGACCACAATGCCACTCAAGCCATTCAGCAGGTATGTCTCCGTGATGCAGGAGGATTTCTGGGATCGGAGACGACTCTCTAGCCATGGCAATACCCTCCCTGTATGCCGGAATGGCACTCTAACCCTCCTGGATGGATGTCTTTGTGATGTGGGAGGTCTTGCGTGTTTGGAACGGGGTCTCTAGGTGCTTTGATACCATCTCTACTGCTGGAATGGCACGCTGGCTGTCTGGGAGGTCTGTGTGTATGATCTGCTTGGACTTCTGGGATGGGAGGGGACTCTCTGGCTGTGGGAACACTGTTTTCAATGATAGGAAGGCCTGTCTGGCCATCCCAGACGTATGTTTCTCTGATCTGGGAGGATTTCCGGGATCGCAGTGGAGTCTCCATCTGCCGCAACAGCATCTCTCTGATGAGAATGCCAGTCTATCCATGCCGGAGGTATATCTCCATGATCGGGAGGCCGTCTGAGAGCAGAGCGGAGTCTCCAGGCGCTGCAACACCATCTCTATGACTGGAATGCCACTCTAGCCCTGTGCGAGGTATGTCTCTCTAATCCCAGAGGACTTGCGGGAGCGGAAGGGACTCTGTAGGTGCCAGAACACCATTTCCACGAGCGGAATGCCACCCGAGCCGTCCCGGATGCAGCTTCTCTATGATGCGGGAGACACTCCAGCCTTCCATCCCTTTTCAGGCTCCGCTTATTTCTGTCCTTAGTTGCCCTCCATTCTCTCACTGATTTTCAGCCTCCACGTTTCTCTAGCCTCTCCTTCCCCTCTGGCCTCGCACATCTTTCTGGCCTACGACACGCGATCAACCTCCACTTCTTTCTGGCCTCTAGCTGCCCTCCGGCCTCCCACCCCTTTTCGGCCTCCACTATTTCCTGGCCTCTACCTCCCCTCCAGCCTCCCACCCCTTTGTGGCCTCCCACCCCTTTTCGGCCTCCACTTTTTCCTGGCCTCTACCTCCCCTCCGGCCTCCCACCCCTTTTCGGCCTCCACTTTATCCTGGCCTCTACTTCCCCTCCGGCCTCCCACCCCTTTGTGGCCTCCCACCCCTTTTCGGCCTCCACTTTTTCCTGGCCTCTCCCACCCCTTTGCGGCCTCCCACCCCTTTTCGGCCTCTTTTGACTCTGTAGTCACCGCAACAACAGTCTCTTTGTCCAGGACACACCTGTAGCCATCAGGATTTGTCTCCATGATCAAGGAGCACGTCTGGGATAGGACGGGACTCTCTCACTGATGGAACACCGTTTCTACGATTGGGTTGCCACTCTAGCCATTCCCCAGGTACATCCCCGTGATCCGGCAGAACTTTGGGAATGGAGGTGACTCTCTAACCGCGGGAGTACCATGTGTATGAGCGGAACGCCACTCTAGCTGTCCCAGAAATATGTCTCAAAGATCCGGGAGGAGCTCTGGGATCAGCAGGGACTCTCTAGCCAAGGGAAAACAGTCTCTCTGACCGTAACGCCACTCTGGCTGTGCCGGAGGTATGTGTCTATGATGCCTGATGACTTCTGGGATCCGAGGGGATTCTCTACCCACCAGAACAGCGTCTCTGTGACCTGACCGCCACTCTCGATGTTTTGCAGGCGTGCCTCCACGATGTGGCAGGAATCCTGGCATCGTAGGTGACTCTCTGGCTCCCCGAAGGAAGTCCCTATGAGAGGAATGCCATTCTAGCCGTCCTGGAGGTATCTGTCTCTGATCCAGGAGGACTTCCTGGGTTGGAGGGGCCTCGCTAAGCACCGGAAGACTGTCTCTATGACAGGAATGGCACTCTAGCTGCCTGGGAGGTTATGCCTCTATGATGCGGGAGGAAAGCTCTCTTTGGAGCGGGGTCTCTATCTCCCCGAACACGGCCTGTATGACCGGAACGCCCGCCTAGCCGTCCTGGAGGTATGTCTCCAGGACATGGGAGGCCTTCCAGGACTGGAGGGGACTCTATAGCTGCTGGAACACCGTCTCGATGGCCGGAATGCCACTGTGGCCATCCTGGATGTATATCTCCATGATGCGGGAGGACTTCGGGGATAGCGGGCGACTAACTAACCGTGGGAAAACGGCCCTTAATGACGGGAATGCCCCTCTAGCCCTGCCAGAGGTATGCCTCCAGGATCCGGGAGGACGTCTGGGATCACATGTGACTCTCTAGCGGTGCGAAAGCTGCCTCTATGGTCCAGAACGCCACTCTAGCCGTCCTGGATGTATGTCTCCATGATCGAGGTGGATTTCTGGGATGGGACGTGACCAGCTAGTTGCCGGGCAACCCGCTCTATGACCACAATGCCACTCAAGCCATTCAGCAGGTATGTCTCCGTGATGCAGGAGGATTTCTGGGATCGGAGACGACTCTCTAGCCATGGCAATACCCTCCCTGTATGCCGGAATGGCACTCTAACCCTCCTGGATGGATGTCTTTGTGATGTGGGAGGTCTTGCGTGTTTGGAACGGGGTCTCTAGGTGCTTTGATACCATCTCTACTGCTGGAATGGCACGCTGGCTGTCTGGGAGGTCTGTGTGTATGATCTGCTTGGACTTCTGGGATGGGAGATGGGAGGGGACTCTCTGGCTGTGGGAACACTGTTTTCAATGATAGGAAGGCCTGTCTGGCCATCCCAGACGTATGTTTCTCTGATCTGGGAGGATTTCCGGGATCGCAGTGGAGTCTCCATCTGCCGCAACAGCATCTCTCTGATGAGAATGCCAGTCTATCCATGCCGGAGGTATATCTCCATGATCGGGAGGCTGTCTGAGAGCAGAGCGGAGTCTCCAGGCGCTGCAACACCATCTCTATGACTGGAATGCCACTCTAGCCCTGTGCGAGGTATGTCTCTCTAATCCCAGAGGACTTGCGGGAGCGGAAGGGACTCTGTAGGTGCCAGAACACCATTTCCACGAGCGGAATGCCACCCGAGCCGTCCCGGATGCAGCTTCTCTGTGATGCGGGAGACACTCCAGCCTTCCATCCCTTTTCAGGCTCCGCTTATTTCTGTCCTTAGTTGCCCTCCAGTCTCTCACTGATTTTCAGCCTCCACGTTTCTCTAGCCTCTCCTTCCCCTCTGGCCTCGCACATCTTTCTGGCCTACGACACACCATCAACCTCCACTTTTTCCTGGCCTCTAGCTGCCCTCCAGCCTCCCACCCCTTTTCGGCCTCCACTTTTTCCTGGCCTCTACCTCCCCTCCAGCCTCCCACCCCTTTGTGGCCTCCCACCCCTTTTCGGCCTCCACTTTTTCCTGGCCTCTACCTCCCCTCCGGCCTCCCACCCCTTTGCGGCCTCCCACCCCTTTTCGGCCTCCACTTTATCCTGGCCTCTACCTCCCCTCCAGCCTCCCACCCCTTTGTGGCCTCCCACCCCTTTTCGGCCTCCACTTTTTCCTGGCCTCTACCTCCCCTCCGGCCTCCCACCCCTTTTCGGCCTCCACTTTTTCCTGGCCTCTACCTCCCCTCCGGCCTCCCACCCCTTTGCGGCCTCCCACCCCTTTTCGGCCTCTTTTGACTCTGTAGTCACCGCAACAACAGTCTCTTTGTCCAGGACACACCTGTAGCCATCAGGATTTGTCTCCATGATCAAGGAGCACGTCTGGGATAGGACGGGACTCTCTCACTGATGGAACACCGTTTCTACGATTGGGTTGCCACTCTAGCCATTCCCCAGGTACATCCCCGTGATCCGGCAGAACTTTGGGAATGGAGGTGACTCTCTAACCGCGGGAGTACCATGTGTATGAGCGGAACGCCACTCTAGCTGTCCCAGAAATATGTCTCAAAGATCCGGGAGGAGCTCTGGGATCAGCAGGGACTCTCTAGCCAAGGGAAAACAGTCTCTCTGACCGTAACGCCACTCTGGCTGTGCCGGAGGTATGTGTCTATGATGCCTGATGACTTCTGGGATCCGAGGGGATTCTCTACCCACCAGAACAGCGTCTCTGTGACCTGACCGCCACTCTCGATGTTTTGCAGGCGTGCCTCCACGATGTGGCAGGAATCCTGGCATCGTAGGTGACTCTCTGGCTCCCCGAAGGAAGTCCCTATGAGAGGAATGCCATTCTAGCCGTCCTGGAGGTATCTGTCTCTGATCCAGGAGGACTTCCTGGGTTGGAGGGGCCTCGCTAAGCACCGGAAGACTGTCTCTATGACAGGAATGGCACTCTAGCTGCCTGGGAGGTTATGCCTCTATGATGCGGGAGGAAAGCTCTCTTTGGAGCGGGGTCTCTATCTCCCCGAACACGGCCTGTATGACCGGAACGCCCGCCTAGCCGTCCTGGAGGTATGTCTCCAGGACATGGGAGGCCTTCCAGGACTGGAGGGGACTCTATAGCTGCTGGAACACCGTCTCGATGGCCGGAATGCCACTGTGGCCATCCTGGATGTATATCTCCATGATGCGGGAGGACTTCGGGGATAGCGGGCGACTAACTAACCGTGGGAAAACGGCCCTTAATGACGGGAATGCCCCTCTAGCCCTGCCAGAGGTATGCCTCCAGGATCCGGGAGGACGTCTGGGATCACATGTGACTCTCTAGCGGTGCGAAAGCTGCCTCTATGGTCCAGAACGCCACTCTAGCCGTCCTGGATGTATGTCTCCATGATCGAGGTGGATTTCTGGGATGGGACGTGACCAGCTAGTTGCCGGGCAACCCGCTCTATGACCACAATGCCACTCAAGCCATTCAGCAGGTATGTCTCCGTGATGCAGGAGGATTTCTGGGATCGGAGACGACTCTCTAGCCATGGCAATACCCTCCCTGTATGCCGGAATGGCACTCTAACCCTCCTGGATGGATGTCTTTGTGATGTGGGAGGTCTTGCGTGTTTGGAACGGGGTCTCTAGGTGCTTTGATACCATCTCTACTGCTGGAATGGCACGCTGGCTGTCTGGGAGGTCTGTGTGTATGATCTGCTTGGACTTCTGGGATGGGAGATGGGAGGGGACTCTCTGGCTGTGGGAACACTGTTTTCAATGATAGGAAGGCCTGTCTGGCCATCCCAGACGTATGTTTCTCTGATCTGGGAGGATTTCCGGGATCGCAGTGGAGTCTCCATCTGCCGCAACAGCATCTCTCTGATGAGAATGCCAGTCTATCCATGCCGGAGGTATATCTCCATGATCGGGAGGCTGTCTGAGAGCAGAGCGGAGTCTCCAGGCGCTGCAACACCATCTCTATGACTGGAATGCCACTCTAGCCCTGTGCGAGGTATGTCTCTCTAATCCCAGAGGACTTGCGGGAGCGGAAGGGACTCTGTAGGTGCCAGAACACCATTTCCACGAGCGGAATGCCACCCGAGCCGTCCCGGATGCAGCTTCTCTGTGATGCGGGAGACACTCCAGCCTTCCATCCCTTTTCAGGCTCCGCTTATTTCTGTCCTTAGTTGCCCTCCAGTCTCTCACTGATTTTCAGCCTCCACGTTTCTCTAGCCTCTCCTTCCCCTCTGGCCTCGCACATCTTTCTGGCCTATGACACGCCATCAACCTCCACTTTTTCCTGGCCTCTAGCTGCCCTCCAGCCTCCCACCCCTTTTCGGCCTCCACTTTTTCCTGGCCTCTACCTCCCCTCCAGCCTCCCACCCCTTTGTGGCCTCCCACCCCTTTTCGGCCTCCACTTTTTCCTGGCCTCTACCTCCCCTCCGGCCTCCCACCCCTTTGCGGCCTCCCACCCCTTTTCGGCCTCCACTTTATCCTGGCCTCTACCTCCCCTCCGGCCTCCCACCCCTTTGTGGCCTCCCACCCCTTTTCGGCCTCCACTTTTTCCTGGCCTCTACCTCCCCTCCGGCCTCCCACCCCTTTTCGGCCTCCACTTTTTCCTGGCCTCTACCTCCCCTCCGGCCTCCCACCCCTTTGCGGCCTCCCACCCCTTTTCGGCCTCTTTTGACTCTGTAGTCACCGCAACAACAGTCTCTTTGTCCAGGACACACCTGTAGCCATCAGGATTTGTCTCCATGATCAAGGAGCACGTCTGGGATAGGACGGGACTCTCTCACTGATGGAACACCGTTTCTACGATTGGGTTGCCACTCTAGCCATTCCCCAGGTACATCCCCGTGATCCGGCAGAACTTTGGGAATGGAGGTGACTCTCTAACCGTGGGAGTACCATGTGTATGAGCGGAACGCCACTCTAGCTGTCCCAGAAATATGTCTCAAAGATCCGGGAGGAGCTCTGGGATCAGCAGGGACTCTCTAGCCAAGGGAAAACAGTCTCTCTGACCGTAACGCCACTCTGGCTGTGCCGGAGGTATGTGTCTATGATGCCTGATGACTTCTGGGATCCGAGGGGATTCTCTACCCACCAGAACAGCGTCTCTGTGACCTGACCGCCACTCTCGATGTTTTGCAGGCGTGCCTCCACGATGTGGCAGGAATCCTGGCATCGTAGGTGACTCTCTGGCTCCCCGAAGGAAGTCCCTATGAGAGGAATGCCATTCTAGCCGTCCTGGAGGTATCTGTCTCTGATCCAGGAGGACTTCCTGGGTTGGAGGGGCCTCGCTAAGCACCGGAAGACTGTCTCTATGACAGGAATGGCACTCTAGCTGCCTGGGAGGTTATGCCTCTATGATGCGGGAGGAAAGCTCTCTTTGGAGCGGGGTCTCTATCTCCCCGAACACGGCCTGTATGACCGGAACGCCCGCCTAGCCGTCCTGGAGGTATGTCTCCAGGACATGGGAGGCCTTCCAGGACTGGAGGGGACTCTATAGCTGCTGGAACACCGTCTCGATGGCCGGAATGCCACTGTGGCCATCCTGGATGTATATCTCCATGATGCGGGAGGACTTCGGGGATAGCGGGCAACTAACTAACCGTGGGAAAACGGCCCTTAATGACGGGAATGCCCCTCTAGCCCTGCCAGAGGTATGCCTCCAGGATCCGGGAGGACGTCTGGGATCACATGTGACTCTCTAGCGGTGCGAAAGCTGCCTCTATGGTCCAGAACGCCACTCTAGCCGTCCTGGATGTATGTCTCCATGATCGAGGTGGATTTCTGGGATGGGACGTGACCAGCTAGTTGCCGGGCAACCCGCTCTATGACCACAATGCCACTCAAGCCATTCAGCAGGTATGTCTCCGTGATGCAGGAGGATTTCTGGGATCGGAGACGACTCTCTAGCCATGGCAATACCCTCCCTGTATGCCGGAATGGCACTCTAACCCTCCTGGATGGATGTCTTTGTGATGTGGGAGGTCTTGCGTGTTTGGAACGGGGTCTCTAGGTGCTTTGATACCATCTCTACTGCTGGAATGGCACGCTGGCTGTCTGGGAGGTCTGTGTGTATGATCTGCTTGGACTTCTGGGATGGGAGATGGGAGGGGACTCTCTGGCTGTGGGAACACTGTTTTCAATGATAGGAAGGCCTGTCTGGCCATCCCAGACGTATGTTTCTCTGATCTGGGAGGATTTCCGGGATCGCAGTGGAGTCTCCATCTGCCGCAACAGCATCTCTCTGATGAGAATGCCAGTCTATCCATGCCGGAGGTATATCTCCATGATCGGGAGGCTGTCTGAGAGCAGAGCGGAGTCTCCAGGCGCTGCAACACCATCTCTATGACTGGAATGCCACTCTAGCCCTGTGCGAGGTATGTCTCTCTAATCCCAGAGGACTTGCGGGAGCGGAAGGGACTCTGTAGGTGCCAGAACACCATTTCCACGAGCGGAATGCCACCCGAGCCGTCCCGGATGCAGCTTCTCTGTGATGCGGGAGACACTCCAGCCTTCCATCCCTTTTCAGGCTCCGCTTATTTCTGTCCTTAGTTGCCCTCCAGTCTCTCACTGATTTTCAGCCTCCACGTTTCTCTAGCCTCTCCTTCCCCTCTGGCCTCGCACATCTTTCTGGCCTACGACACGCCATCAACCTCCACTTTTTCCTGGCCTCTACCTCCCCTCCAGCCTCCCACCCCTTTGTGGCCTCCCACCCCTTTTCGGCCTCCACTTTTTCCTGGCCTCTACCTCCCCTCCGGCCTCCCACCCCTTTGCGGCCTCCCACCCCTTTTCGGCCTCCACTTTATCCTGGCCTCTACCTCCCCTCCAGCCTCCCACCCCTTTGTGGCCTCCCACCCCTTTTCGGCCTCCACTTTTTCCTGGCCTCTACCTCCCCTCCGGCCTCCCACCCCTTTTCGGCCTCCACTTTTTCCTGGCCTCTACCTCCCCTCCGGCCTCCCACCCCTTTGCGGCCTCCCACTCCTTTTCGGCCTCCACTTTTTCCTGGCCTCTACCTCCCCTCCAGCCTCCCACCCCTTTGCGGCCTCCCACCCCTTTTCGGCCTCTTTTGACTCTGTAGTCACCGCAACAACAGTCTCTTTGTCCAGGACACACCTGTAGCCATCAGGATTTGTCTCCATGGTCAAGGAGCACGACTGGGATAGGACGGGACTCTCTCACTGATGGAACACCGTTTCTACGATTGGGTTGCCACTCTAGCCATTCCCCAGGTACATCCCCGTGATCCGGCAGAACTTTGGGAATGGAGGTGACTCTCTAACCGCGGGAGTACCATGTGTATGAGCGGAACGCCACTCTAGCTGTCCCAGAAATATGTCTCAAAGATCCGGGAGGAGCTCTGGGATCAGCAGGGACTCTCTAGCCAAGGGAAAACAGTCTCTCTGACCGTAACGCCACTCTGGCTGTGCCGGAGGTATGTGTCTATGATGCCTGATGACTTCTGGGATCCGAGGGGATTCTCTACCCACCAGAACAGCGTCTCTGTGACCTGACCGCCACTCTCGATGTTTTGCAGGCGTGCCTCCACGATGTGGCAGGAATCCTGGCATCGTAGGTGACTCTCTGGCTCCCCGAAGGAAGTCCCTATGAGAGGAATGCCATTCTAGCCGTCCTGGAGGTATCTGTCTCTGATCCAGGAGGACTTCCTGGGTTGGAGGGGCCTCGCTAAGCACCGGAAGACTGTCTCTATGACAGGAATGGCACTCTAGCTGCCTGGGAGGTTATGCCTCTATGATGCGGGAGGAAAGCTCTCTTTGGAGCGGGGTCTCTATCTCCCCGAACACGGCCTGTATGACCGGAACGCCCGCCTAGCCGTCCTGGAGGTATGTCTCCAGGACATGGGAGGCCTTCCAGGACTGGAGGGGACTCTATAGCTGCTGGAACACCGTCTCGATGGCCGGAATGCCACTGTGGCCATCCTGGATGTATATCTCCATGATGCGGGAGGACTTCGGGGATAGCGGGCGACTAACTAACCGTGGGAAAACGGCCCTTAATGACGGGAATGCCCCTCTAGCCCTGCCAGAGGTATGCCTCCAGGATCCGGGAGGACGTCTGGGATCACATGTGACTCTCTAGCGGTGCGAAAGCTGCCTCTATGGTCCAGAACGCCACTCTAGCCGTCCTGGATGTATGTCTCCATGATCGAGGTGGATTTCTGGGATGGGACGTGACCAGCTAGTTGCCGGGCAACCCGCTCTATGACCACAATGCCACTCAAGCCATTCAGCAGGTATGTCTCCGTGATGCAGGAGGATTTCTGGGATCGGAGACGACTCTCTAGCCATGGCAATACCCTCCCTGTATGCCGGAATGGCACTCTAACCCTCCTGGATGGATGTCTTTGTGATGTGGGAGGTCTTGCGTGTTTGGAACGGGGTCTCTAGGTGCTTTGATACCATCTCTACTGCTGGAATGGCACGCTGGCTGTCTGGGAGGTCTGTGTGTATGATCTGCTTGGACTTCTGGGATGGGAGATGGGAGGGGACTCTCTGGCTGTGGGAACACTGTTTTCAATGATAGGAAGGCCTGTCTGGCCATCCCAGACGTATGTTTCTCTGATCTGGGAGGATTTCCGGGATCGCAGTGGAGTCTCCATCTGCCGCAACAGCATCTCTCTGATGAGAATGCCAGTCTATCCATGCCGGAGGTATATCTCCATGATCGGGAGGCTGTCTGAGAGCAGAGCGGAGTCTCCAGGCGCTGCAACACCATCTCTATGACTGGAATGCCACTCTAGCCCTGTGCGAGGTATGTCTCTCTAATCCCAGAGGACTTGCGGGAGCGGAAGGGACTCTGTAGGTGCCAGAACACCATTTCCACGAGCGGAATGCCACCCGAGCCGTCCCGGATGCAGCTTCTCTGTGATGCGGGAGACACTCCAGCCTTCCATCCCTTTTCAGGCTCCGCTTATTTCTGTCCTTAGTTGCCCTCCAGTCTCTCACTGATTTTCAGCCTCCACGTTTCTCTAGCCTCTCCTTCCCCTCTGGCCTCGCACATCTTTCTGGCCTACGACACGCCATCAACCTCCACTTTTTCCTGGCCTCTACCTCCCCTCCAGCCTCCCACCCCTTTGTGGCCTCCCACCCCTTTTCGGCCTCCACTTTTTCCTGGCCTCTACCTCCCCTCCGGCCTCCCACCCCTTTGCGGCCTCCCACCCCTTTTCGGCCTCCACTTTATCCTGGCCTCTACCTCCCCTCCAGCCTCCCACCCCTTTGTGGCCTCCCACCCCTTTTCGGCCTCCACTTTTTCCTGGCCTCTACCTCCCCTCCGGCCTCCCACCCCTTTTCGGCCTCCACTTTTTCCTGGCCTCTACCTCCCCTCCGGCCTCCCACCCCTTTGCGGCCTCCCACTCCTTTTCGGCCTCCACTTTTTCCTGGCCTCTACCTCCCCTCCAGCCTCCCACCCCTTTGCGGCCTCCCACCCCTTTTCGGCCTCTTTTGACTCTGTAGTCACCGCAACAACAGTCTCTTTGTCCAGGACACACCTGTAGCCATCAGGATTTGTCTCCATGGTCAAGGAGCACGTCTGGGATAGGACGGGACTCTCTCACTGATGGAACACCGTTTCTACGATTGGGTTGCCACTCTAGCCATTCCCCAGGTACATCCCCGTGATCCGGCAGAACTTTGGGAATGGAGGTGACTCTCTAACCGCGGGAGTACCATGTGTATGAGCGGAACGCCACTCTAGCTGTCCCAGAAATATGTCTCAAAGATCCGGGAGGAGCTCTGGGATCAGCAGGGACTCTCTAGCCAAGGGAAAACAGTCTCTCTGACCGTAACGCCACTCTGGCTGTGCCGGAGGTATGTGTCTATGATGCCTGATGACTTCTGGGATCCGAGGGGATTCTCTACCCACCAGAACAGCGTCTCTGTGACCTGACCGCCACTCTCGATGTTTTGCAGGCGTGCCTCCACGATGTGGCAGGAATCCTGGCATCGTAGGTGACTCTCTGGCTCCCCGAAGGAAGTCCCTATGAGAGGAATGCCATTCTAGCCGTCCTGGAGGTATCTGTCTCTGATCCAGGAGGACTTCCTGGGTTGGAGGGGCCTCGCTAAGCACCGGAAGACTGTCTCTATGACAGGAATGGCACTCTAGCTGCCTGGGAGGTTATGCCTCTATGATGCGGGAGGAAAGCTCTCTTTGGAGCGGGGTCTCTATCTCCCCGAACACGGCCTGTATGACCGGAACGCCCGCCTAGCCGTCCTGGAGGACCATCCAATTAACGACGGAGGCGAGGCTCCAGGAGCCCCGAAAGTAAATTAAGAGTTTTAAGAAAACCAATTTGGCAGCTCAGGCACAAAGTTCAAGCTCTCCCCCTCCGAGGAGACCTGCCAGTGCCTGGACCCTATTAGCGATTGTCAATCATTC